>NC_134982.1:40836181-41523681 GCF_965638725.1 Aptenodytes patagonicus | reverse complement strand
TTGCCAATTTGGGTCGGCTGTCCCAGCTGTGTCCCCTCCCAGCCTCCTGCCCACCCCTGGCCTCCTTCTTGGTGGGGGGCACAGTGTGAAAGAGAGAGCGCCTTGATTCTGTGCGAGCACTGTCCAGCAACAGCCAAAACATGGGTGTGCTGTCAACACTGTTTTGGTCACAAATGCGAAGCTCGGCACCATATGGGCTGCTGTGGAGAAAGTCAACCCCATCCCAGCCAGACCCAGTATATTTACATGCTGAGTTTTCTTTCTGAATTGTCTCAGTGTTACAACAATCTCAGGTCTGAGTGCCAAAAATATAAATTATTGTAAAATTGTCAATACAGACCTTCCTAGGCACAGACTGAACAAATTTGTAAGAAAATTTATGAGCATGCACATGGGGAACCACATGCATCAATCTGATGAAATGTTTGCCTCTCACTAAAAGTTAGTTGCTGTATTCACTAAGGGGTAAAATGCATGATAAGCAACTCTTTCAAGAAAGACCTGAACCTGTATTTTTTAAAAAATCAATGTCTTCTTCATTAGTTAGGTATTTGAAGTATCTGAAAAAAAATACCTATAAGGTGCTGAAAGTTTAGGATTTGGATGTTTGGAATCAAAGAGTGACATTTGAATTTGTGGAGAGCAGGTGCTTTGTCTTTTCCTCATTTGGAGGTTCCTGGATCACTTCACGGATGTTTGTGTTCTGGAGAATTTTGAATATGAGGGTGGTCATGAACAGGACAAGTTACAATCAAAGGTGCTTGGAAATAGAAATCTGGAAACTACTTATTGACCACTGCTGAAAACAGAGCTCCCTTTTTATTCCTTTCACAATTCATTTCATACTCTGGCTGGTGATCTCTGGCAGTTAGCCATGTGCATAAGAGCATTCAGATCCACACTAGCACGTTGTTTTAATCAGTATTAAAGGTCTGCATGGTACTTCATAGAGCAGCACTGCATAAGATTTTTGTTCTGGAAGTACTGAAGGGTTTTCTAAGAATTATGGAATTGTTCATCTATCTTGGGTCAAATCCAGACTCTATAAAAATCAATGGGAGTTTTGCTACTAGATCTAATGGTCTCTGGAGCTGGCATTTTTAATTTTGTACTGTGTTAATGGTGATTTTGACTATGAAGCCTTATGCAGTTGTAGACACTTAGAACAAAACTTGCTTCTGCTGAGAAGACCTCATGGGCATGTGGAGTCTCACTACAAAGTGACGATTCACAATGGTATTTGCTCACAAATGGTAACAACCTTGTTTATCAAAACTGGTCACACAGAAACTACTTTGAAAAGCTGTTATATCAGTATATATTTCTGATGTGAAGTTTTGTTGGCGGAAAGGCTATTGTTCCAGAGGAGGTCTCAACTCTGAAATGAGGTAGATTTTGGGGTAAAACTCTTTCCAACCCAACAAACTGATGTAACTCCTGTTCATCCCTGAAGCGAATTCTCTGACCCAAATCTTGGGAAAGTTGAGGTGAAGGATCCATCTTCCAATGGTGTAAGACTTGTGGGCAGAGAGGGGTTGGATAAGACGGCTACCAGCCACGCTTCTGTTTTCCTAGCCCTTTCTCGGGGAGTGGCAGCACCAAAGATTTCCAACAGGGAGGACATCCCTCCTGTTGCTGACCAGGCTTCCCCACACCCTCATGTGCTACCCAATGGCCACTATCTACACAACTTTACATTGCCAGACAATCCCTAGGTCCCCTGTTAGGACACTCTCAATGAACAGAGGCTTGACCGAGGGTATTTTGTGCACTGAAAGCAAAGGAGGTGAAATTTAACAGCATCAGTTAAATCTTCCCTAAATTCTGCAATAATTTTTTGTTGTGATCTTAAATGATTTCTATGGTAACAGCAGAACAGTATTTCTATTTTTAAAACATCACACAGGGGGTGGGCATCAGTGCTTTTCTCTGTTGAAAGGTAATTGCAGTTGAACCATTATAGATAAAGTCTAAGACTTGCTTAAAACAAATGATACATTTTTTGTTGTTTGACTTTGTAGGGGAGATATAACAGACAAAAAGTTCATTTTTGTTCATAGTTTAGCTCATGAATCACTTGCCTTGACTGCGGTAAATGTGGTGACTGGATTGGCTACACCAGCAATGTTCAGCTGTCAAGAACTCTTCCTTTACATAATGGAAATCATAAAAGTGTTAAAATCAAATGTCTGGTCACAATCATAACTGATGATGTCACCATGTTTGTACCATGAATTATGATGCAATCATTTATAATTAAATAAAGAGCAAATCAAAAGCACGAAATGAAAATGCACATGAAAGCTACAGCTTTCACAATGCAGTTCTGATTTAGTGCTAGTATTAATATTGAATGTAAAAATAAAATTATTAATATCAAAATGATGTAAAATTAATATTTGTTATCACAGAATAAATCTAATGATGTCTTATCACTTATTCTAAGTAGGCATATTCCTAGTGCTTTTAAAATGGATAAGGCAGTGGCTAGGTCTCTATTAAATGTTGAAAGCAGATTTTTTCAAGGAATATTTGAATTTGATCCACACTGCTTCTTGTGTTGCAAATGGCACTGCAGTAACGGGCACAGGCCATCACATAAGTAAACTGCATACGGAACAAGATATTGTTACCTTAAGTGCATGAAGAGGGAGCAAGTCATATTGTTAAAGAGATGTACTATAACTTTTCAGGAATTGGATGTAACACAGGAAAATCATTTCTCTCTGCAAGTTCTTGCTAGTTTACATAAAATAACAGGTAACAGGAGGATTTCTGCTTATCAAATGGCAGATATTTATATTGGCCATTTGCTGAATTTTTATATAATAAAAGATAATATATCTCTTCATAGACCTGGACTTACTTACATTTTTAGCCTTGCATCATTTTGTGCAGCCAAACCCTGCCTATTGCTGATGGTCTAGCATTAAATCACTTGTCTAACACAGTTGATCAGATAGGAAATAGTAAAAGAAAACTGTGTTCTCCTCTCTAGATTGTTTCTTAGTTAAGTAAGAAAATATATAGCAAGGTGACAACATTGTTTAGTAATAAGTGCCACATTTATAATGGCAAGGTATCCAAACAGCATGTTAATAGGCTGGTGATGCAACTACAATATGGAGTTATTGTTGCTTGCATAAGTTGGTTGAAACTTTCAGTGAAGATTTAATTTTTAGATAGGTATTTCCCAGTTAAGTAAGCAGCTATTGAAGAATTAGAGTTGAAAAGTTTCCTAAGTTCAAGCAGAATAAAGGTGGAAGAAAAAACCTCTCCCAGAACTACCAGCTCTTTTCCTTCCTAATTAGGAGTGAGTTGATGAGAATTTGAGCAAGTGGACAAGAAGAGGCAAAGAAAGTCCTTCCTTTGGCCGGTAGATAGAAATTAATAAACAGAAAAAACTGCTTTCATTAATATTCTCTTAATCATAATTTTCAGACACTAACTTCCTTACTTAGCAATTTTTTTCCTGATATGGAAGACAGCTACAAGAACAAACAAACATTCCATGTACCACAAACAACTTGCTTTAAAAGCCTGAATAGTCCTCTTGGCCTTTTGCAGACAATCAAGTAGAGTCTAACTGCACCTTCTGAAAAAAATAAATTCTAATTTTGTGCCACCTTAAAGAAAAAAGCCTTGATTTGGTTGGTTCATTTTCTTTTGCTCCTGTTATCAGTTGCTCTCTTTTACGATTGCTGTTTGCAGAGTGCAGGAACACTCTGATTAATGCTTGTGGTATTTCACATCTAACACAGGCCCTTTGAACAGTTTTACTGAAGTGGGGCCAACCCAGAATATCGTATCATTTCAGTAGGGCAGGCCAGTTTCAAGAAATAAATTATACGTTCCCTCCTTGTTTCTGGCTTAGAAGTAAGTAACCATGGTGACTGCAAAAGCTTAACTTCTGCACAGACTCTGAGATTGTCATCTCTCACAGTTTTACTCCCTCCTTAACCCCCCAGAAAGAATTACCTTGCCAAAATAACTCCACTGCTCCATAACATGATGCTAATAGCAAAGCTTCTTATAATTCAACCTCACTTCAAACTGCAGTCATTGTAGCATGCAGCAGATTATCTCTGATCTCCTATCTACATGCAATTCTGATGGCAAACTGGAGAAAAGCTGACCAAAAAAGTCCAAAGGACGTTCTCCACGTGCAAGATAAGACTTTCAAAAGCACCCGTATGACTGGGGAGCCCAGGGTGTGCTGGTTTCTTGACATGTGAAGCTCACTAGTGCACCTGTTCGAGCTGTCCAGCTCCCTTCTGAAGCATGGGGTCAGCTGGTGCTCAGCAGGTTTGTACCCAAGCCAAGAAGTGTCTCCAGGATCACCAGTGTGCTGGGAAGTCCAGCTTGGGAAGGCCAGGAGAGATGCAGTGCCCAGAGGAAGGTGGGACAGGGACAGGCAGCAGCAGAAGGAGCCCCTCACCTCCCAGCCCGGTTGAGCCATAGTGCTGCCACAACCCCAGCCACCCCCAGCAGCTTCTCCCCAGAAAGGGGCACCAGCTCACTTCATCTGGAGATGCATACTGGGTTTTCTTGTCCAGTGAGGAATCATGCCTAACACTGACAGTTAATCACCCAAAAGTTGTTTTTCTGTACTTCTGATGTTTACAGTATGTAACGTCAGCGTGGACTGTACATGTTCACTCCACGAAAGATCACGGACTGATCACATCTTTTGCCCCATTATAAAAGTACAAAGAGTGGGATATCTCATCTACAGATGACCTTTATTACCTTTAACACATATGTCCATAAATGGTCCTTACAATAAAGGGACATGCTCTGTTTACAGGAAGTGCACTCGGGGATATCACTTCATGTGGCTCTGTCTGACGAAATGGGAGCAGCAATGTTCTACCTGGTTAGCTGGTCTATGATCATTATGATGGCTGAAGTCAGCTGATGGAAAAGTATCTTCCTTTTTTTTTCTTTGCTTCTATGAATTGCATACCTCTTGGAAGTGTAAAAAAGGACTTTTGCATAAAATTGCTTTTATACTCACACCAAACATACTCTTATTTTTTCAGTTGCAATTGGCTAATCTGAAAATCTCTCTTATCTTACAAAGCCTTGTCAGAAAGAAGAAACTGAATTATCAAGATAGTCATGACACCATTTTCCAAAATCATTTTGCAAAGAAGCCTCCAGTTCTTTAACAACCTTTGTTATAGAATTATTCTGAAATATAAGAAAAAAACCTTGAGAACGAGGTTAGAACAGAGGTCCCATAGTGATTTTCTTGTATATCTATACAACACATTTCTTCAAGCAGTTTCAGTAGAGCCTTTTTTTAAAAGGACAAAAATTCACTTGACTATACATCATTGAACAAAGTCTCAGCCAAGGAGGGAGCTTGCATTTTAAATATCTGCTGGACTGTGACTGCAAAATGGAAATTGAGGATGCCTGTTGCTGTAATCCAGATTTGATTTTAAAACTGAAACAGTTCATCTCTGTGGGGCTGTGACTGGATTAACACCAGAGGTGGACAGAGTGCCATATTACTGCATTTTGGTGGAGGATGAGAAACAGAAGAAGAGTGCTGCTAGCTACAAGATCTTTTCCTGAAGGAGCGGTAAACCCCACACAATACTTGCAGAATTACAGGGATTATCTGGACTGTTGATAAAAATTGTGTTTTGTTGTTCTAAGTAACAGGAACACAATAAATTATTCTTCTTTCATTGTCGGCCAACGTAAATTGAATTTTGTAGCAGTGGAAGAAAGGATGGTGGGGAGGTCAGTGTGGTTTGGGGGCCCAAGGAGGCTTTTGGGGTCCAGTCAGGGTAAAGAAGGAGAAGACTTCTCCTCGCTTCCCCATGTGTGTTGTGAACACAGTGCTGGTTTTGGGGGGCAGGCCGGTGGGTGGGCAGCAGAAGTGGGTCTGGCTAGGTGACCACCTCCCTTTGTCTATGCCCCAAACTGGTATGGAGTAAAACTGGAGGTGCATGAGCTGGGATGAAAATAAGGGATATAAACTGAGCTCTCATTCTTTTGGGAGTATGCCAAACCCTACCAGCCCCAAGCTGAGGATAATCTCTCCAAATACTTGCTGCTGCCTGATGGTTTACTTCTTGACTTCGGCTAAGCCTTCCCCTGAAGCACCTATTACTGAGCTTTAACAGAATTTAAGTTACCAGGTGAAAGAGGCCATCTGTCTGAAACGCCAATTCCTTGTTTTGGTTTATAATGCCAACTGCTTTGGAGATGACAATGTTGGTTTATTCCTTGCAATTCACAAATGCAATGTAATAAATCACATGCATGCCGTTTAGCGTTTTTGTTGTATGCTACCTGTCAAAAGTCATCTAAACCAATTCCTGTAGTTTAAAAAAATGTTAAAGTCTTTAACATTTTAAATCCCCTAGCCTGTAGGTGTTCCAGTCCTTTTGTGTGGAAAACGAATATGTATTTGACTGAAGTCTTCCCATTCCATTTGAACAAAGCTGAAATCATTTTTGAGAAGTGTAATAATACCTTTTTCTAAGTGGAAACTTTTTTTTTACCGCAGTTCCTGAGCTACAAAGAAAATTCATATTAGAAAGAAAAAAAATTAAAAAAATTACACCAGTCTTTGAATTAATGAGGGTATTTTTTTCCTCTACTAAACATGCATGGCTGGTTAATGAAAAGAGACTTAAAGGGATGAGCCAGAGAAAAAAGATGTGAACACAGAAAACGTGTGCTAGATTCTGAGCACACTCTTCATGTTTCTGTTCTGCCTAATGTTTCATCAAACTCTTCTGAATTTAGGGTATGGGAGATTTCAGGGGGAGGTGTTTGGTGGGAGGGAGGGCTTTTATTCTTTCTTTTCTGTGGAATCTCTTGACCATCAAATAAGCTCCAAATTAGACAGAGCCATATTTTTTCTGAGGTTGGATGTAGACTCATTTGAAATTCTTTTAAGTCACAGCCTTACTGCAACCAAAACCTATGCATGGCTTAACATGCTTTATTAATGAAATGAAAATGCTACCCTCTTTTATTGAGGTACTCAATGCCTTCTTTGCCTCAGTCTTTAACAGGCAGACCAGTTATCCTCAGGGTACTCGGCCCCCCGAGCTGGAAGACGGGGACGGCGAGCAGGATGAACCCTCCATAATCCAAGAGGAAGCAGTTAATGACCTGCTACGCCACCTGGACACTCACAAGTCTATGGGGCCGGATGGGATCCACCCGAGAGTGCTGAGGGAGCTGGCGGAGGTGCTTGCCAAGCCGCTCTCCATCATTTATCAGCAGTCCTGGTTAACGGGGGAGGTCCCGGACGACTGGAGGCTTGCCAATGTGACGCCCATCTACAAGAAGGGACAGAAGGAGGATCCGGGGAACTACGGGCCTGTCAGCCTGACCTCGGTGCTGGGGAAGATTATGGAGCGGTTCATCTTGAGGGCGCTCACAAGGCATGAGCGGGACAACCAGGGGATCCGGCCCAGCCAGCACGGATTCATGAAAGGCAGGACCTGCTTGACCAACCTGATCTCCTTCTATGACCAGGTGACCCGCCTAGTGGACGAGGGAAAGGCTGTGGATGTGGTCTACCTGGACTTCAGCAAGGCCTTTGACACCGTCTCCCACAGCATTCTCCTCGAGAAGCTGGCGGCTCACAGCTTAGACAGGTGGACTCTGCGCTGGGTCAAAAACTGGCTGGACGGCCAGGCCCAGAGAGTTGTGGTGAATGGAGTTCAATCCAGTTGGCGGCCGGTCACGAGCGGTGTTCCCCAGGGCTCAGTTTTGGGGCCGGTCTTGTTCAATATCTTTATCAATGATCTGGATGAGGGGATCGAGTGCACCCTCAGTCAGTTTGCAGATGACACCAAGTTGGGCGGGAGTGTTGATCTGCTCGAGGGTAGGAAGGCTCTGCAGAGGGACCTGGACAGGCTGGATCGATGGGCTGAGGCCAACTGTATGAGATTCAACAAGGCCAAGTGCCGGGTCCTGCACTTTGGCTACAACAACCCCATGCAGCGCTACAGGCTTGGGGAAGAGTGGCTGGAAAGCTGCCTGTCGGAAAAGGACCCGGGGGTGTTGGTCGACAGCCGGCTGAACATGAGCCGGCAGTGTGCCCAGGCGGCCAAGGTGGCCAATGGCATCCTGGCCTGTATCAGAAATAGTGTGGCCAGCAGGAGTAGGGAAGTGATCGTGCCCCTGTACTCGGCCCTGGTGAGGCCGCACCTCGAATACTGTGTTCAGTTTTGGGCCCCTCACTACAAGAAGCATGTTGAGGTGCTGGAGCGTGTCCAGAGAAGGGCAACGAGGCCGGTGAGGGGTCTGGAGAACAAGTCTTATGAGGAGCGGCTGAGGGAACTGGGGTTGTTTAGCCTGGAGAAGAGGAGGCTGAGGGGAGACCTCATCGCTCTCTACAACTACCTGAAAGGAGGTTGTAGCGAGGTGGGTGTTGGTCTTTTCTCCGAAGTAACAAGTGATAGGACGAGAGGAAATGGCCTCAAGTTGCGCCAGGGGAGGTTTAGATTGGATGTAAGGAAAAATTTCTTTACTGAAAGAGTGGTGAAACATTGGAACAGGCTGCCCAGGGAAGTGGCTGAGTCCCCATCCCTGGAGGTATTTAAAAGACGTGTAGATGAGGCACTTAGGGACATGGTTTAGTGGGCATGGTGGTGTAGGGTTGATGGTTGGACTCGATGATCTTAGAGGTCTTTTCCAACCTCAGTGATTCTATGATTCTATGATTCTATGACTCTATAGCATAAAGATCTGTTAGTGACTTTGTTCTGTTTGCCTTGCACCCACACATGTCAAAAGAATGACTGATGCAGGGCAAGGGGTTATGGATTTTATAAGGTTTGTTTTTTTGGTATAGTTGCATAAACACAGTAGAACTAAGGCAATGACGTCCGGTGTGCAACTATTAGAAGAAATCAGATAACAGCCACCTAACAGGTAACACCCTTCTGGCAAACCAGTAACACATGTCTGGAAGAGCCACAATGCACTGGTTTTGAACTACAAAGGAGGAAATTATTCTTTGGGTCAAACCAGCCAACTTTGTTTCTCTTTTCTTTCATCAAAGAGGTCTTGAGCCTGGCCTCAGAGGCCTAAAGCCATCCAAGACTGTGAACATCAGAGCCAGAAAAGGAGCATCAGACATGTGGTACAGTATACATAAGGCCTGACTAATATATTTGATTACTGATTGATTTTTAGCTGCTAACAGATTGCCTAGTCGTTGAACATAAATAAAAGCATGTTGGAAGTTTTGAAGTTTGCCTCCTCCTGTTATGGCAATCCACAGACACCTAACAATAACAGTTGCAATATGACCAAAGTACAAATTATACAACAGGTGGTTAACCACTATATCAGCCCGTTGTTTATGTCCCTGTAACATTCTTTATGCTTTAATACACCAGGGACACAAGATAAACATTACCACAGGGAGTATCTGAGGAACAAACCTTCCTCCCACAAATGGTGTCATAGAATCATAGAATCATTGGATCATTAAGGTTGGAAAAGACCTCTGAGATCATTGAGTCCAACAGTCGACCCAACACCACCATGCCCATTAAACTATGTCCCTAAGTGCCACATCTACACGTCTTTCAAATACTTCCAGGGATGGTGACTCAACCACTGCCCAGGGCAGCCTGTTCCAATGTTTCACCACTCTTTCAGTAAAGAAATTTTTCCTTACATCCAATCTAAACCTCCCCTGGTGCAACTTGAGGCCATTTCCTCTCGTCCTATCGCTAGTTACTTGGGAAAAGAGACCAACACCCACCTCGCTACAACCTCCTTTCAGGGAGTTGTAGAGAGCGATGAGGTCTCCCCTCAGCCTCCTCTTCTCCAGGCTAAACAACCCCAGTTCCCTCAGCCGCTCCTCATAAGATTTGTGCTCCAGACCCTTCACCAGCCTCGTTGCCCTTCTCTGGACACGCTCCAGCACCTCAACATGCTTCTTGTAGTGAGGGGCCCAAAACTGAACACAGTAGTCGAGGTGCGGCCTCACCAGGGCCGAGTACAGGGGCACAATCACTTCCCTACTCCTGCTGGCCACACTATTTCTGATACAGGCCAGGATGCCATTGGCCTTCTTGGCCACCTGGGCACACTGCCGGCTCATGTTCAGCCGGCTGTCGACCAACACCCCCAGGTCCTTTTCCTCCAGGCAGCTTTCCAGCCACTCTTCCCCAAGCCTGTAGCGTTGCATGGGGTTGTTGTGGCCGAAGTGCAGGACCCGGCACTTGGCCTTGTTGAATCTCATGCAGTTGGCCTTGGCCCATCGATCCAGCCTGTCCAGGTCCCTCTGCAGAGCCTTCCTACCCTCGAGCAGATGAACACTCCCACCCAACTTGGTGTCATCTGCAAACTGACTGAGGGAGCACTCGATCCCCTCATCCAGATCATTGATAAAGATATTGAACAAGACCGGCCCCAAAACTGAGCCCTGGGGAACACCGCTCGTGACCGGCCGCCAACTGGATTGAACTCCATTCACCACAACTCTCTGGGCCTGGCCATCCAGCCAGTGTTTTACCCAGCGCAGAGTCCACCTGTCTAAGCTGTGAGCCGCCAGCTTCTCGAGGAGAATGCTGTGGGAGACAGTGTCAAAGGCCTTGCTGAAGTCCAGGTAGACCACATCCACAGCCTTTCCCTCGTCCACTAGGCGGGTCACCTGGTCATAGAAGGAGATCAGGTTGGTCAAGCAGGTCCTGCCTCTCATGAACCTGTGCTGGCTGGGCCTGATCCCCTGGTTGTCCCGCACATGCCTTGTGAGCACCCTCAAGATGAACCGCTCCATAATCTTCCCTGGCACCAAGGTCAGGCTGACAGGCCCGTAGTTCCCCGGATCCTCCTTCTGTCCCTTCTTGTAGATGGGCGTCACATTGGCAAGCCTCCAGTCGTCCGGGACCTCCCCCGTTAACCAGGACTGCTGATAAATGATGGAGAGCGGCTTGGCAAGCACCTCCGCCAGCTCCCTCAGCACTCTCGGGTGGATCCCATCCGGCCCCATAGACTTGTGAGTGTCCAGGTGGCGTAGCAGGTCGATAACTGCTTCCTCCTGGATTATGGGGGGTTCATCCTGTTCGCCGTCCCTGTCTTCCATCTCAGGGGGCTGAGTACCCTGAGGATAACTGGTCTGCCTGTTAAAGACTGAGGCAAAGAAGGCATTAAGTACCTCAGCCTTTTCCTTATCCTCGGTGACAATGTTCCCCCCCACATCCAATAAAGGATGGAGATTCTCCTTGGCTCTCTTCTTGTCATTAATATATTTGTAAAAACTTTTTTTGTTGTCTTTAACGACAGCGGCCAGATTGCGTTCTAGCTGGGCTTTTGCCTTTCTCATTTCTTCTCTGCACGACCTAACGAGATCCCTGTACTCTTCTTGAGTCGCCTGCCCCTTCTTCCGCAGGTGGTAAACTCTCCTTTTTTTCCTGAGTCCCAGCAAGAGCTCCCCGTTCAGCCAGGCCGGTCGTCTTCCCCGCCCGTTCTTCTTACGGCACATGGGGACAGCCTGCTCCTGCGCCTTTAAGACTTCCTTCTTGAAGATCGTCCAGCCTTCCTGGACCCCTTTGCCCTTCAGGACTGTCTCCAAGCCAGAAATTTCTTGTTAGGATGATGGAAATCTTAAAAGTCTAATTCAAGAATCTTTAGTCATCTATATCTAATTATTACAGAAAATGAAAGAATAATATTGCAGTTGAATTACTTCTGTGTGGAAAAGTCTCAGTAATAATAAAACTAAAATTGAAACACACACATTCTGTAGTTTCTATCCCTTTTTTCCTGGTGTTATGCTCACCTTTCCACTGCTCTCCTGCATCTTAAATTCACTAGCTTTGGACTCCTAGAGAGGGCAATACCAGAAGTTGTCAGTCCCTCTGAGTCCTTTGGGAGGAAAATTATGTTGATGTTGCTGGTTTCTTCTTTCTCTCCCCAGGATCCACTTGAGGTCACTTGTGTACATTATCTAACTTTTTTTTTTTGCATCTTCCTCTTTCTTCAGTGATTTGTAGTGCCATGCTACATCCAAATTTACTATATATGGTGCCCTCTACTTATGTTAGTTACCATTTATTTATTCTCTTCGTTATCCCTAAAACCAGCTCTGGCCAGCTCTGGGTCTGCATTTCTTTAACTGATCACAGGAGGGTTGTTTATAGCTGCAGGGTATCTCCCCAGTGCCAAGCCTGTGCCCCACCTCTTATCACTCCATGCCTGTACTCCTCTGCACCATAGTGTGCATCTCTGCTTCTTGAGGCCTCTGCTATTGCACCAGACTTGGGTTTCTCTGCACTGTATCATTGTGTCAGAGGTGTAAATATCCCATTGTGCATAGAATAACTACTCGTTACTGCTATCTGTATAAAAAAATGGTTGTACTACACACAAGTAAAACAGATAGATAGATCATCAGCACCTGATCCATTAGAGAAACTACTTTCACAGCTAAGCCAAATAAAACAAAGCTGCAGGTCAAAAAAAGTTCAGACAGAACAAGTCTGACAAGCCTCAGCCCCGATGCCTTGCAAATTCAGTACAAAGCGTAAGGCCTGTAACTAGCAATGGCAATAGTGTGTTGCAGGGCTACATGGTGTGACAACTCTGCAACCCTGTTAGCTGCTCTGAACCACTGTGGAAGAACCCCATTTCTGCCATCTCTACCCTAAACAAGCCAAATGCCAATTGCTATAAGAGCATTCTCATTCCTAAAACTCTGGTACTGGAAAAAAATTACCTTTTGCTTGGTCTCCAAGAAGCAGGAGTAGTATACAGCTATCTGGATATGCCAGGTCTGGATCAAGGAAGAGAAACAGAATCTGAGATGATGGGATGGATGGATGGATGGATGGATGGATGGATGGATGATGGATGAATGGATCTTTGGCATGTATGGCTTCACGATTACAAGTATAAAACATGTATTGTGAATGGCCATACAGCACTGTCCCTTTAAAAATAACCACAAACATACAAAACCAAAAACCAAAATCCAAAATGCATATGATTTGAATTCTCAGCCTTGCCCTGTGCAAAATTTTCAGTGTGATTCCAAATTAAGTTTATATAAAGCTCATGAGTTAAGAAAGTTTGCCCGTTTTACCTTAAGTTACGCTCAGTAAAGAAACATTCTAGGAAAATACCCTTTTTCACATGACTGTCTTTTTCAGCTACTATAAGTCTAGTGAACTCCGTGTGATGGGCAACTCCTATCATGTACATATAAATGAACAAATAAAAATACCAAGTGGCTCAATGATTATGTTTTACGTTTGTATGTTCAGTAATAAAGTAGAAAATGAAACCCTCTTTTGTGTTAAAATAAAATGACGGAGAATAATGTCAGAAATGTCAAGCTGTTGAATTATTTGTATTGAATGTGTCTTATTCAGTTCTGGGAAATGAGTATTATCTAAGCAACTGCTATATCACTTCAAACCCTGCAGAAAGTGTGAAGCACAGATTTATTTCCTAGACAAACTTAGCTGAGATAATAATAGGAAATTAGTTGGTTGTTTGTTTCACAGAAAGTTCTTGGTGGAGGACAAATGCTTGCACATATATTTTCCAGTTTGAGTTTAGGTAGTGATTATGCTTAATGTTCTGCATAGCTGTTCCCCTTTCTCATGCTTGTCATTGAAAATTGGAGTGATTTTATAGGAAAAATGAACAAACAAAAAATAATTCTCTAGAAACAGAGTGTGTTCTTCTTTCCTTCCAGGAACAGCTAAGTGTTTTGAAGATGGCATTCTTTTGGAGTTACAATCGCTGGTCCAGCCTTTAAAAAGGGCTCAAACATGTGTCTAACATGAATAGTGCATTTTTTCCATATAAGGGAAGGTGAGCATCAGAGCACAGACCCTGGACTTCAAGGACAAAAACTTTGCCTTATTCAGAGGACTTGTATGTGGGACCCCATAGAAGGCAGGTCTGAAGGACAAAGGACCCCAGCAAAGCCGGTTGGCCTTTAAGGACAGCATTCTCCAAGTGCAAGAGTGGTCCATCCTCAGGAAAACAAGGAGACATATCAGGAGGCCAGCTTGGCAAAGCAAGAAAATCATGGCACAGCTCCAACACAAAAAGGCAGTGTACAGGTGGGGGACAAAGACAAGATACAAAGGAGGAATCAAGAAACACTGCCTGGGCATGTAGGGGCAGTGTCAGGGAAGCCAAAATTCAGCTGGACCTGAGATTTGCAAGGAATGTCAAGGGCAGCAAGAGTTTCTACTGCTACATTAGTCACAAAAGGCTGACCAAGGAAAATGTGGGCACATTGCAGAGTGGGGTGGGTGATTTAGTGACAGCAGACACAGATAAGGCAGGTCCTCACTGCCCTCTTTGTCATCACCAGCAAGGTCTGCCAGGCCTCTGTGCTTAGTGACTGGGCTCAAGGAGGAGAGGAGCTACCAGCTGGGAATGATGGTCGAGTCAGGGATCACTCAGGAGAACTCAACCCACACACATCCCTGGGACCTGTCAGGCTGCACCCCAGGGTGCTGAGGGAGGTGGCTGATGTCCTTGTGCAGCTGCTCTCCATCGGCTCTCAAAGGTCATGGAGATCAGGGAAGTCCCCAACAACTGGAGAAAGGCAAATTTCACACCTGCCTTCCTTCAAAGAAGGGCAAAAGCCACCCTGAGGAATCACAGGTCAGCCAGCCTCCCATCAGTCCAAGGTTAAATCAAGGAGTGAGACGTCCTGGAGCCCACGTCTAGGCACAGTAGGGAGAAGACAGTGACGGGGAGCTGTTGGCAAGGATTTACCAAGGGTAAACCACATCTGACCCACCTGACTGCTTTCTGTGACAAAATCGTGGGGGTGAGAGGAGAGCAGCGGATGCCATGTACCTCTGCTATAGCCAGTCTTTTGGCACTGTCTCCCCCAATATTCTTGTACCTGGGCTGGGACATTACAGTGTGGGAGGGAGGACACATTGGTGGGTGAGGACGTGGTTGGGTGGTGGACTCACAGGGTTGATGGATTGGACACTGCCTGGAGGCTGGTGTGGGCAGAACATGGCCTCGAAAGCCGGGGGTAGGCAGGGACTGTCCCGTCCGCTCAGCATCTGCAAGACCCCACCTGAGTACTGCCTCCAGTTTGGGTCCCCAACCCAAGAATGACACTGACAAACTGGTGGGAGGTGAGGGGAGGCCACCAAGGTGATTGGGCCCTGTAAGGAGAGGCTGTGGGACCGGGGCTGGCCCAACGGTGGAGCCAGGGCCCAGGGACGTTGCTTCGTCTACAGCCTGGGGGGGACATTCATGCCCCAATGGTGTGAAGCCCTGATAAAATCTATTCTGACTGCTGTCCCTGATTTGAGCAGGCAGCTGGACACTCCTGAGGTCCCTTCCAACCTGAATTTCCTAAGATCCTATCATCCTAACAGGCTGTCTGCAACTTCCATGTTCTGAGAAATGCCCCTTCCCATGGTTAGTATTTTAACTACCATGTTAGTGCAAAAGCCTCAGCCATGAGACTGCAGTGTTTCCCACAGGAGCAAAAGTACCCAGTCCTGCAAGTAAGAGTTGCCTACTTTTTCACCATTCTTCCATAAGTCCTCTGTCATCATCTTCACATTCAAATGACCAATACAACAGTTAAAAAATATCTGAGGAGAAACTCAGGTATCCATGTTCAGCCTGGAACTGGCAAAAGACCTTGTTGACGCTTGGATCAAAAGGAACACAGGCACAGGCCAGCCAAAGCAAACCGCAGTGCTAAAGGCATCATCCTATATCTGAGGGGGGCAGGCCTAATAATTTCAAGGCTGGTGCAGCAGACTGAGCTGCTTATTTCATGAAAAGCTAGGCTGCATGCTGAGTACAAAACTGGGCTACCATTGCAACCACAGCTGGGGCAGATTTTGGCATTGGGCTTACACTGCAGATGTGCTGTGCACAACTGCTCCTCAGGAGTTATGAGCCTCAGACTGCTCTGGAGACCCTGGTAGTTGGAGCAAGATGGAAGTCTACCCAGCAGAAGCACCATGGGAGGAAACTGTCTCTACTGATTAACATGGGCCCAGCCATTACATTTATAAAGGGGATTTCAACTCCATTCTGTCCATTATCTCCTTTCTCAGCCCCTTTCCCCCTTCTCCTCATTCAAGGATCCAGTTAATGTGATGTATAAATAAGAAGAATAAACTGTGAAAGCACTTGTTATGGACTGATAACCATTGCTACGTGTCAACAGAAGGGCATTGCTGCCATGAACCTGAAAGTTATAAACTGCAAAGCCAGAGCCCTGAACAGCTCTTCAGACCACAACCTGTGTTTGAACTGCCTGAATCCAAAATGGTGGATTTGTGCATATCCAGAAAATGGAAATCTTTTGGTAGCATTGGTAACTTTTCCTTAGGGGATTATTTAGATATGTCCTTGTAAGAACTATTTATTTAAATCCGACTAGTTAATCTCAACTTTTATTCAGTCATCATCATCATGGAGTCACACACTGCTGGTCAAAAAAAATGCTTTTATGTCCACTCTGATTCTGTGTTTGTTTGTTATATTAGCAGTTGTAACTATTTGTCCTTCTGGCTGTTAAACAAATAAAAGGAGGACATGGTTATGTTCGGCCCCTGAACAAACCAGAAAGATAAAACAGATGGAAAGCCCATCGCACATCTGCAGCCACTGCACTGTGCCTCTGAAGGCAACAGCATATAACAGACTCAGTGCAGTCTCTGAAAGCATGATCTGAAAGTATGCCCTTTTCATGCTTACAAGCCTTATCTGCTTTCATCTAGCCTCTTAGTGCTTTAGTAAATAACAAACTTAGAAAAAAATAGTGAAATACTTTTTCTTCCAGCATGCAGAAGTCATTTACTTAATAAAGTTTTAAGAAAATATGTATTGCCTACGAACAAAAGCTAAGATGAATAAATACACCATGCACATAGGCAGTGCTGAGCTGCCACTGTTATTTTGCAAGTCACAAATCTATTTCTTGACCACAGGACCGGTAGCAATGAAAGCTCCCCTACTCTGTCCTTTACTGTAGTCTCTCAAGTGCTGACAGTACACAGCATCCATAATCATGGAGGCTGAGGCCAAAAATCCCCTTCCTACCCTACACTATGCTTCCTTCACAGAGTAATACATGCTATTAAAAGCCTAGAATATATCCTCATACCATGTTTTGAAAGCATTCATATCTCTGTTACTGTTCCCTTCGTAAAAATTAAAGCAAATAAAAAGTGTGTGAGTTTTGATAGAAATGTTTAAATTTGGAAACCTGTAGAAAGCAAGCAGTAATAATAGCTGGGACACCTAACTACAGTTTTAATGTTGCATAAACAGAAAGAAAAAAAAATTATAATTGATTGCTAACAGGAATCAGTCTGATTTCAAACCTGCTGGTGCATGGAAAGAATGTATCTATATCTGAAGAATTTTACTTCATCCATAAACTAAAAGACCTTGCTCATCTAATCTACAAGATGTCCATGAATACATTTAGGCTAGAAATCAGAAGAAAAATCCTTTCCATTAGAGAAATGAGGATCTGGAATGGCTGCTGCTTCACAAGAGTCAGGACAGAAATCCTAGCTAGCTTTAAGATGGAAATTGATATTACATGGATTTATGGGGCTACATGAGGTGGTATCACATGGCTGATGTCAGTGACTGAGGAGGTCCTTCCTACTGCTATATTACTATAAATATAATAAATCTTTAAAGGATTATAGAATTCAGTCTGGGATGACATTAACTGCAGATGTATTAGGAAGAAGCATACTGTTTCTGATTTAAAGTAAGTACAAAGTTACCCTAGGATGTAACGGAAAATGGGAAGTACCTGTCTTTAAGCACTTAACTGAGATTGTTCATTGACTGTGCAGTATGACAAGGCTCCTAACTTTATGAGTTAATCCTTCCATCTGTTCATTAATAATGACATGAATTGTGTTACTTCAAACACAGTGCAATAGTTGAAATGTGCCTTGGTGGGAGCAATGACTGAAAGGGTCATAACTTTCACATATCAAGTCCTACTGGCTTAAACAGTTACCAACAGATGCCTAAGCCAGCCCTGCAAACACACAGCAGAGTCAGCTCTGCTTTTCAATGTAATTCAGTAGGTGAATAGCTCAAAAACAGTGGTGTAGTTCATATGGTCTCTGATGCAAGAAGGGAAGCCCTTCCTTTGGTGAAATATCACTGTTCACCCCTATTTTGTGCCTTCTTTGCAGCAAGGGTCCTGGAGCTCTTCTGCCTGTAAGCCTCAGTACAGCTGACACTAATGAAAGGAGCAGGTTCTGGAGCTGTCTTTCTTGAAGTCATGTGCTTTGATTGAAGCAAGCAATACTATTAAAAATGGGAAGGAGAGAAGAGTAAGCCATCGGTACTAGTCATGGCTCCATTGAAATGCCCACTGCCTGAGCACCAATAAACACTGCACTGAGCTGATTTCATGCCAGCAGCAAACATTTTTATTGCCTTATAGCATCTCTCCTAGCTTGTATTTGCTGCTGCAGAAGAAGATTCTCAGTAAAACTCTTAATCCACGGAATCTACGTTGTGCAGAAATAAATGAGCCATTCTACTGAAGTAAACACATATTGAGCTATATAACATTTACTTCTGCTGTGAAATGCTTACTCGTTTATCCGAGGTTCGATGGTTGGAAAGTATGAGCCAATGTCAACTTCTTGTAACCCCCAAGACTAGATGGAAGATCACCTGATTTTTTTATTCAACAGAAATGTTCTTTTGCTGCTTTTTACTCTTTTGTATGCAGGCTGTGCTATGTGGGCTGCTGAAATACTTACATAATGTATGAATACTTAGGGTTCATATTATGCAGAATGTCTCTTTTGCTACTTTCTACCGAGTTTCCCTGGATACAATGAATGATCATTCTATGAAACAGTCAATATGTACCATCCTAGTAGCAGCACTAGCCACTCTCATTTTCATATACTTACAGTCAGTAAAAGGCAAAGTGCTTTCCCATTATTTCTTTATATTGAATAACAGCTGAAAAGTCATGATTCAATAAAGCATATTGGTTTGTTAAGGAAGGCAAAGATCCAAAAGGAAAGAACTGTAATGATATTTTAGATTCTTGAATATATGTGCATCCTTTAGTGTTCAGTGAGTCTTCAGGATGATTGATCAGAAATACAAGGCCTCTTTTTCAACTAGCGGGAGTCAGCTCAGCTCCATTAGGCACCAATCTATGAGGCAAGGTGGCCTGTGAGTGTCAGTCTCGTATATATGCAACACTGAGGGTCTTTGGAAGGGAAATTCAGTATAAACATGAAAATTATCTCTTTTTATGAGCTGATATAAGACATAAGAGAAGGACTAACCTTTCCCATTATTAAGAACTGAAGTTAAAATTTCATCATACTTCCCAAATAGTTAGCTAAATAAAAAACATACCAAAAATTATGTTACTGTGAAGTGTAAGAATGGTATGGAAACACACATGACATACTCAGTAATTCTAGGGAGATTTCCTATTGCAAAAAGCAGTCCCTAATCTTTCAAGCACTGTCTTTCAAATATAAACTCAGCCAGTTTCTCAAATATCTACCTATGCATCTATAGAAGTGAGATGAGGAAGAGTGAGGAAGCAGTTTTATCCAGCGTGCCAAGAGAGAAAGAAGGGAATTATATTGAAGAAAACTTCCCTTCCCTTTCTTCAAGGACACTGGGCTGATTTTTGCAGAAAAACAGAGCCAACTTGTTTATTTGGTCCTTTTTCATTGTGCTATTCATTGTACTAGTCACAAATCTTATAAATGCAGTCTTAATCAACAACCCTTACTATTGTGGCTGCAGAGATTTATGATTCGGGTGCATAGCAGGTGAGAGTTGCATTACAAACTTCGCTTATGGAACTTCTAGTGGGAAATAAGGCATTTAGTTTGCATATGAAAGAGTGAATAGCTTTTTCTCTTCTCCCTTATGTTCTTGTCTTCAAGTTATTGAAAACCCTGAATCTTAATCTAAAGTTCATCCAACCACAGATTGTTGTAATTAGGGCCTTGAAATGGCTTAGGGAACAGGCATATAATCTGAAGCCATACCTTGACATGGCAGAAATTGCTGTAGCTTTTGAGTCCAAGGCAACAGTGATTACAAAAGAACAACTTATTAGCTGAAAGAACTAGCTTAAATAATAACTAATTTTGGAGGCTACTCCATTATAAGGGGCGGTGTTACCTCAGTTTTGTCTCCCTATGCAGTCCTTGAACTCTCTTGCTGAGATAAAACTAAACTTTTGAATTCTTAAGTAGAAATCTCCTAAGCCCTTTAACACAACACTTTAGTGGCAGGAGTCAAAGGGCTAGTATGGTAAGATGTTTCACATCCTCCACATTGAAACCACCTCTCTGTAACTTTTTATACCTCCGTTGGCAGTCTGTTAAGCAGAAGGCTATTAAAACTCTTCCTTTTTTTGGAGGTGAAAGCAAGCACCCAGTGGAGATTGGACAGGGACAACAAAAAGAATTGCTGCTAAGTGAAACATGTAATTTCAGAAGTTTAAATCAGAAAATAGGAAAAAAAAAACCAGGTCCAAAAGCACTAATTAGACTTGCATGTGCAAGCTTAGCTACACCCCCTGTGAAATTAGATATTTTGTTAGCAGACAGACTTCCACTGTGAAAGTATAAAATGTGTTATCACTCTTAAAAAACCTCAAGACTGTATTTAATCTGGTGCATCTGAGCATGATTTTGAGGAATGAGTTATGAGCAGAGTGGGTGGCTGCATGTGGGAAGTGAATGAACGTATTTGGTGGTGAGGAGTTAAGGAATACTTGTGGGTGTTGCTGTTTTTGTTTAAGGCACGTGAACTGACGTTGCTGTTAGTGTTAATACAAGCTTCAACTGATCAGTTGCTTAATCTTTAACCATTAAAGGTTAAACTAGTCTCAAAACTAGTTAAATTAAGTTGCCTAGAAAATGAAGTACAAGTTAGCTTTTCTGGTTAACTCTTTCACTGTACAAAGTTGTTTCACATAAACATTCCTCATGAATCTTCTCCCTGGAGAAATAAATGGGTCCCTATCAGTAATAAAAGAAACACTTAATACACACATAATCTTGTATTTCTATTTTACTGCCAAAAGTATAGACAAATGCAACCCCAGTTTCGTTTTGTGATGAAAAACATCCTCAACTGAACACTTCTTCTTTTGTAATTTGCCTCTGGCAACGTAGTCTGGCTTTTTCAGTTCAAACTTGACTGTTCAGCTGTGCAGTGAATGATGCAGATTAGGCTCCCTGTGCACGTCAGCCTTTGTTATAAGTCGCTCCTTTTTTTAAAATCAATTTTGCGGTTACATAGCTGAAGTAAAATCAGGAGGTATAACCGTAATCATTTCAAAATCACTACACGTTATTTCAGTTCAGCCAGCTCCAGCATGCTTCAGGATTCCCAAATGTACATAGGACCTAGCTTTTGCAACAACAGAGAATACTTTGAGGTCAGAGTCTGGGGAGGATCAGCACTCATATCAATGATCAATAGGGGTAGCTAAGAGGTTCATGAAACTCTCCAGTCAGAAACTTGCTTGGATATTTTACATTCCTGCACGATTCCTCTGGTGTGGCACACCAAATCTGGCATCACTGGAGCATGGTAACTCCTGTTTAAAGCACTCTAGGGTTTGCTAGCACATGGCTCTGGAATAGCCCAGACACATCTAACTTCTTTAGCCTCTCAGTGTCCTCTGGCACACCGGTTGTGCTGTGCAAATGCCTCTGAAACATACTATGTGTTGCCTAGAAAACCAGAATTTACCACACATCTCTTGATCCCAGACCACCAACTAGTTGATGAGTAGCTACTTGGGATTCTCCCTGGATATTGGCAATCCACTTCTGCATGGTGAAGACGGCTCTCCTTCTCATGAACCATTGCTGCAATACTGGAGTCCAGTTACATTACAGTTTCAAAATCTCTCCGACTTTATCCTGTAATCCATCTACCCAGAGCCTCCACTGAAGAACAAGATGCATACATGACCCCTGATCTAACAGCCTTGGTAGGCTCCTTGGGAGGCATATAGTTGCTGCAAGAACAGCTATGAGCTCTTCATCTCACTCTCCCGCTTTTTAGCAGGTAATGTTTTACCTAAATCTCTTGGAAAAAAACCAGTTAAAAAGCAAAAAGTAGAGTGAAGCATTTTCTTTAACATCTATTTTGAGAACAAAACTAGAAATTAGTGCTGTGGGAGTTACAGAACGTCTCCTGGGAATGCATGGGAGTTTCTTTTCTTCTCCCTCAGCCCAGCAGATCTTTCTGCCAGTATCTGCCTTGGGAGCTGTAGGGTAGGGACACAACAAAACTAGCGTGGCTGTAGAGTCAAAGAGTAGAAGTCTTCTTTCTCAAATGACACAGCCAGAGCAAAACCAGTACTTTTGGCTGGTACTTGCCTGTTATTCCAGACATCCATTTCTCTCGCACTGACAAGGCAGTAGGATAAAACTGCTCTTCCCCCAGACAGTAAAGTACTCACCGAGAATCTGTTGTAGGTGCCTTGGCTGTTTTTCTGCAACTCTGACTATGTGGAGGACTGAGAAACAGGAGCCCGTTTGATTTACATAAACTAAGTGCCTTTTACAAAAGCTTAGATTTTTTTATCTCTGTTGTATCTAATGCAAAAAACTACAAAAATACAGCAGTTTAACGATTAAAGTGTGTGAATGAGTGTGACTTACCAGGGACCAAGATTCTCAAAGGAGACAAGCCACTTTGCCTGCTCTCTGTCTTTCTGTCACAGTGTACTATTTAAAGTGTCATACTTGCATATGAAAAGGGCCTATGAGTCACGACAGTACTTCTGAATCACAAAAACAATCTTGCTTGTGCCATGGATTAAAAACTAGTTTAGTTGTGAATGCTAGCAGGCAGCAGGTAAGTAGATGCATGTGTGTATGTGCGTAGATGTCTGAAACGGAACTTTTACACTCCCAAGCAGAAGCCTGCTGCTTGCTATTTGCAATTGGCATGGGGGACAGTTGTAAATGTTGATAACACCTAGCCTAAACACACGTGGCACATCCTGAATCCTCCAATTGACGAAGGGTCATGAGACACCACTTAAGAGTCTGATCACACGTCCTGCTTCTGCACACACACTATTCAGGTTGGGAAAGCTGGGGCCTGGAAAGGAGCAGGTGAAGATCCTGGCTGAAGGAAACATCCTGGAAGTGGGGGAAGATTCTGGAGATCAGAGAGCTGAGTGGAGATGAGTGCCAGGGGATGCCCAGCATCCTTAGTCAGTAACACCCAAGAGAGATAACTGCCACCAGTCTCACAGCAGGAGCCTACATGACTTTCTGCCCAACCATACTGGATCAGCAGTGACCTCCCTGCTGTGGATGGAGGTCAAGATCTTGGGAACCTAATGCTGGGGGAAGTGAGGGAGCGAGCATGTGAAGAAGTCTTAATCCCGTTGGCTCTTAAACAAACCCCAGTACCCAGAGCCTTGATGGTTGTCATGCAATCTGTCTCATCTGTGACAGCTTGACAGGTTGCTTCATACATTTTTTAACTGATTCTGAAAGCATTTCAGAGCTGACATTTACTAATGTGTGCCAGCTGATGCATGCAGATGCTTTGGAGTGGAGATCCCACTGCTCTTTTCCACAAGTATTGAAAGAAGTGATGAAAATAAAAACACAGAAAGCAACTACCCCAGTGTTTTTGATTGCTTTTTTTTTGGAAATAGGAATTTTCTGCTATAGTGAAGTGATAAAATGCAAAAAAAAAAAAAAGCAATTCTGTTTCCAAAATATTGAAAATTCAGAAAAAACTTGACACTGAATGTTTAGCAAATCTATTTTATCAGATAAAGCACAAGACGGGGTACCATACACAGTCTGCTGTTGATGACCCCAACTCATATGAGAAAGCAGACAGATCTCTAGACATACTATAAATGTGGAAGTACATTATGGTGTGTCTCTACTAGAATTGTGCAGATACTACTGCTTGGTTTTACACTATTTTTACCAGTCATTTGGAAGAACATACAAAACTGTGATTGCTAAAATTTGCAAAAGACATGGAGGTAGGGAGAGTAGGAAATAATACAGAGTCCAGTTCTGTGATCTGGACAGCTTAACTGCCTTGTCTCAAAGAAATAGTACACATTTCAACAAAAACAAATATAAGGTGCATATTTAGGAATAAAGAATGTAGGGTGTATTTATTTGGTAGCTAACTGTGCCATAGGATTGACTGTGATTGATAATCAAGCAAATATGACTTCTCTGTGCAGCAGCACAAGCAAAATGGTAAATATGTTGGTTTCAGATGTAAAAATAGGGACATTACATAACCTCTGCATTTGGCATTAGCATGATTGCTTCTGGCATATCACTTCCAGTTCTCAATGTCCATGAAAGACACTGAAATTAGACAGGATCCAGAAAAGAGCCATAAAGAACATTTAAGGCTGGCAAAATGAGCTATACATTGAAAGACAAAGAGCACAATCTATTTAGTTTGTTGAAGGGAGAGTGAAGGGATCTGTTTGATTGCAATGAAAGCACAGCTTTCATAAGGGATTGTTCTACTCAATACAAAAATATTGTGTGTCTGGAAATTCAAGGTAAAAAAATTAAAGTTATAAATAAGACTCTTTTCTTCCTTTTTTTGCCAGGAAAGATAATTATCAATAAAAATAATTTGGCATATCTTATTAAAGGCCATATGACTTCTCCATTACTGGCAAATTATGTATCAAGATCTTCTTAGAGATATACCCAAATATGCATAACCTCAGGCATTGCCAATGGCACATATTACATAGATGATCAGACTACAGGATCACAATTGTCCCTTCTTTTTTATATAAATTTAGCTGCATATATGGGTGAAGGGAAGAGCCATGGAACACATCTCAGGTATGTGTTTCAGCTTAAAATCTGAAAGAAAAAGGAAATCTCTGAATATCACTAATGTGAAAAATTAAAAAGCACATTTTTTAAAAATAATTGGGAATTTTACTTAAAATTTTAAGGAAGTCTGAAGAAAACATTGTACAAACCATAGAAATCCTTGAATGCTGCAAGACAACAAACACATCTGAAAACAAACCTGAATCTGATAGTATTCATAAGCAGCAGAAAGACTGCAGCATACACAGGAGTCACATAAAAACAGAATTGAAAAAGAGCTGTTAGTTATGATGCTAGTGAATAAATTGAGATGAAGAAATAAAGAATGACAAGCATGATGAAACAATGTTCTCGGACAATACCTGGCTCAAAAGGAGAACTGATCCAGTGCCTCCTACCACTAATACATGGCCTCTAGAACATGCCTCCATGTCACGGTGTTCTGCTTTGTGGCAGTATGCTGTCTGAGTATGTGTTCATAATGCTCCAGTCAGCATGGTTTCTCCACAGCTTTTACAGGCGCGTTTCCAACAGAACATTTTGCTTTGGTATTGGTTTTGGGAGAAGCCTTATGATGCTTTTGTGAATTCTGTCAGGATTCCCTTCTGGAGGTGTCAACAACAGCATGGGGTGTGCAACTGTGTTTCCCAGATGTCAATTTGAGATTCAAGAGATGTAGCACACTATAGAATTGTGACACTGTTACTACCTTTGAAAAAAAAAAAGACTGGTATCTTCAGAAGCAAGCAGATCGTTAGAATCACAGAATGGTTTGGGTTTTTTGGACCTTTAAAGCTCATCTAGTCCAATCCCCCTGCCATGGGCAGAGACTTCTTTCACTCAATCAGGTTGCTCAAAGCCCCGTGCAACCTGACCTTGAACACTTCCAATGATGGGGCATCAACAGCTTCTCTGGGCAGCCTGTTCCACTGTCTTACCACCCTTATAGTAAAGAATTTCTTTCTTATGTCCAATCTCAATCTACCCTCTTTCAGTTTAAAACCATCACCTCTTGTTCTATCACTAGGCCCTGGTAAAAAGTCTTTCTCTGTCTGCCTTGTAAGAAATAATTATACAAGATGTATATAAGAAAGAATATATATTGAAAGGCCGCAATAAAGTCTCCCTTGGAGCTTTCTCTTCTCCAGGCTGAACAACCCCAACTCTTTCAGCCTTTCTTCACAGGAGAGGTGTTCCAGCCCTCTGATCATTTTTGTGGCCCTCCTCTGGACCCACTCCCACAGGTCCTTGTCTTTCTTGTGCTGGGGACCCCAGAGCTGGATGCAGTACCCCAGGTGGGGTCTCACAAGACTGGAGTAGAGGGGGGGAATCAACTCCCTCGACCTGCTGGCCACACTTCTTTTTATGGAGCCCAGGATAAAAATGGCCTTCTGGGCTGCAAGTGCACATTGCTAATTAATATCTAATTTTGAATCTACCAGTACCCCCAAGTCCTTCTCAGCAGGGCTGCTCTCAGTACATTCACCATCAAGCCTCTACTGATGCTGGTGATTGCCCCAACCCAGGTGCATGACCTTGCGCTTGGCCTTGTTGAACTTCATGAGGTTCACATTGGCTCACTCCTCAAGCCTGTTAAGGCCCCTCTGGATAGCATCCCTTTCCTCAAGCATATCAGCTGCACCACTCAGCTTGGTGTCATCTGCAAACTTGCCAAGGGTGCACTCGATCCCACTGTTTATGTCATTAATAAAGATATTGAATGGTACCGCTCCCAATACTTGTTACTGATCTCTATTTGGACATTGAGGCATTGATTGCAACTCTTTGGATACAGTCATCCAGCCAGTTCCTTACCCATCTAATAGTCCATCCATCAAACACATATGTCTCTAATTTAGCGACAAGGATGTTGTGTGGGACGGTGTCCTTAATGGCTTAAGGATCCCACCTTACTTACTGGTGTGATTCAAAGGGATAGAGGTTTGATTTGATGATAGCTGTTGTGGTTCCAGGATCATATACCTAAGTTGTGTTTAGCAGCAATAGAGTTCATGCTAGTTGCTGGTCTTCAGTATGCACCACGTGTCTATGCCTAATAAGTGATTACCAGATGAACATGTCTATAGCTGATAAGTGAAACCAGATTTCTGTAGAAACATCCCAGACTGCCTAGTCTTTACTAACAGAAACCTATGCACACGTGAAGAGCAAACTACTGAAGGACCTTGCAGACACGTTGCAGGCGGGGACCTCTCTGTGGCTTCCTGCATGCAATGTCATCATGGGTTCCCTCTGACCAAGAGGGAAAGCATGCCAAGCACACAAGTGGTGCACACAAGTGGACACTGCATGACTCTAAATGTAGACACAAGACAAATCTGCACCCCAAAAAAAAAAAAAAAAAGAAATCCCATCTAGGAAATTTGCATGTCCAGCACAGTAAATTGCTAACATAAATGCATTTATTGGGTGCCAATATGGCACACACATGTAGTACTTTGAAGTTATATGACTGAGTGCTTAAAAGTCAGCAAGCAAGATAAAATAGTAATTTTATGAGGAACACTCACACTACTGAAAACCCTCCGGAAAACACAAGCAAAATGTAGACAAAAACTAGGACTAAGGAAATGGATACAGGAAAGATTAAGGCTTGTCAACATCTGTTCTTTTGCAGCCTTAGGAAATCACATTTTTTGATGTGTCCACATGGTCCCTACAGAGGATACTGACCAGTGCTCTAGGTTACCTGGCTTCTTAGCCAGTAGGCAGCATTCCATAAAAACCTGTTAGGAAAGGAGTGAGGTTGGGAAGCGTTTGTGAAACAATTAATGTTTTGATCAACCTTTAAGGGACAAAAATTCCACTTTTTCCCACTCGTACATATTTGCCTTTTTGGGAGGTAAGGGGACTTTTATCAACTTCTCAACTTGGGTAAATAATACTGACATGCACATCTACATAATGGTTATCATTGCTAAGTTCCTTCCTTTCTCCCCCCACCTTCCTCCTTCCCTCACTTCCCTCTCCGTCTTCTTCTCTAAGAGGAACTACTGGGAAGCTGGAAATGTTGTATACCTCAAATAAGAGACTGATGCTTTTAGAAGGCTTAGAAACCCTGTTTTGGATGGAAAGAGGAAACTTTCTGTCAACAGGTCATAGAAATAAATTCCTTTTCAATTCCAGAGCGGGTAATTCATAAAACTATGTACCTGTGAATAAATAAGTTAGTTAATTCAGTTTACACACATCACTATTACGATCGGAATTCAGTAAGTGTTTGATTTTTTTTTTAATTCTCACTGTATATATATTTATGTTTTAATATCTTCTGGAACAAAGTGATGAAATAATAATACTGTGATATTATTTTTATATTTCTAGTAGACTTCCTCCAACCTGATCACAAAACCTTTCACAATGATTTTACTACTTGACTGAACACTAGCACACATGGAGAGGTCCTTCATACAGCTTAGAAATGCAATTGGTGGTTAATACATCGCAATTATTAAGGTATTTTACAGGAGTAGGTTTGGATGCGTGCATTATTAATTATGTTTGTAAGTTAGATTACTCATCATGGTTCAGAGTTGACAAATCACTCAAGAAGAAAATGAATTCCAGCATTAAGTGGAAGCACGTTGGACAACTGAGCTCATCAGGATTATCAGTCACCATTGTCAGGCAAGGCTAAAGGAGGAAGAGGCAGTCATTTCCTCCTCTTTAAAGCAAGAAACGTGTTCATGTGTGGGCAGCGTTAAAGAGGAAATCAATAGTAACTGCTCACTTCAATTCCTTATGACAATTTATTTTTGTCTACATGTCTTAAGGATTTTATCTTTTGCTAGCAATGCAAAATTAGATAAATGTCCAGTCACTGATAATATGTTGAAGTATATTATTTGGTTTTATGGGTTTTGAGCATGAAAATGAGACTAGCAAGACAGTTTTTTAAAATGGTTAAGTACAGTGGTTTATGATGATGTCATGACTAGAAATCAACTGATCCTGTTCTATTACTAGGATAGGATAGGGTAGAATAGAATAGAATAGAATAGAATAGAATAGAATAGAATAGAATAGAATAGAATAGAATAGACTATTTCAGCTGGAAGGGACCTACAATGATCATCTGGTCCAACTGCCTGACCAATTCAGGGCTGACCAAAAGTTAAAGCAAATTGTTAAGGACACTGTCCAAATGCTTCTTAAACACTGACAGTCATGGGGCACTGACCACCTCTCTAGGAAGCCTGTTCCAGTGTTTGACCACCCTCTCGGTAAAGAAATGGACATTAATTACTAATGTCCAGTCCAAACCTCCCTTGGTGCAGCTTTGAACCATTCCCATGAGTCCTATGACTGGATGCCAGGGAGAAGAGATCAGCACCTCCTTCTCCACTTCCCCTCCTCAGGAAGCTGTAGAGAGCAGTGAGGTTGCCCCTCAGCCTCCTTTTCCCCAAACTAGACAAACCCAGAGCCCTCAGCCACTCCTAATAGGGAATTCCTTCCAGCCCTTTCACCAGCTTTGTTGCCCTCCTGTGGACACATTCAAGGACCTTCACATCCTTCTTAAATTGTGGGGCCCAGAACTGCACACAGTACTCAAGGTGAGGCTGCACCAACGCTGAATACAGCGGGATAATCACCCCTTTTGACCGGCTGGTTATACTGTGTTTGATGCACCCCAGGCTGTGGTTTGCCCCGCTTGGCTGCCAGGGCACACTGCTGGCTCATACTGAGCCTGCTGTCAACCAGCACCCTGAGATCCCTTTCTGCAGGGCTGCTCTCCAGTCACTCCTCTCCCAATTTATACTTGTGCCCTGAGTTACCTCATCCTAGGTGCAGAATCTGGCATTTGGACTTGTTAAATTTCATCCCATTAATCATATCCCAATGCTCCAATCTATCTAGATCCCTCTGCAAGGCCTCTTGTCCCTCCAGAGAGTCAACAGCACCTCCCAGTTTGGTATCATCAGCAAACTTGTTAATGGTGCATTCAACTCCTCTATCCAGATCATTGATAAATATATTGAACCCTATTCTGGCCCTAGAATTGAACCCTGAGGAACACTGCTGGTGACCAGTCACCAGCCAGATGTAGCCCCATTCACTACAACCCTTTGAGCCCTGCCATTCAGTCAGTTCTTCACCCAGCACACTGTGAACCTGCTCACCCCACAGTTGGACGACTTGTCCAAAAGGATGCTGTGAGGGAGAGTATCAAAAACCTTACTAAAATCCAGAAAAACTACATCCACTGCCCTTCTTGTTATCTGAAACAATACTGTCCAGTTTCAACTCTAATTGAGCTTTGACCTTTCATGCCTTCTCCCTGCATATACAAACCACAGCTCTGTACTCTTCTTGTGAAGCCTGACCTCACTTCCAGAGATCATACAATTTCTTTTTCCTCTTGAGCTCCATGAGGAGTTCCCTGTTCAGCCAAGCTGGTCTTTTGCCCTGCTTGCTTGGCTTGTGACACAGTGGGATTGCCTGCTCCTGTGCTTCTAAAAGGTGGTTCTTCACTAATCTACACTGACCAGCACTCGTGGACTCCTAAACCTTCAAAAGCAGATTCCCAGGGTACTTTGCTAAACAGCTCCCTGAATATCTTAAAGTTTGCTCTCCTGAAGTCCAGGGTAGCAACTCTGCTGTCCTTTCTTCTCATTACACTGAAAAATTTAAACTCAACCTTTTCATGATTACTGTGGCCAAGACAGCCACCTACCATCACATCCCCCATGAGTCCTTCTCTATTCACAAGTAGCAAGTTTAGGAGGGCATCTTTCCTAGTTGGCTCACTGAGTACCTGTGACAAGAAGTTATCTCCCACAAACTTCAAGAGTCTCCAAGACCTGCTCATCACAGCAGTATGATATTCCCCAACTGATGTCTGGGAAATTGAAATCTCCCGTAAGAACCAGGGCTACAGATCCAGAAATTTCTCCTAATTGCCTATAGAATAAATCATCAGTGCTTACATCCTGGCTGGGCGATCGGTAGAAGACACCCACTACAACATCTCTTTTGTTTTCCGGCCCCCTAATCCTTACCCAGAGGCTCTCAACCACATCATCACTAACTGTAAAGGCTGTACGATCAAACCTCTCCCTTACATATAGTGTGACACCTCCATCTCGCCTGCCCTGCCTATCCCTCCTGAACAGACTGTAGCACTCCATCCTAGCCCTCCAATCGTGGGACTCATTCCACCAAGTGTCACTAATACCAATGATATTGTAGCTCTAGGAGCTGACCAACCTTTCCAGTTCATCCTGTTTGTTTCTCATACTGCGTGCATTGGTGTACAAGCATTTCAGATATGCTCCTGAGCCCTCCGTGCTCCCAGGAGCAGTGTAAATGTTCCCACTAACATTGCCACCCTCCGGCGATGCCATGCCAACCTTTGGCTTACCTACTGCAATCCTGTTGGTATCCCCGTCCCCTATTGATTCTAGTTTAAAGATCTCTTGATCAGCGCTGCCAGCTTACGCCCAAAGACCTGGTTTCCCCATCAGGACAGGTGGATCCTGTCAGGCCCAAGCATACCTTGTCTCTCGAAGGCTCTTCCATGGTTTAAAACCCCAAAGTTTTGGCAGAGGCAGCAGTCCTGGAGCCAGGTATTGATAACCTGGGCTCGCCTATCTCTTCCAAAGTCTCCCCCCATTACTGGGAGGATTGAGGAAAACACACATTCACCATGTAATGTGATTCCACAGATAAAGTTTTCTCAGTGAAAGGGCTCAGGCAACTACACCAAGTCCTGGTCCAGTTTGTTCCCCATAAACCTCTGTTAACAACAGCAGACACCCAAGTTCTGTTCTATTCTCTCTTAGCACGACCAGAGGTAAAGTCTAGCAAGTATATTGATTTATCCTGTGTGTCTTGTGGAAACTGAAAACAAGTTTGCCAACAAAATCCTTTGGCATGTTTCACCCATTCATGTTTGTACGTCTAGTGAAAGATGAGTTTTACTGATATTTGTGTAGTATTTCCTGGCTTTTCTTAGAACAACTGTGGCTTAGTTACTTCAATTCCTGTTAGGAACAAGGCATTAAACCAGAAAATCTTTACCAGTGTTAAAACTAACATCAGCCAATCTGTGCTTCAGGTAATTATGTATCAGTGAACAAGTAAGATGTACTATCTTTGAATTCTAATGATGGGATATTTTATGAGAGTACTACACCAGTACTGGCCCCTTTTGAAGGTGGAAAACATCAGAAGGTAACTCCAGCTTCCCTTGGAGGGAAGCCTTGCCTTCCCAGGCCTTTGTAGACTTGGGAATCAAAGGCTGAAAGCTCTGTCCGGGACCCGCCCATGGCAGTAAATGAAATGGAGCTTGTATGTATGATCTTTGCTTCTTACCCTTTTTGGGTGGGGTAGTTTTCAGTTTTAGATGGAGTTGGAAAAATAAAGTATTGTAAACAGATTTTGATGATATAAATGTTTCAGGGAAAATGACGTGCTTAAAGTTGCCTGTGCTGGATTAACCCTAGCTCCCAACTTAATTTCACATTGGAGAGTAGATATTTATCATGCTTCACTTTCTTTCTTTTTCTGAATAATCACAAGTATTTGCTGCATACTCAGCTCTTTCTTTTACAGACAAAAATCACTCAATAGCAGATAAATCAATTATATTTTGTCTTGCCATTGACTTAGTTGCTATGTTACAAATTACATACAAGGTACAATTTGACCCTAAAATGCAATAAGAACATTCACTTCTATATCAGAACAATAATTATTGTACCCTGATGCTCAGGCTCTGTAGGCACTTACCTCAGCAGAGTCCTGACAATAGGAGCTTCTGTTCGGTGGCATGTACCCCATCAACTATTTTTTGAAAGCGGGGGGAGGAAGAAGTTCCTTTTTCTTACATTTCTCAGATGTTGCAGGATCAGTTTAGGTGCTCTGAAACTTTGAAACAAGGCATTGTACTCTTGCTTTGTATAGTGTATCAAGTGAAACAAAACATCAGAAAGTGAAAGGGTTAATGAGAATGAAGGCACTCTAAACCTGCTAAAATCTGTCCTTCTGCTCCCAGAAGTACATTGACAGATTATTCTTCTAGTCTTGAAGCTGTTTGGCTTCAGGACTCAGCCTAAAGACTCATTTCTATAATTGACTAGAAGACAACGATTTAGAAGACAAAGAGAGTCTGAAAAGCTACTGAATGGTGAGACAGACCTTTTTTTTTTTAACAGCAGTAGACCAAAGTACAGTGATGATGTACTTTAACATAAATGTGCTAATCCAGGTATGATGATTTCAAGGATCTTCTAAAGCTAAGGTTTATTTTAAAATGCTATTCAAACAAAACATTGCGTAATTTGTAAGAAGCTAAATCTCTCTCTCCAGACCCTCAACCATTTTGCAAAAAAAAGCAAGTTATTTCAACCACTCTTTAAGTTAATTAGTATGTACTTAACACAACAGAGCATTACATTTCTATCCAAGGAGATAAAGTGCCTAGCCCAGTGCATCCCAGTAAAACTAAACATACATCAGTGTAATCCTCTTATAATATCTTGGAAGAATGACTCAGTTTTTCACAGCTGGCCGAGGTCTCGTGTTGAGCCATGTCAATATCTAGGGCATGCATGTGTAACTTGCAAACTAATAACCAAAAAAAGTCTGGGAGGAGGGAAGGGTGTTAGCCGTTCTTCCACCTTCCTCTTCAGGGGGGCTCGCAAGCTCTCCCACATGACAGCTGGAAAAAGCAGAAGAGACCTCTAGCTCTTTTAACAGTGACATTATTAAAACTTCACAGTGTTTGGAACCTACTTATGGCAATAAATTTATCATTAACAGTGTTTGTTACTGACATTTCTCCCTAAAAGTGCTAAAGGAAGAAACTGTCTCTTTTTGGTTTTCTTCTCGTGCATAAATACTGGATGGATTAAATCTCACTGAAATCAGTGGAGTAAGTATCACCCTTTATGTAAGGTAGCTGGAGGAAATCCCTGAGATTTTTAATGGAAAACCAGGCTTGAAGCAGTCTTAGATTCTCAGGAGCAGCCCACATGCCCACCAAATGCAACCAAAGGGTTTCTCAGGAACAGTGATCTCAGCTGAATATTACTTTGGACAGCAGTGTTTGAGTGTCTGGGTAGCAGCCAGCACAAGAGCTCACGATCTGAAGCCAAAAGCCGCATGTAGCCTGATGTGAGTTAAGTGAAGCACACATACCTAGGGCAGCATACTGGAGAGGACACCATACGGTGGGACCCAGCTACCTTGAAAAATCGGGCTAGCTGCTGCCACGACGGCAGAGGCAAGTTGTATGGAGCAGTAGCTATTGCTGGAGAAAATTGTTTTCACTCTTCTGTTCACAGGAGGAGCAAGTGAGCTTACCTCTGCAGAGCCTGGTCTCTGTTCACCCTATTTCTCAGCTCTACTCCCTCTACCTTTTGTTATTCAGTGGCAAAACCAGCCTACCTCTCACTCCTTATCCTTCATGCGGCAAAAGACAGTTTTCCTCGCCTGGGGTCACAGCTTGGAACACAGCTCATTTCAGCTGCAGCCTTAATAAACACAGCAGTATCACCCTTAGAAACATTTTTGTAAGAGGTCTTTTGCAACTGCTAACTTAAAAGACTTTTGGTGCTGTTTTTTTAAATTTATTACTCTGCTGTTCAAGGAAGCAGGAAGTATTACAGTGTTGTAAGCAAACTGAATTGCATGAAAGATTCTCATGCCAGTTTCTTCTCCAAACTAGATTAACCTGCAAGACCAATTTGTGTTTTGTTTTGTTTGCTAGCTTCTTACATCAGAGAGATTAGAAACACAATAAAAAACCACCACGTGTCTTAAAAAATCCATTTTATCTCATTGGGAGTCTTCTTAAACTACAAGACCTCTCACGAGAGATTACTGATATCAGCATGTAAGAGTCACTTTCACATGCCCATTTTGTTTTGGACACTCTTTATGGCCTGACTAAGCTGATAGCAAAGTCAAGGTAAGATCTTACCGTTGGAGTCAGCAAGTCCACTTTTTTCTTAAACTTGCTTCACGGTAACCTAAAGCATGCTTATGCAAAGAAGGCACGATAAAGGCTGATGACATGCCTGTAGCAGACCAAAATTAAATTAATTCTGTGCTTTCCCACTATGTCTTTCTCTCCTCCCACCATTGATCTGGAGAGCCTGTAGGAAAGATAATCTGCTATGCATTTGTATAGTGTCAGCACAGTGGGAAGTGCAAAGGTCTTTTAATGATAAACTATGGATAATGATAAACTAAAGGACAAACTTCACAATCCAACTTGGAGAATGACAGCGTCAGTGCCCTTGGTGCCAAGTTGGTTCATCACATGACAACCTGATGAAGAAAGTTGTCTTCAAACGGGAATTCAGAGGACACTCATGGTATTATCCTCCGTGTACATCATTCTGGCCCCATGAAGTCTTATCCCACTATTTTCAATAGAGATCCTCTTAGCACGTGTTCATGATATACTTTGACTTAGGTTATTGGGGCAGAATATGGTTCTAGAAGTGCAGTTCTCTGTGTTAACAAAATTCATTTTTCTCTGCCTTTGGTTTTCCTGAGGCTGTTTTCTCTTTTTCTGCAGATACATCTCCACTGAATGAGGCATTTGGCTGCCTACATCTGGTAGTTCTGGTACCTCAGCTGGCATCTATTTTCTACTCCTATACCTTACTAATGTGCAGTACAGGGGATGAGGACTGAGGAGGCAGTCTGAGAGATTAATCTTGGAGCACTGAGTACAACAGAACAGGTGAAACAAAGCAGTAACTGCCACCTCAAAATACATGTTTAAAGTTTATAATATTTTTAAATTAGGTCTATTCTTCTGAAAATGTCCAATAAATTTCCTAGTGCTGCAGGCACAGAGCAACAGGTTACAAGCTGCTGGCAGCTTGTGGCAGAGCAAGCTTACAAACTCAACCTGATCTAATTGAAGATGTCCCTGCCGATGGCAGGGGGTTGGACGAGATGACCTTTAGAGGTCCCTTCCAACCCAAACTATTCTATGATTCTATGATTCTAAATGAAACTTTTGAAAGTGGTTACAACCGCCAGGGTGGTTGCAAAAGTTAGTTGCCAGACACTCGTAAGGTGTTGCCAGACACTTTGTCGGATCTCTCACTACTTCCCAGGAAGTAACTGGGACCCCAAAACCCACCGGGCATCGCTCCAGGCTCTTGCGCCTCTTAAACGGGTGAGGACCCATCCCTGCGCGGGGGGGGGGGGGGGGGGGTCCGGCGGTGGGGGTGGCTGACGGTTTGGGGCGGTGGGGTACCCCTGGCATCTCTCCGCCGCGTCCCGGCCGCCCTCGGGCACCTCCCGCCTCCCGCCCGGCGGCGTCGGGGGAAGGGGAAGGGGGAGGCCCGGACTCCCGCCCTCCCTCCGCCAAAACCACTCCCCGAAGAGAAAGTCACCAGGGGGTGGGGTAAAGGTGACAGCTCCAGGAAGCCGCCGCCGGCACTGGGAGACACCGAGGGGCGGCAGCCCGCTGTGTGGCAGCTCCCAGCCGACTCCGCCACGGCGAAGCGAGCCCCGCCGGCGGCCGCCAGCCCGCCCGCCGCCGCCATGGGCTCTCCTCAGCGACCGCCGCTCGCCCACGTCTTCAGGGGGACCTTCGTACACTCCGTCCCCTCCGCGCCCATGAAGATCCTCCACGGACACCTGCTGGGGGTGGACGATAGCGGGACGGTGAGCGCGGGGGGCGAGGGAAGGGGTGTTGCGGGGGCGGCTGGTCCGGGCGGCCTGGGGGCGGCGTGGGGAGGTGCCCGAGCCGCCGTCCCGAGCCGCTCCGCTCCGCCGGGGCGGTGGTCTCCAGGTGTCCCGCTCTCCCCCAGTGTCCCCCGGCTCGGGGCGGAAGCCACCCTTTTCGGTCCCGAGTCCCGGTCCGGGGGTGGTGAGGGGCAGGGCCGCCTCCGCCGGTCTGTGGGCAGACAGTGGAAGATTTTGGCACTCGAAGTACTCGGAGTCTGTCTGCAAGAGAAAAGAGCCGCGGAGAAGGGATTTCATGCTTGCAGGAGCTGGAGATAGCTGGGGCGGCGCCTTATCTCCTTGGCACGAGTCTGCAGGTAGCCTAAATCTGTTTTTGAAGTGTGCTAAATGTTTCCAAAACAGCAGCGCGCCTGGACCGGGCATTCTTTCAGATTCTCTCAGTTTTCTTTCAGTTTCACAAGCGGGGTTTTCATTCTCAAAGTACCAAAATAATGATTGTGCGTAACTGCCGTGTGCTCCATGTACTCACGCATAGCCTTCCGAGTGAGGCTTTTTTTTTTTTGTCGCAAGAAAAACCATGGCATATACCCATAGGGAGTTAGGAAGATGATGACGTTGGGTATGTTAGTGGTACAAGTCAAGTTTAAAACAAGTGTTGCACTTACTGATAATGCAGGGTCTATTCTGGCAGGGACGCTGTATCATTCCCTTAACAATATCACAGGTGAAACTCAGTTTCACAGTGCACGTCATGTAGGTTGACTGGTAATTTCTTATTACCAATAACATATATAGGTAATATGTTAACATATTAATAACATATATAGGTACCCTATATATAATAAAAAAGGTAATTTTCTTTCTTGTGGCTAAATAACAGGCTTCAGTGTGTCAAGCTTCAGTAGCATTTGAAATCTGTGCAAAGCACACTTTGAGCCCTTACAGTGTTTATTTTCTGTGTTCATACAGGTCCATCAGGGCCTGTTTCAAGACAGCCCTCTTATAGCTCTGAAGGGGTCTGGTGCAAGGCATAGCAAAGTCTATGAGAAGCTGTATTTTGGTGTACGGGAGGTGAATAAAAACATACACAACTATGTATTGGCTAGCGTCAACTAAAAACATTAGAACTGAATGAAAAAAGGGTTTGGTTTGTGTAACTCAGGTGCAGGAGGCAGAAACTAATACCCCATCCCACTCTCTCTAATGGCAATTTCTGGAAAAGGGTCCCTACTCAGCATCCTTAGAAAATTAAGACCTTTAAGTGATTTTCTTGAAAAACAGGTAACTTAGTAAGCTATACCTAGGGATCTGTGCTCTCAGTCACTCTCTTCGCTTCTCCTAGTGAACAAGGATTCACTGGATATTGTTTTCCTTGCATAAATTGACACATTCTCATGCAGCTGTTTTAAAAAAAAATATTTTCCAGTAAAAAACTGTTGTCCAAAAATAAAAGTCCCACCAGAGTACAGTAACCAGGACTTTCATTTTCTTCTCTTTTTAATACAAATTCTTGGCATTTTACCATGCCAGGGTCTGATACAGCGAGTTTTGGTACCCTTTAGCCTATTACTCACAATTTAACCTCATGCAGAACTTCCACTGGAATCACGGAAGAGTTGGCTTTTCAAGAAGGACATGGTGGTTAGAAAATTGCTTTCCTTTATTGTCCAAATTTACACCAAAACTGTTTCAGTATTACTCCCAAAGAAGTAAGTTCAACTAAACAGGTATCGTTCTTTTGCCTCATGTTGCTGACTCCATCATGGAAAAATCTTGCATGGTCTCTCACAGGGCGAACGAATCAGGTTTTGTGAGCAGCCATATCCTGTTCTCCAGCATGAGTCCCTGCCTGCCCTCCAAGGGACAAGAGCATACAAGCAGTGCCACAGGAACACTGCCCAGACCCCCACTGCACATGGGGATGCTTGGCTGGTAAAGGCCACGGATGAAATGTCAGCTCTCAGTGCTTTACCTGTAGATGAAAAGGGAGCTTTAGCAAGGAAAACGCTGCTGTCAGGTATGAAGACCCAAGTTATTGTTAAGTTAGCAAAATAAGGACTGTGTTTAACTGGGTGGTTTGCAGAGCAGCGTGGTGCTGGAAATAGAGACAGGTTCAAAGTGTGAGTTATCATTGAAATGTTGGTGTAATTAACTTAGTTGAGTAGAATATTAAGTAAATAGAACAATTATTAAGCTAAAAGCTCCTGTTGAAGGCATGAAAAGAGTAAGAGTTGTGGAATAAAAGTTAATATTGTTAAGTACTGCCAAACATAAGTGTTTGATTTAAGCCAGCTGGGATAGCAAGTGATGTGTGTTGGCTGTACAAGGAAGAAGGTACCAAGGCACCAACATCCACTTGGAGTTCGTTGCTTAGCCTTTCTCAGCAGGTTGGGCTGTTTGTTCAGGAGCTGGATTTAATAAGTGCTCCTTTCTCTCATCTAGCCTCACATTCCAGTTTTGGGAACTAGGCAAGCAATAGGCATCATGTCTCTAATTGCAAAAATCAGCTAATCATTGTGGCAACAGAGGGGGAAGAGAAGCATGTGGGAGGGGAAAGAAGGATGGACCCCTTATTCATGTTCATCTATGAATGTCACAGCCAGAAACAAAGTAACACAGGCACTGTTGGATCAAAAACCCCTGTGTTCCTTCAGCCAGTATTGTTCACTTTCCATTCTTTTGGTAGCAGTTATTTGCACTGAGGCGCTTGGAGGCAGTCAGGGTTTACCACGTCAGGGTTGATGCATAGTTTAGTGGACCAGCTATGCGTTGGTGGAGGAGCTTTGGGCATCTCTTGGAATAAAAAAGGCCTGAGCTAGGCACCAGGCTAGGGAGGTCTCAGCTCCTCATCTTTGGATCCTTTAGCCCCATCACATGGTTGACACATCACAACTGACCAAAGTGTTTGGGCACTGGTGTTAGCAGCTGTTGATCCTGCTTTTTGTGATACACCTTTCTCAAAGTGCTGGTTATTATCCTTGACTTCCTTCTTTACAAGCCGAAGGTCTTAGTCTTGCCTGTGCACTTCTCTTGACTCTGTGGTGACTCTGCCGTAGAGTTTTTTCTCGCTTTTACAGTGTTAGTGTCCAGAACTAATTTAAAGGACCAGTGCACCAGGTTGGTTACCTTGAATGTACAAGCAAATACTCAAGCAAATGTCCAAGCCTGGGACCTCAAAGACCTTAAAGCATTCAGTGTTAGAAAGGTGGCCAGAGCAAATTCATCCTAAAGCAATGGGGAACATCTCTTGGGTGACCAAGGAGTTCTGTTGGGAAGTTTGTTTGAAAAGAGTATAGATGTCTTGCTGATTCATCCATAGCTGTCTTTGACAATAATGGACCAGGTGTCAGGTTTAGGATTGATTTCATTTGTCCAGCTCCCTTGAAACGTATTTTCTTCATTCTTCTGTGATTTAAGTGTTTTATTTATCTGCACCCTAAGAGTATATAATAGTCACTTCTCTTCCATGGCAACGCCTGTTTCCAGAATTTGCCATCTGGTGTTTCATGTTTCTTTCTCTCTTTCCTTTTTTCCCCTTTTTTTTCAGCAGCTCTAACATTACTCATTCTGCATCCATTTTGACTTCAGCATCTGAGTGACATTTTCTTTATTGCTCATCAGAAATTTCAGTAGGTCTGTATTCTAGGCCCTCTGCAGATATATAGCTAATTAAGCTGGTTATATTCCCCTTTAGAAGGAGAGAGATGCTGCTTCATATGAAGTATTAATGGACTATAATATTCTTGCAATTTTTGCTAGTGTGGTATTTATTTATATGCTATGATTTTAATAGGGTTTTTCTGACTACAAATTTAAAACATCTGCTCTTTAGACAGTGTAAATCATATAAGCCATCTGTGCATTTAAAAGACTAGGCAGCCAAAAACTTCTTGTCTACAGTTTAGCAGCCTTTGCGTATTTTTCTCTATACAAAAAATAGAAAATGCAAAAGGTAATGTCATACACATAAAAAAATGGGCGTGCAGATAGCTGCTAAACAGTGCATTTTTGGTCCTCTTGATCCTCTTAACTTCCTTCCTATTGCTTTTTTACACCTATTTGATCTTGCCTTTACATGTGTTTTTTTAATTGCTGCCTTAGAAACTGCTGTCATGAGGGTGATACAGGCCCCCAGTGTGGGAATCTTCACAGGGCCAGAAGGATGCCAATAGCAGTAAGATTACTCCCTTGAACTTAGAGGAACGAGCTCTTATACCAAGGGAGTTAGATTGTAGTTTTTCTGAAATAAATAAAGATGTTAGGCATGCTTTTAATCTGTTGTGGAAAATGAAAAGATATCCACATTTTTTCCATCAACTCTTCCTAGGAATTTAAAAAATAAAAAAAAACCCCAACATTAACAACACGAGCAGAAAATTAGAAAATACTTAGCTCAGTGTCAGCCAGTCCTAGGCAAAGCAATTAATTTGACACCTCTGGTGCTGAATACTGTAATTGCATTCCTGTAAGGCTGTTGCACACCTCCACAACGAACAACCATACTGCTAGCATGGTGGTACGTTACAGAAATGCCAGTGGACACTGAAGTCTGTGCGGTTCTGCCCATGTATTACTTGAGAATGAATTAATTGTTTTCTTACAAGTTACAAAGTGGGTGCAGTTATTCACTGGATTTTGAGTAGGTATTTCAAAATCATGCTTGATAGTCAGGAAGAACAAGTATTTCAATGCAAACCTATCACCTTTGTAGTAAGTGTGTAAAATCTGTTTTAAGATATGACTTGTTTTGGCTTCATGTAAAGCTGATGTGGGATACAGGTTTAAAGTATCTAACTATGCTTTCTTCCTTTTAGATTGCGTTTTTGGAACAGACTGATCAGCAAGAGCAACTGGCTAAGAAGTGGGGGTTCAAAACATCTGACATAAGAGAACTGAGTAACCAGTATGTGTTTTGTTTAGATTAATTTCAGCAAATGCAGTTTATACTCTGGGTGAAGTAATGCGAGTCTCTGTGAATACATTTTGGCAGGGAGCACATTAAATCCAATCTCATGGGCAAAACTCCCTTTCAGCTCTGTGAGAGCTCTTAGCCCAAGAGCTGCCTGCATCCTGAATGGGACTTGGAGGGTGGACAGTCTGTGTGCTTTTTGCATTTCTTGGTTTGGGACTGCAGCCATGGCTGAATTGTGCTGGCTGATTTACACTGCACAGAACAAAAAGCCATATTTACCTTTCATACGTGACCTCTTCTGTGCTTACAGAAGTAAATGATGTTCTTTCTTGAGATTACATTTTATTTCCGTTTTGTTAGCAGCAGGCAGTGCCTAACTAGCTCGAAACTCTAGACTTAGTAAATGTAGATAACACTAACACTACAGATATAAAACTCAATTATTTGGACACTCCCTAATAAAAACTAATAAAATTAGAAGATTTATACCTTCTAAACACAGAGCCTTGGATTTCTAACTGTTTTGCAGCTAAAGCGTTTCTTTTTATTTCAGCCAGTGAAATCCACCACCTTTCTGGTGAAGTGGAATAATTTGGGATTGCACCTACTATGTTTTGCATGTAGTAGCACAACTGTAAACGACCTGTGGCTTAGAATCTTGAGCTGCTGCGTCATTTTAGTGTTCAGTTGTTAAAAAATCTGTATGCTTTTTTGGAAGGCTAATCATACAGAATATATGAGTCATCAGATGTTTTCTTCACTTGAAATAGCCTGAGGAAAATGGAAAGGGCTGGGAATATGGATCAGATTGAGAAAGATCTTTCAGCATTTCTAGCATGCAGGAAAACAGGAAGAAGGGGAGCTACAAAGAGACGAAATCAGTGTTCATTCAGTAGTCAGGGAGATGGGAAGAGGAGTGAGAGAAATTTTATACTGTATGGAGTTCCAGCACAAAACAGAATAATTATAGCAATTTCCTGGTAATGTTGATATGTTCATCCCTGTTATTGCATGAACACTGCATGACAACAAACAATATTACAGTTCCATTGTAAATATGCCTTTCCTGTCAAGATACTGAGCAGAGATTTTTTTCACCAGTGCCTGTGTCTGCATTTGTAGACACAGTGGCTGTTCTTCCATTAAAACTTGAAATTCATTGATTGTATATAGAGAGAGACACACATATGTAATGTAGAGGAAAACTGGGATACAGAAAGTTACAGTTTTGTAAATATAATCGTCTGGCAGCTAGAGACATTCTAAATATATCCATACTAGGAAGCAAGACTGTGCTCAAATCTTCTCTTTCTCAGGTGGATTCTATGGTGGAGTAATTTTAGTTATTGTGAAGTCAGTTTGGCTTTATTTGTTGGTATTTAGTCTGGATAAATATTAAAGAGAATGGAATTCATCGTGCTTTTATATTGTTTTTCTCTGTGTTAGCTATATATAAGTCTGTGTAAAAGTTACTATTCAACTGCCTGATACTGTAAAAGGAGTATGGGTAGACGTACACTAGGAGTTGATAGGCTGATGCTGAAAGAGGAAGGTTAATCTGTACTTGCCATTTGCTCTGGTGGATTTTGGTCAAACATACTGTTTAAAGCAAAACTACTTACCGTGGAAAATTTTGTGACATTTTGGACTATTATAATTTTCTTTTCTTTCCCTAGTGAATTCTTCATGCCAGGAATGGTTGATACACACATTCATGCCCCTCAGTATTCCTTTACTGGTACAAGAGTAGATCTACCTCTTTTGGAGTGGTTGACTACCTACACATACCCAACAGAAGCCAAATACAAAGACAGTGATTTTGCAGAAGAAGTGTATACCAGAGTTGTTGTAAGTACTGCAAATGCCATTTACCTACTTGATGACATTCCTATTTGTGAAATATATGTGTGTTTTCAGAAGGTCAGTAGAAATAGTAGAGAATGTTTTAATGTCATGAAAACCAGATAAAACCAACAGTATAGCCACTGTTGTAATTGCCAGCCAAGATTGTCCCCTCCTAGTTCCAGTCTTGTTCTGTTGTTGCTGATAAGACAGTTCATTTAATCACATGGTTAACAACAAACTTGTTTATCATCTTTTCTGATATCTGAGTACAATGACCAACGTTTAAGAGTAGTCTCAGAGCTAGTATAGTCAGCAGGTGCCGACAACTTCAATGCAGAGATAATCAAGCATGGTAAAAAAAACTTCAGAGGATATTTCCTTTTCTGCACAAAAAGCCTCTATTATGAAATTGTCTTCTGCAAAGACTACATGAAAGAGAAGATGCTTATCACAGACAACAAATTTGGGGTGTTTTGGAGTAATTAAGGAAGGCATTTCTACAGCTGAGGTCCTTGTAGCAGGAATATCTTTCACTGCAGGGGCTTTAGATAAAGTCTGTCAATGGTATTGTGGCACAAAGAGAGAGACTGTGTTTGACCTAGACTGGTCCTGAGCAAATATGAAGGCTTTAAGGTCAAATTCCACTTGATGAACAATAAACAGCTAGGTCACATTGCAGAGTACTGATTCTGTCCTGTAACTGAATTGTATCCTTTAATACGTGGACTGAAATACCTTCAATAGATTAAATTATTTGGCCAGCGTAAGTTGCCTTGCATTTGTCTAATACTGTGAGAACATGTGTTGTCAAAATAATAACATAATGAATCTGAAATAAATAGTTATACTGTCCTTGCCACACAAATTTAAAAAAAAATTACTTTCTACCATCTGCCATAATAAAAACACCTAGGAGCAGCTTGGTCCTAAACTCTAGTGACAAGCACACGTGCCTTCAGCTACTTAAAACATAGAGGTGATCTCACCTCCCAGCTGTGTGCCTCAACATACTGCTACTGTCTCCATCAGTTCAGATTGAGTGACACCAGCACAGCTAAAGTGCTCACTGTGCAAGGTGTTTAATAACATCACCTGGAAAAGAACTGCCAGTGAGAGATGGAAGTTAATTGTAGGAGCTTCAACACAATGGTTAGGCTCTCCCCGTGTGTATCAAACAGGACGAGGTCAGGAAAATGTCTTCACCCCCAAATGCTGCAGAATACCAGTTGCTCTGCAATGTTTGATGGGGCTGATAATAACCTTCAACTGTTAGAAACAGGACTAAACCTGCAGGGACCAGATATTGTTTCATATGTATCTTTGTACTTTTGGAGTTGTAATGAAAACATAGTGAATTTTTTCAAACCAAAATTCTGTTTCCAATAAACACATTATATACTTGGTAAAAGAAACAAATTAGGTGAAATTTGCCAGATTTTAGCTGGAACCTCCTCTGGTCCCTCAAATTTTAGGAAAGCCAATTCTTCATGCTGATGTTTTGGAAACAGAATGTTTTTAGATTTCATTTAACAATGATGTTAGGAATCCAGAAGTAGAGAATTCTGGATTTTAAAGGCTAAGAAAGACAAAGGTAGTTTGTCTCACTAATGACATTGTTATTTTTGAGACTCATTTTAGGAACCCCTAAAGATGTATTTTTAATTATTTGCTTTAATTTGAATATTGTATGGAAAAGACAGAGCTTGGCTTCATGTTTTTCAAATAATTAGGTCTAGCCATTCTCAAAAGTTGCATTGGATGTCCCACCTTCTATCTCATTAAAAAAATAAAATAAAATTCTCAAATTACATCGTAGCCAGAATCCAAACATGTAATTTAAACCTGTATGTTGGATGGGTAGTCAATATAGTATGCATTAGTCCCAAGATCAAGTGAAGCTATAAATTTCATCATGACTTAATTTAACTTTAAATGGCTCTTCATGTACTCTTGTGTCCCCCAAAAGTAATATGAACAGGTATCAACCACCCTCTCCTTTCAAAAAAATAATTAAAGTACACCCTGAGCAGTTGTTCTCAGTTTACTTTTACCTTGAAGTTTGTTACTTTGTATTCAGAGATAACCTGGCTATTTTTCCCAGCCCCATCAGGTGGACAAATGAAACACCATTTTTCCCCAAAGCCTTGCTTTGCTAACGTTAGGTAAACAGTGCTTCACTGTGAAAATTGGAGAGCCTTTCAAAACTAGGAAATAACATAAATGACTGGTTGTATTTCTAAATATGTCAGAATTTATTTCCAGTTTGAGTGAAGGAAATATCGACTGGTTTCTATGGGTTTAGCCATAGTTAAAATCCTGTATGGATTTGGAAGAAGTATTTTTGTATTTATTAACACTCAGACTTAAAAAAGCTTTTATGAAATTAAAAATCTATATTTTATCTTCCCACTTCACTGCACAATTTCACGATAACTAAATGTTCTCGCAGTTTGAAATCAGACTGCTTGTTCTGCATTTTGGCAGCTTGACTGTTTTTTCTCCAGACAGTTGAAACTGATTTCTTTTTATAGAGACGAACTCTAAAGAATGGCACGACTACAGCTTGCTACTTTGCAACAATTTACACAGATACTTCTCTTCTACTTGCTGAAATTATAGGTAAGATTAACAGTGAGTTTTGAAGGATGTTGTGCAAACTGTGTTAGTCAAAGGAAACAGAGCTTAGGAGTTTTAGACTAGCTAGGGATCTGTCTTTCTACTAATTTGTTTTTTATTCATTGTATCTGTCATGCTGTGTCCCCAAAATCCACCCTAGTTACCCTTGTTCACTTAACCGCCTCTCTCTTACTGTTGTTTCTGCTAGTCTCTTCATTTCCAAATCAGCTGCTGGCTGACCTTGAATTAGGTCTGCTGGAATTTCTCTTCAGCTGCTCTGCTCTTTCTAGCCTTTTCCTATTTGAGGATTAAAGGGCTGAATGACAAGAGGTGCAGTCAGTGCAGTAATTTCCTAATACTCTGAAGTTTCAGTTGAGAATCAACATCAAAAATCTTCACACACCCTATGAAACCAGAACAACGGGATTTGCGTTAGGATCTTACCCATCCCTTCTGGTCACTGTTGCAAATGCCTCCTGAGTGAAAGAGTTGTAATTCTTGCAGGATTTCTCAAGGCTCAGCCAGCTCCCAAAGCAGAGCAATTTAATGAGATCTCAGCTTCCATCAAAAATTCCCTAGTCTTTCTGATTTTGTAGGAAAACTAAAACTTTGAAGCCGTTATATTCAACAACTCAGTAAAAGTGGACAAAAGAGATCTAATTTAGAAACATGTTTAAAAGCTTAGAATTTAATATTATATGCATTCCTTTTAAGTCTTACACTTGAGTTCTGATAAATCTCAAGAAAGAGGCTAGAAGTAGCTGTGGTAATTTTCTCCATCCAGCTGCATGTGGGAGGCATGTTAGGAACCTCATTCCTTTCTCTTAAGGAGAGATGGTTTGCTGAGATCTTTGTGCCTTTTCTCAGCTCAGGGTAATCATCTACTACAGCTACTGTACTTCTATGCTTGTGTTTCTCATCCTCTACTTCACAGCGGTCTTCATCATATACTACCATTATGAATTCTGGTTGTGATTAAACTACAATAATCTAGTCTTCAATGTATAAAGTTGGGTACTAATATGGAAGAGGAAAACTCCTATTTAAATGTGGGGTTTTTTTTCTCTTTCCTTAAAAGTCACATGGATGGTCCCAACTTAAAGATAAGAAAAGAGCATAAATTCTGTTCATCTTAAATGAAGCTGGCTGGGGTGGAATTTGCTATTTTGATTTCAGTACAGGCTTTGATAGCAGTTTTTTGAGAACCAGTGATTCTGAGTTTTATATTCTTGTGCATCTCAACAGATAAATTTGGTCAACGAGCATTTGTTGGAAAGGTCTGCATGGATATGAATGACAGTGTGCCACAATACAAAGAGAATACTGCTGACTCTGTGCAAGAGACAGAAAGGTAAAGTGATTAAATTGATGGCACAACCTTCAGAAATAAGACTTTTTCATACATCTGAAAAGTGAATGTGAAGCTGACTAAGAACTTACAAGTGTAAATTTATTAGGAACAGTTTTTTTCTTCCAACAGTATGGTTTCCTACAGTTCTAGCAATTCCTGCATACCCAGTTGCTGCACAGCCCAAGTGGTTTCTCTCTAGCTCTTCCAAAGAACGGGAGAAGCTACAGCTCTGGAGTTTGGAGAGAATACGTGTATGTTGTTGTCTGTTTTCTGCCTCCTCTTTTCCCTTCACAGCTCTGTGTGTGGAGGTGATGTGACCTGACATGGGATAGTGGGGTGGCAATCAGTTCCTTCGCCTCCGTGGACTTCTGAGCTATTTCCTTCCCCCATTTAGGATAAAGCTTTATTCAAGTTGTAGGAGTCAGCTTTCATGTACACAATTTTAAATATGCTGGGGTTCTCCTCTCCTCCAGCATAGCACCAGTGAAATTACTCTAACTTGCAGCTGAGAGAATGAAGGAGAATCAAATCAAGGCAACGTACATGGCAGAGGGGACCCAAGACTGGAGTATGGCAGCCTGCTGTCTTAGGTTTCCCTTGTCTTTCCCATCCATGCTCAGAAAATGCTTAAGCAGACATACAGCTTTTCTCACGGGGCCATTTCTTTACTTGTAGAAATATTTCAAATATCATGCTGAAAGAGAAAATGCCTAACAGTAATATAAACATCTTATGGCACTTGTGCAAAGTTGCTACCTTATTTTTGCAAATCATGCTAGTAGAATGTCAGTAAAAGTTAGAAATGGTAATGGATTTCTAATGGTGTTTATATTTAAAGACATTTTTAAAACATGTAGTATTAGTCATTTGCACTCTACTAACATTTGTTTTCCTTCACATAAATCCCCAGTTTTCGTAATACAGCGTTAGTCCTGCTGAATGGGCCTGAAAGTGGCAGAAATTCCAGTTCTGATATTTTTTAAAGCTTCAGAATGATCTAAATAGCTTTCTTTTAAATACTTATCTTGTGCCTCCAACTCCCTTCTCGTGTGATTGTGTTAATAACAAAGCTGTTTCTCAGCTTTGGATGAGAGTGTGCCACAAGTACTCTAGAGCTGTCTAGAGATCGCTGTGTGCTTGGCAGCATGGATCAGGAGTACTTACCTCATCAGGCCTGAATTGCAGCAATACAATTGCAGAAGGATGAAAAAGCTCTTCCCTTAAGAGGGCAACCTTTTTATTTTTTTTTAAAGAACCTAAGAAATGTGATCTGTCACACTGTCTGAAAATGTATTACACTGATTTCAGTTCTTTACAGTTAACCTGTGGAAATATTTATATTGTATGCATGGAAATAACATACAATTCCAAGTGCTTCATGTATTAAATCGAAATTCAAGTCAAGAATTTGAATCTACCCTTCTGCAAAGAGGGTTGAATAAAAAGGGAACCGAAATCTAGGATACGTTATATGCTACTAATAGTTGTAGCCATCCGGAAAGAGGAGGGCCCGTGTTGAAATCTGTTCTTCTGCTACAGAAGACAGTGGTTTGAACCTGAGCTTCTTTCCTCATAGAGAAGTACATAAGCCAACAAAGTATAGGGTATTTTGAGAAAGGTATTTCAGTTTTGAAACAATGCTGACGCTGTTCAAAGAATGTGAAAAAGAATGAAAAGAGCCATGTGGAGGTTTTGGATTATCACCTGAGAGTTATACTTGTGTTACAGTTCCTGCTCCAGTGAATATTTTATTATTCTATCGGGTGAATCAGTAAGAGGAGAGACAGACAGACGATACCTAATTCACACTGCATTTTGGCTCTCAAAGTTAGACAACGGTGGGCTCAAACTCCTTTGGTCATTGCAGAAGTTTAGCTTAGGTCTCTCACTTCCAGCTGGTGATCTAGCACCAGCTTCAGTGTTCTGAATCTAGCCTCCAGCGTTATTTTCTTTTCCACCTGAAGATATTTGACAAATTTGATTCAATGGTTTTTGTGACCAAAATTACGGGTTTTTCTGAATATGAACTATGACATAAAAATTCACAGAGATCCTGTCCAGAACCCATCTCAAACTGGCTTTTGGAAACTATTTACATACACTGTGCATACGAGTTTTCAAAGAATTTATTCCTTGCAAAGTCAGAGGAAGTTTTATTTGCTCATCTGCATTATCCATATTGACTGCTTGGGTTTTTTTGTAGAGGTCCTTGAGGTAGCTTCTTTTATTTAACAAAGTAAGTAAATCTATACTGTATTTTCCATAAGGTAGATAATCTATATGCTAACTTTAATATAAGCATTTCCAGAAAATCAAGAGTCCTTTAAGTGAATGAGGACATATACAACTACTGTAGGTGAGGTATGAAATATTGCAGCATCTTTTAAAAATTGGATTTAAAATAATACAATATATTTAATGCTGTAGTTTAAATTCACGGACAGACAAATTTAAGTGTTTTTTTTTTCTCTAATGTTGCATCTGTAGCTTATAATTATGTTTTCAATTAATTTAATGTAACATGGATTTGGTTTTCAGTGAGAACTCAGAGTAATTACCATTATCTAATGTTAATTATTGCAAATGAAAAAAATCCGGCATATTCAGGGTCAAATTCACAACTAGCATAATTTTGTGTAACTATCCTGACTTCATTGTGTTGCTTCTTTTTATTTCATCTGAGAATCTGGCCCAACTTTCTGTAAAAATTGATCTATGTGTGAAATGCTTAATAGGGTATCTAAGTAAATATTTTCTATAATTTTTGTAATTTGTAACACAGATGACAGATTTATAACAGATTTTTTTCTACCCTTTTTCAGGTTTGTTAAAGAACTACTGGAAAAGAAAGTAAGTAGAGTTCTCCTTTGGATTCATTTCTGTATTCAGGAGATGCTGTGTGAATATATGAAATAGTTAATCCCGCTGACAAACTCTGTTGGCTTAGTGACAAATCAATAAATATACATCTTTCTGTGTAGAAGACAGGTATCTGTCTGAAAAATGTTCTGCTAGCCTTGTTGTTGAGAAATGGACTTGTAGCAGTGTAAATTCAGTTTCATGTGGTCAGAGCACAGCAGAGTAACGTTCTGTGCGTGTTCTCTATTGACTTTAAAATATTTGGCTTCCTAGAAAGGACAATTTTCTGTTAAAGAAGGGTGGAAGTCAGTCGATCACTCTGTGGTATATAAATAGACTAGTGAAAGAAGTTCTCACCAGCAGAAACCAGTGTTTTCACAGTACAGTTACTAATCCATTACAAAATTAGTATTTTGGGTCAGCACATGTCTTCCAGTGTGTTTCTAAAGAAATTCAGATTTACACTCCTGAGGTAAAGAGAGATGTTTACACTCCAATATTACAAGCAGCAATACTTTTCTTATCAGCCTTTTGTTTTCAATGGCTTAATTTGTTGACATCTGTATCTCAAAATATTCAAAAACAGATGCCTAGAGTTTAATGCCTAAATCATATGTATTAGTAGAGTAAATCGGCTAATCTGCAGAAGTCCTGAGCTCCTTGTATCTGGGAGATGGTATAAGAAACTGCAAACCAAGTTATCATACGCTGTCTTCTAGTGGTGCCACATGCACAACTATTGCCTGTGACTGAAGGCAGAGTTGTAATGCTATTGTCTATTTTTTATGAAAATTTTAATCCAGAAGTGCAAGGTGTAAAGTAAACATCTGTAGCTCTAGTCTTGGTGTCTTCTCCACTGTTTCCTACTGCGTAGCATATCTGGTGCTACCACTAATCCTCCTAGCTAGGGAGTATAGGGACAGTTGCTATCATGAGTGGAGAAGATCGAACAAGAAAAAGGCTTTGGTGTTACAGAACTCTGCAGTTTTGCATCATTACATCTTTGATATTCACAGAAGCGGGACTCAGAAAAACGTCTGGTCATTCATTTGACTAATTTCTTGTAATGCATACTGGACTGTCAGCAAATATGAAAAAGCATCCAGTGCTTCTCCTGAAGTCTGGTAAAATCTTAGTGACTTGATGAAAGAGTTCTAATGAAAATAACTTCTTTACTAAGGTTCATTACAACTGTTTTCAGAAAAAACTTTGATTCTCTATTTCTGTGGTAAAATTTCTAATAAAAATAAGGAAATGACTATACAGCTTAATTTGAGTTGGCAAGGATGCAGTAAGCAATAAGCGACGGAGACAAAATGTAATTGCTGTGTAAATGCTTGTCTTAATTGTGGTTACTGATATATAGATGTAGAATCCCAAGCATGTCTTTTTAATATTTTCAGTACCCAAGGGTACAGCCTGTAATAACCCCTCGCTTTGGCCCTTCCTGCACAGAGGATTTGCTGTGTGCACTTGGCAATTTAGCACAGGCTCGTGATCTCCATGTGCAGGTAAGCTCTGAGAGCTCTGTATACAATTTAAATAGTTTGGATAGATAGCATACAGACCAGGGAGTTTTCATAATTTCAGCAAAATGCTTAAAACATATTCTTACCTTAGAGCCTGTCTTTTAAATTCCTCTGAAATTATTAATGGTACTCTGCAAGAACACTGCGTCCTGCACAGGAATTGAGAAGGCTCGTAGCTGGAAGGATGCACAATTCAGCAAGCCCCAGCGCATGGTCACTAGGAGACGGGCACCCGGTATCATAGGTTAGAGCAATGCTTGGGCTGCTAAAGGTTGCTGTCCCTAGTCCAAGGTTGTTACATCCATCTCTCTGCCTTCTGCTGTTTCTGTACAGAGCAGATTTCAGTAGGTGAAAGAACTACTCATCTTTGTATCTTATTTAACGTTGTTAACATAGCTGTAGGATTTCCAGTGTGACGAGGTTTCTGTGTTTAAAAAAGACTTATTTTAAAGCTTACAGGTCTGTTGAAACTTCAAGATGTTTCTTTTTTGGTTACACAGTTCTAAGCGTATACTGTTTTAAAGCTATCCTACATTAGGATTTTTTGTCATTACGAAGTGGGCATTTTGAAAATGTATGCTCCAATGGGAGTACAGGAGGATCAGGTTTTTATCTGAGACCAGGAATTAATCAGCCCATCTGAAGATACATGGAGCTGCTACCTATATGTTGCCCTGATCCCAGGGTCCACTCTGTGGTAGGCTGGTTCTCTCTTTTACCTCACAGTCATATGTATTATTTTATTTATTATTTTAACATTTGCCAAATACCAAGTGGGCGGTTATGTCACCAAACTACTGGGGCGGACTATCCAGGCATACTATCTCATATCACTTTTAAAGGAACAAATGGAGCTAATCTTTTAGGTCCCAGCGACCTCTCTGATGAAAAGAGAAACCCAAGGACTAGATCTAACTATAGGCTTTACAAATACTAGTTTCTATCAGTATATGTTTAGCACCAGTAGGTTGCTCAGAAGGTTGTAATGTCAGGTTTAATGCTATTTAAAGCACTCATTGCTATATATTTTCTTATTGCAGAGTCACATAAGTGAGAATGAAGAAGAACTCAAACTTGTGGAGAACATGTTTCCTGCCTACCAGAATTACACTGAATTGTATGATAAAAACAAGCTGCTTACCAGCAAGGTAGCTGCGTAGAAACTTCCACAGCATAGCTTAGATTTATCCGTGTAGAGAATATGATGGTTAGCTGTAGTTACCTGAAAAGTTTGTATTGTTTTGCCAAGGTCAGTGACATCTGGGGGAGAGTAAATTGGTTTTATGTTCTGTGTTGCACAGGTGTTGGTCAAGGTATTGGAACTTTAGACAAGCCCACACTTTTCCTAAGCATTTTAGGAGAGGTGAACAATAAAGGTATTTTATGCTCCCTGATCCGTTTTCCAAGGGCTCCGTAGAGAGTTGGGGCGGTGGGATCAGAAGGAGACTGGGTAAAGCTGGTATTGTAGCAGCTGGTAATCCTTGGGCAGTACCAGTTATCCTTATATTACAATGTTCTTGCGCCCTGGTTTTGCCTGAAGATTTGTTCTATGGTGTTATGGTAGGACCAACTTCATTTCTGACAGTTTCCTACAGACAAGCAGCTTGTCCTGTTCTGTTCTGTGAGTGAATCTCACATACAGACAGGTACACTTTACTGTGCCGACTATCCAAAAGCACTCCCATCTCATTAGCTGATTTTACCAAGTATTGAGAGGCACAGCAGCCTGAAGAGTTGAAATTCATTGAAGCTTTGTGCTGGTGAGATAAATGCAAGGAGATCTGATATCAGCCCACACTAAGTACAGGTTGGAGTGCAAGGGCACACCTTATTAGATAGTGGAGAGCCCATGCAAGAGTGAATATGAACAGCCTGACTACAGTCAGAGTGCTTAAACATCAGTCAAATTGGTTTAAAATTTTAGGAGAGAATTTTCAGAGGCACAAAGGGCAGCTGGGAACTCCTTGGGAATTAGCTATTGAACTCCCATTTCTGTCTTAGAAAATGCACCCCAATAAATTACATATTTACAGTCCTTTTTACCTGAGAAATCAATATAGACTACTTAAGAATGTACACAGTATTAACTTTCGTTCTCTCACACAGTCCTATGCACGCTGATTTGTTGTGTCAGTGTACTAAAGAGAATATTACTGCTGCAAAAACATAGGTCTCAATTCTGTCAGACTTTTATATGTCCAGCACTGAAAATGGTCACTGAAAATCAAGGTTACCGGTGCTTTCTGGTGCCAGGCTACTGGTTGGTTGGGGAAGCATTCTATTAAACACAAGCATAACAAAACCGCAGACATTCCCCCCTTCCCAACCACCAAAACTAAGGCACCAAATTAATTTTTTTTTAATGTTTTAAAAGTATGTTTTTCAGAGCTGTGGCTGAGATATTTCCTTCTTTTTAAAAAGAAGTACAGATCAGCAGACATATGGTTCAGCAGCTACCATATGTAGGTCCTTAACTTAAGATGTGGCTATTCTCATTGTATTTTCAGTTACATTTGAGCTTGATGAATAGAGACAGCAAGGGTACAGTGATATTAGGAGATGCTCAGTGGAAACGGTCCCTGTGCTGTTCTCATTTTTATCAGCAGATTGCAAAGCCTAACAGAGCTCTTGCTCTTCTCTTTGAGTGGGCATTTGGCATATGAGGTAATTCTAAGTAGATTTGTCTGGGTTTATGTCCTATTAAATGATACTATCCTATACTTCTATGTTTTGTGTTTGCTGCTTGTGAACTTATTTTTAAAGTCAGCTATGTAGGCCAAGAAAGAAACGTCATTAATCAGTTGCATAACAAATTGGATTATTTTAATTGAAGAACGTTCCACATATATATCTACCTGGTGCAAACATTTGGAGAGACAATGGGAAACGTGCTGAGAGTACATACATCTTCCATTGTATCTGATGTACTCCTAGCCCCAGTACTTAATCTCTGTGTTAGCTACGAAATATAAATCATCAGGTTACTACAGTGCTAGGGCAACTGGGGAATTCTTGCTTTTGTTCCTTGAAGCTCTTACATCACAGCAGTCACTGCAAGAGTCAGCACCCTATCTTCTTACATTAATAAATGAAAAAAAGCTGAGGGAGTGGTATGTCAGGCATACTGAAGTTAATGAGACTTTCTCCCCTGTTGATTTCAAGAGCTTCATTCAAGAAGTGCATTAATTTCCCTTGATGGTAACAGGTAACAGGTGTCCTTTTGGCTGTTAAAAGCAGTGCAGCAAAAATCACAGGCACTGAAGTAAATGCAATGTTGAGTAAATGGACGATTCTGTTTTTCTTTAGACAGTGATGGCTCATGCCTGTTATCTTTCTGAAGAAGAGCTGAAACTTTTTAGTCTTCGTGGAGCTGCAATTTCACATTGCCCCAATTCTAATTTTTCGTAAGTTAAAAAAAGAAAAAAAAAAGAATAAAAAAGAATGCTGTACAATTAAATAAAGCTGCTGTTCACATAGTACCCTGAGTCCAGCCTACTGTTACAAGGCTATGTATATGATACCCCATTCCACCAGAAGTGACATGTTGGATTGAGCATGACCATTCATGCTCCACTTCTGTGTGGTATGCTCTGGACTGACTTGTGATCTTTCAGTATAGTCATATATATATATATATATTTCTTTTTTTAAACTTTATTTCTTTTGACTGTTCTATCAGTGGCAGATTCAGGCCATCTCCCTTCCCCCCAAAGTATGCATATGTTTTGGGGAAATGGGAATGGGCTATATAGTCTTCTTTCTATTAAGCAGAAATGAGATACTGTATGGTATCCAGCCAGGATACTGTACTGAATGCTAACACTAATTTTGCCTTTAACATAATCATTATCTTGTTTGTGATGACTTACTGGAGCTCATGAAATGACTTCCCATCTCCTGGAATATACTTTACATCCTATTTGGATTTTTTCACAGGTATATCTGTTTTCAGCAGATAACTATAAAACCATGGGAGTTTTTAACTGAGAAAAACTGCCTTCATTTTTACCGATTAAACCCCATGTTTCAGGTGTATGAATGCAAATGCTCCATCCCAGTTTAATAAACCCAATCTATTGAACATGTTCTGAGAGCCTTTGTCATGAAACAGCTCTGTAGCCCTACTCTTCCTGAACTTTCTCTGTCTGTATCACACAGAACACGTTTCTTCTTCCAATCCAGGTTGCGCAGCGGTGTCTTAAATGTGCAAAAGGTCCTGAAACACAACGTGAAGCTTGGCCTTGGCACAGGTTAGTAATTTGCTGTAAAAACGGTTTCTTTTGGAAACCGTTGGGAGATTCAAAAACATGCCTACTTGTTTGTATTTAAAAGTCAGCATGTCTCCAACTTACGGACCTGCTTTTTTTTTCCCACTACTTCTAGAGTAATGAAGTCTAGAGTACTGAAATCTAGAGCTGGTCCAAAAGTGTTTAAAAAGAAAACCAAAAATGAATGAAGAAAGTTCTGTTCCTGTCGTGAGAGTAAACAGGGCTTGAACAACAACTTTTCAGGTTTCTGTTATTCTGTGTTGTGTCCTATTTACTTGACTTTGTATGTGAGAGCACCTTTATTAGGAATTACACATTCAGAGACAGTGCTTAGCAGTAAAACTTTTTGTGTTTACCACATCTGCCACTTCGTAATATTTAATTAAAGCTCATAGAAATTTAACCCAGAGGATTATTCCCAGAGCTTGTTTCTAAGAGTCTGATCCCTTCTAGATGTTGCCGGTGGATATTCAGCCTCTATGCTTGATGCCATCAGAAAAACAATGATAGCATCTAATAGCCTTCAGATCAATAAAATTAATGAAACAGGACTAAGACTTGAAGATGCTTTTCAACTAGCCACTCTAGGAGGAAGCCAAGGTAAGAAATTTCTTTAGGATGTACACAGAGAACTACAGCTGTTTTTGAAATTATGTCTCCCTTGCCTTTACAAGGTGGCTGAATTCACAGATTTTCTGGTGCCAGAGTGAGGTCTAAAATGGTATCTGCTGGACAGAGATATCCTTCAGTCTCTCATACCCATACTAGGCTCATTACAGAAGAGTATTCATATGGATGTTTAATAATAGAAACTTAATGATTTTTCAGGGTTGTACATTTTCTTTGCAAAGATCCTCAGGCTTCTTAATCATTAGTGCTTGTACGTTTATGACACTAATTGGAAAGACTGTTTTCTCAGCAACCAACACTTAGAGGAAAAGCTGTGCAATTACTATAAAATCAAGCATCCTGTTTGTCATCAGTTTCTAATTTTGTTTGTGCTTTTTGAGCTCTCAGTGAGGCAGTTTGTCACTGTATTTCCAGCAAATCAAAACATCATGCAAGTCACTCCTCAGTCAGAGAAAAGCACAAAGTTTAAACAGGATATGCACCGTGGTTGTTTAAGACGCAGTTGCATCTGCAGAATATAGTCATATAGTGTATCGGTTATCCTGGTTCACTGGCATGTTTTTCATGATCAGTGTGCACATACTGATTCATACAATTAGCAAAGTTTTAGCAGAACTTGTATGATTTAGCAGAGAGCAAATCCATACATAAGTAAAAATTTATTACTATTTCAGTTAGCAGAGATGAGCTCGCTGCCTGCTAAAGAACTGGTCCCAAGTCTTTTCAGTGTAACATTTTTGTAGTTGTCAAAAAACACCATTGGGAACTATTAATGGAAGTTTGAAAGATGTAATGAAAATGTCACCAAACAGGTCTTCTCAGGACTGTATTTGAATTTCTGGAGGGTGTAATGGGGAAATAGAGAAGACAGAAGATGGGCAGGGGACAAAAAAGGGGAGATCTTTTTCCTACAATATATATTGTTCTCACAAAAGGTGAGAATAAATTAGCTGAGATACGGAAAGGAAAACTTATCCCAAACTCATACGTGGTTTCCCTTCCCAGCTACTCTTGCACTTGTTTTATCTGGGTTCTTAGGTTTACTTAGTAATATGCTTATTTTATATATTGATTTTGAGCTGTTTTATCCTTACTGAATCACTTTCAAGTGTAGAATATAAATTATTCGTACAACCTTCCAGTAGCCTGGAAGTACAGTACTTGTACTGGACAAGTACAGTTTGCGGAAATTTAAATGAGCAATTCTTTGTTGCAATAATTTGCTTTGCTGAGACTCCTAAACACTTGTCACCCTCTTGTGTTTCATCTAAAAATTGCATTCTGCTCACAAACCTGAAGGAATATGAGATAATTTTAGTTGAAACTGGTAGGTAGTCAAAATATTTCACCATTTGAAGGAGTTTAAACATCTTTAAGGTATTGTGAAGTTCCTGCCATACACAAACTTCACTGAAGGCTGAAGTTCCTTTGTCAGACAAGAACAATCTGAAAACAAGTGAACAGATTATTTGCAGATATTATCCCCTTTGATAACTTAGTTTAACTCCAGAGTATTGGAAAAGTTGATTTAATACACAGATACTTTGTACAACTTCAAACTATCCTAAATCATTTCCAAGGAGACACAAAGGCCTCTCTTTAGGTATTCTAAGCACTTGCAAGCACCCAGTCGCTGAAGAGGAAACTGTAGATTTTCAGTGCTTGTGGACCTGAGAACAAGAGGTTGTAATGAAGCTTTGAAATAACAAAGCTAAATAATAGACCACAAGACAAGCCTTACAGGTAGGTATGAGACCTTCAGATCTGGCTACGATTTTTTTTCCACACCATATTGTTCTTTGTTCCTTTTAATTACCCTTAGTTATCCTCTCTGCACACCTCTTTTATTGTCAAATTATTATATGTTACTATTGTAATAGGTCTATAGAACCTGTCAAAGTTGCTTAAACTGTTTAAACAATTAAATTGAATACTGCCTTAGCAAGGTGAGTATTATTATATACTTTACTGTTTCTCTGACTTCATTTCATTGCCCCTTTTGGTCCTTTAACATTTTTGCAATGTAAAAAATTGTTATTCCACTTTAAACAGTTAGTGGCCTATGCATCAGATCTGCAGTGACACAAAATCAATGGAGAACATTCGAAGAATGAAAATCAGAAGAGAGGTTCAAATAGTTTTTCAGGTTTCTTTTACCCTTAACAGGCGCCCTTCAGAAATTCATCAAAATATACATGTTTCTACTGAGGAGTTGCTGAAGAACGCAGATGCTAACATACTCACTGTTGAATTTGCTTTCATGTCTTTCCTTGCAATCATCTAAAGTCTCGTAGTTTTTCTTATGAACTTCTCAAGTAAGTTGCCAGGTGCTTCCACATGGTGGAAAGAGGCTTGCCTTGAAGATCTGTTTGTGAGCTTATTTTCTTCCTCAGCTCTAGGACTAGACGACGTGATTGGAAACTTTGAGGTCGGCAAAGAATTTGATGCGCTGCTAATCAACACAAAGGCTTCAGACAGCCCTTTTGACTTGTTCTCTGCTGATAATTTTGAGGTAATCGGAACAAGATTAATGATCCAAAAAATTACTGGAAATGATGTGGGGAGGGTCCATGATACAGCCAGAATAAGTCTTTTGAGAGTTATTCCAGTAACAGGAATCGGGTGTACTACACCACTGCTGTCTGTGTTTCAGCCCAAGAGGTTCAGAGGTTGTTTCTTTTTAGAATCTTGCTGTCCTCAGTGACAGTCCCATATCCCCATGAGCAAAAACGCATGTAACATTTTTTAATGCATGTTGTATTAGCCCAAGCTGACAATTAGAGTTAGCTATTTGCAGTGACAAATGGCAGCCAAGAAAAAGCAATTTAGTTCTAGTTAACACTTTGAGGTCAAACTCAAAAATGGCAACCTGTTCCCAGATAAAGGCTAGGTTGCCTTGACTGCACTGCTATTGTAAATTTAAGCAAGAAGTCAAGATGGCTAATTTGAGTTGAAAGCACAGTTTTTATGCAAACATATAAGCAGTATTGGCATTATGCAATGGGCATAACCTTCTCATACAAAAACCTTTTATGATTAAAAAAGGTGACGAACGACAGACAGTTACTTGAATTTACTGATGTGGCCAGACTGTCTATCGCCATCTCTATTCTGAATGTCACCATTTACTTAGAAATGCGGGCATAAGTGGTGAGGTAATTGTTCCTTAATCTGTTTCAGCCACAATAGTCTGGATTAGATTAATTTCTTTAAGTTTTAAATCTTCTTCCAAATTCAAATAATTCTGGAAAAAAAATATTTTCCAGTTTAAGTCTAAACCTTTTTAGCTAAGTGGGCAGTTCTTAGGACTTTAAAAATGCTTACAATTTTGTCTTATTTTTCAATAAGTAAATAAAGTTGAGAACTCTAAAAAAGAGGAAGGGAAGCGTTGTGTTTTAGGCATATATTTGTTTATACTGTCAAACTTGTGCAGTGTTTTATTCCTAAGACATACAGCCTCCTTACTAAAAGTTCTTTATGAGAAAACATGCAAATTAAGTTTTGATTTTACTGTTAGTAGGAATATTTGGGAAAACAATTTTTATCAATGCTTTCAAGCTTCAAATAATTATGATCTGGGTGGCAGATACTGTTTTCTGAATTTGCTTTTCTCCCATTTTTTTATAGGACACTCTCCAGAAGTTCCTGTATCTAGGTATGTTCTGATTCTCAGCCCACATAAAATTCTCTTGTTGTTTCATACATCAAAAATTGCCTAAATTAACGTGGAGGTTAATAATAAATGTATTTATACATAATTAATTATATGTTTGTTTACAGTAATTAAATATATTTGTTTACATTTTATATAAACATTAATATGTCACTATTTATTAATATTAACATTTATTTAAATTAATTAAATATACATTTACTTACATTTATTAATATTTATTTATAAATGCTGAGCAAGAATTAAGTGGCTTAACTTTTATTCTTTGGGACATAGTTAAATGGTCAGTTTAACATGATCAGATGCACCAAGTTTGTCAGATTTATTACCGCACCTCTTTTTATCTACAGTATGAGCTAAATCATATTTCACAGTAAAGTAACACTGACGTGCTAATCACCAGTTCAGAACCAGTTCAGCTCAGAAGGACTTCTGCAGACCAGTTGCCACTGTGGTTTCTTTACTCCCAAACAAAAAAGATGGCCTTTAAAACAAACAATACCCAGCCCAAAGAATCCCACCCCCCTAAGGGAATAGGTATTCTTTATACGGCATTGCCTGGACCAAGAGGTGCGCTGCCCGTTATGTTGTCACGTAGAGGTAACCGGTGTTAGCTCTGGCCACATTTGTATCATTCTCTAATTAGGCTTTTGCCTTTTTGAGAAGCTGGCTGAGGCAAACCAGCTTTGCTGCTGCCTGGTACCTGAGTTAGTTCAGATACTGTGCAACAGTGTGTTTTTCTGTACAGATATATAATATTTTCATGGTTTGAATCTACTAAATATATACAAACCCCATGACACCATTGCAGCAGCTGAATGCTATGTTTATTTCTTCAAAAAAACCATGGGTTCTTTAAACATCCATTGACCTTTGTGGTAGCCCTGACTATTTCTCTCCAAAGAAACTTTCTCAGTCCTAGGAAACAGTCACTGCAAACGATGTATTTCAAAACTGAATTTGTGGATTGCATAATTTTCATTAATTAAAATGAGTGCATAGATTTATGTGCAAATCTCTGTTTTGACCATGTTATTTCAGGTGATGATCGGAATATTTCAGAAGTGTATGTGGCTGGAAAACAAGTGGTTCCTTTTTCAAGTTCAGTATAAATCCGTTTCCCTTTTGCAAAATACTCTGCTGATCATTCTGCATCTGATTTGGAAAAGACTGATTAAACACAGTACCTGATCATCAGGAATGACACCTCATTTTTGTTTAATGTTTTAAAACTTGCAAACATTAGAAATCTTGTTAGAACTTTCAAGAATTACTTTACCAAAATTGTCACAGTTCTAAAGGAAACGGATATTTAAATTTCTCTGGAAAAATAGCATGTGTGCATTGGTAAGGGATGTGGTAAATACCTTAATTAAAGAGGACACCTGCTGTTCCTTTTAATAATAGTGTAGGAGGCATTACGAAGAGCAATGAGACTCTCATTGTCTATAATGCATCTGAATTTAAAAAAAGCCAGTGTTAGTAAATTGATTTTGCAGATAATGAATATCACAGAAGAATGCAATTTTCATAATATTGTCACCAAGTATGGAAAAATCAGTGACATTTTGGGGCATTGAGAGCATTTTTCAGTTTTCTTCAGGAGCTTATTTTTTTTAAAGTAATTATTTCATTTAAAACATTATTTTTTTAAGAGAAATTAGATAAGAAGCGTGTATTTATAAATAAATAAGGGTCCTTATTATGAAAGAGTTGAGATTTGTCATTCGTAGTCAGACAGAAGAGAACTGGTGGAAGAACCAAATAAGAAATGGGGCATTAGTCACAGGGAGACGGGCTGGGAGCGCGGAAGGGCTGCATTGTTCTGTGATGCTGTCAGCTGAAACTGCATTTCCGCAGATTTTGTTCCGAAGTCTAGAAATGGTCAGCCTGATCTTCCACCCACTCCACTGAGTTACCTTCAGCTGAGCAACAGCTGAATGAAACTCGTGTTAAACTAGAAGCTGGCACGAAGCTGTCTGAGCAGGCTACTCGGTGGCAGAGAAGTGAAGAGGTTTTTCTGGACTAGAGGGAGTGCTTCGTCTAGTTCAGCCTCCTGCATAACCTTCCCAAGCTCATTTGCTCCTGACTGTTCAGACAGGATGATACGATGTCCCTTCTTCTTTCTGTAAGGGAAGTGAGTGGGTTTAAAAAAAATCCAAGAGAAATGGGCTATTTCTGGCCATTACCACCTTTGACTTGAGGTGGAAATCATCACTGGAAAAAGCAGCTCAGCTTTAACGTGCTCTTTTGTGTCTTTCAACGTGGCAACCATAATGCCAGCCCTGTACAATTCCAGGTAAAATATGTGCCCTTTTTGTTTCAGAAATCTGTGCAACTTCCTTTCTTAAAAAGCGTATTTCCCTACTTTTTTTTTTTTTTGCGGGGGGGGATTAGTTTGAGGAGGGGGTTGCTTCTTGTTTCTTGATTATGTTTTTGCAATGCAAAGGGTGTAAGCTTTAATTTCAGTATCAATAGAGACAATATTGTATTGAGTTACTGTAAACGTGTTGAATATGATTTTAAGGCCTGCTTCAAACTCCTTTGATTTCACTAAGCTTTGTTTCAGACTTTTATCTTACTGCCTGGCGATGTAAAGGCACAGGACTTCCCTCAGTTCACGAAACAAGGGAGATGACTGCACCAAAGTCTCACTTCATGTCTACTGAGAGCCTGCTTGGCCCAACGTCACTGATAAATTTCTGATTTTAAAAGCATTTTCAGAGCTTATGTACCATTAAGGTCAGGCCTACATGAGACAGTAGAGCGTCAAGCGGAAGTGTAAAAGCTAGCTTGGGCACTTAAAGCGTTACAGTTTTTTCAGTGTGGTTTTTTTGCCGAAGCCGAGTAGCCCTACTGAGCAGCAGGGGGTATTGGCTTGCAGACACCACCCGAGTGCAGCTACACGGCTTGCTCATTGAGAGCTAGCTCGGGTATCTTCACAGGGCACTCCGTGTGCTTGCAGAGGTGCAGCCTTCGTATCCATTATGTTCAATGATTCCTAAGGCTTTAGGAGTCAAGATTTAAGGATTAAGATTTTCACGTTCCATCAGGGTGTTTTCTTAATCGTTTTTGTTTTTCATGTGTCCCAATCACCTACGCAGTAGCACGCTTGCTTGGCAAATACAGTCTTCAGCTCTTTAACTTGGTTTCCTGATTCAGGGAGCATTTTTCCTCATGAATTTTGACATGAATTTAATTGACCAAATTTCACATTCCAAAACCAAAGATCTGTAAGACACATGTTTTAATCCTCCCAGTTACTGTTTGAAACTATTTTTAGGGAGTTGCATGGTTTTCAGCTTTGGCTTTCCTGCAAGAATGTTTCCTGGGGCGGAGAGAGATTACACAGCCTTATGTGCAATGTATGTTTGTGCCCTACTTCTTTGCTTCCAGAGCTATGAATTAAATCAATGCTTTTATTTTGGTGGTAGTCTTAACTGTCTCTGACTTCATTGTTTTCCCACTATTTTGTAGTGTTGTTGAGAATGGGATTCAGCATTTCTTCTTAAAAGATTTGTGGGGGAGGAGGGGGTTGCTTATTTGCAAACTGGGAATACAGAAAAACTTTAACAAGTTCAACACTATACTGCTGGCCCAGTTACAAAGGGACTCCCTAGGATAACTGCTGCCAATGAGCTTTGTATCTGAACATTGGCTGCGTCATGGGCAGTTTGATTCGTGTTAAATTCAGACACAAGGTAGGAACTCAGCCTTTTGATTATAGCTTTACTAGTGTCTAGTACCCAGACACCACCCAGACTTAGGACTTAGAAATGGAGAATCAACTTTTTAAGAATCTCAGCTGGAGGAGGAGCTCTGCCTGCAGGTAGTGCTGTGGGCTGCCTGCACCACCCTGCAATGCCCAAGACCGGGAGGAGCGAGGACCAAGATGGATAGCATTACTCTAAATGCTGAGGTGCTTAGGGGTAAAGGAAAGAAGCCTGAACTTGATGTGAGAGGAAGCCAGTGGAGGAACTAATATAACAAGTAAACTGGGAGGTACTTTCAACAGCAGCATCTTAAATAGAATTGGATGGAGAAAGACTGTAATGCCAGGAAAAAAAGTTGAAGTGGGGTCCTCTGAGGTAGTCCCAAAAGCTTGTTCAGTGGAAGATGGCTTATGAAGCCAAAAAAAAAGAAAATTTAAGGTTTTAGGAGATACACAGGATGTAGTAGCCAAACTTCTCTGAAGCAATTTTGGGAAAAGCACTGAGGATCCCACTGTGAAGTTTCAGTCCTTGGGACTCTCTGGCTATGTGCAGATTGCCAAGATACTTGGTGCAGTAGGGGAGGATCAGTAGATGAAAGCAGTTACTGCTGAGACTTGTACATCTACACTACATGCAGCTTAAGACTACATTTAGTCTGTTTCCTTGGATAAATGTCCCCACTGCATATGCAGTTTGAAGCAGGCCAAATAATTGGTTCAGACTCTTAATGTCTCTTTTAGAGGCTGGAGTATATTTGGCATGCAGCTGAGCCTCCAGTGTAGTTTCCTCCAAAATAAACTTAATCGTTGTGTACAAAAACCAGTCTGCAAACTGAACCAAGGCTCAATAAGGGAGGATGATTGGGAATTCACTTCAGAACAGCACTACTGCCTCAAACCAAAATGCTAATGGAGGCTAGGTCTTTGACTATTTCCCCCTCCCTCCTCATTGTCACAGAACTTAGTGGCTGAAGGCAAATTAAAGCAACCTCCTTCCCTTTTCCTCCCTCTTCCAAAAAAGAAAAAAAAAAAAAAAGTAAAAATTAGGCAACCAAACACTAAAGGTAGGTGAGTAAGTGGAAGAAAAAAAAGAGATAATTTTCAGTCAGTATAAATTGACACAGTGCTACTGACTTAAGATAAAACCTCTGGAAAAATGTACACGCAACTGTTTTCAGATGTCACACACGTTAGTTCTCTTGTCAGATTGTGGATGGGGTCTTTATTTCTTAGTGTGTCTTTGTGTTCAATGTTAGCACACCATTCAGACAAAGGAAAAAAAAGGGGTGGTTTATGGAAAGCTTGCTTGTTGAGACAATATGCTTAATGTGTTCTGTGTTCAGACGAGCACTTATTTATTATAAATGGAATGTATTTGAATTACTGTTATATGTTGATCTCATTGTGTCACTTTAGGTTTTGATTATTAATGAAATGCTAGTAAGTATCTCCTATGCATTATGCAGCGTTATTTGAATTATTCATCTGTGGCAAGCGGAGTTCTGCACTTTAAAACGTCACCTTGGCCTAATGTTTATATTTATTCTGTGTTTTTTGTGTAATCAGAAATCTTTGTAGGGGAAAAAAATGTGTATTTGTGCACTGTACTGAACATTTTCAGTATTGTAAGTGAACTTCCTGTTACAAAAAGAAATGTTAAAATGACGCTGTTTAAAAATCTGTTCCTGAGTATACACTCATGAATGAAAAAATTACAATGGTTTTATGAAAGTTGACATGAACAGTAATGTTTTAATTTAAAAATATTTACAGAGAAATAGATTTTTAAAAATTTTAATCATGATTATGCAATGCAGATGAGCAAAAGGTAATAATTCTTGCTAAATATCTACTGTTCCGCTAAGCAAAGGAGAATGTAACTATTCTTGATTATACATTTAAAAATAATATGCAAATCTTGAAAAATAAAAAGCCCAAGTTCTTTCAAAGAATAATCCCAGTTTTAAAAGGAAAAGATATTAACAACATTGCTTAGACAAGCTGTTTAAAAATATTGTTTTAAGCATTTCTGGGAACAATCCGTAACAGATGATAAGGTGGACAGCTTTTAAAATACTGGATTTGTATGAATAAACGGTGCTGCCTTATCGGAAGCCCTGTGTATAGCAGTGGTCAACTCATCTCTAAAATGATAGTGTACAAGTAAGAAGATATTTAAAAAAAAAGCCAAGGGATTTTGAAAATTTGAGAAAGGACTGGGGAAAAAAAAAAGAATTTGAGAAGAGGTTTGAAAAGGGTGGTAGCAGAATACAAAATAATGCAAAGTACAAAGAAGCTAGATCAGAGGAACTCATAAAAACAAGATGACGTCAGTGAAGTTTTACCTGGGAAACGCTCAGGAAAAAAGATACATTTTCAGACAATGTTCTGTTAAAGCACGGACCTCATTCCTTCTGAAAGTCATTGAGGCCCAACAACTGAGCAGATTTCCAAAGCAGTTACTTACATTCTTAATAACACAAGCCCAAATAATTGTAGCTAATCGTAGCATAATTACATAACACTTTTAACCTCTCAACCTCTGCTTCAAGATTTAAATCAAAATTACCTGTAACAACTCCGGAAGAAACCTAATGCAAGGGCGTGTTATACTTTATTTCCACATGTCCTATGAAACATTTGACATTGGCCAGGTCAGAGACTGAACTAGTCTGGTCCCGGGGAAGAACCTCTGCTCCTGCATACCCCAAATGTCGTCCCCTGTCATCTGCCTGGTGGTGCAGTGATGACTGAGTCCGACACAGGAAGACAAGCATCTGGTGTGACTAGAGCAACTGAAAATAAACTGGTTTAAAAATCAGATTGTTTTGAAGTTAAGCACACTGCAGAGAGCACAGCACATTTTAAATTACATAAGCATATACCTAATAGTGAAATTCCAGGTACTAGAAACTTTGGCTTAATGTTGGGGTTTTTTTAAACCCTTGTACTATACGTGCAACAACTCGTGCTTCTCTCAACAGAGAAGCCAGCAAATGACATCTGCAAGGCTCTCTGTACAAAAATCAATAACAACAGCAACAAAAAACAATTCTTGGGAAGCCAAAAGGACATTAGCAACATCAACAACCATCTGTTGTGTAAAGTTAATAGAACTGTTAGTTTTTCTCGAAAGGCCAAGCAATGTTTTTGGAGGGCAGTTTCCTGGAAATTTCTTTCATGGAAAATGCCCTGAATCAGAGTGTACTCCAACCAATGAAGTCCCCTGTGGCTTCTGCAGAGGCAATCACTTCTGTAGAAGTGAATGTAATAGTCATGCCTAGACTCACACTTCCTCCCCCAGTCAGGACTCAGAAGTGTATTCGCTTTAATTCTGCCTTTAGTTTGTGGTTTCTCATACAATTGGTTTTAGTTTGAAAATAACTATGCTGAATTAGTGGAGTTGGGAGAAGGATAAGGCTAAAAGGCAATCTTACACCCGCCCACCTAACACTTCAACTCAAAAGATTTGTCCCATCAGGTAGATGTTACTACGTTTGCACAGCTCTCAGACTCAGTGACTTGGCTTAATGACTTGAGTCAGCTGGTAACAATTAAACCCAGCCAAGACCAGGACATAAACTGTGAGCAGCTGACAAAAACATAAAAATGTTTTACCTTGATCTGCACAAAAGTCACCAAAGGCTTTGCTTAGCCAAGTGCTCCTAGGCGTGTTTAGGTACGAAGACTCTCTGGAGATAAGCCTTCAGTAGAAGGGACCAGTGTTAGTGACAACTGAAGGCTTTGATCTCTGTGTCCTATCTGGCTTTGTGGCTTTGGAGCTGGGTTGTGTGTTCCTGTAACAGTTTTTGCTGATGAAGCTTTTAAAAAGCAGTTGCACATACTCCTTAGCTGAGGAAGTTTGCAGCCCTTGCTTCAAGATGAACCTTCTTTCCCCAAAGGAGAGTTCACATCTCACTGGAGTAAGCTTTTCTGATTCTGGTCCTTGGTTTTGTCTGCTCGTCACCTGTTGTGCATAGGCTCTGGTTCTTTCATTTGTGAAAAATGCCTAACTGGAGTTAATGTTGAATTTATCCTTCCTGTTGTATTCATGTAGTTTCAAGGAAGAGCAATGTATTAGGAAAAATGGTATATGCGATTTCCACTGTTCTGCTTGGTTTTGGTCATGCTAAATGGGAACTCATGTACTGTTGAAACAAAATAAAGAGGCCTTGTGTTTACACCAACCCTCATCTCTTTCTTTGTTTGACTTTGGAGGAGAGAGAGAAAGGTGGCAAGCTGACTAATGAAGGTTTACAGTGAAGACCATAATACACAGCAAAGTGTTGGAGATGATACACAGAACTTACCTGTTCCCTGGGGACCTCGGGCATACCCATCATAGGGGTTTGCAAAACTGCTTAGTATGCGTAACATTATTTTAGGGGATCTTTTTCCAGATTCAAAACTCTTACAGCTTTGTTACCAGATCTTTCTTACCAGATTTGTTGGCTTGATAAATCAAAGCCAGTGCTTCAGTAACCTTTTTATTATTTTGAGTCTAAGTAGACTATCCTGAAATGCTTTCTTGTGCTTGGCAGCAAGCATGCAGAGTCACGTCTCCTTTAATGTGATTTTCTTCACTGTCTTACTTTTCAAAGCTTAGGCATAAAAGTCTAAGCAGCTCTGAAACTCACCAGAAGTGGATTTCCTTAGAACAAAAACTACCATAGGAGAACCACTAATTACACACTGAGGAATTGGATGCCGAAATTTTGAGAATTATGTGCAAGTTGTTACCAATTTATGCAAAATTATGTGCACAAGAAATAAAGCCGTTCTGTATTTTCATCAACCAACTTATCAGCAGAAGTTACGCAAACTACAGAGAAAAAACAAGTGGAAGAAAACTTCTTTATAGACTACTGTTCTTAATAAAAGGGCCCATTTAGGCTTTCAGCATAGGAATTCTGCTACTTAACATTTTATTTTGGAAAATAGCAGCAAGAAATGCTTTTGCGACATTTTGCTAGAGTACTATGTTGAGACTTACCTAGTTAAAGCAGTATAAACCCCAGATGTGAGCACAAGTTGTTACGGTATAGAGGGTTTGTGAGCCAGTTTGGAAATTTGAGAGCCTTTGGGTATGTTGTCAGTAAATCTCAGGCTACAATTACCTGTTTCACTACAATGAGTTGATGCAGGCACAGTGTGCACAAGTGAACACAGAATTTGCAAGCTTAAAAAAAAGCCATTGAATAATCATGAACACATTACCAGTGTAACTTTAATCAGTCTTCCTCCATGGCTGTTAAGAAAAATACAAAGACTCTTCTTGGTTTGGGATCAGATACTGAATAATTTATAACTGAGCTTACTAGGTTTATAGTTCATGAGTTAAGAGCATAGTTAAAATGCAAAACGAAGATTCTTGCCCTATGCCTGTACTCTGTAATTAGCTGTCTTCCTTCCAAAGTAATGAGTTTGTGACTGCATTCTTGTATTAATTCTGATTAAAACTGTCCTTTAGGAATTAACCTAAAAATATGGCCAGAAATGCCATGAAATCCAGATGAAATATGAGCAGGGCCTCTTCCTTTCATATTTTGTCCTAGAGGACATCTCAAAATATAAAAGGCATTTTGCTTCTTAGAACCTGGAAGTATTAAAATAGTAGCTAAAGTTTAATCTCAGCCCCTATTTAAACAAATTTCAACCTCCCAGCACACTGGTGAAGGTTCATAGCTGTAAGAAACCCAACTCCTCTGATAATTCATACAGAATATCAATTCCAGCTAGCTGTGGGCAGCGCTAATGCTCATTGTATTAACGTGCTGTAAAAATTGTGCCCTGAGCTTTTATTTTTGAGGAGGAGTCACCATTGTTGAATTTTAATGGCTTGTGAAACAGCAAACAGATGTGCCAAATGAGAACAGCACTGTCTTGCAGCACACACGAGCCAGCGCTGAACAATTTTCCCTACCCCAGCTGAGAGGCTGCATATGTTGGGGGCATTTCCAGCATTGTTATATGAAGATTCACATGCTCTGAGGGATAACTGAGGGAAAAGAGAAGAGTTTGAACTGTGTGCAGAAGATGCTGTTACAGAAAGAGAGATTCACAGGTTTTTAAGCCTAAACATATCAAGAAATGAACTGTTGCAATTGTCTGCTCTGACATCCCCAGGCCCCGAGAGAGGGGTGGCTGAGGCATCCCATGAGGCCGTGCCTTCATCACGTACCCACCTCTGGGGCTGAAAGTCTCAGTGAAAGCCAGGACACGCGCAGAGCGGGTTGGAGTGACTAGGGCTAGAGTTGTTCCAGGCACAGTAGGTAAAAGCAGCATGACACCATGCACGTGCTAAATGCTTGCCGTCTCAGCTTATTACAGGGGTTTATTCCCTCAAGTGTGGTGCTGTGCTGAACTCTGTGCTAACATTTGGGAGGTTGCTTGGACACCCCATCGCTCAGCCAGGCTACAGAAGCAGCCCAAACTCTCACCAGAGGCCTGTCGGAGAGCAGGGAGCTGAGCACAGTTTCCTGTACTCCTGGGCTGGTGCCCTCATCACTAGGGCATCCTCACCTCAGCGCCATCTCAAGCATCTTCACCTCAACACCATCTCAAACTGTCAAGAATAAAATTAAATTCAAATTGCTGTACTTGCACTTCTTCTGATACAAAAGCCATCTCAAAGCAGTTCATATGCCCAGACAGCTCTTGGCTGCACCTCTGTCTGGTTTGGGAGCTGCTGCTGCCCTGTAGCAGCTGCCACATCTGGCTGTAGATGCTGATGTGGGACTGAGACAAGGTGAGGCAGTGTGAGGTGGGACATGGCATAAGCAATCTTCATAAACCCCTGCACTTCAGGTTTTTTCTCTCTTTAAAAAGAACAGTGGTTGGTAATATTATCCCTGCTTTGTAAAACCCCTTGAGGAGCTGCAGGGGAAAGGGAAAGGGAAAAGGAAAGGGAAAAGGGAAGGGAATGGGAATGGGAAAGGGAAAGGAAAAGGGAATGGGAAAGGGAATGAGAAAGGGAAAGGGAAAGGGAAAGGGAAAGGGAAAAGGAAAGGCAAAGGGAAAGGGGAAGGGGAAGGGGAAGGGGAAGGGGAAGGGGAAGGGGAAGGGGAAAGGGAAGGGGAAGGGGAAGGGAAGAAAATAAGAGAGAAAAAGGAAAGCAAAACCAAAAGAAATAATGAAAGGAAGAGCAGAAGGGGGGAAAATGGAAGAAACAAGCTTTTTCTTCCTGCTTTTCCCTACTGTATTTCCAAGGCTGTATCTTACGGAGGTGTTTCGGACCAGTGGGAGCAGCCCAGGGGTAGGGGTGGTGGGCAGCAGGCTGTGAGTGGAGGGTTGTACCTGCCTGCGCTGCTCTCCCCCTATGCCTGCACAGCTCCTCTGCCTCTTCTTCTGGAGCATGTCTCCTCAAGGCTGGGCTGCCAGGTCACCTGCAGTCTTCCTAGCCCTCTGGAGAGCCACAGCCCTCTGACAATGCCCCCTCACAGTATCGCATGCCATCACCTTTCATGAGCATCTCCACACCTTCAAAGTACAGTTCATCACCTAGAGAAGCAACGGCTTGCAAGCATCATGCAGCCATTGCCCTACATGCTTACTGCCATTTCACACTTTTGACTCCAGTGACATATAAACCTTCCATTAAAAAATTCTGACCCATATAGACAATTGGAGTCATAGCTGAAATCGAGGGTAGGCAAAGGTATAAGAGTCTTTGGTGCTACACTGTCTGACAGTTGTAGTACTTCTTTGAACAGTCCTCCAGCCTTCTTGCAGTGTTGAGATCTGCACTGGTGAACAGGACACAACCTGCCCAAAGGAACACTCCGTTCCTTGGTGTTTAGGCCATGAAAATTGCATTTAAATTAAACCCACTACAACAACAACAAAAAAAAACCAGTAATGTGGACCCTCTAGGATCTGTGGAGTTACCTGATGGTTATTGTCCAAAGAGCAGATGCTACCCGGGCTGCAATGCTGAAGGCTACCGCCTGTGAAAGCACGAAACATGTGCTGAACCCATGAGTGTGCGAGCACCAGCACCATCATATGTGTGTAGCTGCAGGATCTGGGCCAGGATTTGTGATTGAACTCCCCTACAGGACACGTAGCAGTAGGCTCCAGTGTGCTTGTGCTTGGAGTTGACCCTCTTCATGATTTTCTAGGTCTTTCCTGCAAAAATGTGATTTAATTTAAAGTGCCTGGAATTGGTTTGGTAACCTTTTTCCACAAAAAGAGATGCTGCTGGGTGAGAAGAAAGCAGATGTGATTTTAAGGTGGCAAAAAAAGCAGCACGCAGGAAGAGCTGCGGGATGGGAGAATGAATGGTAAAGTCTATTTCTACCTTTCTGCCTCTTCCTGTTCCCCACCTGTACACATCATAAGTGCAGTTCACCTTTAATGCAGCCTCAGGGAATCTTATTCTGGATTATTTTTCCCTTGAAAGACTGCTTAATGATGGCCTGTGAGCTCAAGGAAGTCCTTTACAGGGTCACAGCAGCACCAGGCTGATAGCGGTAACTCCCTCCCAAGTTAGTCCCTTTCAGAAAAGTTAATGTAGTGGCTTTCTAAGAGGAAAACCAAGAGCGAACTTCAGTGCAAGCTGCTAGGAGCGTGGGAATATGACCAGGTAGAAAATCTCCCTTGAAGAGACGTCCCTGGTGGGCTGGCGCCTGCCCAGCCTCTAGTCCTGCACACTGGCAGCCCTCCTGCCGTGTCTGCCTCCCCCAGGCTGGCGGGAGGACTTCAGCAGGACCTGTCGCTGCCCAGGTAACAACGGTGTGCCCTCTGCGAGGAATGGACTGCTTTCTCCCTCTGTAAAAGGGAAGCTTAAGGACGAAAACAAAACCCAGTACAATGCTAGTTTTCCTTGTGGGAAGAAAGGCCAGCCAGCTCTTCTAGTCCTTTTATTCACTGCGACTGTGGTCTCCAAGAAGGGCTATTTTTATAGTAATGTTCTCGCATTTTTGCTCCATTTTAACCACAAACAAGAAAGATAAAGTCAATCAGGAAGAATGGATTACAACTGAATTTATTTTATATATTCTTTTAGGAGCATTTTTAATACCCGCTTGAGTAAAGAGCACCTGTTGTTAATGCTGGCAGGGGTGGCTTTTGTGTCTAGCCAGGATGGTAAACTGTAATGAGAGATGCAAGTATTCAGGCACAACTGACTGTGCAGAAAGAGCGAGACACACTATCGGCACAGTAAAAACCAAAACTTTGTGAAACGCGGGAAAGTAAATGGTGTTACCTCATTATCACATCACCTCATTAAACTGATGGGTGATTTCAGGTATGGAGGCCATGAAGGCAGCATATAAACCACTGGGACAGTGGGGCCCAGGGCACCCTTCCCGCTCCTCACCTGGGCACAGGCTGGGCTTGGGGTCACCTGAAGTGATGGTGGGGACTTGCAGAGGGACCACCCTCCAGGGAGATGGCACTGCAGAAATTGATCAGTTCCCCACCAAACACGTGGCCACCTACCCCTGGATACCCTAAATACAAACAGCAAAGATGTGAAATGATTCTTCCTTACAGTCAGCAACATCAGCTCAGCTTTTCCCTGCAAAAAGAGCCAGGCAATTGCCCTGCTTGCAACATTCAGCATAGAGCTGCTTGTAAAATTCCATGTGAAACATCTTCTGGTGGAAAAATGTCTTTTGGCGAAACAGTTGTTTCCAATATTTCATCAATTCCAGTGGAATTTAACCATCATCCAAGTAAAATGTTCTTCGGTAGGAGTTTTCGCAACTGGCGAGATGTATCCAGCATAGGCTTCAAGTGAAATAGTTCATATCTCTGAGCAACCAAGTGAGGTAAGTGCTCAGCTGAGAGATCATGGGAGCAGTGGTTTTTGGTATCCCTGTGTCAGTCTGGAATCATTTTTCTGGGATGCTGAAAAACAGCTGCTCCTACAATTAGTTCATGAAGTGTCATTTCCAGGGTATCTACTAAATCCAACTTAGGCTGTCAGCAGCAGAAAGTTACTGCAAGCTAATGGTTGTTTAGTGGCCTCTGTTAACTGAAATGCAAATGAACGACAAGAAAAAATATAGGGGGGGAAAAAAAAAGACGAAAGTAAATAAAATTTCACCCATTGCAAACAGAATTGATTTTGTCCTGGCAAATGTAACCTGTAAATCCTGCTGGGCATATTAGGCTGTTGTGGGACTAACTAGGCATCAAGGTGGTTTGAACAACTCTACACAATACCTTCAGGACTTCAGCTGTCATGCTGATGACCCTGGCCCTTCCATCTTCAGACCAAAAAATTCCCACCCCTTTCTCATTTATTTAAAGTAATCAATTTGGAAAAAACTACAGCAAAGCGGGCTGGGCTCAGGAACCCCAGAGCTGTTGACAGTGTTAACGTTCTTCACATGGAGAGTGGGTATGTCCTCAATGGCACACCAGCCACTGCTTGCTGCATCTGTCCTCCTTCAGGGATAACTGCGCTCTTCCCTACGCAAGGATGTAAAAGGGACAGAGCTGGGTCAGACCAAAGGTTTATTTAGCACAACTGCCCTATTTCTAGTAAGGTTGATAAACATGGACGTGCAGGAGGACAGCAGGACACAGCACGAGCCTTCCCTCGTAGCCTCCTCCTAGCAGGGAGGTTTGGTTTAGCCCCTTAGTTTGCCTAATCCCTTTCTTGAAACATTTACATTTTTGCTCTCTGTAACATCCAGTGACTGTGAGTGGTACCTGTCATTATGTATTGGGTGGCACAATCATTTCTTCTGTTTGTTTTAAACTGCTTGCCTAAACACATCCCTGCTTCCCAGACTGCAAGCTATAGTGAATAATATAGTGTCACCTTTTCCATTAGCATCACCGTCCTTAAAATCAGTTTCAAGGAAAAGTAAGAATGTTTTGTGCTGCTTATCATTTTGGCTTGGATTTATCAAAAGGGTGTTTCCATGTATTTATTTTGCAATTTGGTTTGACAGAGAAAGCTTAGGGCTGGACAGCAAATTACACATGAAGTAGACTGAGCTGGTTTCACAGAAAGCACAGACTAACAGTCCTATCTATCTCCCAAACAAAACAGACCATTTCATAGACCTGGAAGCAGCAGAACATTTTGTACATGTTGTGCAAGGGCCAAACAGCTTAGGATTTGCCTGCCGCCACGTAAATGTCTGGTCTCTCTGTGCCAAGGCTGATAGACATGTTGAGTTGGGCATTGCTGAAAGACGGCGTCAGATTCAGGGTTGTCCAGACTTTAGAAAAAGTACTGTACAGCTAACGTCCTTATCTTGATCCAAGACATTGACAGTATCAAATGTCCACAGTTTCTTCCTCCCTGTACAAATGTGGCATATGGGATGAGAACCGCTATGAAGAAGAGAGCAGTTAAACTGTATGCCAGGGCATAGAAAGAGGGGAGAGAGGCAAGAGGAGGATATTTCCTTTCTCTCCACTGGCCCTTACTTATGTAAAACCTAATTCTTAAAAGAGATCCTTTCAGACAGAAAAGTAGTACAATAAGAACATGGTTATTTTACCCTCTTAGTAAGGACACGAGAGGAACAGGCACCATAGCTGACAGTGGTGTCCCCCTTCACAAATCCTTCTAGAGATGTTTTGCGAGTTCCTGCTGATGTGCAGTCTGTGAGCACTACCAAAATTTTATGTTCTGGGACACGTTCAAAAATCTGCATCAAACTACAGACATATTTGAGCTCTGAACCCAGCAAATTCAAAGTTACAATAGCCTGACTGCAAATAGATGTTTGCAAAGTGCAAAATATCCCTTTGGATCATTATTCATACTCACTTCTGTTATTCCCATGAGCACTCAGAACAATTACATTTTGTTTTCTAAATTGTCCTCCAAGTACAATTAGGTAAACATTCAGATACCGTGGTGACAATTGTGTGACGGATGGATGAACTGCATGATATTAGTATATTGCAAAGATAAGCATTGGTAACTTGTTTTCTAAACCCAAGATTACCATGCCACCCCAACATTGTCATAGTCGGAAAGACCATGAAAATTTCATCTGGCCGCCTCTTGTGAAAGAAGGTTACAAAACCAAGGTCCTAGACATTACCAAGAATTACTTTGTAATAAGCATGACAGTCCTTTAATAAGACTAACATCCTTTTACACTAGAGGGCAAGAAAATCCGCATGGCCCCATTGCTTTTTCTGTCTTTGGCAGACCCCAGGAAAGACCAGCTGGACGCTGCTGCTTGTCTGCCAAGAGAGGGGATATAATGATGTGCATCTCCCTTGGCCTCGAGGATTCACCTGCCAGCTCTGCCCCCTCACTGGAGAAAAGAAAGCCACTGCTGACTGCTTGCGAAGGTCTAAGCAACCTGCTCTGATAGGCAGTGAAAGATTGCATCATATTGCTCCCCTCTGTAATGTTTGTGCTGCTTTGGGAGAGTTAAACCTTTCTGCAGGCATAATTTTACCAACTATTTCCAGCCTCAACAGCATGGGAAGATGCTTATAAAGGGGACTTTTGCCTGTTCAGCAAAGAACACTGCACCCTAGTTACTAATATCATCTAAATAATTGCTTTGGGTGATTCTGTTATTTAGACAGGCTTCTGAAGTTTAATTCTATATGTGATAGTAGCGCTAAATGCACTGAACTGTCTTTTGCATTTGCTGAGGTCGTGACTCACTGAGTTCATTAAATCTCTACATGATTAACTCCAAAATATGGGGGCTGAGCTAATGGGTTTCAAAGAGGTATTTAATAAGCAGATTAAATAATCAGACAAAATTAAGTATGAGCATGATTTGTGTGGTGTCTCTTCACTGTCGTAAATAGCTCCCGTACTCCCCTCTGCACTTCCCTTGGTCCATTTACTGTGCAGAGAGTGATCACCTTTAGGGAACTGTGGCCTTTTCAATACTAAATAACAGCTGAACATGACACCAGAGGTTAAAATATTTGTACACTGGACTTTGAGACTCCTATTTTAACATTTTATCATATCATCATAAAAATAGAACAAATGCTCTTATTTATTGCTGCTTGCATGTCAGATCACCTAAACTGGTTGCAAACCTCTATAAAATCATAAAACAGACAGGAAAAAAAAGTACTCCCCCCTTTCCCTACCAGGAAATAATTTCCTTTGCATTTTCCCTTTTTTTTTTTTTTTTGTGGTGTTCCCCTTGCAGTTTGCATGGGCAGCTAGGAAAACCTTCGCTATAAAATCTCACAAGTCAGGTCAGATATCGGCAAAATTCCTGCGGAGGCCCTATAAAGGACAATCACATATTGCAGAAATTCTATCTTCATCACTTTTAAAGGAAAAACATCACTTTGAAAATCAAAAAAGGGACCTGAGACACAACACTCCATTGCTGGAGTGATCCACATGGCAGCTTGCAAAGTTTTGTATGGGCTTTGGTGGCACATTTGTGCCTTGCCTCTGAGCACAGGTAAAAGCAAGGTCCGCATCCCTTGGGGAAATTCAATCTTCCCTGGCACTTGCAGCGGGTGTGGGGGTATGAGACTGCTTGTGCTGCGGGAATGCTGCTGGAGGGGATGCTGTCCTGCCCTCACGCAGGCTCAGCTCCGCCTGGCCGACTTCAAGCATTTTCTCCATCTTTTAGTCACTTGCTCCAGTATCCTGGGGACCAGCAGAGGCAATGCGATGGGCATAAATGCTCACCCCCTTCGCGGTGCACCTGGCAGGGGCTGGGTTGGTCTAGGAAGGGCCTGGCAGCTCAGTGCATCCACACACTGCTGAAACTCCACATCCAGCATCAAAGTGGTGGTGTGGCACAGACCGCCCCTGGGGCACCGTGAGTAACCCTGCCCTTTGGATAGCCTTTTGGGCTACTCAAAGTCCCTCTGAGTTCTGGAGCTCAGCTGGATACGGTTGACGTGGTCCAATTTCATGGTGCTGGAGCTTTGCACTCTCAGAGCAGATAAAATAAACACGCTGCTCAAAATACTTACTTGGCCCTGAAACCTTCTTCTGGGACTAGCTGATGTGCCTGATTTCTTTAACTAAAAAAAATGGGGTAGCTTTGTCCTTAGTTTGTAGCCTTGGGAAAGGAGAACCTTAAGACACCAGTTAGTTTCTTTTATTTTAATTTCCTTCTAATTGCAAATTCCTTGTAAATACACAGGGGGAGGAAAAAAAAGGTTATTATTCAGATGCTGAGTCACTGAAGGGAGAGGCTTGTCCTGGCTGGAGGGGCATTGCTGGGACAGGACAGGACGGGCTGGGGGTGGCACCACAGCAGGTATGGTTAGGACTCCCACAGCCCTGCCAGCCAGCCCAGGACTGCTGGAGGGGCACAGGCAGCCTGAACTGGGCTGTTGAGAGGGATGGCAGCTGGGAGTCCCGATTGCACAGGGATGGCAGGGTCAGGGCTCAACCCGCAGCAAGGAGACCCTGCCAGGCTGTCCTGGCCACCCTTTCTCTCCAGCAGATTTTGTGAAGTGCCAGGGAACCTACCTGGCAATCACTTTTGGATGTGTCAGTGGGGAGCCGAGGCACAGGGAAGACTCTAGTTAGCCACAGGTTATTTTAAGCTGAATCAGACTTCTGAGCTGGTTGTGTTGCTACCTTTGTGGGCTGAAAACGGATCTTTCCTTGAAATAGGAAACAAAGAAGCTATCCACTATGCTTGTGGCTGTAACCCTGCATACACAAAAGGTTTTAAAAAAGCAAATGCGTGCATCTGATCTCTGAAAAACACAAAGCTTCGCTTCTCTACACACAGCACTCAGACAACTCGGGTGGGAGAGCGAAGGGCAGGGATTTTCAGATCCAGCTCTCATCTAGAACAGAGCTGTGCACTGATGAGGTGTGTTTGAGCAACCACAATGACCAGGTTTGGGAAAGCACAGGGATTTCATACAATCCCTTTGCCTGTACTCCACCTAACTAAATTGTATTTGGTTAAAAAAATAAACAGAATTCAGCAACTTAACTGATGCTAGTAAAACGTGCCCTAAAAAAAGGCATAGTTAGCAGAAAAAAAGTGGAAGTTACCCTGACTGCTTAGGACTTGCAGTCAATAGTAACATTCTTGTGTCAGCTTTTTTAAAAATAGCCCTCTATTTGTAGCCCAAAACTGCATGCTACTTATACTCAGAAGCAGGCTGTGCATATATTAACTTTCTTTCTCCAGTACGAGTAAGCTCTGCAAAGAGATGTTCTTGGCATGATCTTTTACTGCAGTTAGTTAAAAAATAACACTGCCCCCAACAGCTTTTCAAATTATGTGAACTGCTTTAAGAAAAATCAGACAGGTTTGTTTCAGACTGTTAACGTGCTACCAGGAGGAGAGTGGGATGGAATGAAAGAGGAAAGAAAAGGCCAGCCAAAGCTTCTCCAGGAGTTAGTTAGGGTGTAAGGGTGGGTCTGAGGTCTGGGAGCAGAAGTGTAACAGAGTAAGGGTATTCTTGCCTATTGCTGCTTTTATTGTTTGGCGTGGGTGTGACACAGTTGTTTTCTGAGCTGAAGTGCCAGCAATTGAAGATTTTTAATAGCCTGATCGAGGACAAAGTGTGATGGTGGGTGGATTTTAGCCTCCATAGAAGCATACTGGAGTACATAGATACTTTGTAGCACAACATGATGGAGGTGTAGCTTGTATAGTGTCTGCTCAGGCTCTAGACAAAGGGCTGCTGCACTTGTCCTGGCCCTCCCTGCCCCCGGGGAGGGGGAGAAGCTGTTGCCACCCCAGAGCTTGGGGGAAGCAGGAATGCAGCAGAAGCACCCCTGAGGAAGCAAGGAGAGCTGGGTCTGGAGCCTGGCACTGTCACTGCTGCTTTACGTGGCCAGGGTCAGTTTAGGACACGGATGATGTGCTCCTCTGGCTGAAAGACGTGTTTGGTCTGCACTTGGGGCATCCCCAGATGTTGTGCCTCTGCTCCTGGCAGCGTAACTCACCCACCCTCTCTGTGATCTGTGGTACTGCTCTTTAAAATGCAGCTTTTTAACTTGGATCACTTGGACAAAAACAAATCAGGGAGCAATTGCATATGTTAGGGTGAAGGGGATGAAAAACTAGGGCTGTAGGAGTCAAGCAGCTGGTGGCAGTAGCCTGGTAATACGGTTCAGCTGGAGCCAGGACCACAGGGCAGTGTCCTCACCTCTGTGCATTGGGGACAGCAACCCTTACCCACCGTTGTGAAGGGCTCTGGGAAACAAAGAGGAAGAGAGCTGTGAAAGTCCTGATGTTATCAACCGTGATGCTGATCTCCAGCAGCTAATTGCAGATGAGTGTTAAATGCGTCTATTTACAGAAGGCTGGTCGACACTGAGAAATGACTCTGTGCTGACCTGTGATTCACCCTCACCAGATGACAAACTGTTAAACACAACAACCTCTGCTTACGTGAAACGCTCAGTAAATTAACTTGTACCTCGAGACCATTTCCTAACATAATATGATTTCCAAAGTCTGGCAGTCTTGCTGAGGAGCCAGTGAACTATTCCCACTGTTGGTCCTTTATTTATTGCCAGGTGCTTACATGTAAGAGACTAAATTACTAATATCAGCAAAAATACCACCTTAAATCAAATGTAAACTCATTTTTGCAACCTACAGGTTAAGGGCTCAGACTCACCTAGCAAACCTTGAAGCCATGATGGCAAATGCCAACCTTTGCATCACTGCTACATGCTTGAAGCTACCAGCCAATTCATCTCGGCACTGAGACCGTGCAAGTTGCAAAGCTGCAATTCCTCAGCAGCCCGTGCAAATCCGTGCATGGTGGTCTCACCTCTCCTGCCTGTCACTGCCTCTCGCTTGCACTAAATCTGGTGCTTGGTGAACTTTTCATGAGCTGTTTTTGTGACTGAACTGGCAAGCAAAACATCCAAGTCTTTGGTCCTACAAGGTCAGTCAGAGGTGAGCTTCTAGTAGAAATACACAAATCCGTATGGATATTATCCATCAGATGAGTCCAGTATAGCAATCAAAAGAACCAGCTCAGTCTCACTCTGAAGACTGTAACCAGACTGAAAGGGATCAAGATTTTTCCAGGGTCATAAACCTACTTTCCCCTCATAAATCCCATGCTACTTAAAATACAACTAAGGAAAATCTACTTTAGCCTAATCCTGTTTAAACTTAGTCTGACCTGGTCTCCCAGAAGCATTATCAAAGTCAAATGGTCCTGTGCACAAACAGTTTCACAGGCTCCCTTGGGAACTCAGGGCATATTCATCATGTGCCCAACTTCTCACTGACCTACTAAAGTAAACTTCAGTCAAGTCTACAGTAAAAATGCTGTCTGCCCAAGGAAAATCTTCATCAGCAAGTGAGGCAGGTTGGGTGGGTTTTAAACAATATAAATATAAATGTACACTATGGTAAAGAGTAGATAAACAGGAATGAGGAACAGTGAATTAAATTGCTTTTCTTTTCCTCAGATCTGTGCTACAATCTCAGTGATATTACAAGTGAAGATTCACAGCGGGACTTCATCCTGTTTCGCTATATTGCAATTCACCCATCAGGAAAAAATATTAGAGAGGGGCACTGTAGGTCTCTGAATATGAAAGGTCTGAGCTGTAGGGAGCGTTTCTCTGCCTCCATGGTTGCCATGCAGTAGCTTGGCAAACACCTTGTGCTTCTAACACCTCTCACAAAAGAGTACACCAACAAGCTGATGAACATCACCACCAAAATGCTTTCAGAAAACAAAATACTTTAACTACATGTAAAGACCACCGTCAATGAAATCTGAAAATAAAATCAACCAATAAAGAGAAGTCCAAATACACATCTCTAAATATGCCCAGCTAACATTTAATTACACCTTTCAGACACTGGATAAAGGGACTGAGATACCTATGGTTGCAGTGGGAAAATGAAGCTGAAAGAAAAGTTCTGCTGTGAGCAGGGCCCCATACCGAATTGTGGCTTCAGTTTATGCTTTAGGTCATGTTGCCTCCATTTTTATTGATTTCATTATTTTACCATCAGAAGGAGCTGTAGGAAGAACCTGGAAACACATGAATCAGGAAAAGCAGGTTAAAAGTGACTTACCTTCAACAGTGCTCACAGCCCTATTAAAGCATCCTCAAAAACCTAACAAAACCCCCAAACAAAGCATTTTAAAACTGTTGATTTTTCCCTAACAGCAAACCAAATCACGGTGAGGCTGGCTGGCTGTGGGTATGGAGGAGCGTAAAACCAATTCGGATGCAGACGCATTTTAAACTAGCTTAGCAAGTGAAGCGTTGGGCAGCTAAGGTGTCTTGAGTCCAATTAGGTAAGTACATTTGGCTATTACGCAGTCAGTGACTCTAACTCTTTCCTTGGATTTAAACATTTTTCATGAGCAATGCAGCCTTGGTGGTTCATTTAACAAACGTGGCCCTCGTCTACCATTAGGGAAGGTCATCTTACACTGATGCTCAGGCTGGCCTTATACAGAGATGGTCATTTTATAACTACAGTATATGACATTGCAAGCATCAGGCTTGTGTTCAGTTGAATCCTTTGAGATACAGAATGTTAACTGAAAGAAAAATGAAAAAGATGAAGGCACTTTGTATTTTATATATAAAATTCCTTCATACATACACAACCCCCTATACCTACGCAAAAAAAAAAATACATGCACAATTAAAAAAGCAAACAAAACAAAGTAAGAACTTGCTCCACAGTCACAGTAATGTTATTGAGAAATGTTGTCACCTGTACATGGATTCAAAATAGCATCACGCTGCAATGGTAGTCATTTAGCATTAGAGGCATCCTGACGGGAACTTGGAAAGAGGAGAGGAGCTCTGGAAATGCCTTCACTTGGCATAGGCCATGGGTAACATCACTGTGAAACGCCTGCAGAGAGGGAGGGAGGCACTTCACCCTACAACCCTCCCAGGTGCCCATATGGTCAGTTAAGTGCAAGACTAAACCTGCCTTGGGTCAGGACTAATTACACAATATACTCTACCCTGCATGCTTGTACTCAGGTACAAGAGTATATATAATTATCCTATTTATTTATTATTTTCTCTCCATAATAAATAAACCTCGGTTTGTGATAACTAGGCTTATTGCTACTTGGGAATAAATGCTGTGAGCTGGTTGTAGATACAGGGAGAAAAAAAGCTAGGACTACAAGGAGGTTTAATAAAGATACAGATACCTTTCTTTGGGGGCTTGAGCCAAAGTAACATTCACATGAGAAACCCAACTTCCAACATTGCTACAATACTGGCCATGAGCTTACAGGAGAGAAACACACACTGAAATGAAACTGGCATTAAAAAAAAAAAATCTGTCATCTACCTCTTACCGTCTAGTACAAAAGGCAAGAGTGAGACACAGCTTCTTCAGGAAGCTGTGACTCTAGTAATTTCAATATTCGACACTTTTTTAAAAAAAATGGTACAGATTTGTATCTACACAAATAGGCAGTCAAGCCACAGTATTTTGGGTTGCCACTGTAGGTGTTGATTCTTGCATTTATTTCAGTACTGCCATCTTTAACAGTTTTACACCTCTATTTTCATTTCATTTAAATCACAGGCTGCTGATACTCTGCTATTTTGCATCCCACATGCCAAGACTTGCTTCTTCTGCTGAATTCAATTCTTTATACGAGTCAGAAATCTGGTCCTTGGTTCTGTTTCGTTGTGCTGATGTGCCCTTTCCAGCAGAAACAGTCTCTGTATTTTCTTCAGTCTAGCAAAAAAAAAAAACCCAAACAACCCTGTTTCTTCTTTGGCTGTCCCTAAATTACTACTACAATGGGCAAATTAAAGGCTGAAGCACATTCTGCTGAAGTGTTTACAGTAGTTTAAGGGGTAACTCAGCGCTGTGAAATAGCATTTAAAACTCTCTTCTGTTCTGTTAGATATTGACCTCACTGTGGTGACAACTAATCCTCACTGCACTCTCGGAGAACTTTGCTCCTGGACTATGTTTTAACATTTCCGCAGGTAGTCACTCTCATTATTTTTCCAGCTCAGGTTTTCTAACTGTTCCCCTCAGTTAACTGGGTTTGTCATTTATTAATTCCAATGGCATCCAGGTACTTTCAGGTGTACTGCCAGAGCCCGTTGTGTCTACTGAATCAGAGCACAGTCCATCAAATTTCCTGGGTATTTAAGTAATTACAAAAAAGATCAAGGGAGTCAGTAATAGTTCATTTGTGAGAAAATGCATTTTCATTGTTTGGCTGGCTGAGATACTAGTAAAACAAACATAAAAATCACACAACTATACAGAGAGCAAAGTTTCTTTTCTTACTGAATCATTGCTACTTAACACACCTGGATATGTGAAACAAACCAATTTCCTTATTTGCTGTGCATTTCCTCCTTCAAGCACATGCATCAGGTGATACTGTAGAGATGCTAGGAAACTGGCACGCACTTTGACTCATTAGACACCAGACACAAGCCAAATCCTTATTAAGTATCCTTTGAGTGACTGAGACATAACAAATACAAGCAAGTGTCTAAGATATGCCCTTACACTTGTGAATAATGACCTTCCAAAACACATGGCAAAGTAATCGATTATCAGACACGTTTTCAAAGGTCTAGGTACCAGGAAGATAGTCAGGGCTTCTCAACCCCATGGCATCCTTATACACCACAACCAGCCAAGTCATCTGAGAGCTCAGATGACCTGTTGCCTTACAGCAACAGACTGGAAACACCACCGGAAGCTCATCATTATACTCCAAATTTCACATTTAACAGTAACAGCTGTCAGTAAGTTTACACGAAATCCTGTGGAACATAGTATTGCACAGCCATAACACTAGCTGGGCAAGTATTTCACAGATTGAAGATTACCAAACAGTCTTTAGTCACCTAGCTGCTTTCATTTACTTATTTGTTCGTATGTTCCTTTTTGTTCTCTAACTAAAAAAGGCCACATCATCTGGTAAACTTGTTTGGGACAGAGGAAGACTCTTCCCAGAACAGTGTGTTTATGTGTAAGTTAAGAACATCTCGGTCTAACAGCCAAATATTAAATGAGGATCAGTGTCATGTGAAGTGATCATGTTGGTTTCTTGGAAGAGGGGTGTACTATTCGTAGCTGTTTGTCACTTTAAACTGAAAGAGCAAATGACAGCAGCTTTATGAATGGCTTGTGTTTAGACATTATAGAAGACTGACTCTTTTTTCTCAAAGCATTTTAATACCACTGTATTAAAACTGACTGTGACTGACAGGGCCGTGGGAGCTAACCATTTATTTTAGGAATATATACCAGTCTCCAAGTTGGGCAGCAGGGAGTGGGATCTGAAGGACTCTGCACCTACAATCTTACTCTTTGCCACATAAACTTAGGTACAAAGGCTGTGGTACATCTTAAATAGTGCCCCCCCCCCCCGGCTTCGTCAATATCTGCTCTTTTTAAAGAACCTTCCACTCCCTTTGAGTGTTTAGTGAGCCTCAACAGAATTAGGGCTCCTGAATGATTATAGACGCTATATAAATTAAAAGAACAAAGCTCGGGGAGCTTGCAGACTTACTTTTGAGAACAGGCTCATACCCCACTTGTGGGCAATTTACATATGATACAGCTCATGATTTTACAGGACAATGAGGGATTTCTCATTCCATACTTACCTCCACAGATCTACTGAGATCAATTGTTTCAACAAGTCTTCCCAAGTACAGCCTTTGTTCAGATGAAAAAGACAGCGAGATTAAGACCATCATAATCATTAACTACCAGTACCAGTACTATTACCTGTCCTAAAGCACTCTAGCTACAACAGTATCAAAACCACATTCTCCTCAAATATCCAGTTACATGGTGTTCTCAGGTTCAAAAGAAAAAAAAAAAGCAAAGCATTTTATGCTGCAGTGGAGTAGCTGATTTCGCTTTAATACAAAAGGTAGAAAAATCATAGTTTTGGTGCTTTAAAGCCGTTCCATGATTAAGTCATAAAATTCATCCTGAAAAATGAAGTCCCAGAGCATGCCTGTGTTCCCTTACTGGAGGTATATACAGTGGCTGTAGTAGTAACTTATCACATGGTGGGATGCACATTATCCATTTCTGATACAAGCGATTTTTATGCATTATCCAGCAGTGAAGACATCTTCTGCCAAGGCAACATGCGCCGTGTGCTCTGTCCTTCTTCTCACTGGGAAGGATGAATCTGGCATATTTAACATCTGTATTTGGATGCTGACCCTGACAATAACTCTGCCCAGGTCTGCTGGTGAAGATGTGGACAGAATGGTGTAGTCAGTGTACTGGCTCTACTGTAACAGATCCACTGGAAATAAGTTTTGTAGGCAAAAGAAAAAACCTTTGAAGTTCATTGCTAATGCTTTCCTTTGCTCCCTTTAAGCACATTGTTGTTTGCTGACATTTTTGTTGGGCCATCAGGTAGTTATCTGTATTCCAGCTGCTCATGCAAGTTATCTTAAAAGAAGTTGGTATATCCAAATAAGAAATAAGGACATAGGCAGGCTTAAGCATAAAGACAACATCTATATGAACTTAGTACTAACTTTGTACCTCAACCTCTATAAAGTCACCTTCTGATTACAGCAATAACTAAGAACCAATGAACTATCACAAAAGGAAGTATTTCCTTCTGTACATGATTTTTATTATTTACATAATACAATATAGCATAGATGCTGGGTAGCATGATTATGTGCAATACATAAATATGAACTATCTGTACATGTTTGCATATCTAATAACTCAGAAGAACAAAGTTGGAAGCAAAAACCTGATGCTTTTAATAGTGAAGTAAAAACTAAGACTGAACACTGCTAGTAAAAATCAGAAGTTCAGGAGTAGCGCCTTGTGTACATACGTAACTATTTACAGATGAGAACAGGCATTACCACAACACTAGTCTAAACCGTACTTGTTTATATAAAAAACACAAGTTTCATACATCACAAAAACCCCTTCCATTATAACACAGAAGTGATATTACCAGACAAGCATCAGTGAAGTATACTGTCTTTTCTAGAGTTGTTATTGTACAATGCTGTAGATAATGCAGCCCATGCAATACACCCAAGAACACTACAGTCCTACACCCAAGTACAATTAAAAATGATAAAGCAGCCCTCCAAGAGTGGTTCCAGCTACCACTGAAGTCTACAGCAGCCATGTCGGATATGGTTTTCCATGCAGAATGGTGCAACTTACATTTAAAACTAGAAAAAATTAACTCCTAATATTCTTTTGAACTCAGAACACACAGAACATAATTAGTATATGAATAATAAACTGCTCTAATACTTCAGCAACTTACTCATCAGATATGTCGCTTGTGGTATGTCTAAAAACATATGTAACTTTTTTGTAAACCAATCTTACAGTATTGTGCTACACAACATTTGTAGCTATGCAAGGAAAAGCAGACAACTCTGTTGCAGGTCAGTTCATAAGTTCCTAGCAGGACATTTCCTTTGGGAACCTATTTTCATGATTCTGAAGTCAATGTAGTCTTTTCCAAAACAGTTTTCTTCTCATACATATCTGATTTTTTCCATTTTTCTCAGTGCCACTGATAAATGACTTTCTTAAATATGGCACCAACACTCATCTTACTGGGATGGTGGACCCCTCTGCATAGCTTACATTCTGCTGGAAAACAATGGAGTGTGGAAACTAAAGTTAGAATGAGGTTTTAAATGATAGTAGACTGCCAACCTTTTTGATGTATCCTTCTCCAAAACAGGCACGTAACACTAGCCAAAGATTACATACCTCAAACACATCTCAAAAGGCAGATCTGCTGCAAACATGCAGATAGCATACATCTGTTCGGCACATGTGAACTAGAGAGTCTGTCCTCTGTGCATGTGTATTCCTGTGCAGGTTTCTGATCATCCAATTATATTCTGGGGAGGGCATATATATTTTCAAGGGCTGTATTTATCCAATTCTGCCTGTAGCAAACACCCAAACATTCTGAAATATCATTAAGACAGACAAGACTAAAAGTAAAACTTTGCAGAACAAAGGAAAATGGTCATGCACCTGCTCTTTTGTGTTTTCCTAGGATATATTAAAAACAAAACAAAAAGTCAGTCAGTCTTTTCACAAGCAGGTTAATTTATATTCTCTGGATTTTTTCAGCAACCACAACTGGATTCTCTTTCCTGATTTTTGCTGCAGCTTCTGCTTTGTAATCATACGGGCAGTTATGCTTGTCAGAATAACGGTGAAGTCCACAAAATAAGTTTCCACATCGGCAGTCAAATCCTGTACATAGAAAAAGAAGCAACATCACTAGGAAGCTTCATATTTAAGTTGTAAATTAAGGGCTCAGTCACTACGAAAGGGGTATGTTCATCTACCCTGACATATAGAGTAAGAAAAACAAACAGCTGTACTAAGTTGTTTGGATTCTGAAGAAGCAAATAAGTTTAACAGTACAGATATTTCATCAAGTTTAATCTAGCAAGAGGCAACTAATCATACAGATCTGTTTAAAATTGACAAAGTGTTCTTATACCTGTAAGGCCAACCTTCTTTCTGCACATGAAACATCTGTTCTTCTTTGGTTTGGGCAGTTCAGGAGCTCTTTCTTCACTCTGCGAAGTACTAGGCTGAGAAACTGATGGGCTTGGTTGAGTAACAACTGTTAAAGCAAGCAAAGGAAATAAAGGTTAAATTTCCTTTTCTTTACTTCACTAGCTATTCAGTAGCATGCATGTATTTCTTAACAATTAATTCCCCCTACTAAGATCCTGATGTTTGTTGTCTAAAGTACTACATAGACTAGTCTATGAAAATGTAAATCAGGAATAGGGATTTTTAGGTACTCTGTTCTTCCCTTTTGGCTCTACACAAGACAATCAGATTTTCCCCACAGTTCCACCAGCTAGAAAATAAGGCACTTGTTACACCTGTACAGGTGTATATAGGTGTTAAGAGCCTGGAAACCACTCCAGAAGTTCCATGTACACATTTAATCTTTAAATGTTACGTGATCGTATCATTTTTTTAATCTAAAACAATAATATTGTCATGGCTAAAGTTGCTGAACAGAGGGGATATATTAGAGAATATAACTAATAGGAACATGTTTTAGAAACAAATGAAATTCAGTAATGTGTTACTATCATAGCACTGGGTTACTCTGCCACTACACTTGAAGTCAGATGCCTAAAACAGTTCATCAAGACAGCAGCCAGCAAGCCACTGATTCTGTGACAGATCCAGAACACAGCTACAAAACACACAGTTCAAAAGCCCTCACGTTTTCGACACTTTCAGTGATTAAAGGAACGAAGTGCAGATTTACATTGAATATCTGTATTTTTGTACTGTATTCAGCTTTAGCGTTCAACTACATATAGTCAGAATGAGTAATTTTTCAATTGCCTCTGTCATGAACACCTTCAGACAAACTTGAGTCACCTTTTACTTAAGTTTCTCTGAAAGATAAAAATTTGTCCTTTTGTGAACTTTTGTAAATCTGTTAATTTTGTTTAAAAAAGTATTTTTTTTGAACAAACTTTTTTTAAAATATCCTCTTCGTATCCAAATTGGAACAGAGGAAAGCGGAGAGAGGTGCGTTTGTACACAATTTTAACACCTGGTCCTGGTACAGTTTTCCTGGACACTCCCCCTGCTGTATGATGACATCTATTGTTCTAAAATAGAACAAACTACAAAACACATTCCAGAATAAATGGAGTATATAAGCTTTAAGGACTTATTTGTAATCAACTTTATGCACACAAATAGGATTTGTTAGTTGAGATTCTTTTGGATCAGTAAGTGTTGTATCCTATGAAAACTGGATTTTTTCCAGACATGAAGAAACAGTTGACTGTTTTTCTATCTTTACTCTTCATACTTGTTTTTTAAAATTGCATTTGCATTACCATGTTCATAGGTATTCTAAAAAAAAAAAACCAGCTCACTATTACCACTAACACCTAGAAAGCCTCACAATTCATTGTACAAGACAGCCCCCAGTCAGGACTTCATGATCTAAACAAGATTTAAAATCATAGAATCATAGAATCATTGAGGTTGGAAAAGACCTCTAAGATCATCGAGTCCAACCATCAACCCTACACCACCATGCCCACTAAACCACGTCCCTAAGTGCCTCATCTACTCATCTTTTAAATACTTCCAGGGATGGGGACTCCACCACTTCCCTGGGCAGCCTGTCCCAATGTTGAACCACTCTTTCAGTAAAGACATTTTTCCTTACATCCAATCTAAACCTCCCCTGGCGCAACTTGAGGCCATTTCCTCTCGTCCTGTCACTAGTTACTTGGGAGAAGAGACCAACACCCACCTCGCTACAACCTCCTTGCAGGTAGTTGTAGAGAGCGATGAGGTCTCCCCTCAGCCTCCTTTTCTCCAGGCTAAACAGTCCCAGTTCCCTCAGCCGCTCCTCATAAGACTTGTTCTCCAGACCCCTCACCAGCCTCGTTGCCCTTCTCTGGACACGCTCCAGCACCTCAACGTCCTTCTTGTAGTGAGGGGCCCAAAACTGAACACAGTATTCGAGGTGCGGCCTCACCAGTGCCGAGTACAGGGGCACGATCACTTCCCTACTCCTGCTGGCCACGCTATTTCTGATACAGACCAGGATGCCATTGGCCTTCTTGGCCACCTGGGCACACTGCCAGCTCATGTTCAGCCGGCTGTCGACCAACACCCCCAGAAAAAGTGACAAGCTCTCAGAGGTAACAAGGAACCTTCAGTGCTCATCACCAAAAAATTTCATGCAGTAAAACAATGGTTGCTAATATTTTCTTATACTTTACTTATACATTGTAGCAACAGTCCTAATGAACAACTAAGGCCATTTACTACCTTTATTTTTTGTCACCTTGAATAGATCTTTTTCTAAAAATTTGGGAAGTTCAGCATCAGTGCTATTTTGCCAAGTCTGAGGGATATGAAAACTATTACAGCACTAGCACTACAATCACTACTGCTATTGGTACTTTTTGGAGTAATTTCTGCTGCTGCTATTTTTTTTTTAAGAAACCAGTTTCTTTGTCTTGATGATTAACATTTTCTAGATGAACAGATAAGATCCTCTGAACTTGTCTCTAAATGCCAAGGAAAGCAGTGTTTGGTATCAGTTAATCTATTTCAGAGCCTGTGACCAAAAACCAAGTTAAAAACCAGTGGTATCACAAACAGTGTAACCTGCTGGATACTACGCACCTTGGCCAACAGCCATCAGCTATGGCCTTAAACAAAAATGACCAAACACCTCCCAAAAAGCACAGTCAAACTCCTTTTAGATTTGTTATATTGCTAAGTTGTTTAAAAATGAAATGCTAATCGTAAGCCATGGCAGATGAAAACGAGGAACCAGAAATGCTCACAGGCTTTGCAATTTGGTGTATAGCTAGCCAGGGGGGAAGCTTCATCTGCATCAGAACCAACTTATTAATGTGAGCCCTAGGAGCATGCACACTGTTTCAGTCAGATGCAAAAGAAATTGCAGAAGGGGCAAATCAACGGTGACCTAAAAGTCACTCACAACATGCACTTAAAGAAAATGAAAACAAGAAGAGGAGCAACCCCCCACTACAAGAAAGACATTGAGGTGCTGGAGCATGTCCAAAGAAGGGCAACGAAGCTCATGGAAGGGTCTAGAGCACGAGTCTTACAAGGAGTGGCTGAGGGAACTGGGGTTGTTTTGCCTGGAGAAAAGGAGGCTGAGGGGAGACCTCATCGCTCTCTACAACTACCTGAAAGGAGGTTGTAGCGAGGTGGGGGTCGGTCTCTTCTCCCAAGTAACAAGCGATAGGACGAGAGGAAACGGCCTCAAGTTGCGCCAGGAGAGGTTTAGATTGGATATTAGGAAAAATTTCTTCACTGAAAGGGTTGTCAAGCATTTAACAGGCTGCCCAGGGAAGTGGTTGAGTCACCATCCCTGGGGGTATTTAAAAGCTGTGTAGATGTGGTGCTTAGGGACATGGTTTAGTGGTGGACTTGGCAGTGCTGGGTTAACAGTTGGACTTGATGATCTTAAGGGTACTTTCCAACCTAAACGATCCTATGATTCTTTATTACTGCCTAACATGCCAACAAGGAAGCAAAAGTGGAAACAGCAACTTCCCAGCAATCACCAAGGCAAGGAGATAGCCTAGTAGATCACTACCACAAAACAAAGACAGAACAAATCCATCTAAGGGAAAATGTTACCAACTACTACAGGTATACTTCCTCCTTTCCATGAAGAAACTGTTACAACTGTTCCAGGAACTGTAAAGTGATCCTAAGAAACTACAGAGGCACATTTCCTGAAAGGGCTGCTGAACAGGATCCTTCTCCACAACTAAAACACGTTCCAAGAAGGAAAAACAGTACACAACATGCAGTAATGAGCACTAAAAAGTCCCAAGACAAGATGGGACATAGTCCCCTAAATCCAAACTAAAATGTTCAATTTATTACTCTCCATGAATAAAGGATTCTCCTATTCTTTTACACCAGCAGTTAAGTCTGAAGGTTTGACATGATAAAAACTCATCATCATAAAAGGGCTTCTGAGTAATGGCCAAGACACAGGCAAAGCTGCCTACCCTGCCCCTTACTTAAAGCTCAGAACAAAAATCCTTTTTCATCAACCTGTGGCTCAGATGAAAAATACTGTAAACTGTAGTTGTTCTGCCATGACATCAGAAGCCAATATAAATTCATCAGATACTATCCTGACAACCGCTTGTCACAAAAGGCTTCCTTCAGCATAGAAGCCAAATCCAACCGGGCAAGTACAATTCCAGTCCTCAATATATTAAATTTATTTTATGCCAGAAATCACACAGTGCTACCCATCAGGCAAAGTGCTCTAAATGATGACTATATGATCACCATGGAATGAATAATTGAACAAGTGCTGAAAGTTGCAAAATAGTGGTTACTGGTACCTGTAGACTTGCTTCCTCAGTAGCAGTGTTCAGATGAAGCAAACCTCTCAGCACTAAAACAGGTTTTATCACTTTAAGAGTTCCTGTTGGCATGTACCCCTCTCCATCACTTTGGTCATTTCCCTTTCCAACCTTTGACTCAAGAGGTTACCCGAGGAGGTTTACTTCACTTGAATTTTACCAGACCATTCTCCTATTACAAGGCCAAAAAAACAAACTTAGGAGCGACACATTTGCAGAACTGGGCAGGCCTTTATTAGCTATTATTTTGGTCTTAAATTATTACCTGTAGGCACTGTAAGATGCATTACTATCATGCACAAGGAAAACTATCACCTATCTGCTAGGATAATAAAGACTAACATAATCCTAGTATTGGAGAGGTGCCTGAAAAAACCCATACAAATACAGGCATTGCATCATGAAAGTTTCCTTCACGTGTCTGAAGATAAGATGCATCTTTACAAAAGGCATGTGGGAACAGCAAGGCCACTGATGAGAGAAGTTAGCCACTTGCCACAGCACAACGGCTACTCAACCTACATGCAGAAAGGTCCTACAAACTAGAGAACAAAGCTCTGCTCAGAACCCAAAGTATTAAGCCACAGTGACTATGTGGGACTGCCACTCAAAATTAAAAACCACTTTAAGAACAGCATTTTCAAAACTGACAGCAGTTTTCCTTATATAAACCAGTATGGCTCCTGCAAAAGAGCATGCCTACTGTAGGTATTTTCCCACTGAGATTTCACACCGGAAAGGAATGAATCCAGTGTTTCAGCTGAACAAAACCTGATGAAAATAAAGCAATATTACTTTTTAACCCTGTCCATATCAAAAGTGACCAGAAAGAGCTACCAAAGTTAACACCAGTAAGTTTTTAGAAGCTTCTCTGACTGAACAAAAATTAACCAGAATAAGATCCCAACAGCTTGAACTGCATGACTTTCACGGTACTAGTAAGTGGTAAGCATACCAGTGGAGCAAAGTCTTGAAAGCATAAAAAAAAGATGATTTAAGCATTCTGACTTGATGAAGCTAACCCCCAACTCCCACCATGGAAGAACTGGAAAAATTAAAACATGAGAGAAAAGGTAAAGCAAAAAATCATCAGAAAGACATTAGACTGCACTTCTGCAGTACCAGAGAAGAAAGCTGCACTAGAGTTTGTGCAATCTCTATATATGTTAATATTGTTAATTGTTAATGTTAATCTCTATATATGTTAATATTGCATATTAACACAACAGACTTATATACAAAATTTTAGTCTGAAAAGATGGACAGTACTACTTATGCTTTATCAAGCTTCCTGAGCATAAACAGTTTATTCTTCAGGAACCACAATTACTATGCCAACCCAGGTGCCCATGATGAAAGGCTGCAGAACACACTTCCGTCATGTTTCATTTCATGCCAAAGAAAGGGAATGGAGGTGCTCTGCAGCATGCAACTCATCTTCCAAATGCCCAACTCTTAACAGGTGTATTGAATACCTTTACTGTTACACTAATACAATGTAAAGATACCCCAGTTTCAGTATCACACAGAAATATGGTTTAATTTGGTCACTATGAAGACTTGATGTCTGTGGTATACCACTGTTAAAATAATAATAGCATCCTATAACCAACAAGCACAGGACCAACAGTTGGGTCCCCAGTCTTACTTTCCAAGGTGGACAGCTTCAGGGCTTAGAAGAGACTATGAGGTTCTATTTCAGAATTGTTTCAATCACAGGGATCTACTGAAGCTACAGCAGACATGGGAAACATGAAGACGAGCTAATTATTTTCAACACAAGACAGTTGTTATATCAGACAATTTTACCAACAGCCACAAAGGAACTGTCTACAGATGATAACGTGATTAAAATACTATAGCCATGTGTGAAAACAAATCAGAATTAACAAGGCACTTATTACAACAAGACCTAAGGAATATCACGTAGTTAACATCTTGAGCCTACCATATAACAAACTAGCTGTCTACTCGGCACATTACTTACAATATTACCTGCAACACACTGAAAAACACACTCATTCTATCTGTGATGTGTAAGCTACAACATAAGTAAGGGTAACCCATAACAAGGTCTCAACCTGAATCCAGGACAGCTGTAAAATAACTCTAATCATATTATCTACTCATAATCTAATCATATCTATCATAGCCAATAAGGCTACGACCTTATTGGCATCACAGAGACATGGTGGGATGGCTCCTATGACTGGAGTGTTGGGATGGAGGGATACAGGCTCTTTAGGCAGGGCAGGCAGGGGAGATGAGGAGGGGATGTCACCCTCCATGTCAATGACCAGCTGGAGTGCATGGAGCTCTGCCTGGGGAGCCAACCGAGAGCTTGTGGGTCAGGATTAAAGGGAAGGCAGGGACAGGTGACATTATGGTGGGGGTCTGCTACAGGCCACCTGACCAGGAAGACAGAGCGGATGAGGCCCTCTATAGACAGATAGGAGCAGCCTCACACTCACAAGCCCTGGTCCTCATGGGGGACTTCAACCACCCTGACATCTGCTGGAGGGACAACACGGCAGGGCATAAGCAATTCGGGAGGTTCCTGGAATGCGTCGATGATAACTTCCTCCTCCAAGTGGCAGAGGAGCCAACGAGGAGAGGTGCTATGCTGGACCTTGTTCTCACCAACAAGGAGGGGCTGGTGGGGAATGTGAAGCTCAAGGGCAGCCTGGGCTGCAGCGACCACGAAATGGTGGAGCTCAAGATCCTTAGGGCAACCAAGGAGGGTGCACAGCAAGCTCCCTACCCTGGACTTCAGGAGAGCAGACTTTGGCCTCTTCAGGGATCTGCTTGGTAGAGTGCCATGGGACAAAGCCCTGGAGGGAAGAGGGGCCCAAGAAAGCTGGTTAAGATTCAAGGGTCACCTCCTTCAAGCTCAGGAGCGATGCATCCCAACAAAGAGGAAGTCAGGCAAAAACGCCAGGAGGCCTGCAGGGATGAACAAGGAGCTCCTGGACAAACTCAAACACAAAAAGGAAGCCTACAGAGGGTGGAAGCAAGGACAGGTAGCCTGGGAGGAATACAGAGAAGTTGTCCGAGCAGCCAGGGATCAGGTTAGGAAAGCTACAGCCCTGATAGAATTAAATCTGGCCAGGGACATCAAGGGCAACAAGAAAAGATTCTAGAGGTACGTCGGGGCTAAAAAGAAGACAAAGGAAAATGTGGACCTTCTCCAGAATGAAACGGGACACCTGCTTATCCAGGACATGGAGAAGGCGGAGGTACTCAATGGCTTTTTTGCCTTGGTCTTCACCAGCAAGTGCTCGAGCCTCACCGCCCAAGCAGCAGAAGGCAAAGGCAGGGACTGGGAGAATGAAGAGCCACCCATTGTGGGAGAAGATCAGGTTTGAGACCATCTAAGGCACCTGAAGGTGCACAAGCCCATGGGACCCGATGAGATCCATCCATGGGTCCTGAAGGAACTGGCAGATGAAGTTGCTAAGCCACTATCCATCGTATTTGAGAAGCTGTGGCAGTCTGGTGAAGTTCCCACTGACTGGAAAAGGGGAAACATAACCTCCATTTTTAAAAAGGGAAAAAAGGAAGACCCGGGGAACTACAGGCCAGTCAGTCTCACCTCTGTGCCTGGGAAGATCATGGAACAGATTCTCCTGGAAGCTATGCTAAGGCACACGGAGGAGAAGGAGGTGATTCAAGACAGCCAGCAAGGGCAAGTCCTGCCTGACCAACCTAGTGGCCTTCTATGATGGAGTGACTACATCAGCGGAGACGGGAAGGGCTACAGATGTCATCTATCTGGACCTCTGTAAGGCCTTTGACATGGTCTCCCACAACATCCTTCTCTCTCAACTGGAGACATATGGATTTGATAGGTGGACTGTCCGGTGGGTAAGGAATTGGTTAGATGGTCACATCCAGAGGGTAGTGGTCAACAGCTCAATGTCCAGATGGAGACTGGTGACAAGTGGCGTCCTGCAGGGGTCCGTATTGGGACCAGTACTGTTTAATATCTTCATCAATGACAGACAGTGGGATCAAGTGCACCCTCAGCAAGTTTGCAGATGACACCAAGCTGGGTGGTGTGGTCAACACACCAGAGGGACAGGATGCCAGCCAGAGAAACCTGGACGAGCTCGAGAAGTGGGCCCATGTGAACCTCATGAGGTTTAACAAGGCCAAGTGCAAGGTGCTGCACCTGGGTCAGGGCAACCCCCCAGTATCAATACAGGCTGGGGGCTGAAGGGATTGAGAGAAGCCCTGCCGAGAAGGACCTGGGGGTACTGGTGGATGAAAAGCTGGACACGAACCGGCAATGTGCGCTCGCAGCCCAGAATGCCAATTGTGTCCTGGGCTGCATCCAAAGAAGCGTGGCCAGCAGGTCGAGGGAGGTGATTCTGCCCCTCTACTCTGCTCTGGTGAGACTCCACCTGGAGCACTGCGTCCAGCTCTGGAGCCCTCAGCATAAGAAAGACACGGACCTGTTGGAGCGGGTCCAGAAGAGGGCCACAAAAATGATCAGGGGGATGGAACACCTCTCCTATGAAGAAAGGCTGAGAGAGGTGGGGTTGTTCAGCCTAGAGAAGAGGTTTCGGGAAGACCTTATTGTAGCCTATCACTACTTAAAGGGGGCTTATAAAAAAGATGGCGGCAAACTTTGTAGCAGGGCCTGTTGCAACAGGACAAGGGGGAATGGCTTTAAACTAAAGGGGGGTAAGATTTAGACTAGATATAAGAAAGAAATTTTTTACGCTGAGGGTGGCGAAGCACTGGCACAGGTTGCCGAGAGAAGTGGTGGATGCCCCATCCCTGGAAACATTCCAGGTCAGGTTGGACGGGGCTCTGAGCAACCTGGTCTAGTTGAAGATGTCCCTGCCCACGGCAGGGGTGTTGGACGAGATGACCTTTAAAGGTCCCTTCCAACCCAAACTATTCTATGATTCTATGATATTGGATTGGCAGAAAGCTAAGAGAAGTGAGCCAACAACCATTGCCTACTGTCTTCTGAGGCCGATTAATTCAGGAACAGAAAGGGTATGCTACAACATGGATGGAATTATATAGTAAGTTAGCAGTATTTGGGTATTTTTTAAACATGTAATTTACACAAGACCATAATCAGTTCAATTTCTGGTTCTCTTTCTTTATAAGCAGTGCTACTCTGCAGGTGTGGCTTCACAAAATGATAGCTAATCATACTACTCCCTAAAACAGAGCTGTTGATTGGTTTAACGCCCCCCCTCCCCCCCCCCGAAAAAAATCCCAAGCCTCTGATACACATGCTGATACTAATTATGTCTGGAAACACTAACAGACCTGACTGGAGGCTCATCATTCAGAAAGGTAATGACCTACGAAAGTGCAAGAAAATGCTAAAAATATGCTGTAACTTGCAACAATATGATTGTTTAAACATACTTGTTTTCAATAGTTTATTTTTAGTGGTTACTATGTAACTCAATTCTCTTTCTTGTATTGATCTTTTATTTCCATTTGAATACCTGCTAAGCCCCCCTGCCCCCATGTTTCTTAAGGAAGGGCTCCACCAACTTGGTAGATGTATTGCTCTGATAGTGTAACACAAGGAAAGTAAAGGAGTTCGCTAGGTTTTGCATTTAATTCTTGCAACTCAGCACAGCAAAAAAAGCAACTATGAATCATATTTCTAGAATGCTTTGGGTATGGTCTGTCTTCAGTCAAGACTGTATTAGAATTCAATCCTTAATAAGAAGTGTAAAAGCTTATCAAAATCCCTTAAGTAGTATTTTGTAAATGGTGCCCACTTATGAATTTGAGTTTGGACATAAAAGGCCTTTAGATTTCTCTGACTTATGAGCAGTTCAGACACAACCGCACTGAACACATGCCACCGTTCAATTATCAAATTGCAACAAACAAGAAAGTTGAACTAAGAAATTACAAGTTACAAGAAGACATAGCACATTAGACATGTGAATTACAACCACCTAGGTCAGTTACATCCATCATGCCTTTCTTCCTTCAAACACTAAGATACAATTAATTGTCTTAGCACTGGATTTTTTCTGAATGAGAATCCAGGTTGCAACCTCAACCTGTGCGAAGGAAAAAAACCAATCAAACAAAAAAAAAATCAAGAAAAGTAAGCCTGTTAAGCTTCATTGTTTCATTTTTCTCAACTTTACCTCCTCAAGTGAGTTGCTTCAATTCCAACAGCAAACAAGCATAATTTTATGCCACAGACTGCTAAAAACAAAGTCAGTTGACCAGATGTAATTCTATTTTTAACTTTCTGGCTTGTAAGGGAAATATCCAAAGTTTCATTTGCTAATGAAAATCTGGCAGAAGACAACGTGACTTCATACTGTTGAAGTCATTAAAAGGAGAACAAGCTACTTTGCCAAAGGCTACACTGTTCATGATTTGTTACTATCTGATAGATGCTTACGAAATTCCGTTGCTAACGTCAGACAGCGCTTACAACTAGACTCTTTTCATTAGCAACTGCATGACTGTGGCATTATCTTAGAGAATTACACCTCATAGAAAGTATTAGCTTTGCTGTTATGAGGCAATGTGAATTATTTACCACTGTTTCAGTTCCTCCTTGAGAGGAGAGACCAACACATATTGGATGATGCTGGAAAAAAAGAAGAAAAATGCAACTAGTCCAGACACAACAGAGATTTTTATAAACAGTCTAGGCCAGCTTCTCTTGCCTGCAAGACAGATGAATGTACCACTGAATACAGCCAACACTTTGTGTGTTTGAGATGTCCAACAAACCGTAAGAATAGTATACGAGGACTATCCTATGCTGTTTACAATCTGTGCCAAACCGTAACACTTAAAAGGGAACTCGGGCATTACAGCAGCTGAGGCTGTCTCACAAATTTACAGGTATGTACTCAGGAAGGCAGTTTTGTTCCACAAGTTTCTTCCAGACACATTTAAGTTCTCTGGTAGTTTTTCCAGTGATATCTACACAAGCTTGTGACAGCTTTTACTGGTTTCAACCTGCGAGATTATTTACAACACGACAAAAGTATCTTGAGCTGCTTTTTGATTTTTTCCCCTATTCTAATCAATAGAATGCTGTGTGACACTACCTATCATACAGTTGACCCACAGCACCTGAAAAACAAGTAGTATGTCAACAATAACTGGAGATTGTCCTTTACACCTGGCAAAATGACAAATTCCTATGGGCAGTTCTAATAAGAATAAAGTCACCTATTACTTCACCACTGCTACCATTTTATGTATTCCTCTTTCCTGCTTGCTGCATTTCAGGTAGGAATTCATAACAAGGCAAGATGGGTTTATAAATATTGTAGCAAAGTCTCAATTATTTCTCAGTTACATACAGAAAGCCTCTTCAGATGACATCAGTTATAGGAAGTTAATGCTTGCAAAAATCTCCTCTCAGTCTATACAATATATTGGGTTTTTCATTATGTATAACTGTACATGCCACAGAATCTTGACTTAGCATGACTTATTGCAAATGGTAAAGTCCTTTGTACAAACACTGAGCAATTAAATATCAGGTGTTAGAGCAGTCTTTGCTGGTAAAGATATATCTAGATAAAAGTAACTTTTGTACAGTGCTGAGTAGCATCTTCTGCAATTTTCATCTCACTGACTTCAAAACTGAAAAAATGAATTTTATCTTCAGCTTGAGTGAACAGATTTCCTACTAAACATCAGCTTTTAGTGTTTTAAGACTGTTTCAGAACTGTTAAATTAAATAAAAAAGTGTGGATACATAGAAGTACGGAACAGGTGTGTCAAGATATCCATTTGAACAAATTGATATGAATTCAATCACCCACTAATTGTAGGGAAGAAAACTGCCCCTCCCTGCCTCCCTCCAAGAAATAGTTTACACTTTAAAGTTTAACTACTACAGCTACAACCTCCCAGCACAAGAATAAAACTTTTAAATTGTCAATCCACACCCAGCAATTAAGGCTGCAAGTATCCTACATCTGCAGAACAGTGCTTTGGTTATACCTACTGATTACTCAAGTAGTTCAAGAACCCTAAAGAGCTTTTGTTAGTATTTTTAGATCACGTATTCCCTTCCCCCACAGCCTCACTTCTCTTACAAGCTCCATTCTCCAAATACAACAAGCCATTTTGACTGCCATGAGTCAGCAGGAATTGTACTGCTAGATAATACACTAAAATCTCAACATCTTGACTTCAAAACTGAACACCTTGCCCAAATGCAATTTTAGAGTGCCTTACTTTTAAAAACGAAGGTTTGGGAGCCAAAACCACCCCCACAGGTGTCAATTTTTTTTTACTAACATTGAACATGCATCTTGAAACTCTATTGTGGCACTAGTCCTTTTTCTTGATTCTGACGAGAGAGTACTCAAAAAGCATCCTTAACAATCATCGTAAGAGTTCAAGACCATCACCACAACAGGAGATGCCTACTTAGAAAGTAAACAAACTGTCAGCTTCCGTTAAGCCACCAGCTGTACCCAGTGTTACTCTGCAAACATACCTGGCTCAGTCTCTGTTTTCGGTGTTACTTTTTCCTCTCTTGAAATGCTCATTTCTGTCATTTGCTGCGTTACAGGCAAAGCGGCAACAGGCACATTTCTGTTAAGTACAGTGAAACCCATAATTTACATTAGTTTTGCATTCATAATGAAAGCGTAAACTGTCCGGACCCATTAATAAACTACCTGTTCAATTACTACTGATACAGTAGACCTCTGCTTCTACTATCTTCAAAACACATCTTTTACTTTAGTTTCCCTAGAAGAAAACAGGCAAACCTGTAGGAAATATTTCTCCAGATAAATCGAACATCCTTTTAAATAGCAGTCCAAAACCAAATATTTTAATCAGTTCTCATTTACACAGATTCATAAAGCACTGCCAGGTAGAACATCCCTTTTCCCTCTGCAGAAACTCACTGCAATAGGGCAGGATGGCTGCAGGCCTTCAACTTGCTGCACACTCACAGCTCATTCAAACCTCAAAGTAATACCTTCATCTTACCTTGATTTTTCAGATGTGCTGCCAGCAGCACCTTCACAGTTGTTTAAGCTAGTGTCTGCTCTCTGTACAGATGCAGAGTCTGAGGTAGGACTGTTTGAACCACTGGCTGTTCCTATATAACAAGAATTTGACAAGTTAGTTATGAACAAATTGTAGAATATATGTTAGTCAAACAGTCTCATAACACAGCTATGAACTGTTTGCATACAATCTTCACTGCTGCTGCATATTACTTCTTACTTAAAGACAGCCTATACCGTTAACAACCAAAATACAGAGATTGTATAAGAATATGCTAACAGAGGAGGCAAGTGGGAAAGCAAGTTATGGCTGAATGCCAAGTTGACCAGAACACATTACTCAGAAGTGTATTTTTATCTTTACTGTGATTTAAACTAGTATTCTCTTTGATATTCATTGTTTTAGTACTCAGCTTTCAGAAGTTCTCCTGAAAAATGTTCTGGGATTCCTCATCATCTTCTATATGTTTTCTTTTAAAAGAAGTAAAAAAGAAAAACACACACCCTTACCCATTGGGCTGATTCTACCACTATTTTGCTGTCGCTGAAGATGCTCTTTGTAGCAAACAGAACACATCCCATTTGTCCTAGGATTTCCATAAAATCCACATCCTGTACTACACAGCATGGGCCCTGGGGTCTGGTTTGTCTCCTGAGTCATCTCGATGCTGTAAATAAAACCAAGAACTGCATTAGGAGCTGGCATGTCACCAAAATCAATTACAGGGTTATAGAAATAAAGTATGTCTGCTCACCCTGCCCCCCCCCCCAGTGATATCAGCATTCTTAAAGAGGGTTATATGGATGTTAATATACCATTCAATGCTGCAATTGTATTGCAAAGTAACATCATTATGAACCTTTAAGAGAAGAAAAAGTGTCATCACACTAATACTGAGAAATAACGCACTTGTTGGGCACTGAGCTGCATGTGCAGATCATGACCAAATTCAATTTGACAGCCAAAAAAGTCCTTTATTACCAATCTCTGAGCACTAACAGGGATATGCAGAATCAGTAAGACCAAGTTTGTATCTACTGAACAGTTCTGGCAAATAACATAGCTTATTTTTTCCCCGACTCCAGCAGAAGAGCCCCACTTTTTCAGTAATGTTGATCTTGCATCATTTTGATGCTAATTCCACTATTAGCAGTTCCTACTCTCACAATACATTTGTCAAACAGAACAATAAAAATCCCTGAAGTATTGGCAGCAGCCATTTAAAGTCTGTATTCCTATCTTTAGAAGGAGTTTCCAAAACAAGGCCATTGAACAGAGCTTAAATTGTGCATGAAACCCCATATTAAGTATTACCTGGCAACAACACGTGTACAACGGGCCCTTCAACTGAGAATCTAAAGAGCATTTCCGAAATAAGTTTAGACTGGATCTTGCTCTTCCAAGAGAAATAAAATGAACAACTTTACACTGTTGAATATGTTCTATTACACAGCCTACACATTTAAAAAGAGAAAGGCCAGTTAAATCCTTTGTCTTAAGTTATAGCAAGACTTCTGAGCCTCCCAAAGGCAGACAACGCTAACTCTCTGCCACGAACTGCAGAAGTTCGGAATAAAAATACTTCACCTTCACTGCTGGTTAACCTCTGCAAAGCGAGGTTAGTAGAAAAAGTGAACAGCAACCAAATCCTTGACTCCCAAGGGCAATAAAACTGGAACACAGTAATCAAGCAATCTGCCACAAATTGAGGACACGTAAGAACACTGCACTTGTCCTCCCAAAATTTAAATGTAGTAGAAGTTCTGTACATAGCACCTGGAGACATTTTAGTGTAATCTCTAGATTGCTGTCTTCCTATTCAGGAACAGTCACAGTAAGAGATATTTCAGTGCTGATGCTTGCGAGAAGTCAAACCCACCAAAAGCAAATTCATTACAGTGTATAGAGAAATACTTCTTTCAATTAAGAAATCCCAGACTGCAAGTAGTAAACTTATGTTCCACTAGTATGACAACTGCAACTGACAGCTGCCTTTGTCTAGTTAGAATAAATTTCTGGGATCAAAGTAAACCAAGAGCAGGAGAAAGTAAACAAGCAAAATTCATTTGCTTGCCTGCTGGCGGCCACAGGACCTCATTTTCCAGGTATAAATAGTTGTATCATTTATGCCTTTCTAATACCTTCCAGGTATAAATAGTTTCCCTTCGGGGCTACAAAACAGCTTCACACTTACTCTGATACAGTTTTACAGCCATACATACCAGTCAAGGGAGTCAGAATAAACCAGGACCCACTTAAAGAAATCTAAAAAAATCTTGTCATCCATACTGTAGGCCTATGTCTGTGTAATACAAATAAAGACCGTACTTCTGCCCTTTTATTCAGCAGGTAAGCTCAAAGTGCTGTCAAACACACTGCCACCACCAACCTCAACTGACTTGCTCCACTTCCAAATTAGCATGCTGCAAACACGTTTCACCACTTACTAAATCTAGCCTTAGGTGCTAATGCTGGTAGTAACCTCCCACCAACCAGTCTCCGCAGCTCCTTTGTCAGCACGTTCTTCCACTACTTGAAACGCATGCCCCTAACAGAAAGGTCAAATCGTTGTTACCCAACGCTTAAGAAGTCGTGCTTTGCCAGGCCCGGGAAGGTGCCCCGGCTGTCATCCGCGTTTCTTCTACAAGCGCCTACCGCCAGCAGGAAACCGGCTGCCGTGCACTCACCGCGGCCGACCCTGCTACTGCAGCCTTCCCCCGCGGCGTACCGGCGGGCAGCTAAACCCTTCCTTGCCAGCTCGGCCCCGCTTCCCTCCCCGGAGGGGCAGCCCCCGCAGCCGGGCAGGCCGGCCCGCCCGCCGCGGCGGGTCACATGGGCGAGCGCCTGCGCTTCCGCCCGTCAGACGGCCGCGACGTGACGGCCGCGCGGGCCGGGGCGCCCCGCCGCCTCCACCGGCCCTCTGAAACCCGCTCCTATTTATATCTCCCGCAGGCTGCCGGCTCCTGCGCGACCCACCGAGCCCCGGCGGCCCGCCGCACGCCCGCGGCGGGAGGAGGCGGCGAAATCCGATTAGCCTGTCCTTCCAGGGGGGAGCGCGGGTGCTGAAATTCAGTCACGAAAATGCAGCATCACCAGCCCGTCATCTCCAACAGCCATTTTCGCCGCCAGCTGGCGGCACGCACGGGGGACGGCCGGCTGCGATCGGGGGCCTAGCGGGCGGCCACCCTTCCACAAATGCACCCCACAGCCTTGGGGGTGGGTGGTTAAACCCAACTATTCCCCTTTGGGGGGAGAAAAAATGAAGATGATAATAAAAGGTCTCGTTCTACCACCAACAGGAGGAGGTCTTCGCTGCTCAGAGATGCTCCTGCTTAGCCCTGGGACCTCCCGACACAAAAAGGAGCCCCTTTACTCGGGGTGTCAACTCCGACAGCAACTCACGCCGCTCACCCCCGCCGTTATCAGCGGAACTCGGGGGGAGCGTAAATCCCGCCAGCGACCCAGGCCTCGCACCTAAGCCGCCCTTCCGCCCCCGAGGCGACGGCCGGGCCATCCCCGAAGCGGCGGGCACAGCCCGGCTCCCTCCCGCAGGCCCCGCCGCTCCCACCGGGCGAGCCCACATTTTAGCGTAACGACGGAAATAAAGACCCCAACGTGCGCTGACATCAACCGTAAAACCCGGGAACTCCGTGAGCGACGGGCTTGCTGACCTAAATGCTGATTTACTTCAACATCCTCCTCCCGAAGAGGGACCGCAATTAAACGAGAAACACAGAAACAAAACAAAAGGGGGCTTCACCGAGGCTGCTCGGGGCCCTCGCCCCTGCACGGCCGCGCTCGGGAATAGCGGGGCGGAGGGGTCGACACGGAGAAGGCGGACCGGCACCGCGCGCTTCCCGAGGACGGTGAAGCCCGGCTGGGCGAGTCAGACAAAAGGGGAGCCACTGCCAAGCGCCCGCAGCGCGGTACGTCTTAATTACGCCCCCCCCGCCCTCCTCCGCCGAGGACACCGGAACACAAAAGACCCGGAGGCTGCCGGGCTGAGGAGCAGCGACGGCGGGCGGGGGTACCCAGCCGGGGCGGCGGGGCCGGGCCGCTCCTCGCAAACCCCTGAGTCACGGCCGACCCGGCCGCCGCCAGGCCCCACGCCGCTGCCGGCCACCACGGCCCCGCCGCCGGCGGCCAAGGAAACCTTATTGTCTCGCCGCCGGCACTGCCCCGCGGCCTCCCCCCGCGCCGGGGGCCCGGCGGGAGAAGGCCGCCGGGAGAGGCGGAGGGCGGCGGGGCCGCCCGCGGGGAGGCCCGGGCACCCCCCGCCGCCGCCGTGAGGGCCCCGGGGAACCCAGCCCAGCCCGCCGCCCCCCACCTACCTGTTCCCGGCGGGGGCGAGAAACCCCGCGGCGGGTGTCGGAGAAGGCGCCGCGGGTGGCTCCGGGCGGCTGCCGGGAGAGCGGAGGGCGGGGGGGCGCGGGGCGCGGAGCTGGCGGCACCGCCGCCGCCGCTTCCCTCCTTTGTTCCCGCAGCAGCAGCGGCGGCCGCAGCGGCGGCGGCGCGAGGCGAGACGCGCCGTGCGCGGGGGGCGGGCGGCGGGAAGGCGCAGGAGGGAGGGAGGCGGGGAGGGGGAAGAAGAGGAGGAGGAGGGGGAGGAGGAGGAGGAGGAGGAGGGAGCCGTGCCCGCCCGCCGGCTCCGGCTCCGGCTCCTCCCAGCCGCCGCGGGCCGCTGGGGCATGCGCGCTGCCGCCCAGGGGTGGTGAGGAGCTGCGGGGGGGCGGGGGGAAGGCGCGCACGAGGGGAGGCGCGAGCGCGCCCGCCGCCTGCCCGTGCTGCCGCCGCCGCCCGCGGGGCGGGGGAGGGCGGCGTTCCGGGCGACGTCACAGAGCTACGTCTGCCCCGAGAGGGAGGGGAGGCGCCGGCCGCCCGGCCCCGCCCGGGGGCGTGGCCGTGGCTGCGTGAGGCGCCCGGCGGCCTGGGGCTGCGGGGGCGCGCTGGGTTTCCCCCGGCGGGGGGCGGCCGGTTGCCGCCAGGTTTCCCGGTCCGCCGCGGGAGCCGTGCGGAGTGCCTCAGCGTCGCACGCTGCGGCGTTTCGGAGGATCGGGGCGCTTACTTCCGTCTCTGAACGTGCTCGTCATGAGCGCCCTGGCGGGATCCCTTGGCTCTTGTGTGCTTACAGTGTCTTACGTGTAAAGCGATGCTAAGTGTACGGCAAATAAGTATCGGGCAGCTTCTTAGGGGCTGTCAGACGCCGTGAGCGGGCTGTGGTGACAGCAGCCTCGGAGGCAGGGGTGACTGCCTGCTGGGTGGTGCTTGCTTTCTGCTAGATGGCGGTGCAGAGAAGTCAGTCCTGTTTGCTGTGAGCTGTGCTGATTTAAAATTCTTGATTTTTGTGTTTGTAAAATGTACTCTGCCGAGAGCAAAATGATCTCTGCAGTATACAAAGGTGTCGACTTGAAACAGGTGTGTTTCAGGCCACTGTGATAGGCTGTGGCCCACATCCAACAGACCCGTTCCCCCTCGTGCCCTGGCCTGCCCGGGGGTTTGCCGCGCTTCTCACTGGCCCAAGTATCTTCTAACTGAACGCTCAACGTTTTGAGGGCTTGCTACTAGCTGTTGGCTGTCCTCACAGGGAGGACTTGGAGACCAGAGCTTGGTTTGCATTCAGGTTTGCAGATCTGTGGGTCATTGAACCTCAAGATTAAACATTTCTGTACTGCATGCCAAACTGCGTTTCAAAGATGGTATAGGTACACTGAATAGACTTCATGTCTGTTGGCTGTTCATGAAGCTATTACATTTAGAGGATGTGGCACTGACCTAGGCGGGTAGGAGGGCAGGAAAGGTTGCATCGCTGTGGAGAGAGGGAATTAGAAGGTCATGCAAGCCTGGGTAGCGTGGGAAGAGAAAGAAGTCGAAAGAGAATAAAGCTTGTTATTTTAGACTTCCTGCTCACTCCAAGAGCAACACAGGGTACCTGATGGCTTCAAAACACTGTTAGTAGGTATAGGACGATGATTACTTGCTTTGTCACAGTAAACTAAGGGAAATAATTTTTTTTTAAGGCAGTGTTCCTGGGAAGTGGAAAACACATGGATTCATACAAGCATGGTACATTTTTCTTCAGGATAGAGCATCTTCAGCTGTAAAGTTCAAAGGTGCTTTAGATAAGTGTTCCGAGTAATTCAACTTTTCTTAAACGCCGTTTCTGCCATATTCTAGTGATACTCTAAGGCAACAGTATATTTGGGCATATATTTATGGGCCTCTAAAGCACTTAATCTGAAGAAAACAGCTAGAATTGGAATGTATGGCTCTATGGGAAATACACCACAGGAATCGTTAGAAAGTTTTTTTGCCTGATGTGTCTTCTAGAGCTCATCTTTTTCCTCGTTTGTCAGAAGGATGTCTCCTGAGACCCAAAAGCTTCAGGTAAATGGAATTGCACAGTGCTGCAGCGTAGCACGCTCTGCAGACGTATAGGGCACTTTGCTTGCTGCAGAAGGCTGCTGTTGTGCTATGGAACAGCAGCCGCTCTGTAACCAGTGTTTGGAATAATGCCCCTGTTATCTGCAGTGTTTGGGCTGGTAGTTCCTACTTGGTGGTACAAAATAGTTTCGACTATTACAAGAAAACATTTAAGCACAGCTTCCTGATCTATGATGTAGAAGAGAAGTCTTCTGAGATCACTGCTCTCAAGACTTTCCGAGAGTTGGATAACTTTATGACTTTGAGGGGAAAACTGAAAAAAGAAGTTGAGATGTGTATTATTTTCCCCTTGCAGAGATTTTATGACCGTAACCAAAATGGAGGATGACAGTAAATCTCACTGTAAAAATAAAAGTTGGTCTACTAGTAGCCCTGGAGAGTAATTTCAACCTCTCTTACAATGGCAGGGCATAGGATGAAGACAGAACACTTTCAACTGAAAGCCATTACCTTCTCTGGCTTTTTCCAAGGTGTCGTGGTTTAACCCCAGTCAGCAACTAAGTACCACACAGCTGCTCGCTCACCCTCCCCACCCCGAGTGCGATGGGGGAGAGAATGGGAAGAGCAAAAGCAAGAAAACTCATGGGTTGAGATAAGAACAGCTTAATACTTGAAATATAATAATAATAATAATAATAATAATAATAATAATGAAAATTGTAATGGAAAGTAAAAAAACAAGAGAGAGAGAGAAAAACAAACAAATGAAAAAAACAAAAAAGGGAAAGGGAAAGAAAATAATTTGATGTAACCAATTACCACCCGCCAACCGACACAGTCAGTCCCTGAGCAGCGATTGCTGCCCCCCGGCCAACTCCCCCCAGCTTATATACTGAGCAATGACGTCATATGGTATGGAATATCCCTTTGGCCAGTTTGGGTCAGCTGTCCTGGCTGTGCCCCCTCCTGGCTTCTTGCTGGCAGGGCATGAGAAGCTGAAAAGTCCTTGACTAGTGTAAGCACTGCTCATCAGCAACTAAAACATCGGTGTGTTATCCACATTATTCTCATCCCAAATCCAAAACACAGCACTGTACCAGCTACTAGGAAGAAAATTAACTCTATCCCAGCCGAAACCAGGACAGTATCCACCCCTTACTCTATACCATCTACGTCATGCCCAGGTCCCACACTCTCCAATACATTCCCATTAATCACTACTACTTTTCCTGTCTTTTAGTATATATACACACAGATATCATTCCCTTAGCCTATGGGCCATCCCTCTAAAATATCTGTTGAGTTCATATAGTCCATGACTTTGGGCTCCACCTGTCATAACAGTCCTTCAGGGCAGGAGAGATGGTGTGTGGTGTTGGGTTGTTGCATGCTGAAGCCAGTTCTGGTTCCATTATCACTGTGCTTTGCTCAGTTCCATCAAAGTTCTTTCTTCATTAATCTGTGTGATTCTTACTGTAATACCATTGATATGACATATAGTTGCCATAGAAGTGATGATATACAATGTTATATATCGATTAACATCATAGAATTTGATTTATTGACTATTCTCACCCAAAATCAAACCCCCTTGAGGTACACATCAGACTTGCCCATCCTCCCGCATCACCCACCAAGTGCACCCAGGTCCTTGAGCAAAAGCAGTCCCACGGGTGGGTTTGCCTTTGCCCGAGGCAGGAATAACCCAGACTGTCTTCCCCAGCCTATTTTTTATGATCACTACAGGGACTTTATCCCCTTCTACAGTACGTAGAAGTTCTGACTGGGCAGGGCCAGCTCGATTGGCAGATCCCCTCGTGTTGACTGACCAGGTGGATTTGGCTAAATGTGTATCCCAGTGTTTGAATGTCCCACCACCCATTGCTCTCAGCGTAGTCTTTAACAGTCCATCGTATCGTTCGATTTTCCCGGAGGCTGGTGGATGATAGGGGATGTGATACACCCACTCGATGTCGTGCTCTTTGGCCCGGGTGTCTATGAGGTTTTTTTGGAAGTGAGTCCCGTTGTCTGACTCAATTCTTTCTGGGGTGCCATGTCACCACAAGACCTGCTTTTCAAGGCCCAGGATAGTGTTCTGGGCAGCAGCATGGGGCACGGGATATGCCCCATATCATTACTGCTTCTCAGTTTCCTTTCCTCAGCGTGCTAACGGCACCTCAGTCTTGTCCAGACTCATTTTAACTTTCAGAACTTAATGGGTTCACAAAGACATGTCAGTTCATGGGCTATTCTGCATAGTATGCCTGCTTGTTGTGCAAGCCCTCGCATCCTGGTCTCATATGTCTCATTTTCACCCCTTAGGAACTCTCTTTAATATTTTGGTACTTTAATACTTCTGTGTTTTTTTTTCTGAAGGTGCTTTAAATAGTTTTGTATCAAGGGATTACTCGGTGGCTGGCTTGGCTACTAGTTTAGTTTCTCTAATTGCTGCATTATTTTAAAACAAAAATTGATATGCAGAATATAATCCATAGTTTGATAGCCTACACTTCGGACTGGCAAACTGTATCTAACCGCAGGGACTACAGATTTCTGTATCCATCTGTTTTCTGCAACACTGCAAGGAAGAAGCCCAGGTGTTTGTGTTACCCAAAGCACTGCAGTTGTTTAAGTTACTAAGATAATCTAAATCAGTGATCTCCAAAGTGGGGTGTGCGAGATGATCCATTGGGGTGCAGGAAGAAAATACTAGAACTTCAGTAACGCATGTATGTAACTTACTTATAAATAAATATGTGTATACTGGGTGTGCGTGCTCAAAAATGTTTTACTAATAGGGGTGCATGATCAAAAAAGTTTGGAGATCACTGATCTAAATGATGTCAGTCAATCACATCCACCACACCTGGTCGCTATAAGAAAATAATTTCACAGCATTCACAGAATTAGCACTGTGTTGTGCACCAAGAAGTGCCTCAGATCTCATACATATTTAGTTGTGTTTGAAAAAATACATAGATTCTTTCATAAAGTAATTACTAAAGCTTTTTAACCAAGACTCAAATATATTGCAAGCATTGATCATATTGTATTAAGCATTGATTGTTCAGCTTTAAGCACATCAAATTGGAGACCTTTCTCTACCTCCTGAATCTTTTTCCGGAATCTTCTGCTGCCAGTCCATGGGGACAAGGTACGTGCCAAAACACGAGTATACAGTATGAGTTGGGGATATGCTATTTGTATCTCAGTCTGTCTAAAATCTGTTGCACAGACTAAATCTTGGCTTTATGAACATAGTTAAGTTTTACATAAGTAAAGTATGCAATTTGTAGAATGTTGTATGAGTAGAGACAGATGAGCATTTTCATAAAAAATACTACTTTCCAAATTATTCATCAGAAGCTGTTGCCTGATGAAAAATAAAGTTTACATAATTTCACTAGCAACATTATCAGCCATGTGTCCTGAAATGGATATATGCATTGTTCATTTACTGAGATCTTTGTTGCTGGTAAATGAGTTTTATAGCATTTTTGATAATGAATATAAATAATAAATAGATTCATTTCAAATCTCGTAAACAACTTCAATTTTTTTCATGGTTTTCAAAAATTTTTCTACTATTGGTCTGTGTAATGCCCTTGAGATCTCTCTTTAGTTTTCCCTAGTTGCTTCATATTTTGCATCATGTTCTTTCATGTTCTCTGTTTCAGTCTTGGCTGTCTATGAGTTCTTTGAAAAAGGAGCGTGTTACACTTAAATACACACATCAATAAAATAAAAAAGAAAAGCCCTTGTGTTGTATCAGAAGTGTATGTGGGAGATAAATCAGATTCTCAGTCAATTTCCTGATGTCTTAGGTTAGGGTTTTGGCAAAATTTTTTTTTTTTTTTTTTTTTTTTTTTTTGTTAACAGACCTTCCTTTCAGCTGGGTTGAAAAATGACATAGGTAAATACACAAATCTTAAAGACTTCTTTTTCAATTTTTCATTTTCTTGGACCCAATTCTGGTTGTAGTTACATCAGTAAAGATTCGGAATAGCTGAACGATAACTGGTAAAAAGTGCTTAAGAAACACTAACATTTGAAAAGTAGAAAATCTCTGCATGGTTTTAATTCTTGTTGCATCACAGTCAAAAGTACAAATTCCAGTGACTTTTATGTACTCTTACTGTAAACTGGGGTGAGAGCAGAATTATGGCAATGCTGAGCACTGTTGAAGATGTCATTCTGAAGTGTTAGCAAATTATACAAAAGCATCTGTTGGCTGCTGGGGTTTTTGGTGTGGTTTTTTTTTTAATTTTTATTTTTAATGGGTCAGGAGGACAGACTGTTTGCTTTGTTCAGCCACGTGTCTTCCTCACAATGATTGTTCAGCCATGTATCTTCCTCACAATGATTTTCCTGAGAAGACTGTGGTACTGGTGGTGTACATCCACTTCTCTTGATAATCTTAATTTTCTAGATTTTTTTTCTACATTTAAATAGGAATCAGATATGGTCACTCAGGCTGCAGGGAATTCCTGCTCAATCTGCTATTTTATTTAATCTGACAGTGAAACATTGCCTCCATTTTCCTTGTCAGATTTCTCTGTATTTTTGGGCATCTCGTGAGCAAAGATCAAACTGTACTTGTGGTGTGGTATGGACCACACATCCTGATACAGAAAGCCTGAAGCGTGACCAGGTCTCAGTCCTGGTGAATCAACAAATATGTTTTCATTTTTCACAAAGGAGGCAAGTATTTACAAGTGGATGTTGTGTCTGTAGTGTTGATAGATGATGAGGTAAGAAGGCTGAGGTAGGCAGAGAAGCTGCATTATGAAAGCAGGTGGATCTGCAGTGCTTGTTTGTTCAATAAGCAGAGTAATGTCCTGATTTGTGTAATGCAGTTGGTGGTGGCCAAATTCTTTGAGTCTGTGTAGCTGTACAGACCCTGATAGGCTACCCAGCTCTACTTACGGACAAAGTTTGCCTTCTTAATACAGTTCTTTGTGTCTGACATAAATGTAAATGAACCCTTTTTGACCAATATTGGGGCATATCTGATATGAAAAATAATTTCTTCAGGGCACAGCAATTATTCAGATTTCTGTGTGACATAAAAAGACTCCTGCACTAAGGGAAGGACTTCATTTGGAGCAGGTCACCTTTCTATCTTTTCAGAGTGGGATTCTTTTGAGCTAATTTGGATATGTGGCTTATAATTTGCTTACCACAGAGATGTAAATATTTGGCAGGACACCACTGGTAATGGTCTATGAATCTCCTCATTCAGTTTAAGGAAGAAAAAAAAAAAAAAAACCCACAAACAACACAACTTTAACTCTCTCCTCACAGGAGTTTTCAGAACAATACCATTTTTGTTTTCTCTGATGCTGGGAAGAGCTCAGGGATAATTCATCGATTTGCTCAGAAAATAACTTCTAATCTCCATTCCCTATATCCCAAGACTTTCATGTGCTGTTCTATGGGAACCCCATGAGTGCCATAGTATTGGGTCAAAACCAACCTATAGTAAATTTCCTCAGAGAATGAAAATTGTGACTGTGAATGGGTGGAACCATAAAAGAAATTTACCCTTTTAAGCTGCTTAGATCCTTCACACAAAAGAGCCCCAGGAATTCTTATGCCTTGGAGCTAAGACCGGATCAATGAAATAGAATGGAAAAAGCTTTACATCTGCTGCCATATGGAGACTCACGCAATACTAGCAAAGTTGTAATGAACAGGTTTCCAGGGTGTTGGGTGCATAGAAGCCAAATTTATTTTATGACTAATATGGAGCATTTAAAAGGCTGGAGTTTTAAAGGCATAGCTGAAACTTGTGTATCAGGATGAAAATGTTCCCCAGTAACAGGGATAAGAAAGAGTCCTGCTAACTTCAGAAGACTATAGATCATGTGAAGCATTACTCAGAGTTACTGGTCTTTGAAAATTTGCTTCCTGCTTAAGTTTTCAACAGTGCTTAACTGAGGGATAGGAATTATGCTAACTTTTCACTGAGAGTGAAAGATACCTTTTGTGGGATAAGCTATCGATAGCCCCCAATTCTAAGAGTTATTCATATTATTATTTTCTTTGATAGCATTACTTACATTGTGTATTATGTGTTATTTATAGTTTTATTTGGATCTCAAATAAGCTAGATATGGGTACATAAAAATCCACGTAATTTGTAGACAAAAAAAATAGTATTTGTTACACAAAGTAAAATAATAAATATAATTTGACTTCAAAGGAAAATAAATAGTTTAAAAGCAATACTTGTGTGCTCTCAAAATAAACTAAACCACAACATGTTCAGACATTTAAGATGGGCATACATTTAAATAGAAATAATACGTGTTTTAAGAGAAGTAAGAGAGTGGGGGCTGATTTTCTCATCAATACACACTCTTGTTTACATCTTTGCACTGAGGAGAGACTACTTCAGTACTGGGAACTTAAAAGCAGTTTGAGCTTTGGTTCAATTCTCAGGTATCTAAAAATGGTGTCCACAAATACATGCATGCCTGCAAAACTGGATGAAAAGTGATTAGTACACACATAATTTCTCTCTGCAAACCTAGTGTTTTTTATGTTAAAATGCTTTTCTGGGACAGTAAGGACCAACCAAAAATTTGGTCTATATTGTATAAAGCGTATCACCTTCAGAATGCACTGGTAAAAAAGTTGCTTTGTGAAACTGAAAGCATACATGCACCCTTTTTAACTAAAAAGCTAACACTGTTCTGAGATCCTGCTTATTATTCTGGATTTTTAAAATGTTCTGTGGCATGTGGAAAATGCAGTTATAGTACTTCGATGTGCTGTAGTGTATGCATGTATGTGAAATGGCATGGTAGCACCTATTGCAGTTTTAAGGTGACTTAATAGGCATTTCTCTGTAACCACATAGTTACTCATTAGTAGAGTTTCATTAACTGATAACACCAAATTTATAGGTAACACTAGATTTGCAAGCACTCCAGAAAGCTAAAATGCCTCCATTGTATCCCCTAGTATTTCTGCTGTAACTCACACAGAGGTTAAAACACTACTTCTCCAGAGAAGCTAGCAGTCTGGTGGGTACCCAGAATGAGATATCCTTTAAAGAAGATGATTTGGCAAAGTTCCTGTAAGCCAAACCTTGAACATGAGCCTAATGTGTCCTTCAAGGTATCCAAGGTATGACACCTAGAGATCCATCTAGTCAAAATTCCTAAAAGCTTTTGAAAATCTTAAGTGACTTTTAAGAGATATGTAGCAACTCAGGAAAACTGAGATGTGTATTAGTATAATTTCAACAGCCGCTGGTTTCATGTAGTGGCCAGTTTGGGCTTCTGCAAATGAATTCTTTGCATGCCAGTCCAGTGTTCTTGCTGTGGAGCCACAGAAGATGTTTACTTAAGTTGTGAATTTAAAAACATTCATTAAGATCTTCCACTCACAAGCCATTTGCCTCAGACTCTTTTCACAAGTGTCTGTCTGCTTGTTTTGGCAAGTCTTTATACTCTCTGTAACTTAGTCAACTTTAAAAGCTTTGTAAGTGTAAACAAATGCAGGTAATTTTCATTAAGACGTGAGTTTATCAGTTGTGTTTCATTTCCAGAAGTAAAAGCTTTTTCCTTTTGGAAAAAGCACGCAACCGCTGCTGAGAATGCAGTTTGAAACATAATGAATATGCAAAATTAGCAAATCTAAGAAAGCATTTCCTTCATCGTACTCCAAAGGCACCACAAGCCTAGAGAAAACTTCGTGTTACTTGCCTCTTTATTTCTCAGCAGTAGGAGATTTCTTTGTCTATGCATTCCTGACCCTTTCCAGGTATCTGATGGCATCAGTTTCTAACTTTTGCTTTTCCCTTTGATATTCTTACTACAAGTAAAATAATAAAGAGAATTTGTTTATAAAAGAATAAAGATAGTGTTTACCCAGGCTTGAGTATAAGACAATGATGATACAGAAGGGCATGCAGATGCAGCAGGGAAAACTGTCTACCCAGGTTCACTTGCCAGACTGTCCTGCCATTTTGGGAAATGCTGCATGCTTCCTTGCATTTTAATCAGAAATAATAAAAAAAGCCAGTGATCGCAACATTGGTCTATAATGTTGTCACATAAAAGGCATAGCCATTTTCCTGCTGATCATCTCATTGCATTTACTTCTTCTTTTAGAAAGCCCCAGCTGCTAGGGAGAAGATGCATTTCACTCCTCCGCTGAAGAGGGCCTGCTGTACTGGGATCAAAGTGGGAATTACACTGAACACTTCTAGAAAGCAGGTCAGTACCTAAATATGGATTTATGTACCTAACTTTAGTTGAATATGTTGACCTAAGAGATCAGGACAAGGATACACTTTATGACAGTGGGAAAATCAAAGAAGGACCCCAGGAGCCTTGGTGCCCTGCGATTTGTTTAATTCCTAGGAGACTGCTTCAGTACTCACAGTACTCCTCCTTGTAAAAGGTGAGCCCAGCCCGCCCATGCTAGTTCACAGAAACTCCGTTAAATCTGTTGCTAGACATTGTACAATCCTGAGAAGCAAATTTACTGGTACGAATGAGTCTCTTCATGGCATTGGATCACTATTTTTACTGTGCAGATTGGCAGAGACTGGACAGTTTAGTTACTCTGCCATTGGATAAGTTTGATCACTTGATAATCTGGAGATTGAAGGCTGAAGAGGCAGGGAGAATCTCCTCTGAGAGCTGGCATTCAGTCTGGAAGTACTAAGGGAGATTTCCAGACCTATCCTGAGCAACGCTAGTGATACCTCCCCAGGCACTTTGGCTTCATTCACCATGGCCCATCAGTGGTCTTGCATAGTCTGTCATCATAGGCCTGAAAATGCCTATTGGCTTTTTGTTAAATTAACATTCCAACAATATAATATAATAATAATAATAATAATAATAATAATAATAATAATAATAATAATAATAATAATAAAGCAGCTGTGTAATAAAGATTTGTCCATATGGGAAAATATATAATTTACCAGAACTCCAAGGAAGTATTCATTCGTCAGACTATAATCATCTTTTCTTGCTTCTTTTTGCAGTATGTCTAAGCATCCTGTATATCCTATACATCTTTTCATCCTGTTAGGTTTTCAGTACCTGGGCTTAATTTACTTGTTTTATGAACTTTTGAATTTTTAGCATTGTTCCTTCTGTTGGATTTCTACTGTTGATAACCTTCCTATTACCCTCTGTTTTTAGCATCACATTTTATTTTTTAAGTCTCATGGTTTATGACTAAGGCAGATTTTAAAGCTAGATAGCCACCGAGGTGTTTACTGAAGATTTGTCAGACTGCACTGAACTCTTGGGGCTTTGGATTCTCAGTCCTGTGGGAACTGAGGTCCTTGCTTGTCCATCCAATTTTGTGTCCACAAGGTCACGGTAATGGCACTTCCAGAACATTTGCAGTGCTTTTTCAGAAGACCTCCTCTCTACCATCAGTATCTCATCAGAAGGAAGCTGTGCCAGGTCCTTTTGTACACATTGAACAAAGCCTTCTTTTCAGTGTATTGCAACTAGGCGCACATAAGAGAAACTAATATTATTTTTTTTTCCTGGGAAGAGATCCAGTCATCAGGTACCTTTCTTAAGTGGTCAGTTTTCAGCAAGTAATTGAATGTCATCTTGTTAACCTGCTCTCTTCCCTTCTCTCCTAGTAGTCAAGCTATTTGTTGAAGGAGGTGAGTTATCTCACCGACATCTTTCCATTTCACTTGATTTATCACTTCAACATTTGAAAAGCACAGTAGAGCATAATTACACCCAAGAGTGTAGTTTAATATTGAAAACATTTCTTTCCTTTCCATTGCTACAAAGGAACCAGCTTTTGCAAGACAAAGGCAATACACCTATGAGCAGTGTTTTGAAGAAAATGATTACTACAGCTCATAAAATATGAAACAAAGATACATACGGAGTATGGAAGAGCTCCATGAAGTCTGATTTCACTAGCAAAAAAGAAAGTTACGTCTAAAGTATAACTAATAATCTAAGATTATATTTGTGTCATCTTTCTTTTTTTAAACTGATAGCTTTATACTTGGGAATTCTTCACTGCTCCAGTCCACAGAAAGTGATAAAACCAGCTGGTGGATATTTAAGTAGACAGCCCGTTAATAAGGTCTGCGGGTACAACTGCTAATGCTGAGACCCTATTTTTCAGCTGCCTCTTAGCCAAATTAGTGATTAGATAACTGTGGGGCAAGTTTATGCTACAGATGTGTCTTGGCGGTATTATCTCAGACTGAATCTGTGCTACTCTGTGGTGCCAGCACTTTTATAATGACAAAACTATGTTTTTATCCATGTGGCTTCTTTCATTTGTAAGAGGAATAGGGGAGAGGTTTTATTATACTAGTGCCAGAGGTACTTTGCTGGAACAGGAGTGATTTGTCAGGATAATATAGCAAGCTTTGTGTAAGGGGAAGCTTTCTCTGGCAAAGACAGAGATGTCTGCATTGTAACCTGTTTGTAGATTTACCACTGGCATCTTGTAATTTGTTTTGATTCACTTTGCAATCTTAACCTTCTTCCCATGTCCTTTGAAAATTAAGAAACCATTTGAGATCAAAAGTGCTTTACTAATGTCAGTGGAAAAGCAAAATCTTTGAAAAAAATAAAAGAGAGTTAAGAGTGGAAGTGCTGCCGTGTGGGATGGGCTTACCAGGGAGAAAGGAGATCGGACAGGGAACCTGGGCACCCCTGTGCTACTGAGGTGGTGCGGTGCATGCAGGCAGACTGGGAGTCTGCCAGGAAATCCACTAATTAAACATTTCTACTTGCCTAAACGTGGCCAGCTAACAGGTCATATCTGCCACTTTCTGTTTCTTCCCCAGGGCTGTTCATCAGGTACAAACTGGGACGATGCGCTGAGGTCCAGGGTTCAGTTTGGGGGCCCACTTCACTTGAGGCACAAAGTGCATGGCCCAGTTAGTTGACCTGCATGGCCCAGTTAGTTGAGCTGCATACTTATCAATATTGGAGCTATAATGAGGAAAGTGGAATTGAAGCCAAGTATTGGTAGGATCAAAGCTGGGTGGGGGGGAAGGAGGGCACGTAGGAAATTGGCTGTGTCGTTCAAAGAACCAAAAGAAACATAAATGTGATTGTCCTCAGTCTCAAAATGATGACCCCAAAGTAGTTCAAATGATGTAACTGAGATTAAGAAATAATTGTAAAAGATGACAGCCAATGGAGGAGTACAATTGGGGCTGGTATATTATCACATATGTAACTTGGCTCCTTTTGTAATTGATGGTGAAACTCTCACTGACTGTACTGGAGCAAAATATAAACAATATTGAGTGTTGCATACTTGCAATTAGGACAACAGAAGAGGGCCAAAGTCAGATAAATGCAGCATTTACTGAGCCTAACTGGAACCTGTGGAAATACCTGTGGGCAGAAGATACCAAATACCAGTTGTTCTCTTTCGGGGAGGCTGATTTTATGGCTAACAGGTAATGAAGATAAGTACTTCTTCCAAAGGAAGGCACCAAAGATGCAAAGATGCCAAAGCATAGAAAATGACATTAACAGTCTCAGGACACCAGGGCATCAGGGCATCCGAACCATGAGGAGATTATAATCCGCGTTTTGTCATTCTCTGCTTCTGTTTGCTATACCCTGGGAAAAATACCAATGTTTTGTTATTAAAGGAAACAGTGTGTTTACCTTCTACACTTGAGGCTGTCTATCCCAGAACATTTTGAAGATTGCTAGTCTAAGTGCAGCAAGCATTAAGGTCATTACTGATAAAATTATAAAGGAATATAAAGTAACAAAACAGTAGTAATGACAGGAAAATACAAAATCTGTAGAAATTCTACCTACAGATTTTCCTAGTGTAACTCTTGCTTGTAGTTTCAGCCTCTCAGAGCAATTCCCATGGAAAACAACACTGGCGTGAACTTTTTGGTCATAATATCTCACCTTGCCCTTCCAACAGACACTTAGAAGAAAGTTTTGTGGCTGAGTATTGGGCATCAATCACTTCCCTCTGCACAGCAAAATTAACACAAGTGCTGTGTGGAGTTACATTGGTTTCTTCTGCTATAAATTCAGGTTCTGGGACTCTGCCCTGTGGCAAAAAGGCAAGAAAGAGGAGCCAGACCTTTCTGTGGGTGCAGGTAAGCACTGCTGCCAGCCAGGGCACAAGCAGGGGATTGCCCACGGCTGGCGAGGCTGTGTGTGGGTCAGTCCAGGGCAACCTTTTGGTGACCGCCTGCCGGAGATTTGATTTATATGGCTGGCAAGGCAGTATTATAGAAGCAACAGGGAAGGTCCTGCCTGAGCAGCTCTTCCTCTGTTTGCTCAACAACACAATGGGAAAATCCTTATGGTGTTTGCTTACCCACAGCCTAACCAGCTTAGCTGGCTTTATTTCAGTTTAGGCTTTAGCAGTCTCTCAAAGGTGCTAAGCTGTATTGACTGAGCTACACTGAGTGGAAAATAAATCCTTTTTTAGGTTTCTAGCCTGGGCCTAGATTTGATGAGTCTAGTGCATGGGAAATAGGGATGGGGTAAGTTGGGAAAGGTTTCAAGTATGATACCAGTGATATTTCTGTGGAGATCCTGAGAATGGCCCAAGTGACTTGGGACCTCTCTATTTGGGAGTGTACCAGAAGCTTTTCGTTGATGATATATGGAGATTTTCTAAGATGTGTCCCCCATAAACCTTTAGTGAAAATAGGATCATGGAAAGGCAGTGGTGAGGTAAAGCATGGCTCTGTCATCTGCCTTCTCATGTTGGCCGTTGCCTGCCCAGGATTTGTGCCCCACTTTCATGTGGTGGCCAGAGCATTACTACTCCATCTACTTCTTTTCTCATCTTCTCACAGTCTTGCAGTCCTCCATAGCAGAGGGTCATGACAAATCTGTCCATGTCCCCCTCCTGTGATACAGAAATCGCAACAACCCTGCCATTTAACTCACACATTCAATGTATTTGCTTTCATTCATACTTGTATGAAGGCTCTCTACTCAGGCTTTAGAGCAGCCCTGCAGCAATTAGCAGAAATACTGACAAATTAAAAACCAGCTGCACCAAATGAAAATGTTGTAGCTTATGACTTAGAAACTCAGCTTGGCACATCCACTGCTTAACTGATTTATTTTACGATTCCCTTTATAAAGAGAGAGCCAGTGTACACTCAAGCCCATCACTGATTTTTGGTTTTCTCCAATTGCCTTGCTGCTGCTATTAAATAGCCAGGAATCAGTGAGTGCGTCTGGCCTGACTCCTGGCGGAGCAGATGAATGTGAATGTGTCGAGTCCTTTTCCAGCTTGCAGCTGTTTTGTAGCAGCGCTGGTGTGTGTTCTAGGAACAAAAGCAGACAAAAGGTTGGCTTGTCTGCACACACCGCCTTTTCTCATGTCTGGATTTGGGCAGGAGGGTAGTGGAAGGCTTTCCACACTTCTGGCTCCCGTCTCTCCTTTGTGCAAGGACTCTGCTCATTTCGACTGTAAAATTGGTCACGCTTGTAAGTGCTTGTGCCAAGCCAGGGGGTTAGTGACTTTGGGGAGGTTACAGTCATGAACTGTGGCTTTTGTTAAAGGAAATGAATGGACTGCTGGCCGGCTACAGGCTTCAAACTGCAGAGAAGAGATACGCAGAGCCCAGTGCGCTGTGTTTGTTTGCCTTTGGTTGGCATTTTACCTGGTGCCAGTGTCTGGACACTCTGCTTGCTCCTCTTCCCCTAATCAAAATTTCAAATTATTCTCACAGTGTAGGCAGTGGATTTTGTATGACACGTTGCTTGATTTCTCCTCCCTACCTTTTACCTGCTGTTATATTCTGGAGAAAAGATACAACTCCTTACTACTCTCACATCCGAAATGCCTTTTGGGAAGATTTGTCACCCTCCCTTCTTTTCCTGCTTTTAGCCCTGGACGTCAAGCCCCATCCCCATGTGACTGTGGTATATCTAACTATTCCTTCTTTTAATTGTGGAGTGTAAAAATGTCTCTCTCTTTGCCTTTTTGTGTTCAGAATAGTGTTAAATTACATCACTAATGGTATCAGTGTGTAGGTGGAGCACAGGGGAAGCCAACCTATTGCACAGTAATGCAGGGATGACAAAAGGGCCGTATGGGGCTCTGGTCACACCCTGTCAATTGAAGGAGTTACCTGGCAGCTCAAAGGGGCTAGTGGCAGAAATAATCCTGTGGACTATCTTTCTAGAAACCACAGTATTATTAAAATGTGCATTTAACTGAGTCCCAAAAGGGTCAAATGATAAGAACAAACCAGCTGCAAAGGTTTATATTCATCTTTGACGTGCAGTCAATTTGCAAATAGTCTCTGTTTCTGTCTTCATGTCTGTAATTACTGTGAGTCACTGTATGTCTGACATGCAATGCAAATTACTAGGCCAGATTAAATTTTGGAGTACCTAAACCAGCAGATTTTAATGTGTTGATTTTCATCTACATCTCCAAAGATGACAACCTTTTTTTTTTCCCCCCAATATTCATGATTTTTGGTATATGGTGCTGCTTATATTACTGAAATGAAAAACTTTGGTGAAGCCTTACAGCATATTCTAACTTTGGGGATCATGACACCATTAATCCACACATTGATTCATGTCTGATGTAAGATGAACTCTAACTGGTTGGGGGAATGGACAGGAGCTCTATGTTAGTGTTTATCACCCACTGAAGAATCTTAGCATCTGCTAATAACAATTTTGATTTTTCTGAAAATTATCTGTGTGCTATCTTCATCAGTTTCCCTTGGCTCAGGAACTCCAGTGTTTCACTAAATATTTTTTCATCTGCTTTTTCTAAGGTTACATGAACACTTTCTAATTTTCATGCTTTTTCAGTTCTCAGTGACCCTGAAACTAATCTTTTTCTAACTGGGAAATTTGGATTTCAGATTGTATTTGAAAGCAAAATAGATATGTCCTGCAGTTATTTTTTGGAATTTTGCTATCATTAAAACAACACAAAATTCGGTCTTCTGTATAGACATAGCACTTTAGGGGAAAAAGTTGTCACACATTAGAGAAGCTTGTGGTTTGATCTAAGTATTGAAAATCTGCTTTTGTGTTTTATTTTAAGCTACTTTATACTGCAAGAAATCAAGCTCATGAGATTAAAAGGTTATCCTGAAGAAGTCACATTGCATGCCTGAAATCACCCAGCTGTTACAACAAGCCTTTCCAAACCAGTGACAAATGACAAAACACTGTAGTAACACTCAGGCATGCTGACCTTGTGACCTTTGGTCTTGCACTTGTTTTAGATGCTTTCAAAGTATTTCAGGTTGACCTGTTTTTTTAGGATCCATCATGGGTGGCAATGTCCAGTTTGTGAGTGTTACCATCAGCTGGTTCTCTCTTTTTGCTGAGTAACTTAATGGGAAATATTATGTCATTATGTATTAGTAGGATCTCTGCATGTTAGAGTTTGACTTACAACCAGGCTAGCAAATCCCATGGATGGAAACAAGGATTGTTAAGCAAACTTCCTGAATTTGGTAGCAGGAGGAACCAAAGAGCTGGAGATATGCCTGTGAATCTGTGTTAGATGTGCATTACAGAGAAATCACCCATCTTACTGTAGCAGACTCCCTTTGCTGAATTGCTGAGCCTTGTGCATGTTCACCTCTGCAGAAAGGAGGGAAGATGCTGGTACATTTGTGAGGAGCTTCTGGTGTTGTTTAGCAATAGTGGCTTCATTCATCAGCTCAGCAGAATTTTGCTAAGTAAGACAAGAGCTTACAGGAGAAGTTCTTGTACTGGAAACGCGGCTCCCAGGTATCAGCAACCAGACTAGGTTTTCAATGAAAGAACTGGGAGTTAAGACATACGTTTTCTAGGAAGAAGGTTTGTGGTTATTTTATGAAATTCTAAAGTGAGTGCTAATCAGTGTACCTTTTCGTGGTCACTGTAACCATAGCATTTTGCTCGACTTTAGGAACAGGCAGACTTCATGGAACTGGAAACTTTGCAAATTAATGTAAGTTGCTACTTTCTTTTTTCCCTACAAAATTATTTAGAGTAGTTTAAAAATCCATGTTTTTCAAGGTTGTCTTTGAAGTCAGTTTTTAAAAAAAATGATGCTTTCCATACAGCCACAAGCAAAGCTGACAGTGGATACATTGCAGTCCAGAAAGCTCCAAGAAAGAAACATGAACATTATGAAACCTAGTATTTAAAAGTTGGGGTTGCTGGGCCAGCCTTAGTTCAGGACCCTTGAGGTTATGCATTATGCTAGCAGCTTTAATTATATTGTTGCATACATTTTTTCTACTCAAAATTTTGCCTACCATTATGCAAACATTTATGAACCTTTCAGTGTTTGGCTTTGCATTGTTAAATTTTCTCTCACATCAGGCTTTTCTTATGGTGTTGAGGAAGCTGGAAATGTGGGGATGTAATTTCCTGGGATTTTTAAAAAGGAAGTCACCCCTTAAGCTGAAGAAATCATCTTCTTGAGCTCTTCTGACCACCTTTCATATGGGTCCTTAGCAGAGACAAGGAATCCTAACACTTTTCTCATCTGTTTGAACTAAAGGAGTGACTGGTAGCGGTAGAAGCCCAAGACTTAAGTTTCCTAAAATGCTAAACAGCAAAATCAGAGATGTGTGAAGCAGCCTGGGCTACTGGCCCCTCTTCCTGGATGACATACAATGCTCGCCCTTTTCCTCTCCTTTTCCAGGCTGGGAGGCTGAATATAAATTTGAAGATGCTCCAAGAAGAATCAAAGTTCCAGACCCAAAATACTGGATTAGTTTCAGTTTGTTCTGCCAGCGAACACAGCCTTTGTTCTTGCAGCAGATGAATAGCTTTTCAGTTGGATGGGAATCGCGTTCAGCCTTTTCAGTTCTCTCTGAGGGATGCTGTCTTGAGCCTCCCCTATGAGGAGCTAAGCACTCACACTTTTCAGGAGCTGCTGAACTTCTCAGAGGACCCAGACCATGTAGTAAATGACAAAGTATTTTTCTAATGAAAAGAATATGTTGGAGGAGAAAATAAATTAGTATTTAAACAAAGCCCTTGAGACAGCCTAGGACACTGTTCTTAAAGAAGGGCAGGCATTTGAAAAGACTCAGAGGAACAATGAGAACATATTTTTAAAATAAAAATCTCATGGGAAAAGATCTTTGGGGTCGAGAGGATGGAATACAGATTTCGGCTCCACCAGCTGTAATTAAAACCGTAAGCTTCTGTTGGGATCCTATTAAAAGAAATCCAGGAATCCTTATGGAAATCATTATTCAACCTCTTGGTGCACCACTGAAAGAGAGAAGAAAGCTGCAGTGTCACAAGTTGCTCCACATGGGCAAACTCCTTTCCCCACCATGAGCTCCACTGATTTTACTAATTATTAGGGTAATGTCTTAAAGGGAGATAACCAGCAGCTTTGGGGAACCTTGGTGCTTGGTTTGGTCTCTGCTTTACAGTTTTACCAACATAGACTTATGTTGGCTGGGGATGTTTTACGATGATGGTGACAGCACTAGAGTGGGTCTGGCAAGCCAAGCAAATGGACTGTGCTGCGGCACGAGGAGGAGCTCTGCCCAGCCTGGCGCCTTCACTGTGCCGCTGTAGTGAATCTGATCGGTGCATCACTCCATACGCTGTGCAACAGGGCTATGCTGGCTTTCCCATGCGTGCATGGAGGTGAGGAGTGCTGGCTTCACTCCCCAGACCTGTGCTCCAGCATGGCAGAGTCCTGCGCCTGCATCAGCCCATCCATGGTCCCCATCAGGGGCGTACGCACCCGTCCCACTACAGCAACTTGCAGCATGGAGGTCTCATAGTGTACAAGGAGAGATGGTGTCAAACCATGAGTGCCTGCAGAGATCCTCCAGCACTTATAAGTGGTGCCTGCTTATAATTGATAAGGATCTAGCTCTTTGAATGTTGAAACTGTATAGGTAAGAGATGTGCTATGAAAAGGGTGTCCTCTTTGACCATTATAACTTTAATAATCTCTTCTTTAACCTTCTCTTTTTTGAAAATGCGTAGGCAGCCATTGTCTCAGGAAAAGAGAGAGACCGAGAGCAAAAGATGTCCAGTGAAAGGGGTTTTATTTTCTTCTCTTTCTTGCCATGAAAGAGTTCATTGTTCCACCTCCACAGTTCATTGCTGGCTGTGGAGAAAGGAGCAAATTACTGAGTGCAGGCAGAGGAGAAGAATGGTATTGAACTGAATGAACAGGGTTTTCATCACGACAAGAACTGGCCAGATAAGAAATCAGTTGATTTGTGTCAGATGGCTGATGTTATATTTTAATATTCCAGTAGTGACCATGCTATCTCTGATGCCTTTTGGAACTGTTTGTACTTTGATTTAATCTGGAATTAGAGCTTTCAAACAGATTCAGTAAGCCCCTGGGGGGAACAGTTACTTGTCAGCTGTGATTACATTTAATTAGTGCAAATGGGAAATTTGCCATTTTCCCCCTTAATCATAGCTCACCAAGCTCTATTGAGTCTTTTGGGGGGTCTGTATTGCCTTTTGATTCTCTGGATTATATTATACTACCATATTATTGATATGAAGTTTTATAGCAATTACTGTTGACACAGAAAAAGGTATAATACCAGACAATGTAAAAAATTCTCCCTTCTGCATTATACAGAGAATAAATTTATTTTCCTTTCTCTATGTACAAAAATAGCAGTGAAGAAATGTGGCTGAACAAATGAAGGTGAATTGGTATTGTTTCTTCTAGTAATTTTGACAGCACTTTCTAGATGGGAATTTTTACCAGTAGAACTATATTGATCTAATTATAGTGCTGTAGTTATGCTGGAATAAATCCCCATGTGAGCAGTCTTAGTCAGGAAGGAGAGTGTTCATGCAAGGATTTATGCTGATACAGCTCTACTGAGATAATTATACCAACATTGTTTGACCCATAAATTTCTCCATATAGATAAAATGCTTAGCACAAATGCCTAGCTCAGAGATCCACACCCAATATACAGCGAGACTTGGAGTTACCTGCAATGGGGTGCTGGAGAGTGGCTCAACTACCCACCCTTTTGTTCCACGTATCTATCAGTTCCTCTGCTGAGCTTTAACCGTTAAAGCTTCTCATCATCATCTGGGAAGGCTCTTCATCAGTGAAACAATATAGATGCTTCACAATATGTTGTCCAATACAGTATATTTTTTCCTCACAATATATGGCATTTACTGAGCAAAAACAAATTGGGAGACATCTGTAGCTAATTTTAGTCTGGAGGAGAGGAGTGGAATTTTCAGGGATGTCTGTAGGCCAGGGACATTAACAATGACATGGGCAATGTGTATTTCACGTAAATTGGTTAAAAATCTGTAGGTGGTGCTGCTGTAGGCTGGATAGTTACTATGACAGTATGTGCAAATAGCGTGATGGCTGATTTATGTGCAAAGTCATGATTAATTTCAAGTGGGTTTGTAGGTCTGCATTTACGTTTGACCTCCTTTTCTGTTTCACAAGAACAATTTTGTGATAGAATTTGGTCTTCATTAACTCTTAATAAATACTTTCAGTTGATTTCAGTGTTGCATGACCAGATCCTAGCAGCATGGACAGCACAACAAGGAAAGATTAACTTTGTGGATCAATATTGATTGTACCTGGGGACTTTTGTGCATGCTGAATTTACTTGATAGTAACTCAAGCTGCCTTGATGTAAAAAGATCTGCATGTAGGCAGCATATTCCCCTAGTTTAACCTAAGTGCCAGCTGCTATATTGCTGTTTTTTGTGTTTGGCTTTGCTATCATAAAATCAGAATGATGAGCAGCAGAATTTACATTCAAAGTGCATCAGAGTGTTCCTGGAACACTGCTGCTAAACGGTGCACATCTGCAAAAAAATGTTTGGTAACCTATGTGAGCACGATGAAATGAAGGAGGCAGGCTTGGGTTTGGAGGGGTTGCACATGGAGGACCATCAAAAAGGCAGCAGGGCAAGGAGGCAAAACCTAAGAATTGCTGAAGAAGGAAAATTGCTATAATCAGGGAACTGGGAAGGCATTGCAGAAGCAGATCTTGTGGATAAATAAACTAACAAAGCATGCTTTCTTGTTGCTCTTCTACTTCCTCCTCTTTGGTGTCTAACTGCTTTTACATTAACCTGAAGTCTCATCAGCGGCAGGCTCTGAAAACCCTGTGTGTGAGGAACAGCTGCCCATAAGAACCTGTGACTCAGAAACTCCAATAATAGCTGGGAAAAAGAAGAGGCATTGTCAAGCAAAGCAACAGGTTTCTTTCATCTGTATTAATAATATATTATGTGTGATCGCTTTAGGCAGCTGATACTGCTCCAGAGCATACAAGCTCAGTGGTAACTGTACCAGATGTCCCACCTAGATGCAGAGACTACGGAGTGGACAGTCTGCGTGGAAGGGGCGCCATTCTGAGCTGAGGGCACTACACAGGCGGCATTGTAATGGAGGTTATGTTTACCCTGCAGAGCAAATGTCCTTTGGGGTCTACCTCCCAGGTCCTGACCCTATGATCACCTAGATCAGTGGAGCTCTTGGACAGCGCTGTGATTTCATTCTGGCCTCTGTGCTTGGATTTCCCTTGTGTGGAAAGCAGTACATAGTGGATGCTGTGGGCTGTATTCGTCCTGACATGGCATTGCCATGCAGCTGGGTGTTCATCTAGGCTCCTGCAAAGGATCCAGGGCCCCACGATACGGTCATAGCACATACAAACCCTGCTCCCCACTGTCACATCTAGGCCCAGCTGATAGATTATAGGCAAAGAGTATTGAAGCAGTTAAGAAATATCCCTGTTGCTAAATACAAATCAGGTTTGCATTTGCATTTACTTTAATTAGAAATATTTATCTTGTACATTGACATTGTTCCACTTAATGAACTTTCCTTTCTTTATACCATGAGAAGTGAGAGAGTGAAGGCAATGAGAGAGTAGAAAAACAAAGTGAATCAGGGTGAAGCTATATGGTGCAGTGCTTCAAAGGAAATAGCAAATCAGAGGTGTATACAGGCAGTCTTCACGGTGCTGGACACTGGAAAGCGTTCAGCAAACTTAGGGGCTGGTGAGATATTTCCCGCTGCTCTGCAAAGGATCAGTACAAGGGCTGGTGCTGCTGGGCAGTGAATTTTGCTGAGGATTTCCCTTTGACAGGCATGAATGACTGTCTCCTGCAAGGAACATACCTTGAAGTGTCATAACCCTTCAGCTAGTGTTTCCTTCTGTAGTGAAAACAGTGGCCCATGGAAGCTGAGTTGCTTTGATTCCTCTGGAGGTGAAGCTGGTGCTTCATGAACTCCTTCAGCCTCTGTGGTTCTCGAGTGGGCTCCAAGAGGCAACAAGGAACCTTGAATCCAAAGATTAAAGTTTCCAAACTGAGAACTCTCTAATCCTACAGTTCAAGCCCCCACTGTTTGCACAGCATGTAAGCAGCTGCAGTTTAAGGAAGACAGACGTATTTGTTCAAATGTGATTTGATTTTCTCTTTTTGCCCATTAAACCAAATGCTCCTGGCCAGAGAGAGCTCTTCTTCCATTCTTTTAAGAAAATACCATTTGACAAAGTATTTGAGGAGGTATTCCACAGAGAGTAGCCACCATTTCTTTGAACCAATAGGCCAAAACGCTTAAATAGATCACATAGCAAAGGTACACTTACCAGCTTTTTGTCAGTAAGTTTATCTCCTACCACTGTACCCTCAATAAGGCACACTGCAGGTGCATGGGCCCAGGAGAGCATGGGCCTTGGCTAGTGGTGTCACACCCCATAAGCTAGGACAAGTGACCCAATATGTTAGTCAAAGCCTCTTTTGCTAAATGAATGTCTATGTGTCTATGTGAAACATCCCTGATACTGTATCCCCAGCAATTCTCCCTTAGGAGGTGGCATCTCCTGCTGCCCTCAAACTGCCTGGAAAATTGGTGTCTTTCTACCTCTGCAATGCTTCCTATACTGCTCCAGACAATATTGCAGCCAACACATCAGAATTGGGTTCTGAGGTTGATACTGCACACCAGGGATCACTGTTTCCCAAAAGCATGCTCTGTTTTTACCCTGCAGCTGCTTTGGTGACTGTTAGACACTTCCTGGTATAAGCAAGTCTTCATCAGCTGTGGTAGCTGGAAGAAAACAGGAAGACTCAGAAGATAGGAAAGCAGACAGTAATGACCGTGCATCTAAACAGTGAGTAGCAATCTTGAGGACTGCGGAGGGCAAGGCAGTGGCAATATCTGTAATTCAAGGGATGTGCCCACCTTCATCACAACAGCTCCGCTTGTCAGGCTGTCAGCACTGTATTGGTTAGCACCTGTAGGCAACAATGGAGCATCATGAACTTCTAGGTGCTATAGGTACTTGCAGGAGGTCTCCTGTGTTTATGTTCCTGTTACTGAAGTGCACAGATCTTTGTCTTCTGCAGCCACGGGTTGCTCTGGGTCTGCAGCACCAACTGCTTCTCCCTGACAATGCCTCTTTATTGCTCCCAGAACAACAATGTGCTAAAGGAAGCTATTCTGTGTTGTCCTCACTGAAGCAGCTACCCAGGCTTCTCTTTCCCTGGCTTCATGCTTGTGCTCTTTCCTGGGCAGCTGCAGATGAGACAGAGGAACCTGTGATTGTGGCCACTAAAGCCACTGTCACAGCTGTTGACTAGCACAGTGCTTGGCTTGCGGCCAGCTTGCAGTGATCAACATCACGTCAAATGTACACATGCCATGTGTGTAGTGCGTCTGCCTGACTATCAGACTGAAATATGAGTTGCCTCTATGGTGGTTGTGGCTGTTCACTGGTGCTGGCTGTTCAAAGGAGTCAGATCACAAGGTGGCAGGAGAACTTCCCAGGATTTTTCTTGTGTGATCCTGGTGGGGCACAGCAGTTTTCAGTTGCTTCATGGCCCACATCCAACTGCTAGAAAAATGCCACCGTGAATGGAGGTCAGCGCTGTTATAAGCAAGTGAAGCCACCAGAGGAAACCTTCCTTATCTGAAAGCACTAACTCACTGTAAAATGAAAGCTATTAGGATGCCGCCATTGCATGCCTGCTCAGATGGCGCGCTTAAAATGAAGTACATCATCTTGATGTAACCCAAAGAAAGCAGACAAACTCTAAACCTTTTTCTGTATTGGGCTGGCTTGGGTTGGTGTCACTGAAATAAATGGGCTTGCCCAAGTAAGCTGTTTATTCATTGCAACTGCTCTAGACTGCTTTTTAGAGAGGTGTTGACTTGTTTGACGTGATCCCAAAGCTAGAATAATTCTGGGCACGACACTAGAATTTAGCTTCTCTTTAGCAAATAAAATTATATAGGCATTCAACAGTCTGGGAGTACTCCTGCCTTTTTGCACCAAGGTTCCAGCTATAAGCTGGTGGTGAAGTCTAACAACATTATTTCATTACCACAATATCTGGGAAAAAACTACCTAGGATTAGCTACCAATTCCAGACTAATTATGCTAAATAAAAGTTGTGTTGTCTTCCCAGTTCTGTTCCAAGTTATGGCCTAAGTACAGAATGGCAAGATTTGTGTATTGCCATAAAATGCCACAGACCAGAGTTACGACCATGTCAGGGTATGGAGGCTGAGCTGCCAGGACTGCTGAACACCATCGCAGTACTCAGAGATGCTGCTGGGCCAGGAGACTGCAAATTCCCTTAACGCTAATTCAGAAAGCCTGCCAGCAAATGGCTGGAAAATGAAGGACATCTATCTCACTGCTTCATTATTGCTGCACAAATGTCACAATTCTTTTTCCTCAGCAGCTCTGTGAGGAAAATGATAACTTAAGTGCATGAAAATAAAACCAGGCTGCCACTCTGAACACTGGTAGAGCCAATGCTGAGATGAGAGTAATAACTGGGAGCAAACTCCTTTCCTCTGTTTACAATTTTCTTGTCTTCATTTCATTTTCCAGCTTTCTTTGTAATGAAAACCAAAATTTAATAAAAAGAAGCCACATTTGCTGAGTTTGACTATTGTGAATTAGAATTACTTTTTGTCTTAGCTGCTGCTTACTTTTTTGCTATACATTACATAAGACCACAATTTCAATCCTCTCCCAAACTGCATGAAAGAAGACTACGTGTGTGTATGCATGTGTGTGTGTGTGTTCAAACTGTCTTTTCTCTGTGTGTGGTGAGAGCATGCCAAGCACATTGTCATCATTACCAAAATACAAATGAATAAAAATAACACAATATGCAATAATCTATTTTACATGTGCATGGGGTGTGCACGCAGATCGTATTGGTGCAGCTTAGCAGCCCAAGCTTTAAAGCTTTGTTCTTCAGTGTCTTGACACAAAGCTTTCTGTAAACTATGTTGTACACTGATGCCTTGTTACTTAATTTTGCAAAATATCAAGACGCCATGTATCTTCCCCATGTATCTCCCTGGGTAAGAGGAAGCAGGTATTAGGATCTTTCAGTAATGAGTGGCTCCGTTGGAGGAGTGGAGAGAAATACAGCAATTAGAAATTTGCAGTATCTGGTTCATATTGAACATTAGCCCTAATTCTGAAAATACTTGTTGTATGATGAATGAACACATTTTCAAAGTTCAGGGCCCTTTACTGTCCTTCCTTGAACTGACATGAGAAAACAAAACCCTGGGCAATTTTCCTTCTCCAAGGCTACTACAGCTTCTCTCTGTTCTCTCAGGAACATAGGATTTGCTTGGACTCTCTTAAAAATAATATCGTAAGTATAAACAGTTAAAGGTGGAACCTAACCTACCACATCAGCACTGTTTGACTCCATGCTAATGCTGAACTTTTCTTATGGCTGACGGTGCAGTTCTTCTTTGAATCCTAGCAGTTGTCACAGTCCCTTGGGGAATTGTTATTAAAATGTAAATGTTGCTTAATACTTAGAACCATGATAAGTCTCTGTGGAACTATAACATTACAGGCAGTTTTGCACAAGTGTCTTTTAAATGACAGCAGAGCACCCCTCTTTCTTCCATTCAGAATTGATTAGAAAACTCCCTCACACGCATCTTCCCTGCTTTTAAGCTAGAACATGATGTGTTTTTCTCTCTCTTGAATAAAATTTATTTTAAGGAGGTGTGCGCAATGGGTTTATGCATGTGCTAAATTGGAAAATATTTATACTTACATTCAGAACATGTTGGGGTTCACTCAGGGGCGTACACTGTATGTACTTTGGTATACATGAAAGGAACAGAATAAGAATGTATTTACCATATATCTAGACTGGCATTTACTATGGCTGAACAAAGCAAAAATAAAATGTGCAAGACTACATTTCTGACAAGCTTTCTGTTGGAAAATGCGCAGTAAAAGTGTGTAAATATCAAAATTCTGAAGAAATCAAGCCTATTTTGCTGGCTGGAACTTCTCTTTAAAAAAGTGAACAGGAAAATGTTTGAACCATATGAAGATTTTCCAATCAATATTTAAGCTGAAAATCTACAGTGTTTCATAAATGACTTTTCATTTCAAGTATTAAGCATGTGTACAATATACCTTATTATAGATATATAATGCAATATAACTGTTGAAAAATTGACATTAATACAGGATGATATTAAGATGTTTTGACCATTCCAACACTTCCCTCTTCTCCCCAGGTCCTGGAATTTCCTTCCTGAAGAATTTTCAAATTTTGGGTTGTTGGCCATACAAAGGCATAAAAAGTGAAAATCCTTCATATAACTTAATTCCTGGCACTGCTCAGTAATAGTGATGACTGCTGTATTGACAGAGCTTTGGTGGTGGTAATAGATTGGATATAACTCTTCAAAGAAAGTGGAAGAAACTGATTTGAGACAGCCACAATCTAGAAAATATGTTTTAGGGAACAAGCTAGCACAAGACTAGATGCACTAAAATGGCTTTCCTATCTTTTACTTTTCTGATTCTGTGACACTGTACTGTGTGCTGTTAACCTATTAAAATAAACTTTGAGTGCTCACCATCGATTTCCAGCCTTACAGTCAGTAACAGCAAAATGAGGTGTGTTGCTCATGCTCAGACTGCTGCCTGGCACCAGCGGGTGTGCTGTGGTCTGACACTGTCAGGAGATCGTAAACCACCATTCTGAGCCTCCCTCCCAAGGCCACCATGTAATTTAGGAGATAACTACTGAGTAGTAAGATTTTCTTTTTCTCACCTTCCTGTGTGCCGGGTAGGGCAACATTTTCCATGAAGAAAGAGGATGGAAGCAACTGAAGATTTCAGTTAAATCAAATGCTGAATCACTTCAGTGCAAATGATAAGCCACACAAGTACTTTAATTTCTATGGCATTATCACCTTTGTCGTGGGAGGAAAGGAGTGCAGGTAGGAAGGTAGTGAATACAAGTATGCTGTCTAGAGTCTGGTCTTTTAAGCCGGGCTTCTGGCATACTGAGCAACTGGCATGCTCTAAAATGGGGTATTTATTGCAGGACCTGCAACTTCAGTCTGAAGAACAGATGGAAATCGTAATAGCAAATACATTATACAGAAAGGCTACCTCAGGAAGCTACCTGTGTACTTGTAACTAACACATACAATTGCCCATGGGTGAACGTGACATTTTCAGAATGTGGAAGAATTGCCCAGTTAGAGAAATCGTTCAGTTTCCATTACAGGAGGGTTTAAACAGCAAGAGGAAACCTCAAATTTTGACTTGCAGTATTTTCTTTGAAGATTCTTGTTAGTGTTTCATAAACAGACTGCATGAGATGTAGCAACGTTCAGGAAAGCCTGTTGTTCCTCAGTAATGGTTCAGTCATGCCTCCACTAGCAGAGGTCTGTCCCTGTACTTTTGTGTAATTCTGCCTTTCCTTTTAATAGCTGCTCACCATCCATCCCAGCAGCCACGCTGTTCTGTGTAGAGCTGCTTTGAAAATATTTGAGGATGCTAAAAACTGCCACCTTTGAGAATCTGCTCCGTTGCTGTGGCATTTGACAGGAATGATGTGGCATAAGTGGAAACATGCAGAAAGAGACTTAAACATCTAGAGAAATTGCCAAAGGCATGCCAAGGAGGTAATGCCATGAATTTAGGCAAAAGCTACACATTAAGAAAGGTTTTCTAATTTGGGAGCCATTAGGCTTCTGCATTGCCAAAGAATTGGTGGAAATCTGTGTACAACTTTTATAAAAGCAGTTCTAAATATATGGCAGGGAGTAAGACTGGCCTGGCAGTAGAAGGATAGATGAGCTAATAGATCTTTTCTATCTTTAATTCTTGCGATTCATATTCCATCAGTCAGCACATGGTATAAGGAGAGGAAACTCGGTGCCTGCCAAATTGGTGCAGTTTCACATATGGGATTGTTTTCAGCAGTTAGTTCATGTCTGCCAGGAACCACTTGCATGAAGTCCTTAACCCATCAAACATGGGCACATTTCGGTGTGCAGGGCTTCATTGATACTAAGGGAAAAAAACATCCACCTTTTCAAGAACTTGTCGTTCTCCTTCCTGAAGGGCAGTGCTGCACTTTGTAAGCAAAGTGGTTGTATCAGCCCTGTAGTGTTGACTCCTTGCACTCAAAAATCACAGGACCTCTAAGCAGTTGTGAAACTGTAACATACTTTGGCTGCTTTGAATGTCCGTTGTAGCTTTAAACTTTTAGTGTTCACAGTTTTATTATTTTTTTCTTCTTCAGGAACAACAAAGGCTAAACTCTTTTAGAAATAGCAAAGATGCCCATAACAAATGTATACACTGGGAACTAAATATCCATTGTAAAATCGGACTTGATTCTGGGTGTACAATTCACATACCTGCATGCATGCAAATGATACTTAGAGGCCAAACTAGGCCCTGGTGTAGACTTTCGCATGATTTGGAAATGCAGAATAAGAGCTGTAGTTTTGAGCCTGGACTGCTGGCAACCAGTTCAGTCCTTATATTTTAACCTGTGGTGATGGCAAGGAACAGCGTTATTCTGGACCACTGAAGCTGATCCGGGGATGGGGAAGAAAGAATTAAGTCACAGGATGGGATGAGAGTCTTTGGGTGCGTGCAGAGGTAGTTGGCATTTGAACATCTGGCACCTACACTTCAAAGAAGAGAAGCCATTGTCACCCCACATTAATCTGCATGACACCTCATGGGATTGGGAGTCTAACCACAGCTCCCTAATGACCTGTTAGAAAGACTCCTCAGGGTCAGCTGGGGATGCGGTCTCGTTGTAATGGGCACTGTGCGACATGGCTTGGGTCATGTCTGCCTGGGTGGCTAAATCCTAGGCCCAGCATCAACAGCTTGCTTCTCAGTCTATTAACATGAGATGCCAGACAGACAGGTAGTGTTGCATCTTTTGAGACAAAAGAAGACATGGATAAGTGCGTTATAATAATTTATTGTCTCCCGTGAGATGCCTCTCACTCATGCCTCCTGTGAAATGCCTCTCACTCATGTCCAGAAATTCTGGTCTGTTAATATTCAGGAAATGTGCATGTTTGAGCAGTGTTTACTTTCTTGGCAGGTCCAAGGTTCCTCTGCTGCAAAATAATCTTGCAATGACAGGGTGTTTAAATGGACAAATAGCAGGCAAGGAAGTAAGCAAAGCCATCTGGGTCACTAAGGTGGAGATACCTCCTGTCCTACCCTTCCATCAAGCTGCCAGCTTTGCAGGTTTTGAAATAAATTTGTTTACCGACTCTTCTGTAAGCTCCAATGTCCATGGATTATCTCTTCTATTCATCTCGGAGCAGATACATGTGTCAAAATTTTTCAGTTTCCTATGCATGCTGATTCCAGGCTGAACTAGTCTGGATGCTAGGTATGCCTTCCAGGCATTTAAAATTATAATCTTGTCATTAAATTAATCTGGAGAAAGATGGTAACAGGAAATAATTGCACAAGGAAACTTTACTGCGCGGGGGACAAAACATCTCATTAAATCACTAGCTAAGAACTGTGTTAATGTTACTTCCTTTTTTGCAACGAAGTGGATTTTTTTCCTCCGTCTTCTATCCTTCTTCTGTGGAAGGCTGTCCTGCATGTTACAGTCCTGGATAGACTTTATCCATAAGCAGAGTGGAAGGCTAAATCTTTAAACCCAGCTCTCCTTGTGGAACATAGAAGGCATATTGAGGCTGATTATTCATTAATAATTTATTTCTCCCCGATAGCTATTTTTAACACAAACTCTGCAAACACTTGAGAATATAGATCAACCTAGAAAACGAGTTGTTCCATTGAAGTTAATGGGATAACTTGCATGAATAAAGTAGGTTTATGATACTATCTACAGACTGTGCTCTATGGCATGGGTTTTGCAGATGTGCAGTCTTAAGTCCTGCTCTGAACAGGTTCTGGTTAGAATAAAGCAAAAGCCAATTTAATCCCAATAAAACTACAGCTGTATCCCTTCGAGGTTTGAAAATTGGACAGAAGTTTTTTGGATTCTTTTTTAATTTTTCCTGACCTTTACTGGGCCCTGACATAACAGGGTGTGGAAAAGCAAAACATTAGGTCAGCAACCATTTTTTTGCAGCATTTTGCCTACATTGAAAACGATTATAAAATTTGCAAGAAAACCTCTTCAGTCATCTCTTTCCACTTTTAAATTTGGAGCACTTCTTTTGGAATACATCCACAACACAAGCTTGAGTTTTCAGAGGTCATTTTCAACCAGTGTAAGTAGTCCTTAAGGACCTAAATATTTTGGAAGTCTGCTCAAATCCAAAGCTTTTCTATTGAAAGTAAAAGCAAGGTTGTACCCCTTTAAAACAACCTTATGAACCATCAACAGAGCTCACTGGTTGGTAGGAACTATTTGCCATCTTCAGCTAGTCAGACTAGCAGTTTTCCTATTTAAATAGATGTCGTAAAAGTGATGATCTAGAATGTAGGCTGACTGTGTGAGCAGGTGGTCCGAGGGCTGGAGACCCCAAGGCACTGGACAGCTGTTTCCTGGGATGCGGCTCTGGAGTTGGGACACCTCAGCTTCCTGCCGTGGCTTGCCTCAGCCAAGTGCAAGGCATCAGCAGGAGGAAGGAAAATGCTTTTCCTGAAACCTGATTCTGGCAGCTCTCAGGACTTAGAAACTCTCTGCAGAAGAAGTGGAAGCCCTGGGAATGGTGTCTCTGGCTGAACCCTCAGACTCTTGGTTTGCAGGTATAAATTTAGGGCTCTCAAAACTTTTAAACTGCTAATTCATCCATAGCTACCAGTAGTTTTAAAGATCTGTCTCTTTTTCAGTCCTATAAGGCTGTCAGGAATAGGAAAGGCAACAGACTCCATCACCCACAGCTGTGAGGATCCTTAGGGTTGCTGCCTTCATTTTGTGCAGAGTTCCTCTAAACAAAATGTTCCAGTTGTTTTGAAACAATATTATAGGAGTGTGGATGTTTTCCCTGCCACAGGAAATACAAAAGCATCCTACTAAGCTGCTGCTGTGGTTCCTCACACTGTTAGTAGAAGTTGAGTGGAAATAATTTTTAAAATTTTGAGTGTAATGGTCTGTATCCAGTTGTAGCTCCTGACTGATAGTGGTGCTAGGCAAGGAATTAGGTCTGGCCTATCACCAGGATATGAATGGGGGGAGCAGGGTGATGCTGCATGTGGGCCTTAGGTTTAGCTTAGTAACTGCAGAAGAGTATGGCACAGCTACACAATGAGCAAGGGTAAGCGCAGCCACATGATGTCACTTGACCTTTGTGGGATAAACACCAGAAAGTTCGAATGGAGGAGCTATTGAGGGCTCAGAGAGCTGTCAAGGCCATTTATTCTGTGAACTGTGCAGAAAAAGCAGTGAGGAGAAACTCAGAACTCCTGTGGTGTAATGGTGGGCTAATACTAGCTATATTATGGACATGGTTTTCCAGCTCATGCTCTAGTTTCTTAAGATGGTGAACTTACTGTAACACAAGGGAACAGAAGATGATTAAAAAAACCCAAACAGAATTCATTCACTGAGCTGCAATATTTGAATCACCAGTGCCCTGTACGACAATATGCTCCACTTAATCCATTAGGGTGCATGACTAAATCGGTACATACACTTAACAGCAAGTACTTTCAGTCTGTCTGCAAGCAGAGATGAGTAATCAGTATTGCAGATATGACACATTCATAATATTTCATAAGAGTAATATCTCCATCCAACGTGTGCGTGTGCGCACACGCACACACACACACAGTATCATGTTAACCTAGTTAATAATTAGACAAAACTTGTTTATACCTTATCATATTCCTCCTGGAGCAGCCCATTGAATTAGCCCACATTATAGATATCAACCTGTTATTTCTCTAATACTCATATCATCCCTTGAAATAACAATAACAAAGTTCCAGTCTTGTAATGAATGTTAATTTGCAATTGATGCTGTTGAAGAACCAGTTCACTGTCCAAAACAGCTTCTTTTTTCATAGTTGGCTTTATTGCTTTTGCTGTACTGAAACTCCTGCGTGTTGCTCTTTGGATATACTCCAATGAGATTTCATGACAAAATAGCAGTTCAAATAGAATAATGTCATTTTGGCATTTCTTCTGGAAAAATGAGGCATTAATATTTTATTTTGAGAAAACGCCATTTTCATTGAATTTACATACCTAATCTGGGAAGTTTTCAGCAGAAAATTTGGACCAGCTGTAAAAATGACAAAATTATTATTTTTCTCCTTCCGTTCCAGTAAGGAATGGGCATCAGGGAACATTTATTTCCTTTCAGTGATACACATAACTGTGCGAGTAAAGGAAAGAAGGCACTACCATAGCAATAGGAGTGTTTGTGTGAAAAAATGGTTTTGCATTGACCTTGCTGTGCACTGAACTCAAAAACTACTCTCACTTCCTCTGGCAATTAGGTACAGCCTTCGTCCTCCTCCCGTTAAAATTTGGGTCATGATTTTGCCTGCATGAATAAACATTTCCATTCTAACAGCGGAACAGGGGTGTCTTGAGAAGTTCTGGTCTCAGGAAGAAGAGATCTGTCTCAGGTAGCTGGAACAAAATTAATTCAGCTTTTAACTTGAGTTAGCTTCTGAGTTCAGTCATGAAGTGGGGCAGATATCAGCAGACTGATTCTAGGTGACCTGTGCTGCAGCAGGAGCAGACCACGAGGTGGGCTTAGAGCATTACAGGTGTTTTAAGTAATTTGACATGTTCATTACAGCTCACCTTTAGTACCAGGATGTGAGAGGTTTATTAATGCTGTGAAATAATTTTCTGCCTGTGCTCACTTCTAGTGTTTCCCTCCTTGAAATTCATAATGAAGACATGTTAAAAGAGAGATAATATCTGCAGAGGAATGAATCTCATTGATGAGATGTTTGAATTCCCACTACCCAAAAGTCAACTGGCAAAAAACTGATAGAATAATTAGATCTTACATTTTAAGAAACTGTTTAAAGCATTCCTTCTAAGACGTTTTAGGGGGATTTTTTTTTTTTTCTTTTTTTTTACGTTTTTGCAGGGCAGTTTCACTGGGCACTGTACTAATTTTTCTGCAGTTTTCACTGAAGTACTCATTTCCAGCAACAAAGACATCAGTGACAAGGCAATAAAGCGACATGGGCAGAGAAGGAAAACGAGGGACGGAGGAGAGATGCTGAGGGAGATAAGCACACTTCCAATTCTCAGTGTTTCGTTCCCCTTCAGTAGCTGTGAATTTGCAGGAAATAAGTAAATAAATGACAAACCCCAAAACAGCCTGTCCCACCCTCCTCTCCTTGTCTTACTCCTGGGCCTTACCAAATGTCTGGTGTGTAAATATGACCCGAGGGGGATGTACAGGCTGTTCTCCAGGACCCTTTCCACCTGCCACCCATCTGTTTCCCAGGGGTTAAGGGACCTTTGCTTGGCTGTCCCTGTGCCAGCCCCGGGTGGAAAGGTGTGGGAGACCATGCTGTTTTTTGACAGCGGTAACTAGGGAGTAACCTTCGCCACTTGCATCTGCCTCCAGCTCCAAAACATTTGACCAGTAGAAACCTGTATGGGGTTCGCAGGGTTCACATAAACAAGTTTCAGCTCATGTATTATATGTTAGTCAGCTGTCTTGGGGAAGTTATTTACAGCTAGTTCTGCCTACCTCTTGGCCTCTCTAGCCTTCTGCCCCCGCTTCCCCAAATTCTTGATTGATTTCCAAGGTATGACTAACGCATTTCTATAAATGCTTCGGGCTTCACACCCCAATTCTTTTACTTCGATGATTTGTTTCATCATATTCCTGTTTACTAATGTTTCAGTCAACAAGAGTTGTTTGCTGCCTGGGGGGAACGCAGGAGTAACAATGGCTTAAATTATTCCTAATCAGGTTCCAACTCCTACCTGATGGGAAAGATGAGAGATGTATTATTGTTCATTTAATCCTTGTGAGACATCAGATGCTTTGGTAATGGGCATCAAGATAAGAGCTCAACTACATAAACAGTGAATGAGATTAAAGAATGGTGGTATTAAGGATTAAAATGAAAGACCATACCCTTCTGCCAGTGAATGCAAATCGGTCGTCAGAACAGTCGCGGACGCTTTCTGTTTCATTTAGACTTGTCTAGGCCAGCTTTTATCAAGAGATCTACCACTGTTACAGCTTCATTACAGTGAGACTCAAGCTTTGTAGTGTAGGAGAAATGACGTTATTTAATCAATCCTAGCCCTGGTTTAAATGCCACTGAGTCCTGTCTGGTAAACTGGGTGGCAGGCAGCGCAGGAAAGCTACCCTAAAGAGACACAGAATAGAAGTTGCAAACACTGGAAAATGGCCAGCTGTGTGTCTCCCATCTGCATCCAACAGAAAGGGCATGTTGGGATCTGGCAGGGTTAGTAGCTGGTACGAGGCATCTGGGGAAGTGCAAAGGAGCCCTTGAGCTCCCTCTAATGCTTTGGGACGTTCCTGTGGGTATGGGGTGATGGGTATGCTATGAGTGTGACCTAAGCTGGAGTTCAGGATCAGGGACTGGAAAGGTCACTGGGGCACTTTATATTCTTCTTCCTCTACTCTCTTGTACTTGGCTGAAGTGAGAATCTTTCTCCATCCAGCATGTGCAAGAATATTTGTATTCTTTCTGCGCTCTGTCACCCCAAAAGACATTGAGACCTTGCTGAGTTGTTCACAGAGACACAATCATTAACATGATCGCATGGAGGTCCACAATGTCATGATCAAGATATTGTGCTGACAATATGGGCAAACCAAAAACTTGTGGAAAAATTTATTAATTCCAACACAAATGAGTAATGTGTTGAAAGTCATCTATCCAGCTGAAAAAGCAGGTGGGAGTAGTCTACTAAAAGGACTTTCATGTTGCTTCTCTTTAATCTCACAGTATAGGGAGATGCAATACTCCCGGGAGGATCCGATGAACATGGGAGAGAAAGCGACTGAGTCTGGAACCTCAGCTGGGAGGAAAGGGTGCCTCCATTCCCCATAGAGGAAGATGGAATAAGACTCTCACCACCTAGCGCATGCAGGCTGATGATGACAACATGGGTGGTTACCTAGGAAGACCCTAAGTCTTTGCTGTATTTCCAGGCAGATAAATTGTTTTTGTGCAAGAGCTGTTCTCACACAGTTTTCTAAGTTCTAACCTGTTTTAAACACTACACTAATCCATGTAATTAACAAAAAGCACACTTCTGCTCTTGCTGAGATCCAAAAAGATCAGAAAGCAATTACACCAAGCGTGTTTACCATTCCACCTCCTTTACTGCAGCTGCTGTTTTATCAGTTGTCATTCCTAGATATGAGCGGGTAAATTCCTTCCAATTTTACATTGCAATTGACAAGCCCTAATTGGCTAAACTTTTCAGTTGTTGCTTTGTAGACATCATAGAGCTGGTAAGTAAAGAACACTGGTAATAGCAAGTGAAGCTTCAGTTGCTTTCTCCAAAAAACATACTGAAAGCCAAACAGTGTTCGCAAAAAAGGAATTACAGTGAAGTCTCTGCCACAGCTAACCTAGCTTGTACCTCAGATGCTGATAGCAGTGTTATAGCACTTTAAAAAAATAAGTAAACTAGATACTTTGCTTGATATTAATTAGGTGACATTTTATATTTGAAAGTCACACCACAGATTTTTCAAGCCTGTCTACTGCTTTCGATACTCCTATTTTAGATTACTTTGGAGGTAGTTGTTTTTGTGGCATTTCCCCTGTCAGGGGAGAGAATTTTGCTCCTTATTTGTGTGTTTCAACTGGCATTTAAAAGCTCATATTTTTTTAAGAGTTCCTCCATTAAATTGCACATGTTTAATGGCAAAGGAAGTACATAATCTGCCATGTAACGTGCTAAAGTAAAACTAGTACATGCTGCTGCTGAAGGCCTGTATGGTACTCGGATAAAGAACAAATTGTTCAGTGAGTTTTTGCCTTTTCTATTCCCAAGCATTATTTAAAAAAAAAAAGACAAAAAAAAAAGACAAAAAAAAAAGACTTAGTCACTGTGGCTTTTTAGGTTTGTGGCAAGGTTAAGATATACCTGTGCTGGACTCAATGTGCTCATTACTTAGAGTCTGTATCCTTACCCAGCACATTCTTCCTCTGATAAGCACACATTTGCACATGGAAAGATGACGTTTTCTTCCTGCAGACAGTTCCCAAATCCCATCAAATATGAGTATGGACAAGTTGGAGTCATCTGTGAGTTAACTTTTGCTGAACTCTTGAGTGACTCTTCAGCAGTATCTGTTTGAGGAGCGAGTGACGCCCAGGTAGACAGGGACTTCCCCATGGGACTCCCACACAATCCCCTCAATATTTTTCAACTAATGTTAAACTGTGTGAGCTGCTCAGAAAAAAAATGGGTTATAAATGACATGATAGGAGGAACTGGGTGGGCACTGTAGTCTGCTCCAGAGCTGCTGGCTGCTAGGAGTCCAGCTTGACCTCCTGCTGAGCATATGGGGCCATTTCAGTGCAGCAGGCAATAGCTGGGGAACTGGAAGGAGCAGGGGACATGAACAGTAAAAGGACTCCTATTCTTGTTAGGAGTAGGTTTCTAGGAAGTTGCTCAGCTGGTGAGAAGCACTTGCTGGGTTTCTTAAGAAGCTTGATCTCGTTTTAGAGAGTGGTGGTGTGGCAGGAGAGGGCACCTGGATTTCAGTCAAAGGTTTCTCAAAGTGCAGTCCAGTGACTTTTCCCTGAACTCTACCCTGTGCTCCTGCGAGGTCACTGCCAGTAGGAGTTTAAGTGAAAAGAGATGAGTGCAGTTTTTTTATTGTTTGAAGATTCCCTTTCTCAAAATGTCTTTTCTCTCCTGGTTAAACTATTTAAGGTATAAGAAGCCAGAAGGAATTCACAGCTGGTTGCAAACCCCCAAAGGGAAAAGCAAATTGCACAGATATGCCAGCTAAGCAGACATGATAATTAACCAAACAGACAAATTCAAAGACTGGGAGAGCCAGAAACTTTCACATTTCCTGGTGTAGGGTCAAGAAGCTCAGACAGCTGACAAGATTTACTCAGGCACAGAAAAATGGTTGATAGAAGAACAGGTGACTCTTCAATGAATTTCTTCTAAAGAGCATTCCTGTAGGAGAATAACACGGAGTGAGGGAATGGAGAGCTGGGATGTTACTCTCTCTTATTAGCAGGGGCTGTTCATACCAGGGATGAACCAAGTTGTTGAACACAGGAAAGCTTTTTTTGTCCCAAGGAAACTGAGGGCCCACAACACCCTCCTAACCCCAAGCCAAAGTTCTTCAATAAATTCATCTCTGACTCTGACAGGCACCTACCCTGTTTCCACTAAAGAAACAGTTAGTCACTGTCTCTTGGATGTTATTTGTGAATAGATCTGTATAAAATTAAAAATGAAAGATTAGGGCATATCCCTATAGAACTGTTGATGTTTCTTAGTACTCTTTCTGTTTGGGTACTCTAAACTTAAAAAGTGAAGTTTTAAAGGGTAGAGTCTTGATTTCAAGTGCAGATGGTTATGATACTAAGATTTTTATTTGTCTGTGACTGAACTTGTTACAAATGTAATTTGTCCTTTATGTGTGTCTCCTGAAATTTTTTAGAGGGTTGACTGGTAAGACTCAGGTGACATGATTGTAGAAATGTACAAATGTCAGGAAATAAAATGGCATGTGTCATGTTTTAACCTCAGTCGGCAACTGAGCACCACACAGCCGCTCGCTCACTCCCCCCCCCGCCCCCGCAGTGGGATGGGGGAGAGAATCGGAAAGGTAAAAGTGAGGAAACTCATGGGTTGAGATAAGAACAGTTTAATAATTGAAATAAAATAAATTAAAATAGTAATACTAGTAGTAGTAGTAGTAGTAGTAATAATAATAATAATAATAATAATAATAATAATAATAATAATAATAATAAAAAAGAATATACAAAGCAAGTGATGCACAACGCACAATGCAATTGCTCACCACCTGCCGACTGATGCCTAGCCAGTCCCTGAGCTGCGGCCCCTGGCCCCTCCTAGTTTATGAGCATGACGTCATATGGTATGGAATATCCCTTTGGCCAGTTTGGGTCAGCTGTCCTGGCTGTGCCCCCTCCCAGCTTCTCGCTGGCAGGGCAGGAGAAGCTGAAAAGTCCTTGACTAGTGTAAGCACTGCTCATCAGCAACTAAAACATTGGTGTGTTATCCACATTATTCTCATCCCAAATCCAAAACACAGCACTGTACCAGCTACTAGGAAGAAAATTAACTCTATCCCAGCCGAAACCAGGACAGTATCCACCCCTTACTCTATACCATCTACGTCATGCCCAGGTCCCACACTCTCCAATACATTCCCATTAATCACTACTACTTTTCCTGTCTTTTAGTATATATACACACAGATATCATTCCCTTAGCCTATGGGCCATCCCTCTAAAATATCTGTTGAGTTCATATAGTCCATGACTTTGGGCTCCACCTGTCATAACAGTCCTTCAGGGCAGGAGAGATGGTGTGTGGTGTTGGGTTGTTGCATGCTGAAGCCAGTTCTGGTTCCATTATCACTGTGCTTTGCTCAGTTCCATCAAAGTTCTTTCTTCATTAATCTGTGTGATTCTTACTGTAATACCATTGATATGACATATAGTCGCCATAGAAGTGATGATATACAATGTTATATATCGATTAACATCATAGAATTTGATTTATTGACTATTCTCACCCAAAATCAAACCCCCTTGAGGTACACATCAGACTTGCCCATCCTCCCGCATCACCCACCAAGTGCACCCAGGTCCTTGAGCAAAAGCAGTCCCACGGGTGGGTTTGCCTTTGCCCGAGGCAGGAATAACCCAGACTGTCTTCCCCAGCCTATTTTTTATGATCACTACAGGGACTTTATCCCCTTCTACAGTACGTAGAAGTTCTGACTGGGCAGGGCCAGCTCGATTGGCAGATCCCCTCGTGTTGACTGACCAGGTGGATTTGGCTAAATGTGTATCCCAGTGTTTGAATGTCCCACCACCCATTGCTCTCAGCGTAGTCTTTAACAGTCCATCGTATCGTTCGATTTTCCCGGAGGCTGGTGCATGATAGGGGATGTGATACACCCACTCGATGTCGTGCTCTTTGGCCCGGGTGTCTATGAGGTTTTTTTGGAAGTGAGTCCCGTTGTCTGACTCAATTCTTTCTGGGGTGCCATGTCACCACAAGACCTGCTTTTCAAGGCCCAGGATAGTGTTCTGGGCAGCAGCATGGGGCACGGGATATGTTTCCAGCCATCCGGTGGTTGCCTCCACCATGGTGAGCACGTGGCGCTTGTCTTGGCGGGTTTGTGGGAGTGTGATAAAATCAGTCTGCCAGGCCTCCCCACATTTATATTTCAGCCATCGTCCTCCATACTCCAGAGGCTTTAACCACTTGGCTTGCTTGATTGCAGTGCATGTTTCACATTCATGGATAATCTGTGCAATAGTGTCCATGGTCAAGTCCACCCCTCGATCACGAGCCCATCTATATGTTGCATCTCTTCCTTGATGGCCTGAGGTGTCATGGGCCCACCGAGCTAGAAATAATTCACCCTTATGTTGCCAGTCCAGATCCACCTGAGCCACTTCAACCTTAGCAGCCTGATCCACCTGCTGGTTGCTTTGATGTTCTTCAGTAGTCCAACTCTTAGGTATGCAAGCATCTACGTGACGGACTTTTACAACCAGGTTCTCCACCCGGGCAGCAATATCTTGCCACAATGCGGCAACCCAGATGGGTTTGCCTCTGCGCTGCCAGTTGCTCTGCTTCCATTGTTGTAACCACCCCCACAGGGCATTTGCCACCATCCATGAGTCAGTATAGAGATAAAGTACTGGCCACTTTTCTCGGTCAGCAATGTCTAAAGCCAGCTGGATGGCCTTTACTCCTGCAAACTGACTCGATTCACCTTCTCCTTCATCAGTTTCTGCGACTTGTCGTATAGCACTCCACACAGCAGCCTTCCACCTCTGATGCTTTCCCACAATACGACAGGACCCATCAGTGAACGGGGCATATTGCTTCTCATTTTCTGATTGTGGGGCTTCTTCAGCATGGGTCACCTCCTCCTCTGGTGATATTCCAAAATCTTTGCCCTCTGGCCAGTCCATGATCACTTCCAGGATTCCTGGGTGGCTGGGGTTTCCTATTCGAGCCCCTTGTGTGATCAGTGCGACCCACTTACTCCACGTAGCATCGGCTGCATGATGTGTACAGGGGATCCTCCCTTGAACATCCAGCCCAGCACCGGCAGTCGGGGTGCCAGGAGGAGCTGTGCTTCAGTACCAACCACTTCCAAAGCAGCTCGAACCCCTTCATATGCTGCCAATATCTCTTTTTCAGATGGAGTATAGTGGGCCTCAGATCCTCTGTATCCCCAACTCCAAAATCCTAGGGGTCAGCGTCGAGGCTCCTCTGGTGCTTTCTGCCAGAGGCTCCAGGTAGGGCCATTCTCCCCGGCTGCGGTGTAGAGCACATTTTTTACATCTTGCCCTGCCCGGACTGGCCCGAGGGCTACTGCATGAACCATCTCCTGTTTAATTTGTTCAAAAGCTTGTCGTTGCTCAGGGCCCCATTTGAAATCATTCTTCTTCCAGGTCACTTGATAGAGGGGGTTTACAATCAGGCTGTAATTTGGAATGTGCATTCTCCAAAAACCCACGACGCCTAAGAAACCTTGTGTTTCCTTTTTGCTAGTTGGTGGAGACCTGGCTGTTATTTTGTTGATCACATCCATTGGGATCTGATGACGTCCATCTTGCCATTTTATTCCTGAAAACTGGATGTCCTGTGCAGATCCCTTGACCTTACTTTGTTTTACGGCAAAACTGTCCTTCAGAAGGATTTGGACTATTTTCTTCCCTTTCTCAAAAAATACTTCTGCTGTGTTGCCCCACACGATGTTGTCATCAATGCATTGCAGGTGTTCTGGAGCTTCCCCCTGTTCCAGTGCAGTCTGGATCAGTCCATGGCAAATGGTGGGGCTGTGTTTCCACCCCTGGGGCAGTCGATTCCAGGTGTGCTGGACAGCTCTTCAAGTGAAAGCAAACTGTGGCCTGCAAAGGGATTGAGAAAAATGCATTAGCAATATCAACTGTGGCATACCACTTGGCTGCCTTTGACTCCAGTTCATATTGAAGTTCTGGCATGTCTGGCATGGCAGCACTCAGCGGCAGCATGACCTCGTTCAGGTCACGATAGTCTACTGTTAGTCTCCACTCCACATTAGACTTTCACACTGGCCATATGGGACTGTTAAAGGGTGAGTGAGTCTTGCTGATCACTCCTTGGCTCTCCAGTCGATGAATCAGCTTGTGGATGGGAATCAGGGAGTCTTGTTTGGTGCGATATTGCCACCGGTGCACTGTTGTGGTAGCAATTGGCACCTGTTGTTCTTCGACCTTCAGCAACTCCACAACAGAAGGGTCCTCCGAGTGACCGGGCAAGCTAGACAGCTGTTTAATTTCCTCCGTCTCCAAGGCAGCTATAACCAAAAGTGCACCAGTACCCTTTTGGGTCCTTGAAATACCCTCTCCTGAGGTAGTCTATGCCAAGGACGCATGGAGCCTCTGGGACAGTCACAATGGGGTGCTTCTGCCACTCATTCCCAGTTAGGCTCACTTCAGCCTCCAATACAATTAGCTGTTGGGATCCCCCCCACCAGTCCAGAAATACAGATGGGTTCTGCCCCTTTGGAGCTTGATGCCATTAAGGTGCACTGTGCACCGGTGCCTACTACAGCCTTATACTCCTGTGGGTCTGATGTGCCAGGCCACCGAATCCACACAGTCCAGTAAACCTGATTGTCCCTTTTCTCCACCTGGCTGGAGGCAGGGCCCCTCTAGTCCTGGTCATAGGACATTCGTTATTCATTTCTTGTAAATATGAGTCAGAAGTCCCTTCATTAAGATCAGAAGTGAGATCAGCCCTTCTCCTCTGTCTGGGGAACTGCCCACTGGAAACTGGAGCAGCAATTTTCCTGGAAGAACGCACTTTTGTGACTGTTTTCCCTTGCAACTCACGTACCCATGCCTCTAGGGTTGAGGTAGATTCTCCATCCCACTTCCTAATGTCCTGTCTGTGGTCATGCAGGTAAAACCACAGGGTGGCCCGTGGTGTGTACCCACTATATCCTCTCTCTTGAGCAGAGGGATGCCTACTCCTAAGGGCTGAGATACTGGTCTGTACAGGTGGGGAGTAGGACCTATCCTCTTTGAGTTGCTGGACCTCCTGGGACAGTATTTCCAGAGCCAAGATGCAGGCCCATAGGGAGGAAGAGAAACTTTCTTCGTATTGCTAGAGGTGGCCAGCCAATTCATCCACCATTTGTTCCTCTCTCTTTCCAGGTCATCACTGCCAATGATCACTGCATGTGACGCTGGTGTGCTCCGTACAAACTTCCACCACATGGGTTGCGTGCACTTGACTTCATCTTGCTCTTTGGATAACTGCTCATTGTTCAGGTCATCATAAATCACCTCCAGCATAGCTAATTCCTTCAGGTACTGGATACCCCTCTCCATGGTGGTCCACTTGCCTGGGTGACATATAACATCTTCCTTGAAGGGATACCTTTCCTTCACGCCTGACAGGAGTCGCCTCCAAAGGCTGAGGGCTTGTGTCCCTTTTCCAATTGCTTTGTCAATGTCCCCTTCCCTAGAAAGGGATCCCAGCTGTTTGGCTTCCCTACCCTCTAATTCCAGGCTACTGGCCCTGTTATCTCATTTATGGGTTCTGCCTCTTCCTCCTCCTGTTCTTGTGATGGCCCTGGTTCATCTTCATGCCTTTACTAAATGAGCTGATTTTCTTGTGTATTTCTTCTTGTGTATAGGGGCAACTGATACTGGGATGGGTTGGTTTTCTGGTTCAGCTGCAGTGCCTGTCACCTGGGTTGGAGTAGCTGCAGTGCCTGTCACCGGGGTAGATCTCTGGATGGTATTTTTAAATAGTTGTTTAACCCTAAACAAGACGTGAACCACATTCAGGAGAGAGAGCAATAGGAACATGCTGGTTTGAACATGCCAAGGATATTCAAAATTCTCAAGAGCTGTTGTAACTTGCCTGAAGGAGAAAGGGAAGGTGAAGGAACGGGGGAAAGTGTCCCCCGCGTCTCTCCCATAGATTGGTTCTCCAAGGAGAAAAGGTAAGGAGTGGAATTATTAATAGTTTCTGAGAGGTGGCTCCTGAGCTACAGAGATGACGGCAATGCTGAGTACAAATATCAGATTAGTCTCACAACCAGTAATTTTTTCACATCATAAACCAGTAGTGTTACACAGTGCAGCAAAATGATGTCCGTGATCCAGTTCCCAGAGGTGAGAAACAGCACAACAGGGAACACGTACAGCAAGTAAGGTGTTGCATAACACAACTTTGAGAGCAAGCACGACGACTTTGAGAGTAAATTAATCAACAGTGTGACCAGGGACCATTAAACCAATATGATGAATGCTTATAACAAATTTGCCTTAACATGCTCTGGTCAGATCTGTCGTTATCTCAACCCTTATTGCCCCACATTGGGCACCAAAAGGACTGCTGTGGTTTAACCCAGCAGGCAGCTAAACACCACACAGCTGTTTGCTCACTCCCCCCCCCCCCCCCCCCCCCCCCCCCGCAGTGGGATGGGGGAGAGATTTGGAAAGAAAAAGTAAAATTAGTGGGTTGAGATAGAGACAGTTTAATAGGACAGAAAAGGAAGGGGGAAAAAAAAATAATGATAAAAAGAATATTCAAAATAAGTGATGCACAATGCAATTGCTCACCACCCATTGACCAATGCCCAGCCAGTTCCTGAGCAGTTGTCGCTGCACCCCGGCCAACTCCCCCCAGTTTGTATACTGAGCATGATGTCATATGGTATGCAATATCCCTTTGGCCAGTTTGGGCCAGCTGTCCTGGCTGTGCCCCCTCCCAGCTTCTCGCTGGCAGGGCATGAGAAGCTGAAAAGTCCTTGACTAGTATAAGCACTACTTAGCAACAACTGAAACATCGGTGTGTTATCAACATTATTCTGATCCTAAATCCAAAACACAGCACTGTACCAGCTACTAAGAAGAAAATTAACTCTATCCCAGCCGAAACCAGGACACCAAGGAAAAATAAAACCTAAAGAAGGTTTTTATAGAGGCTCAATAAATAGAGGCTCAGCAAGCTACAAAATGGTATCTGCTCTGCCAGAAGTCCTGTAGCACATTCATTTTACCTTGTCCTCTTTGCCATTTTGGTCTGCCACGTAAGATACTAAAAGAATGATTAACATAGCTGATTAGTGCTATTGTTGTCTCTTTTTCCCCCTTCCATGACTTAATGCCTCATTCTAATAAACTTCTGAAGTAGCTTTGAAAGCCTGCCAAGAATTCTTCTGTTACATGATTAATAAGTCCATTTTGACAGGCATGCAATGTCATGCAGCATTGCATTTAGACTGGATTTATTCAGATTTGATTGTGAGGTCATTGCACATCACAGACACAGTGTACAACTCCTTGAGAAAATTTTTTGCTTATTTTGCTGCATGCTGAGAGGGACACACAAATCTGTATCTGTGTTTTTAATAACTGGGATTGCTAAGTGATTCCAGCCATTATAACCAGAAATCACTCTGAGGTCCAGAGAAAGTCTGAGGGGGTCTACCAAGGGAAGTTGCCTCAAACTGCCATCTGAGAGTTACACCACATTGGCAGACGGTGAAACCTCCAACACAGCAGGAACTAAGGATTTGATGAGTAAGACCTCCTAGGTTCAAATGAAAACCTTCTTACTATGCTTCCAGTCTGCCTATGCTCTACCCACCATGGCAACACGGCTTTAGACATCAGTTAACATCTCTGCAGCTGTTCAGCACAGGTTTTGAAGGAATTAATGGATCTCAGTGCCATATTAATTTTCACCTTGACTACTGTATAGAAATTACAGGGAGGAGGATGTGGGGATGAGGTGCTGAAGCAGTTTGTAGCTCTGCCTTGGCTCTTACTGGCATTAACAGGGTCCAGAAAGTTGTGTTCCTACAAGTGGACAGCAATCCCTCCTTTCTGAGCAGGCACTTCGGTGAGTGGTGCCCACCTCTTCCCTCAGGTTGCAAATCAGAGTATGGAGCTTCTGTTCACTAAAACAGAGACACGTGGTACCTAACTGTTTGCAACTCAGTATGCAAAGTTATTCAGGACAGATTTCAGCCTGGATTGCAAAGGTCTCTCCTCTGTCCCTGGCTTGACTACTCTAGATTTTGGGCAGGATTCACAAAGTGTGGGAACTGGCTATATTAAAACCCCCAATCTGATGTCTGGGAGTGGGAAAGGAGTGGTGGGAACCACCAGTGTTTTTGTGGACAAACCTGAAGGAACAGGCTTTTGAGAGGGTTTTGGGGTTTTTTTTGGGTAGTTAATAACCAGTCAATATTTAATATTTGGAAGTTGCAACTTCATCTTGTAATAGTTCACTTGCTCCTGTGGTTTTCTTTCTATGACCTACTTGGACAGTATTTACCAAATATTTCTGTTTCTACTTTAAATGAATTTTACTTCACCTCTCAGCAGATATGTCTGTTTGATGAAAAGAAAGTCAACCAGAAATGTGATGTCTGGTGTTTCCAAACACATAAGTGAGAGAACCTTTTGTAAGACGAAAGTTTGTAAACATCCAGCAATACAAGGAGTACAAGTAGTCTGAATCACAGTGTGTCTCTTTGTTCAGGAAACTGTGAACAGATTCTTACCCTCACAACCATGTAGCAATTCTAAAGCCTGTAGAGTAGTTGAAAACCAGTTCAGTGACTGAGTTGATCCTGTTCTTGAAACAAAAGCTTTCTAAAGGTGTTCTTTCTGGAAGCTATATTCACAAAAAGTAATTTCAGATGGCTCTTGACAATGGAAGATGGGAAATTTGCTGTGCTTTCTAATTCACAACAATACCTCTTGTTTCTAGCTGTTCTTCTCTGCTGGCTTAAAAAAATAGCTAAGTGTCTAGAACTTCGTCCAGCACTGCTCTTCGCTAAACAATGGTTATCATCTGTTCCTTTTTCATTCTGTACAAGTTTCATTTTTTAAATGCACTTAGGTGAAATGCATAATTTTGGGTCCCATTTGATGTGACTGCTTTGGCAATGGGACTATGACAGCGAAGAGGTGAGGAGCTTTGATACTAAATAAGCATACTGTGAGGGTCTGAAAGGCTTCCTTGCTTGTATTGTGCATTTGTGGCACAGTGAGTTAGAATTGTCATGCAGTATTCCTCAGGTGCACTGTACAGTCAGATGTGCACCACTTCCCTACTCTGCTAGTGTCCTTGTGAAGTGCGCCTTGTGTGGATGGTATTACAAAATAGATAAAGCTTTAATGATTACTGTGATTTCAGTGAGATCAACTTTGGGGAAATTTGACAAGTTTGTTATATGAATATTTTCACACACTGGAGGTTTCCGTGAGCTGCAGCTATAACCAGTTTTAAAAAAGGTTTACGATTTGGGGATAATTTCTCCTGCATTAACTCAGACTTGGTAAAAACAAGAAAACAAAAATACAGCTTCGGTCTGTGATATCTGAGTCAGTCGGTGGAGCAGTTTTGTGTACAGATAGAATATTTTATTTAAGGATATGACACAAAAAAGACAAAGTTTTTTTGACTAATAGGAGGAATACTTTCCTCAGGAGGCTGACGTGAGTGAGTGAAAGGAAAGCAGAACCTTAGCCCTATGTACCAGTGGAAGATACTTACTAATTTGAAGCTGCAAAGTAGTATAGCTTGATAATTTCCATATTTTCTTGTTTTTATTGAACGGGAAGGAGGAGGACACTGTGAGGTGAAACTCTTAATACCCTTTTTTCCAGGCTCAGGAATGCCAATCACTGTTCTCACTGTCAGCTCTTCCCACACAGCTGATGAGGGACAACTGGAAACTGTCTGAAGGGTAAGGTGGATTCAGAGCTATACAGGTCTCTAGGACATATCTGTGTGCCCCTCATGCATGTGCCTGAGCACCACGTGCCATTTGCTATACTTTTCAATTTATATCCTTCCCACCACAACAATATCTCAACAATATGATAAAGGTCTCAGCTTCCCCCCCCTCTTTTTTTTTTTTTTTTTTTTTTTTTTTAATCTAGTGTGTAGGTGGGGGATTTCTTATATGTAACACTACAGTATAAAATCTGAGCACTCAGTCTTCTGCCTAAGAATTAAGCGCTTTATCTCAGTGAAGCAGAAAGTCTTTTAAGAACATTATGAGAAGGCTTGCTTCAGGCAGATTTTTAACTGAAGTTCTCTGTGCCCCAACATTGGGCACATTACGAACTACAATCCCTCCTTTATCTTAGCAGATAGAGTGCCTAAATTAGACAGCTGAAGACCTGCTGAATAAAACCAAAAGTATGTGGGTTCTTCAGACATTATAAAAATCATGTATTAAATGGCATCAGGCCTCCAAATCAAAATTGCTAGTCTAAAAAGGTCACACCGGACAGGACACAAGAACCAAAAGATGCATCAGATGACCACAGATGTATTAGCCATATTCAGCATGAATACTTAAAAAGGAGGGAACTAAAAACAGGCTTTTCACCGTGTAGACTTTTCAGGCACAGCTGTATTGAGACCGACAGCTAGTGCCTGAGCCCTGGTTGCCTGTGGTGTCCTATCCTGCAGGACCAGGCTTAGTGGAATGAGTGACATATAACTGTACGCACAGCATCTTCAGCTCCTGCAAAATGACATAGTTTTGCTGAATTCAGCTGGACTCGTTTTTCAGCTCATCTAAATCACCCCAAGATCATTGACTTCAGCGGAGCCCTCTTCATGTCCATGTAGTGTAGTACAGCGTCTTAGCCTTTCCGCTTATTTCAGCTACTAATCAATAACTTCTTTTGGAGGGAGCTTTGCATTCATCAATCAGCTTTCCTTCCTGCTCACCCCCTGATACCAAGCAGGGACACCCGGCTGGTGTCTTTGCTTTAGCCTGTCCGGCAGCGCTGCCTCCTTTCAATGCTCCCGGAGTGCCTGCAGCCAGTGTGAGGTAGTGTAGAGGGGGAGGGAGGGAGGGACGACAGCAGTTACTGTACTTTTCCTCCGGTTAACACTGAGCCCAGCTTTTGTAATGTACATGAGAAGATGCATTTTGCTAGCAAAGACTTGATAGGTAACAAAAGACTGCAAATGGCTCACAATTTTAATGCTGTTCATCCAAACTGCAGAGCTGGTTTTCATGTTGAAATGAAGAATCCTCATGTTGCCTTGATTGAAATCAGCAGAACTTCATGGATGTAAAGCTGGTGTAATGGAAAGGAGAATCAGGCCCACTCTTTAAAGAGGTATATAGCTGCTTTGGTGAGAAGCACTGGCATACTGCTTTTGCAGTCATTCGTAAATAGGAATGCTTTGGCTGTTAAGCAATACATTTAAAGCCAGAGAAACAGCATGGAAAGCAGACGCTTTGACTGCCCCCCACCATGTTTACTTAATATGCAGACTAATTGGGAGCATCATCTGATATCAGCTCCGGGGAAAGATATTTCCTGTGTTTGAAAATAGGTCAAGAGGAGACCTGACATTGCCTTGACTACCTGATTGCTGTGCTTGCCAGTCTGGGCAGCCTTTCTCAGAATAACTTCTGGGAGTGAGAAATAAAAAAAAGTGTCAAAGGGGCTGGGAGTCTTTACTCTGCTAAATTCATGTACCGGTTTCAGCTTTTTGCTCTTTTTTTCCCACCTAGAACAAATCACTCTCAGGCTTTGCAGCCTCAATGTTGTAAGCATCTGATTAATTTCTTGGGTAATCCAGAGCAGAGGGGGGAAGTGGCTGGTTGGAGAGGACTGTTTCTTACTGGCTGGGGAGGTACTGCGAGGTGTGGCTTCAATGACAGCTTCGGGGGTGACTCAGCAGACGCTCCTATTGTCGGGTTGAAAACGTCATTCAAAAGCAGCTGGTGCTTCTTTTTCTATTTTCGTTCACTTCATCCAACTGCACCAGTGCAAAGCCCTGTAATAACATGAATGAGTCATTTCTTACATTGCTCAATATTTGTTTTGAAATTCTGATGCAGATTTGGGCACCAGGCTACTCCCTCTTCCATGATGACTTGGTTTTAAAAACAAATGCAATGTTGAACACTTGGTTTAAGGAGTTGCAACAGGCAACAGCCCTGATCAAACAGGAGCACTCTTCTGTGTATTTGAGAGTAGGGTTAGTCTCTGGGACAGCTTGAGGATTTTTTGTGTGTGGTGCAGCATACAGTGGAGCGATGCTCTGGCTGGAGTTCCAAAAGAAGAGTTTTGTGGCCTCCAGGCACACAGAGCTACAGCATCCATGCATACAAACAGGCAGGGAACGTGTTTTTGTACACATACACGTACCTACTTGTGCAGTTGCAACAGGTGTTTTCTTAAAATAGTTAGGCATCAGCAAGTGATTTTGGAAGGCTTGCAAAGTTTCAAACCCCAAGTCTTCAGGGCTACCCACCTGCCTTCTACATAGCAGGAGGAGGAACAGAGTTCAACCTACTATGCGCTAAGGCCATAATAAAAATGGAGCTGCACCCACCAAAATGTGGTTTGAAAGTCTACAGATTAGGGCCAGCCTTTTTATCCCTATCTTCTGAGCTTTCTCTGAGCTGACTACTCCATCTCAGATTACTTCCCCTCTCTCTCCTCCCTGCCTGCACTACAAGCAGGTGATGCAAGATGATGGATGTGAAAGTCACATAATGCTAGCAGCTGACTTGTCCAGCTCAGGACAGCCCTTGCAGCTGTTTGGCATCTGCAACATGCTGTCCTATGTGGACCTGAGGAGTGGGGAGAGGGACAGCTGCCACCACCCTCTTTTCAGTGCTCTGCAGCAAGTCCTGGCAGCCCGAGGGAAGGGGATTAGAGGAAAGGCAGGTGTCTGTGACCATTAATAACAAAACAGGGTTTGTTGTGTTGTTAAACTTGCTGGGCCTACTTCTTCCTGTTGCAAGGCGGCTGTTCAGGACAGCTGAGGCAAGCTCTGTGGTTTCCTAAGACTGCCCCTGAAGGGGATGGAGGATCATGCGGTACCACAGTTTCTGCCCCATCGGCAAAATCTGGCTGACCCCACAAGGAAAAAGTAGTCATTTGTGTGGCTTCACCTGTATTTGTCTTGCAGTGAATTGGTACTTTCTAATTACTCCAATCAGTAGCTATAGCTTCCTTTAAGAAGGTGAACCAATCTGGTGCATGCTGCAGCATCATGAATCATGGGCTTTGCTGCTCCAAGCTACATTTATCATGGATGGGTGAATGTTCTTAAAGGGTATAGGGACCCTGTTTAAAACTGCACTGTTCTGCTTTCTGCTTGCAGGACTGTGTCTTGAAAGGTTTCATGATCTGCAAACAGAGAGTGAGTAAATTTTCTGGAATAGGGCCCTGGGCTGAAGAATTCAGCTGTCCCATAAAGGCTGCCTAAAGCAAGTAATCACAGACATTCCTTGAGTGCACCAAGCAATTCCAGTGTCTCCTGCCTCTTTCCCAAGTGGACCTGTGACTGTTACACAAAAAATGCTGGCCAGGTGAACACAAAAGAGTGACAAAGGCTTGCTGGACTTGGAGGAGAGACGTGCAGATCAGAGCTCTGTGATGGAGGAATAGCTTATTGCAAGGTAAGGAAAGGAGAGAGGAACTGAAGTCGGGGGAAAATAGGGGAAAGGGTAGGTAAAGATTTAGCCATGTGGTACAAGGTAGTTGAGAAAGGGAGAGGGCCAAGACCAAGAGGAGATACAGGGTGAGGCTGTGTTTTGGTAACAGCACTTGGGTAAGGACATTAATTTCCATCCCCATGCTGCAGCATGCGTATCATGAGCACCCTACTCAGGAGTGCTGGGATACAGCCCTGCAGGGGTGGGAGGTGCTCAGCCCCATCCCCATCCAGTGAGTCTCAGCTGAGGACACCTGTCCAACTCCTTGAAGCCAACGAGACTTCACAAAATGCTTAACTAACCCTGAGCCTCTATACCTGCACCACTGAGTCTCAGCCAGGGAGACCACCCAAAGTTGAGAGAGAGGGATGGGAGTGGGAGGGGGAGAAACCATGTGGGACTGCAGACAGAGGCCGTGGCAGCAGGAGCTTTTCCAGCGTGCACGCTCTGACTCAGGGTGTTAGAAGTGAGCTTTGAAAAATCACATTGCCAGCACACATGAATGTCGCAGTGTGAAGCAGATTGCTTTAGTCATTTTTTTGGCATGTAAAAAGCGAAACTCCCTCTCGCCCCTTGTAGAAGAAAAGAACATTGTTCATTAGGCTTAGTAGATGCTGGTTTTTTTCTGTCTCTTTTTAGCAATCAATGAAAGAAAAAAGGCAGCAAGAATGAATAAACAAACAAACAAACAAGAGCCAGTCTTTTAATTCCCAGTGGCAATGTGTGGCTTTTGCTCTAGGAATCATGCTTGCCTTCGTACAGAGATCCCAAGGGTGCAGTTGCCCCTGCTCCACTTTTCAGTAGGCATCTCTGACTGTAACTTGTGGTGACTTATCCTAGTGTGTCCCCACAGGATCTCACTGTTACTGCCTCAGGAAAAACTAGCAGTAGCTCCTTTCTCTTACCATACCATGCTACTATGTCAGTGGTATCAGTCCCATCAAAGGTCTGGATTCAGAATATTTCTTCTACTGACATGAAATAATTTTGTTGAGTCACTGCCCAGCACACAAAATTAGCTCAAATTGAATCTTCCAAAAATAAAGTGTTTGAAATTCTCTCACATCTATGCTGACGGCTATTATCTACCAGTTCTTCATGCAAGTTAAATAAGCCGCTTAGAAAATAAAAGACTTTCGGAAAGCTAATCTTTGCGAAGAGGGCAGAAAGCCACCCTACCATGCTTGTGTTGCCACTGAGCTCCGCGCAACTCAATGGCAAACCTTCAGCTGGCCTGTGCATGGCACAGCACATGGCAGGACTTGGCAAAGGCCGGCCATGTCTGAGATATCAGACTGCTGCGGCTTGTCCTCAGGGATCTATCAAATCATGAGTGCAATGCATCAGGCAGGGTCCTTCGTTTGTGGTCTCTTCCAATATGAGTGTTGGGGGGAACAAAAGCAGGGTTGGATTCGGCATGAGCAGAGGCACTGGTTCATCAGGCTGATAGGGGTCAGGGTGTGGAAGGGTGCCAAAATAACGCACGGGCTGAGGGACAAATTCATGGAAGAGAAGTCCCCTGAGGACTGGTTAAGGCACAGGAACCACGTCAGCCTTAGGAGGTGTGTGAACTGAAGAGGGTTAGAGGCTGCGAGGAGGGCACTAGAGGGAAGAGTCAGAGATGCCTGTCTTCCATAGCTTGTGCTTATGGCCATTGTTACAGGCAGGATGGACCTTTGGTCTGATCCAGAAAAGCTGTTCTTTATATATATGCAAAAGTACACAACCTATTTTGAAATAATAAGCCATTAAAAGAATGGAGTGTTACTTTGAAAAATGCACTAGGATTATTTTTGAAGATTACAAAAATGACAGAGGATCTTGATTTTCCTGATGATTTTTTAAAATATTGTTCTCTTGCTCACTCTTCTAAAATGTTTCTAAAATGTTCATATGTAGACAAGGAATAATGACATTGCTGGGGGGGTCTGTCATGAATAGGGGTTGGCCTTTGTCATGGGGAAACATTTTAGCTCAAAATTTTTGTATAAGCTTTTAGCATGAGTCATAAGTGTATAGTTGTACATTTTTTAGGAATTCCATGAGTTAGAAGGAAATTACAACAAAAAATGTAGGTGGAATGGTTTCCAGAGGCAGTCTCTGCCTTTGCAACAAACGTTCCCACACACATTTTTGTACCTGTGACTCACCATGGAGGCTGATATTAATTGTTCGTGCCAGTGCTTTCATAAGAGCCCACTGATTTAGTGTGGCTCAGTGTTTGGGTGCTCAAATGAAGATGTCATTGGGAACTGCCTGTAACTGACTAATTCCCACTAGCTTCAGTGGGTGTTAAGTGCCCAACTACATAAACATCCTTTGTGAATCTCACTGGCTATTCTTCTGCATTTTAGTGAATATCTTCCTTTGTGCTCTATGTTCTGTCCCAGGGACAAACAAAGGTGTCTAGAGGACTTTAGTTGCCCTCACACATGCCTCTGCTTTGGAAACTGTCCTTGGAAGACCCTCATAACCTTTGGTCACCAAAAATTGATTTAGCTGAGGTCTTTGGGAGGGCATTAATAGTCTAGCACAATATTTTCTTAGCTCATGAGGCAATGAGTAACCTAGCTAGACTTGGCATCATCTACAAGAGTGGCACAACTCTCACATGACAGATCAGTGTGGTTAAAACCAGGAAGGACAACTTCCATTTTTAAATCATGGGGCACTGTATAAACAGTAGCACAGGTGAAGTTTTTATAGCTAGAACTGATCAGTGCTGTTAGTTAATGTAACTGGCATAATGTCACAAGCTGGTAATTAGCCTGAAGCATGTTTTACCATGGTTGTGCTCTTTATATTGACTCACAATAAATCAGCACAAATAATGAGAGAGCCATGATATAAAATTCATATTTTTTTGTTGTGACAAAACAAAACTCACGTGCTGGATTGTTTCCTGTCTAAATCATGAGGAACTGGAGGCAGAGCACAAATGGTAACTCCTGGTTAAAATTTTGTTCCAGGGCTTTCTGCCAATTAGGAAGACATTGCTTTTTCTTGAGCATGCCCTCTATAAAAGCAACTGAGAGTTGCTGTAATGTCATCACTGACAATATTACACTATCTGTGTGCCCTGCACTGGTTTGACTGACTTACTGATAATAGTGATTAAATTACTCTGAGAGGCACAGAATCCAGGTGCATACCTTTGCAAATGGTGTGTGTATATGAATAAGTTCTTTTTTAATGGTGTGGTGGGTTGACCCTGGCTGGACACCAGGTGCCCACCAAAGCTGCTCTATCACTCTCCTCCTCAGCTGGACAGGGGAGAGAAAATATGATGAAAGGCTTGTGGGTTGAGATAAGGACAGGGAGATCACTCGGCAATTACCGTCATAGGCAAAACAGACTTGACTTGGGGAAATTAGTTTAATTTATTACCAATCAAAATCAGAGTAGGATAATGAGAAAATAAAAACTAAATCTTAAAACAGCTTCCCCCGAGTCCCCCCCTTCTTCCCGGGCTTAACTTTACTCCCAAATTCTTTACCTCCTCCTCCCCAGCAGTGCAGGGGGATGGGGAATGGGGGTTGTGGTCAGTTCATCACATGTTGTCTCTGCTGCTACTGCCTCCTCACACTCTTCCCCTGCTCCAGCATGGGGTCCCTCCCATGGGAGAGAGTTCTCCATGAACTTCTCCAACGTGGGTCCCTCCCACAGGCTGCAGTTCTTAACGAACTACTCCAGCGTGGGTCCTTTCCACGGGGTGCAGTCCTTCAGGAACAGACTGCTCCAGCATGGGTCCCCCACGGGGTCACAAGTCCTGCCAGCAAACCTGCTCCAGCGTGGGCTCCTCTCTCCACGGGGTCCCAGGTCCTGCCAGGAGCCTGCTCCAGCACGAGGTCTCCACAGGGTCACAGCCTCCTTCGGGCACATCCACTTGCTCTGGCGTGGGGTCCTCCATGGGCTGCAGGTGGATATCTGCTCCACCGTTAACCTCCAGGGGGACAGCCTGCCTCACCATGGTCTTCACCACAGGCTTCACCACGGGCTGCAGGGGAATCTCTGCTCCGGTGCCTGAAGCACCTCCTCCCCCTCCTTCTCCACTGACCTTGGTGTCTGCAGAGTTGTTTCTCTCACATATCCTCACTCCTCTCTTCTGGCTGCTGTTGGGCAGCAGTTTTTTCCCCTTCTTAAATATGTTATCACAGAGGTGCTACCACCGTCGCTGATGGGCTTGGCCTTGGCCAGTGGTGGGTCCATCTTGGAGCTGGCTGGAACTGGCTCCATCTGACATGGGGGAAGTGTCTGGCAACTTCTTACAGAAGCCACCCTTGTAGGGCCCCCCACTACCAAAATCTTGCCACGCAAAGCCGATGCAAATGGTTACTGTAAAACAAACTAATAGAGAAACAACCACCAATAGTTATACTAAATCTAACCAATTCAGAGCACGCGAATTCGGCTTCTGCTTATGGAGGACCATCTCTGTTCTCTCTCCTTCAGAAAGAACCTAGGGAGATAAACTGATCATGTTAGTTCATTAATACAGATGCTGAAATTTGAATGAAATATATACCCACAGTATACAAACAGTGTCATCCACAAAAATAGCCTTTTGTATAATTTTTTTTATCTTCTGCATTATATAATTATGTCAAGGAAATTTAGACTTTAAAAATGAAATCCAATGAAAAAGTAGCATATTAGTACAAAAGTAGCTTTTGTATTAGTCTGGCTCAGTTTAAAATTCTAGCTGTGAAAATCATCTGATATACTGATATTCTTTTTTGGTTATTTGTCTGTCCATGTCCATTGTCCTGCCTAAGTAAATGTAGTAGGCCTTATACATAAAACACAGCACTACAAATTTGCAAGATTCCCCTGGTCCATATTGTGATTGAACAGGCTCTACTGTGCAACTTCTTCAGATCTTTCAATAACGAAATCTATTCATATTTCATCTTATCAAAAATCATCTTTTTGGCTGAAAATATGTGATCCATGTAGTATTTTTTAAAATTAAATTATGAGGGCAAGAAAAAGGAGTGAAAACAAAAGGAGCAAAGGAGACACCACTCTCTTATAAGAGAATAAGCTGAAAAGAAGATGCGGGGAATTTATACTAGGTTCATCATTAATTCTAACCGAGTAAAATGTTAAGATAAGGAAAAAATAATTCCCACAAGAGATCTGAGATTTGCTCACTGCTGAATTACATCACTTTTATAGGTTCAAAGCTGTTTTTCAATGGAGTTACATGTCCAAAACCAGAATAATGAAATGGTGAATTGCAACAATGCCCTGCCATCTGTGGGAAGACTCCCACAAACTTCCACAGTCTGATTTGGGCACTCTTTGGTGCACATGGTTGAGCTGATCCCTAGTCACTGACCTTGGTGTGGTCTGCTCTTCACGAGGGGTTTGCCATTGGCTTTGCTGAGAATGAAACAACACATGCTTATGCCATTTGGTAAGTAAGGACAAGATTAGCCTCAAACATCTAATGGCTAATTGTTTTCCTGGATAAGACTGCACACATGCTTCAGGGTAAGCATGTGCTTCAATGTTCACCTGAACCAGGGTCTCCACTAATCATCTGGGCAACGTCTACTGCAGTGTGCTGGCTCTGGTCAACAATGGCTCTTTGTAGCCTATGAAAAGGTGGCTACACTTCCTGAAGGTTTCATTTCATTCTCACAGAGTCTCAGAAAAAAAAAAATTACATTACTCTATGCTTCAGTTAATTCCTAAAAAGCACTGTGAAATGTAAATAGAAGATGCAGAAGTAGAAATAAAAGAAGAAACAAAAGCATTGCAGTATTCTCTTACTGACCCTGCACCAGTGTAGCCAGGCTGCAAATTCTCTGGAGGAGGAATGCTGGCTATAGCTTGTGTAGTACAACCTAGTTTGTACAGATGAGGTTTTCTATCTCTAGGTCTCCAAGGTGGTGATATCCCCTTGTAGCAGATGAGGAAGCAAGAGCACAGAGAGGTGAGATGTTCTGCCTAAAGGCACCCAGCATTTCAATATTAGATCTAAGTCTCCCAAACAGTAGCAGTCCCTTCTCCATGCAGCAGGCCAGAGTCACTCCCAAATACATTCCGGTGTCTGTATAAACAAATAGATAATCTAGCAGGATTTCTGTCTGTATGAGAAAAAGAATAAGAAGCACTGAATGGTAGCAAGTTGAAAAAAAAGCAGAAGTAATAACTTAAACACATCTAGAATTCTTGGAAGCTCAGAGTCTGATATGCTCTCAATTAAAAATATGCATCATCATCTCATTAATGCGTGCCAGCCACAACTGTTCTGAAATCATAAGTCTAAATAGCAACATACAGAATGTTCACATATACCTTCTAGCACTTGCAGTTTTAAGAACATATTTGTAAGCTTATTATGAGGGCTATTCTTTTGCAAGAGAGGCTATGATCACATGACTGAAGATCAATGAATTTAAGAAGAAATACTGAATATTGTGAAACTTCAAAGTAAGTTGCCAGTGTGGCAATGTTACTACTGGCTACTAGTTACAAAGCAGGGATGGAAGAAAGAAGAGGAATAAAATACAAAATAATTTGTGTCTATGCCAAAATTGAATCAAACATATATATCTTCTGAGTTCCATAATATATAACTGCTGTTCAGTTTTATTTGCATTCCCGATTTTGCCTGATCAGGATAAAGAAATGCTAATATAGTAAAAGAAATACCACAATTTTTCTGGCCTGGCTTGAATATTTGGAGATCTTATAAATTTATATTTTCTTATAACATTTAAGGTTTCTTTGCTGATGCAAGGGGCTTGTTTAGTTAAAAAAAAGGCACTAGTTCAGGACTTTTGTCCTTCACCATTACTGTTGAGTTTGAATAGTGAACCAAAGTGACTTAAAAGTTTGCAGATATTATGTCAACTTACAATATGGAGGATGTACCATTTGAAATGCAACTGATCCCCAGAGCTATACATAAGAAAGTGACCCTTTTTTCTACATCAGCTGTACAAATGAGTTCTACCATGTGCAGGGATAGGTGTGACACATTAATTCTGTGGGAAAAATGCATGTTTTCTGGTAACTGCACTTTTTCATAGTGTTATGGGTCTTTAGGTTTGTGTGTAATGGGGAACATGTAGCCCCATTTACTGTGGCAATTAAAATATGACAAAGGAAAGACTCCAGGACATCATAAAACATAATTGAACTTTGGGGTAGACATGACATGGATGTTTTCATTTAAAGCCATCACTCTGTGTGCACTCCACTGGCAGGCCAGTCTCTGTCTGTTGGGGAGCAAACCCTTTCCACAGATGGGCACATGAAAGAGGTTGCCTCTGTGGTTTTAATGCCAGCGAGGCAGAGCCTCTTGGTTATCTCCCTTAGTCTGCAGTTCTGTTCCGCAGAAGGGGCAAGTGAAACCTGCGTCTTTTTAAATTTTCAAAACAACTTTTAAAGAACTTGGCCATGACCTGTCAGAAACAGAAATGTGCTGAAATCCCACAATGAAAAGGTCCTTTGTGATTTATGAGGAGAATATCCTTAAATAGTAATCGCTAAGTGAATTGGAAGCTCCTACAACTGACCATGGCAGTTGCCAACATGGCTGTGAAAAAGGTTGTGTTTGGCAGACTGACTTGAGTCAGCTGCATTTTGTGGTTACTGGTTGGTGTTAGTGTCTATATTAAAGGATCTGTGAGAGCGTCAACTGGGTTAAATGTGCTTTCATTTACAGTACTGAAATTGAAGACTGCTTTGTATATGGGTGATACTGCAGAGAGTAGAACATGACCCATAAATATACATGCATATCCCCAAGGCAGACTTAAATGAAAATCCTGAGTTTGAACATCATGAAAATTTTAGTAAGGCTCTGATGCAGTAATGAATTTCATGTCTTTCCTTCTTATGACAAAAGTCTGATCTCATTTGCACAGTCTACTAGGTATGTTCTTTAGGGTACGTAGGATTTACACCAGTGAAAATGAAATTCAGTTCCCTAGATCTAATACCTTGAATCTCTGAAAGATTTCGACCCTGTTTCAAACACAGACTCATTTAAATGACTTATATTCAGCTCTGTGTTAGAAGAGAGGACAATTTAAGTCTGCTTTACTTGAAGAACCCTTCCAGAAAGCTCCAGAAAAAAGCTTTGTTTCCACACCACTGCTCAGCTTCTCCATTTTAAATTAATGTATTGTGTTTACATGAAGACAATGAAAAATATTCTTCATAATTAGAACAAGATGAAAATTTAAAGGAAATTTAAGCCGTTAGCAAGACCTCAGTACTTAAAAAAACTAAAAAGGACAAGACATGAAATGTTTTATAAAGGAGCTTATGGAAGAAACGTGATACTTGACAGAAAAACTGATCCCCTCCCCAATTTTTTTATTCAGGTGCAGGAAGCACAAAAATTAAAGAAATACTTGGATTTTATGAGCATTTTAGTGTCTATTTCTTCATTGAAGGTATCAGAGCTCATTGGAAGGATTTGGTGAAGCCTGGGGCTGCTCCAGTGCTACGTCGCCACCTCCAGGTAGGTGTGTGGCCAGGCACTGCAGACTGCATCCTCAGTGCATTGCTTCTGCCCATTGAGCTGTTTTGGTACAGCCCAACCAGTGCTGCCCCAACAGAGAAAAAAAACATGGTTAGCTGTAATTTTGAACTCATTGCTGTTGATAAAAGAACACCCTTTAATGAAGTGCTACAGAAAGTTGGATCCTGTCAGAAGACAAGAAGGGTCTGTGCATTCAAAGCACAGCTATCCTCTGCTGGTTATTTTTCTAAAACACTTTCCTCGGTTAACACCTACTCTGATTTGCACGTTGACTTTGATTAACTGACTTTTGCAGCTTGACCAGTTGAGTGGTGAAACTTTGGTGATTCAGGGTAGAGGCTGCAAGGTCTTTCCAGCACCTTGGGACCATGGAGGCCTCCAGGAACAGGCTCGTATGGACTGGTATGGAGATGCCTCGTTCCTGCGCCTGCGTTTGCAACATCCCTAAGAGGTTTAAATGTCCCCCTGCATGTAAAGAGCAGTGCACAGCAACCCGTAGGCATGTACAACAGCAAGTTTTATCTGTCCTTGAAAATCCCAGGAAGAGTGCTACATATTCTTGAGTGCCAGCCACTGGCACTTTCCCTGTGTCATATATACAGTCATACTTTTCTTACAAGCACTTTCATATTAGCTCCTTCATAATAGCTTTCACTGCCAGCTTTGGTGGTGTGGGTTACTTTATCCAGGACTGTAGGGTAAGTTGTTCACCACGCATCCCAAGGAGTTCTTCACCTCACATCTCCCACTGCATCCAGGACCCAGACCCCCAGAGACCTGCACCCAGTTCCTAGACCTACAAAGTCTTCATGCTGGTCCTCAGACAAACACCATACGTATCTCAGCATCCTAGTTCTTCAGTTGGTTATTCCCTCTCCTTATCCTTCCTGCTGCCTTTGAAAGTATCTTGGGACAGCAGCTCAAGTGCCTCCATTGAGGCATATAAACAATGTACACATAGCTAAGGGCAAAACAGCTAATCATAGAATATCTCAAGTTGGAAGGGACCCATAAGGATTATCGAGTCCAACTCCCTGCTCCTCCCAGGACTACCTAAAACTAAACCATATGACTAAAAGCGTCGCCCAGACACTCCTTGAACTCCGACAGGCTTGGTGCTGTGACCACTTCCCTGGGGAGCCTGTTCCAGTGACTGACCACCCTCTCAGTGAAGAACCTTTTCCTAATGTCCAATCTGAACTTCCCCTGATGCAGCTTTATTCCATTTCCTCGTGTCCTATCGCAGGTCACCAGAGACAGGAGATCAGCACCTCCCCCTCCACTGCCCCTCTTGGGGAAGTTGTAGACTGCGATGAGGTCACCCCTCAGCCTTCTCTTCTCCAAGCTGAACAAGCCAAGTGACCTCAGCTGCTCCTTGTAAGTCTTGCCCTTGAGATCTTTCGCCATCTTGGTGGCTCTCCTCTGGACACACTCTAGTAGTCTGATGTCCTTATATTGAGATGCCCAAAACTGCCCACAGTACTCGAGGTGGGGCCGCACCGGTACAGTGTAGAGTGGGACAATCACCTCCCTTGACCGGCTAGCTATGCTGTGCTTGATGCACCCCAGGACGCGGTTGGCCCTTTTGGCTGCCAGGGCACACTGTAGACTCATATTCAACTTGCCATCAACCCAAACCCCCAGATGTCTTTCTGTGGGGCTGCTCTCCAGCCTCTCATCCCCTAGTTTGTATGTATAACCAGAATTACCCTGTCCCAGGTGGAGAATCTGGCACTTGTTCGTGTTAATTTTCATACGGTTGGTGATTGCCCAAGCTCTCTAGTCTATCTTAGATCTCTCTGTAAGGCCTCTCTACCCCTGAGGGTGTCCACAGCTCTTCCTAGTTTAGTGTCGTCAGCAAACTTAATTAACGTACATTCAATTCCTGCATCCAGATCATTTATAAAAACATTGAGGAGAACTGGCCATAAAATCGAGCCCTGGGGAACCCCGCTGATGACTGGCTGCCATTCTGATGTAACCACATTTGCTACAACTCTTTAAGCCTGATCCATCAGCCAATTACTCACCCAATGTATTAGGGTCTTATCTAGCTGTGTGCTGGACATTTTGTCCAGAAGGATACTGTGAGAGATAGTATCAAAAGCTTTGCTAAAATCCAGAAAACCCCCACATTTACTGGCTTCCTTTGGTCAACTAGATGGGTGACCTTGTCATAAAAAGAAATTAAGTTGGTTAAGCCGGACTTTCCCCTTGTGAACCTGTGCTGGCTGTGACCAATAACTGCACTGTCTCTTAACTATTTTTCAATAACTCCTAGAATCACCTTCTCCATAATTTTACCAGGCACTGAAGTGAGTCTGACAGGCCTGTAATTACCAGGGTTTTCCTTCTTTCCCTTCTTGAAGGCTGGGAAAGTGGAAAAGTTTGCCAGCTTCCAGTCAACTGGGACCTCTCCAGACTCCCAAGACCGTTGAAAAATAATGAAGAGCAGTCCCGTGATGACATCGGCCAGTTCTTTCAGTACCCTGGGATGAATCCCATCAAGCCCCATAGATTTATGTGCATCCAGGTGGAGCAGTAGGTGTTGAAACAAGTTCAGGGTTGGCTAGAAGTTTATCAACCACCCAGTCATGGTTTTCTAACACAGGGCACCAGGGGTCCCAGGGCCTACCATCGGTGTTGAAGACAGAGGTGATGAAGGCATTAAATATCTCTGCTTTTTCTACGACCCTATTTGTGAAGTTACCGACCTTGTCAAGCAACGGACCAGTGTTATCTTTGGTTCTCCTTTTGCTATTAACATATTTAAAAAGCCCTTTTTGTTGTCCTGCACAGTGCTGGCCAGCTTGAACTCTAGTCAAGCTTTGGCTGCACACATTTTCTCCCTACAGCAGTGAACAGCATCTCTGTAGTCCCCCTGTGTCACCTGTCCTTGCTTCCAATGTCCATACACCTTCCTTTTCTGCCTACGTTCTAGAAGAAGATCCCTGCTTAGCCAAGCTGGCCTTCTGCCCTGGTTGCTTGACTTCTGACACTTTGGAATTTCCTGTGCTTAAGAGATGGCTTTTAAAAAGTGACCAGCATTTATGGACTCCAGTACCTTCAAAAGCAGATTCCCAGGGGACCTTACTAACTAGCTCCCTCAGCAGCTTGAAGTCTGCTCTCCCCGTATAAGTTTTGCTGTCCGTTTTTATCCTATCGCCAACTTTTTATCCTATAACTCAACTACTTTGTGGTCACTGTGACCAAGATAGCAACCAATCACCACTTTGCCCATGAGTACCTATCTGTTTACAAACAACAAATCTAGGAGGGCACCTTTCCTAGTTGGCTTCCTTAGTACCTGCACCAAGAAGTTATCTTCAACATGCTTCAGAAATTTCCTGGACCTGTTTGTGTCCACTGTATGATATTCCCAGTTGATGTCTGGGAAGTTAAAATCACCCATAAGGACAAGGGCAGCTGATTTAGAGATATCCCTTAATTCCTTGTAGAATAATTCATTGGTGTCATCGTCCTGGCTGGGTGGTCAATAGTAGACTCCCACAACAACATTCGCTTTATTTGCTTTCCCCTTCATCCTTACTCAGAGGCCCTCAACTGTGTTGTCACCAGCTGCAAGTGCCACACAATCCAGCCCCTCCCTTACATCCAGCACCAGCCCCCCTGCCTTGCCTGCCCTACCTATCCCTCCTGAAGAACCTATAACTGTCCATCACAGCACACCAGTCACAGGACTCATCCCATCAGGTTTCGCTTACGCCAATGATGTTGTAGCTCTGGGACCGAGCCAAAGCTTCTAGCTTCTCTTGCTTATTCCTTATATATCTTTATATACTTGAATAGAAAGCTTCAAATGTGAAGGTGAAGATGGGAATAATAGTAATAGATTTGGAGGGGCGATACAGGTAAATAAATTTATGTGACTGATTATTAGAGGAAAACTGGACTTTATTTAAGAAGAGGGGACAGGTGAATGGCAAGGTCAGTATATTTGAAAATACTTATTTACTCCTGTCCACCTGCCTGTCTCTGTATTTATGTCTGTCTGCTCTGTATCAGATTCTTGGTACATATTGTTCCTGTAAGGATAAGTTCACAACATTATTTGTAGATGTTTAAGTCTTACAGCCACATTTAGGTTTTTGATTCATGTGCCTTCTGAATATGTGGAGATACAATTACATTTCTAAACCCACTTTTTCTCCCGGATGGAAGAAGAGATGGTATAAAGCATATATATCTTCTTGCTTTTCTTTCTAATTCATATTGTCGAGTGGTGCATTTTGTGCACGTTAGCATCCATTTACTGTTAGAAACAACAGCCAAAGAAATGAGGTTTGTGTGTAATGCCATAAGTGGACTGTCTTCAGAGCCTTTATCTCCTGTAGTTAGCTGCAGTCCAGGTGTCGTTCTGAACTTGTTTAGCTTAAGCCATTCAAACACACTGAAACAGAAGAGAACATTGTTTATGTCACAGCCAAATTGACCAAGAATCATTTTTTTTCTCTGCCATCCAAATGGTTGATCAAATTAAATCTAACAGGTCATGGAAAGTAGGGACATAACTGACATGGTGCAAGATTAATGTGGTTTAATTTCGTGCTCTCTCTTTTGCTGCTTCTAAGCAAAGCCTCTGTTGGGGAGTCCTCTGCTTTCTTAAGTAATGAGACCGTGATTTTTCTTTGACTGCAGGTTTTGTTATGAATGAAGCTCTTGCTTTAAGGTGCGACTGACTCACACGCATTGCCATCTGCTGATAGCAGCTGAAACTGCAGCTTCTCGGGAGAGGTCTTCGAGGTCTGGCGTTTCTCTCAGCAAATTGTAATCCAAATAGTTTAACAAAACCTCTACCTATCTGTCTGTCTGTATATCTATCTATCTATCTATCTATCTATCTATCTATCTATCTATCTATGTATATCTAGAAGGTAGAGATATGACATATCATTCATCAACACTGCCTATGTTTCTAGCTTTGCATATTTTTACAAACTGAGTGATATGTTTTGAAGGTGTAAGAAGGCTCTTTCCTGACACTTTTCATTATTGTGATAGTCAAAGAATGACAGAAATAATAAACTAATAATCTTTCTCTACTTCTGCAGAAGTTAGGAGTATTAATTAAGTCAATTAATATAATTTGACAGATATGCATGTGTGTACGTGGAGAGCTGAAATTAAAACTGTCATATTCTTTCCCAGAGTTTGTCCTGCTGGCCTTGGCCAGGACTCTGCGACATGGCATGTTAGGCACAGTAAGTGGATACTGAAACCTCCAAGGCATTAAGAAACATTAGGAGGAAAAGAAAAGAAAGCTCTTTCCACGCCTTGTGCTCAGCTGCTTCCCCTCCTCTTGGGGATGGCTGGAAGGCTGACCCAGGGTTTGGAGTACCAGGACCATCACTGATACTAAGCCTTTGATTGTGGCATCTTATCATGGCAGTGCTGGAGGTGTCTGCTCAGGAATGCCAGGCTGTGTTTTTCCCAAGGATCTTCCCTTGATAAATGATGACACAATGCTGCCGCGTTCAGGAACAAGGACAAGAACATTCTGAAAAAGCTCTTGCAAAATTGCCTTTGTCTTTCAGCAACTACCAAAGCTTATGAGAAGAAAAGCTCACTTGCAGGTCATAATGGTGTAGTTTTCTATAATTTGTTCAGTAGCTGATGATCTGCATTTTGCCCAAATCATAGTAAATTTAAGACAAGTTTTAGTCTCTGCTACATTTACTGATATTTCTTCAAAGGATCTTTGATGTTGCAAATCATTCTTTCAAGGGTGCTTACCTTTATAGCTTTGGTTTTAATGAGAATATGATTTTATGATTTCAAGCATATATTTCAAGCCTGAGTTTTTGTGTCCAAGGTTAGAGCATACTAGTATTTTTCCACTGTTGCTTGTACATATGTGTGTATTTTTGCGGGCCTTCGTGTTTGTTTTCAAAACATTTTATCTTATTTTATCCGTGGTTTGTTCTGTGTTCACTTGATACAAGCATATTTGGTGACAAGTGGTGTCCCGCAGGGGTCCATATTGGGACTAGTACTGTTTAATATCTTCATCAATGACATAGACAGTGGGATCGAGTGCACCCTCAGCAAGTTTGCAGATGACACCAAGCTGAGTGGTATGGTCGACACGCCAGAGGGACGGGATGCCATCCAGAGGGACCTGGACAAGCTGGAGAAGTGGGCCTGTGTGAACCTCATGAGGTTTAACAAGGCCAAGTGCAAGCTCCTGCACCTGGGTTGGGGCAACCCCCAGTATCAATACAGGCTGTGGGATGAAGGGATTGAGAGCAGCCCTGCCAAGAAGGACTTGTGGGTACTGGTGGATGAAAAGCTGGACATGAGCCAGCAATGTGCGCTCGCAGCCCAGAAGGCCAGTCGTATCCTGGGCTGCATCCAAAGAAGCGTGGCCAGCAGGTCGAGGGAGGTGATTCTGCCCCTCTACTCTGCTCTGGTGAGACCCCACCTGGAGCACTGCATCCAGCTCTGGAGCCCTCAGCATAAGAAAGACACAGACCTGTTGGAGCGGGTCCAGAAGAGGGCCACAAAAATGATCAGGGGGATGGAACACCTCTCCTATGAAGAAAGGCTGAGAGAGTTGGGGTTGTTCAGTCTGGAGAAGAGAAGGCTTTGGGGGGACCTTATTGCAGCCTGTCAGTACTTCAAGGGGGCTTATAAAAAAGATGGCAGCAAACTTTTTAGCAGGGCCTGTAGTGATAGGACAAGGGGGAATGGCTTTAAACTAAAAGAGGGTAGGTTTAGACTAGATATGAGGAAGAAATTTTTTACGCTGAGGGTGGTGAAGCACTGGCACAGGTTGCCGAGAGAGGTGGTGGATGCCCCATCCCTGGAAACATTCAAGGTCAGGTTGGACGGGGCTCTGAGCAGCCTGATCTAGTTGAAGATGTCCCTGCCCATGGCGGGGTGTTGGACTAGATGACCTTTAGAGGTCCCTTCCAACCCAAACTATTCTATGATTCTATTCTATGATTCTATATTTATTTCCCTCATCAGCTGAATTGCTGGATTTGTGTGTCAAGAGATCATTAATAGTCTAGGAAACCCTTAGCCTGCAGTAAACATGTTAAAACTTTAACCTATTTGTCAAGGGTTGCCAAATAATAAAACTTATCACTTCAGCAGCTGTTCAAGAGGTCAGTAGAGGATGAGTTAATAGTTTCAAAATCTTTCCTAATGAAGGGATGTCCACGTATCAAAGACTATTACCACTGACACTGATGGGCATCCATTCTGGCACATCAGCTCACAAAACTAAGGCTGAATGTGTATGGAAGTTAAAAAATAACTTTTCAGTCATATGTTCATATTCTTGTAACAACCCTGAGGCAAATGGGTTTTATGGGAAGATTGCCATATGAGTAGTTAAAAAGACTCTAAGTAGTATGTTTTTGGGTTTTTTTTCCGCTTCATGAAAAAAATTTTCTTTCTATTCTTCTAGTACTAAGCTTTTCCCAGTACTACAATAAAAACTGCTGGTGTGCTTGGCTTGTTTGACCTTGTCCTCTCAGGATACTTATTAGCTCCTAGGAGCAGGCACTGACTGAGTGCATTGGAGGACTATAGGCAGTGTTGTTAATAATCTTTCATTCAGTGGCTGAAGAATTTGTCATTGAATCGATGACTTGTTGCACTGTTCTTCCCTGGACTCCTGCCTTTCATTTGTATTGTATTCACTTGATTTTACGGGCAATGTGAAACAGAGAGGTATGAATAGACTGGTTCCTCTGGCTAAAGGCACCATGCCTTCAGTCATTCTGTAGAATCTGCTTTTTTACCTTAGGGTTTTGTTATTTTGCTGAAGCTTTGCATTCAAGACTTTACTTTCTAATTCCTGACTTTGATGGAACATTGTTTGGGTGCTCTTTGCTCTATGATATCCCTGAAAAAAAAAAAAAAAAAAAGAGGGTTGGTTTTATAGCGTTTACCACTTGCCATGACAGCAGAGGAGCCATAGTGGGGTACAGATGCTAGCTGGGGAATATGCGGAGCTCGTTATGTTCCTAGTGCCTTCATGAGATATAGACAGGTCTGCTCCAAGAACATGCCATGGTCAAAGTCCAAAGAGAGGAGTCCCTGAGGATGGTTACAACCTTTCCACTTCCTCTGGCATGCACAGTGGTAAGGAAAGTTTTGAGCTGTGCCACGGGTGCCTGCTACGTCCTTTGCAAACAGGATGCCTGAAAAATGCAATGAAACCTTGGAGTGGAAAGTAATCGCCGTTGAATGTTATGTTCTCTGAATGATAATGGCTTGTGCAAGTGTTGTCTGGTGTAGTAGAGTACATTAAAGTGGACATGGTATTTAGGAGGAACTGATCTGTGATTTACATGGGCCATTGATGGCTGTGGAGTCATAAAGTCTCAGTATTCTAGTGCTCCCGAGTACATCCTGCCTCAATCAGTCTGTGCAGGCTAAGACTTCTGTTCACCCCTTTTTGGTTGCTCCAGCTGCACTTACTATACAAATAAGTACTTCAAGACATGTAACAATTAGTGGTGGTTTTTTTTTTTTTTTAATCTTATTTTAGGACAAATAAGCAATAAATGTTTGCACCAAGAAGTAAACCTGGAGTCCCTCCATTGAGTGCAGCCACAGCTAAGCAACAAATGTAATTATCTGAGCAGTGTGCCCATTCGTCAGCATAGCAGGTGCTGTGAGCAGTCAGACATAGCTGGCAGTGTGTGATATCAGATGTTATTAAAGAAAGCAGCTGTATTAACGACCATTCAGTCAACTATTCATTTTGGTTAGGATAAAGAGAAGAATATGATTCTAAGTAGAATTATCTAATTCTAAGTAGCATTATAGTTAGAGGAAATATATATACACATATGTTCAGATGAACTTCCCAAATGCTTGTGGCTACAAATTTTCAGAAGTGGTCTAAAGAACAGAACATATGGATATGTAGAAACTCTGTTAAATATTTCCCTTTCTAATAAAAAAATTATTTGACAGAATTTTAATGAATGTTTAGGAATTTAAAGCTGTTTTTGAGGTTTTAATAAAACATTCTGATCAATGATGGGGTAGGATAGATTCAGTGATCAAGAGCAATTTGGATAAATTCCTCTAAATCTTATATATCACCCTAATTTCTTGTGATCCACATTAATTGACTAGAAAATTTAAAAAAAAAGACTTCTTCATGAGACTTCTGATGTTTTTCTTCTGAACCTGGTGATCATATCTACTGGGAGAGTGTAAAGCACCTAAGTATAATGAAAAATACATCCTGCTGTACTTTTGGCATAACTTCCAGTTTTTCAGAGAAACCTGAAATACAGTATTTTAAAAATGTCAGAAAAACTACAAATGTCTTCAGAAACAAAAATTGCAGAAGTCTGTTGGAATTTTGTGTAGTTTTTTGACTTATCTGTTAGATTTCCTTTTCATGAGCTGCTCAGAAACCTCTACCCAAATAAGGTTTTGTCTGCAAGTAGATTTAAACTGCAGCTGTTTTCTCTGTGGATACCAGTGCAGCATCAGAACAAGGTTACTTGTGTTTCTGTTACACGGCATTCCCTAATCAGTGTTCGAGAGCTGAACATGTTGATTTGGGAGTTAATATTCGAAAAGGATGTGAATCGGCTTTTGAAAGTTTCTTGCATGAAACTAATCAATCTGATTTGTCATCTGACTGTGCCTGCCCACCCTCACCAGGGTCCCCCCAGTGCCACTGTCACCGCCCTGCTGTGCTTGCACTGCTGTGGGATGGTGCCCCTCGGGGAGGTTTTGACACTTGTCCTGCCTCCAATCCCTCCTGCTGCAGCCTCCTGCTGCAGCCTCCTGCTGCTCCCGGACATGATCGGCATAATCATCCACTCAGCTGTGAAAAGATGTGGGATAATGGGGATGGTAGGCACAGATTTACTAGTTAGTGCTGTTCAGGCTCATCTGACTCATTTGGATGCAGCAGGTTAGGGAAAGAGCGACCTAAGTATTACATTACATAGAAAAAGGTGTTTTCACTGGACAGCTACATTGCCATGACTTCCGCTTGTTTTCATATCTACTTCCAGAACTGCCTGATTTTACCATGTGCTTCAACAGGGCAGAATATACATTTTGTATGCCTCAAAACAAAATGGCATTTTAAAATCCCATCCTGAAAAGAGTCACCTTTAAAGTCTGACAGAAAATCATTTATTGCCCTAAGTTTTGCAGTATGTTTAGAAACTGATGGAAAATACACCTTGAAATGTGGAAAAATCAACATTCAGGGCATTTTATTGTGGTAGAAAGTGTTCACAGCTGATGTGCAGAAGTGGTAGGAAAGAAATTACAGTGATTATTTCTTTGTAAATAGGTTGTGGCACTGTAACTTAAATGCTGATTACAAGCAAAATTGATGCTTGCAGATTTACTGAGGCACTAATGTTTGTACCAAACATAGTTATGTCATCGTTCTTTGGTGTCATCTTTATTTCCCTTGGATGGATTTATCTGGTTGGCAGGTGGCTATCAAATGGGTTATCAGTTTAGCGGTATGAGGAAGGGTATGCGGAGCAATACTTTCCACTGCTCCTTCATTACAGGTTTTTCCATCAGTTTCAGCTGTGGTAAAAGGATACTTGTGTATTTCCATCCTCATCTTTTGTGCACCACTCATGCTTCAGCACTTAGAATATATACTAAGTGTCTCTGACAAGGAGATACAGATTTGAACAAAGAAATAAAAATGTGGCATATGTGCTAACAACAGAAATATTTGCAGTGTTCAACAAACTCATTTATGAATAAGCCCAGTTCTCTGAACCTGTCTGCACTGGGGCCATTTTCATCATTTATTATATATTAAAACCACTCTGTATTGCTCTGATTTTATTGGTATTAAATAGAGCTAAATTAAATTAAAGACCTTTTTTTTTGCAAGACTGGTGTGCTGTAAAGAGAACCTTGTGTAAATGAAAACTGTCCATGCTCTCTATGCAGTCATTTATATTTGTGCTAGAGAAGCAGTAGGATGCTATGAAGTTAAATTGGTACAGTTTGTCCTCAATCTTTGCTTAGTATTTGGTCTCCAAGGGTAAACAGAAACATAGGATGTGGCTCCATGCTATGTTATCTCCAGTGGCAAGTCTGTCTTCAAAGGTTTGCACCCTCTTTCTGCCTCCTGACCCTGGCTGCCCTTTCCCACATCATGTCACAATGTGACTCCCCCTTCTGTGCTAATACAATTGTTTGTGGGACCATGCTGTGGATGGGATCACTGCACTAAGCTGACTTAAGAAAATGATTATTTGCTTTGATTAGTGACCCAGTTTACAGGGCAGCCCCATGGACAGTTTTAGTGGTACACCGGTGAGGGCAGCAAGTGGTGGAACTCACGGAGACAGTTAACTCCTACAGCCACAAAAGTAAACCACAAACCAGCCTGGATCTGGCTTGTCTACACTAAAAACTTGCGTTGTGGTAAAAGTATTTAACTAAATCTGATCACTGTCTGAATCAGGAGACCTTGAGAAACAAATAAAATGGAGTGTGCAATTCACCTATATCATAGCAAATGTTCACCCAGAGATCACATTCAGACTGAGTATATGACCTTAATTCTTTTATTTATCTATCTTTTTTAATACTGCTTTTGCATCTTTGATGTTCATGTAATGTCATTTTTGTTGGTAAGATTGATAAAGCAGCCCTCAATGTATGTCCCATTCCTTTTCATATATCCAGTCAAGTATATTTCAATGTGGCTAATAAATGAAAGTGAGGTATTATTAAGTTAAATTTCTGATGAAGACTTGTACAGTTCCATCAAGACTATGGTCCTGATTTGACTGCAACTGCAAAATATCTTGTTACAATGCTTTCACTGCTTCTTTTTGCAAGTACTTGCAGAATCATTAACTTGAATGCCATGCTCATCATTCCTCCCAAGATGTTCTTCTTTCTGTTATTAAAGAAGTACAGAAGTCTACCAACTGAATTTTTAGAACATGATTATTCTTCTTCTGAGTTCTTAAAACCATGGCTTATTAGACATGGTCTAACTATGGATTTTCAGAGATGATTTGAATGTTTTCTTGCCTTTTTTTTTTTTTTTTTTTTTGCATTAGAAGTCTTTCCCAAGTATATGAAAGCACAGGAGCTAGGATGTTATATGATGACCAATATGAGAATGCAGTAAAGGAAATAATAATAGTTCAGAAAACATGTTTTATTGACAAAGGTGTAGGGCCTCTTACAATTGTATATGTAGACTTAATCTCTTTGGGAATATTTGAAACATAGGATGTTAACGTTCTAACAGAAATAGGACTAAACACCTGGATGTGTTTTGTCTGTAAACTGAATTTCAAGTCAGTCTGAACAACACCCACAAACATTTTCAGCATTTCCAAAAAAACCCCGATGCTAAAATTTGAAAATGAAAAGGTAAGGTAGCCGGCATCATTGGATAAACTTCCGGATAAACTTCCAGATAAACTTCCTTCAGACATCTGAATGACAGCTCCAAAGAAAAACAAATGGCTTTCATAGTCATGTGGGTAAGAGGATCCAGAAACCACCCAGGAGCATCTGAGAATGTGGGGAATTCTGCAGATGCTTACCCCTTTTTTCAAGCTGGGTCACACTGAAAGAATTCCAGATGAGGAATACTGGGGAAGCTATGAAGGAATTCTCTAGTTAAATACAGATCCAGAATTACATTTTATGTAATTTGTTTTATTTGTAGCAAGTTGTTTCAAATCTTTTACTTCCAAGCTTGACCTGTCTTGTTAATTAAATTTTTGCTTTGTTTCACCATTAAGGTTGTCTGGTGTTGTAGATACAAGGTGAATCAGGGTAAAACTGGGAAACTTAGGATGTAATATCTGCATAAAGGCAGAAGCAAGGAGTCTTAACAGAACTGCAAGGAGATGCAAATATAAACCAGCAGATATATCAGCATCTGGCTCCTTTTGCTAAGATGTTTTAAATCAGTGTCAGGCTGTTAAAGCTATGCAATTTAAATATGTCTAAGGTAAAAGCTGTCTTTCATGAGAAAAAAAAATCCATGTAACGTCCTCCACATGCTGAAGTGTAGACCTGTATACACCATCAGGGTGTGCCTGAGTGGACAATGTGCAACATCCTTGCTCAGTAAGGCACTTGAGCATTTAAACATTAGTATTAGTCATAAATAAGTACATTGCAGGAGAGTTTTTCTTTTTTTCAGTAATAATAATAAAGAAGTTGAGCAACTTCTTCCATTCTTTTGACCCTAGCATGCCAACCCTAAATAGTAAACTAAACATTCATGAAAAATTAATCACTTAGGAAATTAGTATCTTCTTATATTTCAGTCAGTGAAACTTCACCAGCGCCATCCGTTCAGTGACAGTCAGGACGATTTTGATGTGGTACACTTCATCTTGAACCACGCAACCTTCAGACGATCTCTTATATAGGTAGCAGCTGGAGCAGCCCTGTGAAATATAGTCACGATGCCTAAACATGAAAAGCCAACCGCCATTGAAGGAAATGGTAATTACAGCTATAATTATGCATCTTAAGCACATACTCATTTTCTGCATGTAGCTCAACAGTGTGCAAGTTTTGTTTTCTTCTTGTTCTTTCTAATACAAAATCTCCTTTGTCAGAATTCATTATCTTTTGTTCAGAAATGTATTTTACTTGGCTTTCGAAAGCAGCTTTGCTGTATAAGTTGGCTAGTTGTAGCATGGCAGTGTGGCTTTCCACTGGTTAGTAAATCAAAAGAGTGCAACCACAGCCCTGTTACTTGTCTTACATTTATATGTAGTTTATAGGGAAGATTAAGAAAACAAGGGTATTTTGTGGCTTCTGTAAGCTGCACAAAGGCAATGCCTCCTTTTCTTATTGCTTTCAGTATTTGGTATGAAATGTCAAGCATTCTTCATGGTAAGATTAACAATATTTCTATACTGATACTGCACTGTTCTGGATGTAAGAAATGTTTTTGTGGGATGATAATGCCTAATGGCTTATTTTAGCAAAGTGCAAGGCAACACTTTGATATGCAAAGTGCTTTCAGTTCTCATGAGCAATACTACCCTTTCCAAAATATGGATCTTTTTCATATGGAACAGGCATGACATTTCTGATCTTCAGCATGGAAGAAAATTGCCAGGGACCTTATTCTAGATGGGTTTCTGAATGAATTCATTTGGTCTTGCTAAATACCAGGGCTGGCACAGTGCTTTCTATATTTTTAATCCACACTTGTAACGTGTAATAGTAATAAAATGGGTTCTGCTTCCATAGAAAACATCAGAAGGGACTGCTTAGCATTTGGGCAGAATATAACGTGTAGTCCATTTTAAGAGTCCATACTAGTTTCTTTCCTTTTGTTGTCTGAGCACCTTCATTGTTTTTTTTCCTCCAGTTTTTTCTACAAGTCCCTTTACTGACCAATTTAACTTTCAAGCAGTACATGCTAATGGAGCTCATTTTAACATGAGAGAAGCACAGAATTTAATGTAGCATAGGCAAAATACCAGCTTCAGCAGAATTTTCATCTGAATAAGAAACAAAATTAGCATGACCATAGAACATACACATTTTTATAAGCATTTCTAATGAACAAATTCTTAGAATATCAAGGTTCTAAGTTTACCATAAACATCTGCCTTCTGCTTGCAGGTATCTGACTGAATTGACTTATCTTCTGATTCAGTAACTTTATTATTCATTCAAAGTACAGAGGTTAGCATTCCCATGCTGAACAAAAACGACACATCTTTTAACTGGAGAACATTGAGATCTCCAGGTTGCAGAATCATGATCACTCCTTGACACATTTTGCATGAAAATTTATCCTGTACATAATTTATAATAAAATCTAGCTACCTTAATGACAGTTATGAGTATATTCGGAGGTGAGATTGTGTGAGTAAATTCAAGACTCAGTCTTGATTTAAGAAGACTTAAAAAGCTGGAGGTCCACTATAAGTGACTATGAGACGCTTTCAGAATGTGGTTCTGAGTCCACTTTTGACTTAAAATGTTCCAAGGGCTGGAGTTATTCAGCACAGAGCTCAGGCACTAATCTAGTTGCAATTTCTTTACAGGAGGTTTTGCTTCATCATTGCTGACTGTCCTGAGGAATATTCTTGCAAAAAATGGACGCCATCAACAGTTGCAAAAATGCAGTCTAGGGCCATACATTTTTGCTTTTTGATATCTTTAGCTCTAGTGAAGCCCTGGTTTGGCCATAATGTCTTCTTGTTTCATAATGTCTTCTGCAAAATCTATGATAGGAGATTTATGGTTCATTATGCTAAGTTCATGAGTGTGAATTCATTGTGTCTTTCTCATACAGGAAAAGAAGACTTAGGGCACAAATCTTAGGAGTGGATGTTTAAAAGAGATCAGATGGAAAGTGCTTATTATCCTCTAAAAATAATAGAGAATCTGTGGTGAGCTGGACAGCTGTAGGTATCAACCTTAAAAGAGCTGTCTTCTCACAAGGTAGTCAAAAATACAATTGACTTCAGATCCACTAAGAATGCTACATTTGTAACTTGAACATGAACTGTTTTCTCCATATTAACGTGTTCTTCCCATGTTAACAGTACAATGAATGAATGGCAATAAGCTAAGCAAATCACATTTCGGAACCTGAAAAGGTCAGATTGGTATGATTTACTGCAGTCTCACACTTCCCAGAATGCATTGGACAATTAATATTCTGTTCCTAATTCTTGCAGTAAAGACTGCAATGAAAATGAAAAATTGCTGACCATCAAGCCAACTGTGTGATGAAGACACAATGCAAATGTGGCTTCTCCTTGTTGTTTTATTACAGTAACCAATGCGTCCTGCAAGCTCGTCAGATCTCTAGTCTTGGGTAGGACAAAGCACTACATGGTTAGGTCTTTGTCTGGCATAGGTAGGGAAATGTGGGTGTATCCACAGAGACAGTGTGAGTCACAGTGGCCTGGAAACTTTTATCTGTGCCTTCCTGAAGAGGGTGAAATACTGAGGGGTTTCTCACTAAATTATCTTCCTCCTCTGCCTTCTGTAGGTTTTATAATAGGAAAATCAGATTTGACCTAAAATTCTTGCACTGAAATCGTGCAATAAACTTATTTATCCCTGAAGGGGAACTTTGTCTAAGAGAAGTCCTGACCCACAAACTGAGAGACAACACTCAAACCTCCTGGTGTGTAAGTACAGCCCAGAAAGAAACTGGAACGAGGAGAGTGTAATCAGATGATGTGCCCAATGCCAGCCACAGTGCCAACTTGATCTATGTGAGCTCAGTCTCTGTCATTTTAGTAGAACATTTGTAATTTTTCCTTACCTGTGGAAAACAAATGAGCAATTTATGGATGTGAATTGAATGGATTCCATTTGTTCCCTGTGGTCCCCATCTGTAATTTTCAAATGTTGACTGGGCTACAATTAGTTGGGCAAATTCTCTTCAATGGCAATCTGCAGAGAGTGAAAGCTTGTTGCCTCTCGGGCAACTTCTGGAAACTCTTTGGGTATAGAAGTCTGCAGGCCATAGCATATACATTAAGACTAATAAGTCTACCGAGACACTAGTGACTTTATGACATTGTAGTATAAATATTCTGCCTACTTTAGTATTTACAACTTGCTAATTCAGGTGCAGAAAAATAAACACTATATTTGCCAGTGTGATTGTAACTGAATAGGAATTATTATTTTACTTCATAAATTCATAGCTATTGCTGGACAGGGTATATTTTTGGGTTGTGATTTTTATTTTAGTCCATTGGAAGAAAAAATTGCAATACTAACTGGGAAAAACATAGAAGAAAAATCAAGCATGGTCTCAAATACTAAATGTTCCATTTGTTCTATAAATTCAATTTTTATTTGTAATTTCTGTGTTTCAAGTCCCCTTCTCCTGTGCCCAAGATGGGCCAAGCTGTTTTTCTCAATGTTTGGAAATACACTAAGAGGATGGGGTCTATAGTATTAAGGTCTCAGATCTTGGATGTTGAAGTCTGCACCAGTTCACTCTTGCCATAGACTTTCTGTGAGATCTTGGTATATTATTTCTTGTGTGTTTTACAGCTGTTACTTCTAGTGATATTTATCCTCACAGAAGTGTTGTGAGATGCTCTCATATTTACACGATCAGAAAGAATAGTATGGAAAAGTATGTAAATACCTAGAATTGAGTATTATACAGCTCTTCCTATTCTTTTTGACTAATACTTCACATGCATTTGTTGTCTAATATGGTCTTGCATTGCTGACATTTCTGCATGTTGGGCAGCTGGTTTATTAGCTATCTAGGCTAATGGCTTTCTGGCACTGAAAAAAGTCCAGCATGGTCCAGTCCAGAGGAAGACACAATAATTGCTTGCAAGGCTCTATCTGCATATGATCCATTTCATTGGCTTGACAATTAATTAATAAAGTAGAAATTTATTTTATAACATGTACAAAAAATCTGATAACATTTTTTGAATTACAGATTACTTTTTATACCACTGATCTTTTTCTATGGTACCAGCATGCAGAAGTGCTTACCAGCAGTCAGTTTTACATAGTAGTAATGTGAGCAGTAATATTGCAACAGTGGGCCATATTTTATGGGGTACTTCTAAGAATCATGATCCCTTTCACAGTGAAAAATCAAGGAGACTTTATCAGTATAAATTAAGTTTTAAAAAAACCCAAAACATGAAATGTGAGTGTTGTACAGTTTGATCTCTCTCCTGAGCTGTCTGATGTTCTGCTTCACTGCAGTCTCTGACTTGCAGGTTAGTCTGAGCCCTTATGCAGGACACCCTCCTTTAGTCTTGTTGGCTCATTTGTGGCTATAGTCTAAAACATAAATAAGACTTCAAGTAAAATGATAGCTTACTCAGATTACACTTTCCCTGCCTTTAGTCTAGAAAGATAAGGAAGTTTCCCTTAAACTACTGTGGAAAAAAAAAAAAATCAGAAAGTGATTGGGTTTCCTAGAGCATAAGGAGTTATGGACCATAGCTCCAAATATACCTAATGATATATGTATCATTAGGGCAGGATGACGTATCCTGGAAGATATAACAGCTGAACAATAGTTTGCTCTGGGTCACATAAACTCAAGTTAGCTGACTCAAAGCCTAATAACCTGATATTAGCCCTATGAATATTAATACCGTGAAGAAATGAGGTCCTATCAACCCTTTTCTGGAACAACAAGTAATTCTAGACTGTGCTGTAGTGAGACTTAGTTGCTTTTAGTGGAGGATTCACTGAACTTTTGATAAGCGGGATCACGTGAAAATCTGTTTAAAAAAGCAGAAGACAAGTATATAGATCTAAAAGTATCTCACATAATGATGATTTTGTTCCTGCATCAAAGACTATACATTTCTATTTTAACAAACCAGAGCATCAAAAATGCTCTTCAGTTTTCCTATAGGATGATAATGCTGTGCCTGAGGAATGCACTCTACAGTTTCTTTATGTTGTGGTTTATAGAAGAACATTTAAATTTAGTGCTAAACTGCATTTAGATTTTGTGTCACCATGAACCGTAATTTGTGTATTGTTGAAATGCTTCTCCCTGTCAGTAAGACAGGGTTTGCCACAAGCAGCTAAAGTCTGAGTTCTGAGCTGCCTAGCCTCTTGCTTTCCTCTTTGAAAAGTATTACAGAGTTCATGACCTGAAATAGCTTTCCAATAATAATAATGTTAAACAGTAATGATTATTTATCTCTCTTACTGCTCAAATACCCAACCAGCTAACAACATTGGTCTTTTAATGACATGTACAAAACCCCCAAACACAAAAAGACAACTATTAATACAGTTTGTCTGAATTACAAGTCTCCAGGGGTAGATATAATGTGGGTGTGGTGGGGGGTGGCTATGTAGCTTATATGAACGCATGCATATACGCTGTTCAGGACAAACGTCAGGGGTGGTAAAGCTTCTTCATCCCCCCTCCTCAGTGACTTTGCTCTTCCTAAACAGCACCAACTGCTATCACAGCTGACACAAGTGAATAACTTTTAGTTCTACCCTGAGCTTCAGCTTTTATACTAGTGACACAACTCATGACATAAAGTAGAGTGCAAGGAAACTGGAGGATTGAAGAGTCCTCCTTGGCTTCCAGCTTCTTTTAAAAATAAATTCTAGTATAATACTTCCTGCATCATACCCCAAGAGCTGCGAGACGTCTCTTATTCTGTGGATACACCAGAATGAGAAGGACAATCCTCTAGCATTCTTCATATCAACATGTTTCATCTATATATGAGCATGGGTCTGTGGAGGCAGGAATGTTCTGAAGTTCAGTTTGGAGCTATAATTTTAAATTTTTGCAGAAATAACTTTTGAAGCTGCAGTTGTGCTTGTTGGTTATGTCTGTAGTACCCACGACTCTTCTAGCTGCATGATTCCATGTAATCACTGGTCATTTTTTCTAGGCTTGTTTTGTGGCAATATATACTTCTGTTTGATTTTATGCTTTTTTTTCATTTCTTTAAAAACTTTTTTCTTTATCACTCATGTGCCTGAGCATTTAGATGAAAAAAAGACATAAACACAAAGGAGTCACTATTCAGATACACTCCCCTCTAGTAGTGTACACTAGAGTGCACTACACTCTAGTAGTGTTTGCAGTACTACAGGGCAACCAGGTGATCAGGCCCAGTCAGCATGGATTTATGAAAGGCAGGTCCTGCTTGACTAACCTGATCTTCTATGACAAGGTGACCCGCTGAGTGGCTGAGGGAAAGGGTGTAGATGTTGTCTACCTAGACTTTAGTGAAGTCTTTCACACTGTTTCCCACAGAATTCTCCTGGAGAAACTGGCTGCTCATGGCTTGGATGGGCGTATTCTTCGCTGGGTAAAAAACTGGCTGGACGGCCAGGCCCAAAGAGTTGTGGTGAATGGAGTTAAATCCAGTTGGTGACCAGTCACAAGTGGTGTTCCCCAGGGATCAGTACTGGGGCCAGTTCTGTTCAATATCTTTATCAATGATCTGGATGAGGGGATCGAGTGCACCCTCAGTAAGTTTGCAGATGACACCAAGATGGGCGGGAGTGTTGATCTGCTCGAGGGTAGGAAGGCTCTGCAGAAGGACCTGGACAGGCTGGAACAATGGGCCGAGGCCAATTGTATGAGGTTCAACAAGGCCAAGTGCTGGGTCCTGCACTTGGGTCACAACAACCCCATGCAGCGCTACAGGCTTGGGGAAGAGTGGCTGGAAAGCTGCCCAGCAGAAAAGGACCTGAGGGTGCTGGTCGACAGCCGGCTGAATATGAGCCGGCAGTGTGCCCAGGCGGCCAAGAAGGCCAATGGCATCCTGGCCTGTATCAGAAATAGTGTGGCCAGCAGGAGTAGGGAAGTGATCGTGCCCCTGTACTCGGCACTGGTGAGGCCGCACCTCGAATGCTGTGTTCAGTTTTGGGCCCCTCACTACAAGAAGGACGTTGAGGTGCTGGCGTGCATGCAAAAAAGAGCAATGAAGCTGTTGAAGGATCTACAGCACAAGTCTTATGAGGAGCGGCTGAGGGAACTGGGGTTGTTTAGCCTGGAGAAAAGGAGGCTGAGGGGAGACCTCATCATGCTCTACAACTACCTGAAAGGAGGTTGTAGAGAGGTAGGTGTTGGTCTCTTTTCCCAAGTAACAAGCGATAGGACGAGAGGAAACAGCCTCAAGTTGCGCCAGGGGAGGTTTAGATTGGATATTAGGAAAAATTTCTTCACTGAAAGGATTGTCAAACCGTGGAACAGGCTGCTCGGGGAAGTGGTTGAGTGACCATCCCTGAGGGTATTTAAAAACCATGTAGATGTGGTGCACAGGGACATGGTTTAGTGGTGGGCTTGGCAGTGTTAGGTTAATGGTTGGACTTGATGATCTTAAAGGTCTTTTCCAACTGAAACGATTCTATGATTCTATGATTCTATGATTCTACTTTCTTCAAGCAGCCTGAAATCTATTAAGTAGTTTAACACTTTATTTTACCTGAAATGTTGGATTCAGACGAGCACATTTGTTACCCTTATGCTATTTGAATTATTAAACCTTGACAGCTACCTTCTGCACTGCTTAAGCCTCTGTGTTGCATAGTCCATTGTCACTTTCACTATTATGTCAATATGATGTCAACTTGAGCACGATACACTTTCACTGCTAATGCATGTTTCAGTATATATGATATACCTCCAGCTGTTTGCTTGTTGTATGCGCTCATCAGAATCTGCAGTGGGGCCAACCTTGTACCATTAAAGTGCTTCCCTGGGAATTTCCGTTTGGCTGGAGGAGATCAGCAAAAGCATTAGTTGCAATAAAAGACCGTGCCCTATTGTTGCATGCAAAGTATCTCTTTAGAAGTGTCTGTCTTCATCTTTGCAAGCTTTCAATAGCAACGTAATGATCTTTGTCAAATGGAGATCCTGTTACTGTCAGCAGCAGAAGGCATATGTCCAAACAGAACAAAGGAGTGCTTATTTTCACATTCCACTGATGATATTGAATGATAACATTTTTGCATAGTCTTAAAAAATTATTGTGCTGATGCTGTGGAAATGATAGAAAATGTAATTATAATGAAATGTTTTGTAGAGGGAACTTAGACTCCCTGCATATATCCCAGTTTTAAAATGCCTGTCAAATTCTGGATAATAACCCTTTGCCCATTATTGCACACAGTGAAACAAGACCCTAGATTCCTTCTTGTTTGCAGCCTTACATATTTTACTGCTTTTCTTTGATACTGGGTAAAGCTAAGAAGTTGTGCCTGATAGTTAGCTACAGCGGTCCCTAGATAAATCAATTTATGTATAAATTTTCGATTAATTGCTAGTGGCTTAATAAAATTTGTAAAAGGAACTAGGGAACTAGGGAATGGGTGGAGAAAGAATATAAAGAAAAATTCAAAAGTGTTACAGGTGAATGAAGAAGGAAGATAACTGTAGTTTCCTCTTGCCTGAAAAACGCAACTATGACATGATCATGACATGTCACCTGTCCTGTCTGTACAGAGGGGACATTAGACAACATACGTCTGGAACATACATGGTATATAGGAGTGGAATGACAGCTGCCTATTTCTATTCATGGTAATATTTCTTAGTCTTCTCATTAATCTCCTACTACCATTTATTTCTATATATTTCACTGATGTGTCTCAAGTGCTGTCCCACATGTACAAGCTCAAAGATACCTCAAGAGAGCCTATTAACTCCTGGCTTCTCAGGTATTAGTTGGATTGCTTCTGAAGAAACATTGCTGGTGAATACCACTAGCAGTTTCAGGAGTGACCCATTAAATAATACGTTCATACCAATATTTGCAAAGAGCATATTAATGGATATAATACATATGAAAGAGAGGAATATTTTGCTTTCTTTATATATGCATTATCCCAGTTTCAAAGTGTCCCAGGCAAATGAATTGGATACTTTCCTGGTTATTGATGGGTAGCAGAGGCAGCATCTCTTATTGAACTTATTAAGACTGAAAAACTTCAGCAAGAGATCCACCCCAAACCAAAAATGTTTCTAAGCAGACATACTACTTGCTTCTGTAAATAGGCTCTCTCTCTAGAGTCTCCAATGTTTTTATCATCTCCTGAGTGGTAGAAGACGACTGTGGTACAGCATGCGAGTGAGCTGGGTCAACTTTTGTCACTATGCTTAGAGATTTGGTTGCTGGAGCTGAGAGTACATCTTCCTCTTTCTTCTGGGACTATGCTTTTCAGCCATGCTGCAGCTATGAAGCTTCATGCCCTCCAGTCAGTGAAATCGGAAAATGATTCTTTTAATCTTTAATATCAGCCAGTGCTTATCTTTCACATTTAAGAAAATCTTTGAGAATTGCCCTAGAAACTTTTTCATCTTCCTTGTTCTTTTCCTCAAATTGTAGGATATTGCTATCGTGTTTCTTTTTGAGGGTCCTCCTGTCCTACGGATTTCTTCCATGAGAGGAAGTTCTTCACGGCATAACTTGAGGGTTTACTTATTTGAGTGCTGAAGTAAAGTGTAACTATTTTTTCCTGTCTTCGTCTTATTTCTTGAAAACTATTTGCCATGTTCCAAAAAGCTGGGTTTGTGAAATGTTGTAAGGGAGTACAATGCAGTAATTGCCAAGAATTTCTTAAAACCTGTGCATTCCTGGTGACTGATCCACACTTCACATGCACTGGCCTTTGTTTTCACTCCACAGATGGCAGTGATGTTGACAATGAAGAAGGCAGTGCAGCTGAGAATGAAGAAAATGTCAGAGGAACAGGTCAGTAGTGTAGATTACTTTGAGGCCACACTCAGATGTTTTCTGATTATCTGTATGAATGAAGGAGGAGGAAACGTCTCCCTCTAATGTGTTTTTTTCCCTTCATCACAGATAAAGGGGGGAAGAGAGCAACACCAAGAACCAGAAGGGGACATACGAGAGGGAGAGCGAGGCATGGTGGTGAGGAGGATGAGGATGATGAAGATGGGACAAGGAGAGCTGGGCATCGAAGGCACAGAAACCGTAGAGGACGGGGACAAGCAGCTGGAAATGAGGGCAGTGATTCTGATGGGGACCCTGCAAAAGCCAGGAAGAACCAGGCAAATCAGAAATCCAAGGAAGATGATGAAGATGACGAAGATGAGAAAGGGGGTAAAAGTGGGAAAGGCAAAAATGAGAAGAAACAGGACAAAAAGCCTGATAAGAAAGGGAAAAAAGAGAAGGCCAACAAGAAGAAAAAAGACAAAAAGAAATCAGGATCTGGGTAATTAATTAAATTATTTTTTTAATATAAACCCATGGTTATCTTACATAAAACCTGCTTTCATTCATAGCTGTGAAATACCAAGCGTCAGTATGACTCCATTACTCCTTACAGCCCAATTACAGCTGGACAGATTATTTTTTTTTTCCTGCAATGAGGAAATGCTGGCTGAGTGAAGTGGAAACTTTCCACAAAGCCATATCCATTTTGGTGGAATGAAGTCAGGGGTTTGTCACAAGTCGAGGGTGGGCCTTGGGAAATGACCAGCCAGGCCCTTCTGGGACTGCCTGAGGATTAGGTCAAATTTGGTCAGGCAGAACAGGAACTCAAGCCAGGGTCACCCTTATTGTAGTTAAATATCCTAAGTTTATGAGCCGTTCTCTGGAGAAAGGGAGTGAAAGTGACAGAGGAGGGGAGCAAATGACAGAGAGAGGTCATAACAGGTGAGATCTCTCCTGCCTTTTCCTTTCCCCAGAACTAAAATCCCCCAAACCCCAAGCTGATAACCCTCCAAACCCCCAAGGTATAGTTGTATTTCCAGTGCAGAACTAAAATCTTGACACAAGATTGAGTTCTTGTTTCCCAGCCAGGTTTGAGCCAGCTTTTTATAAAAGATCAGTGCCAAAACTTCTAGAACCCAGAACCAAGGACTGAGATGGGATTTTCCAGTCTGTCTCCCACTCACTGCCTCTGAAATATTACTGTTCACTTTTCCAAAGCATTTAATGCAACCTGGGGTCTTTGGAAGACCCCACTGAAATGGAGCACTTCAGAGAATTATTTTGTATTTTTCTGCCATCCTGGCATTCTCTTGCTCCCTGTCCCTTCTCATGCTATTGAAAGGAAACAACCCCTGGGAATGGTGTATAATGGAACAAATGGAGCTAGGCATGCTTATCTCAGTGGGGAGGGAGAGAGGTTCCCCTTCCCTCGTTCAGCACTTGCTACAGCTGTTTGTGTTCCCAAAGGCATCACTGGAGAGTGCAGCAGGAGTCAAAAGAAAGAAAAAAATACAGTGAGACATGCTGTTGCATTAATTTGTCCATGATCCCATTTCAATATACTTCTACTTCATTTCCCTTCCCTACAAGAATGCCTAAAATCTTTCTTTGTGCTGGCTCTTCGCTATGGTGCCAATTATCCCCCATCTGTGCAATTTCCTGTACTCGTATAGCAACAGTCTTGAATGTGTCAATCCATGTTCCCTTGCTTTTTATTGTCTTCCATTGTAAACATTTATTGAGCATTAATTAAAAAAAACAAACACTGAAAACATAAAATTGAATGACGACACAATATTTTTCATTGTCTTCCAAAGCTTTTAACATTAAAATACATATGTTTGGGCTAAATAATTAGAAATTGCTACCTGGATCAAGACTTAGTTCTTGAAGTAATAAGCATAACCTTTGAGGAAAAACTGAGGATGCCATGGAAGATACCTCAAGAACATTATATTTTTAGACTTTTAGGACACCAGCTGACAAGATTGCAGAGTAATAAATTTAAGAATGTTTTAAAAGGTTTTTAAAAGAAAACCAAAAATAATATAAAAACAAAGGAAAATAAGCTGGTGATCAGTTCAGCAGTGATTCAGATAAAGGATTTGCAAACCTTCAGGACAGAAGAGAAGGGTGGCAGCATAGAAATATAGCCTGTCTAGCAAGTCTATGAGGACCTATCACAACAAAAGCTACGTACTGTTTAAAAGTACATCTTGCTGATGTAGTTTTTAATTGCCAAGACATTTCAGCATGAAAAAGCATGATAAGAGTAAAATAAGAAGTTGAGAAAGAAAAAAATGAAAAAAAAACAAAACAAAAAGAAAAGTAAAATTGAATGTGATATTATTCCACAGGGAGATATTATTGTATTTGCTGCTGTCATTGTGGATTTTGCTGAGCTCTGCAAACACTACCCTTTTTGGCTATGTCACAATACAAATCAGTAGAATCTGGTGCTGTTACCCTCTTCCTCTCTGCTACTTTTCACCTAAATCAGGAAAACCTCTTTATGCCTTAATTATTCTACATAAAGGACATAAAGGAATCCTAGATGAACTCTGTGTTGACTTTTTTTTTTTTTTAACCTGATTATTTTGATCGCTGCTAATTTGTGGTAGTGAGTTTCACAGGGTAATTCCATGGCAAAAGGAGTTATTTCTGGGTGAGTTTTAAATCTTCTGCTCTTAGATGCTATTGGTTGTTGATGTAGTTGATTCTTACCTGTTACTGAGGGTGTGAGGAGGGCCTGCTCTACACTGTTCATAATCAACATCCCAAAAATATTAATGATAAATTGCTCCTTATAGTCTCACTGTGAAGATCTGTGATATTCCTAGGTTGAAAAGCGATTTTGTTCTTTACTGGCTTGTCTAATTGTGACTGATCGGTCTTAGATAGAAACCGTATGCAGTCACTTGAGCTACAAATCCTCAGAAAAGGAATCTTATATTCTGCCTAGCCTGTGCAATTTCTATTTTTACTGTATATGTCTATATGTGAGCAAATCAACTGATTTTTAATAGGATTACTCAATAGCATAAAACTTATGGAAAAGACTAGAGGTACCTGGAAGATTAAGGCAGTACAGGCACTGCATCTTTTTGCTAGCAGGAAGATTGTTGACGAGCACTAAGTGCCAGGGGATGTTATAGGGGTTATCAATAAACAATAGAATTTTCACAAAAAACTAGGAAGAAATGTAGTCAAATTTATTCACTCATCACTCTAGACTTTTAAAGTCCTACCAGTCTTTTCACTGAAAACATCCAAGCTCCAAGAAAACATTTTCATCTTGATTTTTACCTCTATAAAATGGCTTTTACAAAAATAATGAGAAGAGTAGATTACATCCATAAAGAGGAGAAGAAACTAAAACCGAAACACAGATGTGTAATATGGGCATAAAACAAAACACAGATTAATAGTATGAGCAAGTTCATTATGTGTGTGATTTAAGGAAGCGCCATTGATTTCAAGAGCTCTACTGACTTAGGAAAGAAAGCATTGTGTGCGTTTATGCTCTGTGTTAGCCTGAAGGTCACAGTGAACCCTTCTGGCCTTCAAATGTATGAATCACAACCTTTCATGAAAGGCTAAGACTTTTACTTGCAGAAGACAGAATTCTGATTTCCTGGCTTGAATCTCATCGTGTTCAACCGCTCGAGCTAAAGGAAAAATCTGCTGTAACTTCACAAAGTTTGACTGTATAGTGTAAACACTCTTGAAAATACTGATTTCTTAAAGATGCTTTGAAATTTGGAATTTTTATTACTTTCCTGGTTCCAAAGGAAAGTGAAAAATGAAAGATGAGATGTGTTTGCAAAAACAAATAAAGCACTAGTGGGCAATGGGCACAAGAGCCAATATTATCCCTACTTTACCTCTTATGTTCTGCTCAGCTTCCTTTCCTCAGTAAGCTCACTGCATTAGCACCTACCACTCATATTTCCCACCACTCTCACTGCAGTCTTGTAAAACTGCATGTTTCAGTTTTGCATAACCCAGCAATCTTCTGTCAAAGGAAATCCTCAATATTGGGCACGTTGCTGTCTGTTTTGTAAAATGCTGTCGTGGTTTAACCTCTGTCGGCAACTAAGCACCACGCAGCTGCTCGCTCACTCCCCGCCCCCCCCGGGTGGGATGGGGAAGAGAATTGGAAGAGCACAAGTGAGAAAAACTCGTGGGTTGAGATAAAAACAGTTTAATAATGGCAATAAAATTATATATATAAAAAAAACCCCAAAAAACCACAAAACAAGTGATGCACAGTACAATTGCTCACCACCCGCCAACCGATGCCCAGCCAGTCCCCGAGCAGCGGGCCCCCCGGCCAGCTTTCCCCAGTTTATGTACTGAGCATGACGTCACATGGTATGGAAACGTCCCTTTGGCCAGTTTGGCTGTGCCCCCTCCCAGCTTCTTGTGCACCTCCAGCCTTCTCAGTCGGTAGAGCATGGGAAACTAAAAAGTCCTTGGCTAGTGTAAGCATTACCTAGCAACAACTAAAACATTGGTGCGTTATCAACTTTGTTCTCACCCTAAATCCAAAACACAGCACTGTACCAGCTACTAGGAAGGGAATTAACTCTATCCCTGCCAAAACCAGGACAAACGCAAAGCAGCTGATTGTAAAAACTAAAGATTTAAAGCGTTCTCAAAACCAGACTCCCTTAATCTTTCTGTTCTTCTTAAAGACATGACTCTTTTGGCATTATAATGCCTCAAAATTATATGCACAAATCTTTTTATTGACCTTCATCCATTTGACTTAAGTTTCTCATCTCAATACCGGAATAACAATAAATATGTATGGTGTTCAGTAGCAGTCTTTCTTTCTGTAGATTTATATTTTCTGTGGCACTGTTTTTTATCACAGGAAGTCTGAAGTTTTATGGCTGATGGGTTCAACTTTCAAATGTGACAGTCTTTTCAATAAATACCATTTGAGTCTTTAATAGCAGGGCATCTGATAGCTGAGAGCTTCCTTCTTTCTTTTGCTAACTTAATCCTGTGTGTCTGAAGTTTTTAAAGGGATCCCTGTAGCTTTTGCTATAACAATGTGTATTTTATGAAAACTAAAGGCGGATGATCAATGAGAAATTTGTATTTTGCTGTATTGCAAAAAGAATTTTGCTTTTATTGTATTTGTTTGTTTTGAAACTTTTCATAAATATTCTTGCTGATAAACCCTTTTGTCCTTTATGTCACACAGATAAACCCTTTGACTTATATGTCACACAAATCTTTAACTACAGCTCTGTTATCTATTTTGGTAGAAGAAAAAGTTTATAATTCTTTAGTTATCAAGACAATAGAAACTATACAATTAGGTGACTTATATAATGAATCATTCAGCTCTGACTTCAGATTTTGAATATCAAACTCTCAGAAAGGTGAATTATAAGCAAAACAGCCTGAAAACTGCTTGCTTGATGAAGTCTGAATGAACTGTTCCCATAGCAAACTAGAAAACTATTTAAAAAAACCTGTAGTATATTTTCAAACATTCAAAACAGAAAAAAAAGGCAAAAGAAAACACAACAAGAAACAAATAGAAACGCATCAAACTGCTTTTACTAAGAGCTCACTTAGTGCTGCTGACAGTTGTCACTGTCAAGTTTTTAGGGCAGGAAGTCAGAGTCTAAAGACTTCCTTTTTATCATTTTCCTGTTTGCTGGCATAAGAAGAGGAAACACCTGTTGCTAATGATTTGCTATATGCCATTATATGAGATGTAAGATTGCTCACAGAAAAGGATATCTATGAAGGTTTTAGGGAAGTGGACATTGCCTTAATCAGCAATGCTTTCCAAAGATACTAGAAACCAATGCATGGATAAGAAGTTCAGATTACAAACACAACACATCTGGAGATGCCATTAATATTGCATCTGCTTACTCTGAGTGCTAGGACACATCACAGCCTTGCTGCAATGTGGCTTTGAATCTTTCCCATCTCTGAAATGTTACTGCCTTGATCAGTGGATGGGCTGTCATCTAGTGTTTAAACTTGTCTTTTCTGTGGCTGTGGTGTCTTTTTTCTCTCCTGCGGCACACTGAAGTGGGGTGAACAGGTTCATTTTTATGGCTGTGTGTCCTCACTTGCCCGTTGTGAGTTTGGGTTGGACGCTTAGGAGGCTGGTTACTCCTGCATGAACAATCAGTGGCTGTCAGACACTTCCTCAAGAGCGCTGCCCGCTCTCCATGGGATGCTCTGGGTATAGTGCTGGTTCAGCTGTGGCTCTGCACTTTGTGTGCAGGCTTTGCCTTTCATACTAAAATTAATAACAAGTCTAAGTGAACTGTGTCCTCCCTTCTGCGCAACAGTATCTAGGTCTCAAAGTTAACAAGAATTAACACCAAGTATGTGCTTCAGTGAAAACTTCTGTCTTTTCTGAGTTTTGGTGATGGTTTTTGTTCCTGCTTTTGTTTGAAGCTCTGATTCTGACTCTGAGGAGGAGCAGATTACTGAGGAAGAATTGGCCAAGCTGAAAGAAGAGGTAGAAGAAAAAAAGAAACTAATTGCTACGCTACGAAACAAGCCATGGAAGATGAAAAAGAAGTTGTCCGTCCTGAAGTATGGTTTGATTTCCATAGTGAATATCTGCCATCCTGCTTTGCACTGTTTTTCTGAACTTTCACTTTATTCCTAGACCTAGTGACACAATTAGCTTCAAACCATCTCTAATATCTTTTTCACAGGATGTGATTTCACAGACAGTGGAGGTAAATGACATTGCAGATCAGTGCTTTCTTGTCTCTGTAGACCTGAAATCAAATATGAAAAACTCAGATCTTTTTCTTTTTTAAATTTCCATTACACCCCCCTGCAAAATCTTTCATTTTCTTCAGTAAGGTTAATGTTGGTAAATTCTTCCATTTATAAGTTTAATACCTCATTCAAGAAAAATGATGCAATTTCAGGAATACCTCAAGATTACCGGGGTGGGAAGAGAAGATTTATCTTTCTATTCTAACTTCTTGGAAAGAAAAACAGATTTTTTTTTTTAACTTATGAAAAAGCAAACTGTTTGGAAACTGAGTTGACATTTTCATGCATTTTTAAGTATGCCACATATAAAACGGTATTGTCCTAGCAAACCTATCACTACATTTTCATTAAGGATAAAAATTAAGCTTTCATTTACAGTTAAATTTCCACCAAGTACAGGAAACTGTGTAAACACAGAGAACTTTATTCTTTTGCCAAAACTGTTACAGTCCTTAGTTTTGAATAACTCATTCACTGCAGTACTGCCTAAACACCAACAAAACCTATGGTCATGTTTCGTTAGACACATCTAACAGAGAAAAGATGGTCTCTCCTGCAGACATTTTTTGATATGGATAGAAAACACAGACAGAAAGGTAGGAAAGAGCATATGAAATATGGTGTGCAAGGTCTACAACTTTTTTCTTCTAGAAGGTAAGGTCATTTTGGGAAGGATGCAGTTACAAAGAGGAAATGGAAGGTATGTTATGAAAGAAGGCAACATGGAAGTGGGTAAAAGAGAGCGGAGTACCTAGGAGATGTAAAGTGGAAGCACTGTGAAGGTGAGAGAAATTTCAGGAAAAATAGATAAGCAGATTAGATAATCAGCTAGCACTTACTTTATTTTGCATAGTCTATAATTGAAGGGTCCCCATGTACATAAAGTTAAAATTTGTTGTATCCTTACTATGAACAGAGTTTCTAGTTTTATAGCTGTTCTTCTATCCCAGCATTCCTAGCAATTCTTAGAAAACTTGCTAGCCTGGTACAGCCTTCAGACTACCAGCAGTTATTGCTCTTCTATGTGGGTGGCGATGAAGCGGCAACATGTAGTCCAAGGACAATCAAAAGAGACTTCCGGGTCTTGGGACGGCTGGTAAGGGAAGCCAGAGCAGAGGAAATTTTTTCCTCTATCATTCCAGTTGCGGGCAGTGATATTGGAAGAAACAGATGGATCCAGTCTATTAATACATGGCTCTGTGGCTGGTGTCACTGACAGAATTTTGGATTTTTTGATAACTGGATGGTCTACATGGCACCAGGCCTGCTGGTGGATGGATTCTTCTCTCTCAAAGGGGGAAGAGGGTCTTTGCTCATGAGCTAGCGGGGCTCATTGACAGAGTTTTAAACTAGAATTTAAGGGGGAAGGGGACAACATCAGGCTTGCCCATGACAAGCCATGGGACAATGAACCAAGATTTGAGGGACAGGGTGCTAGTGAGGGCCCTCAACCTGTTGCTTTGTGATGTGCTGTGTACACTGGAACACACCTGAAACTTACAGAGAGGAGCCAGGGGCTCCTGAGGTAATAGGAGCCAACAGGGAAACACCAGGGAAGTACCTCAAAAGAATTAAGGCATGTTCTTCTAAAAAGTTGACACGTCTGGCAATCAAGCTGAAGTGCCTCTACACCAATGCAGATAGCATGGGCAACAAACAGGAGGAGTTGGAAGCCACCATGCTGCTAGAAAGCTATGACCTTAGTTGCCATTACTGAAACTTGGTGGAATGAATCCCATGATTGGAGCACTGCTATCGATGGCTACAGGCTGTTCAGAAGGAACAGGCGAGGAAGGAGGGGTGGAGGGGTTGCCCTCTACATCAAGAAATGAATAGAGTGTGAAGAGCTGTCTCTGAAGAATAGCCACGAGCAGGTTGAAAGCTTATGGCTAGGAATTAGAGACCAAGGCAACAAAGGGAACCTTGTGGTCAGTGTTTACTACAGGCTACCTGATCAAGGGGAGCCTATTGACAAAGCGTTCTTACTCCAGCTGCAGGAGGCATTGGGCTTGCAGGCTCTCATCCTGCTGCAGGACTTCAACCACTCTGACATCTACTGGAAAAGTAGCATGGCGAGCTGTAGGCAATCCAGGAGACTCCTGGAGTGCATCGAGGATAACTTCTTGGGCCAGGTAATAGACACCCCTCCCAGAGGGGATGCATTACTGGACCTGTTGGTCACCAACGCAAGTGAGTTAATCAGAGGTGTCAAGATTGGAGGCAGCCTAGGCTGCAGTCATAATTCACTGGTGGAGTTCGTAGTCCTGAGGGAAATGGGACAGGCAAAGAGTAAAGTCAGGACCCTGAATTTAAGGAAAGCAAAATTCCAGCTGTTCAAGGAGTTAGTCAAGGGGACCTCCTGGGAAACTGCTCTCAGGGACAAGGGAGAAGAACAGAACTGGCAGATCTTTAAGGATGTTTTCCATAGAGTGCAAGAGCTCTTGATCCTCATGTAAGAAATTAGGAAAGGACAGCAAGATACGGGCATGGATGAGTCAAGACATACTGGTCAAACTAAAGAGCAAGAAGGAAATGCATACACAGTGGAAGCAGGGACAGGTATCCTGGCAAGAGTATAGGGAACTTACCTGGTTGTGTAGGGATGGGGTCAGGAAGACCAAGGCCCAGCTGGAGCTGAACTTGGTAAGGGATGCAAAGAATAATAAGAAGGGCTTCTATAGGTATGTCAGCCAGAAAAGGAAGGTCAAAGAAAGTGTACCCCCCCGATGAACACGACTGGTAAACTTGTAACGACAGGCGATGAGAAGGCTGAGGTACTCAACAACTTCTTTACCTCAGTCTTTACTGGCAACCTCTCTTCCCACACCTCTCAAGTAGATGGACCTCAAGGCAGCGACTGTGGGAGCAAAGTCCCTCTCACTGTAAGAGAAGATCAGGTTCACCTGAGGAACCTGTACATACATAAATCCATGGGACCCGACGTGATGCATCTCAGAGTCCTGAAGGAATTGGCTGATGTAGTTGCCAAGCAACTCTTCATGATATTTGAAAAGTCATGGCAGTCAGGTGAAGTCTCTGGTGACTGGAAAAAGAGAAACATTGTGCCAATTTTTAAAAAGGGTAGAAAGGAAGACCCTGGGAACTACAGGCCAGTCAGTCTCACCTCTGTGCCTGGGAAGATCATGGAACAGATCCTCCTGGAAGCTATGCTAAGGCACATGGAGGACAGGGAGCTGATTTAAGACAGCCAGCATGGCTTCACCAAGGACAAGTCCTGCCTGACCAACCTAGTAGCCTTCTATGATGGAGTGACTACATCAGTGGAGATGGGAAGAGCTACTGATGTCTTCTGTCTGGACTTCTGTAGGGCCTTTGACACGGTCCCCCACAACATCCTTCTCTCTAAATTGGAGAGAGATGGATTTGATGGATAGACTGTCCAGTGGATGAGGAATTAGTTGGATGGTCCCATCCAGAGAGTTAGTTGTCAATGGCTCAATGTCCAGATGGAGATTGGTGACGAGTGGCGTCCTGCAGGGATCCATATTGGGACCAGTATTTAATATCTTCTTCAATGACAACCAGTGGGATCAAGTGCACCCTCAGCAAGTTTGCAGATGACACCAAGCTGAGTGGTACGGTCAACACACCAGAGGGACGGGATGCCATCCAGAGGGACCTGGACAAGCTCGAGAAGTGGGCCCGTGTGTACCTCATGAGGTTTAACAAGGCCAAGTGCAAGGTCCTGCACCTGGGCTGGTGCAACCCCCAGTATCAATACAGGCTGTGGGATGAAGGGATTGAGAGCAGCCCTGCCAAGAAGGACTTGTGGGTACTGGTGGGTGAAAAGCTGGACATGAGCCAGCAATGTGCACTCGCAGCCCAGAAGGCCAGTCGTGTCCTGGGCTGCATCCAAAGAAGCGTGGCCAGCAGGTCGAGGGAGGTGATTCTGCCCCTTTACTCTGCTCTGGTGAGACCCCACCTGGAGCACTGCGTCCAGGTCTGGAGCCCTCAGCATAAGAAAGACATGGACCTGTTGGAGCAGGTCCAGAAGAGGGCCACGAAAATGATCAGGGGGATGGAACACCTCTCCTATGAAGAAAGGCTGAGAGAGTTGGGATTGTTTAGCATGGAGAAGAGAAGGCTCCAGAGAGGCCTTATTGCAGCCTTTCAATACTTAAAGGGGGCTTATGAGAAAGATGGTGGCAAACTTTTTAGCAGGGCCTGTAGTGATAGGACAAGGGGGAATGGTTTTAAACTAAAAGAAGGTACATTCAGACTTGATATAGGGAAGAAATGTTTTACAATGCAGGTGGTGAAGCACTGGCACAGGTTGCCGAGAGAGGTGGTGGATGCCCCATCCCTGGAAACATTCCAGGTCAGGTTGGATGGGGCTTTGAGCAGCCTGATCTAGTTGAAGATGTCCCTGCCCACAGCAGGGGGGTTGGACTAGATGACCTTTAGAGGTCCCTTCCAACCCAAACCATTCTATGATTCTATGATTAACATCAGCTGGTTCTCTCAGTCTGCTTATATGACATCGTAAAAAAGATGTGTTTGAGGACAACTGGCAAACATATTTGCAGTGAGGCTAAATGGTGATTAACTACAGATAGAAACCTCTAAATGAGATGTGTATTTTTTTACATGCTATGTTTTAGCTCAGCCACTAGTTGTGGGTTTGAATCAGGAGCCCCTCAATGAATGTCTGCAGCCTGTGTCATCCTTTCCAGGTCAGAGGGAGTGGGAATATCAATCCCTTCTGATCTTAAAAATCTATGTTACTATGAAACATTTGTAATTGGATGAGTGCTTCTAGTCATCCTCAGTGAACGCTGAGTTACTGCATTTTTTTAATTCTCTGAGGCGGGCTTTCTCAATCAAGCCAATAGTGAGTTTTCAAAATCCCATCCTTGTTATCTGCCTTTTTATCTTAATAATTTCTTTATTAATATTCAAGGTGAAGTGGTCCTTGTACATTTAGCATGGGCAGCAATTCTACCTAAAAGTCCTTTAGTTTATCAGCTTTTAAATTCTTATATTTATGAAATCTAGACTGAGAGACTAGACATGCATTCGATTTTATTTGTTGACATCAGAAGGTTTATTTTAGTAAAAATATGCATCAATGTGCTCTTATGGCAGTTTGCAACAATGTTTTTTTCCTATGCTTTGCTACAGTCCTCTCTGAAGTAGGCTTGGAAGCATATTATCAGCTTCTTTGCCCTAGAAAAATGTGTATTCCAAGAGCAAATGACAGTTCTTCAGATTAGCTTATTTATTTTGAATCTACTTTTATTAACTGAAGAATTACGTTTATTACCATATTTCTCTGTGAAATAAGATTCCAAAAATAGCCACCTTTTATTCCAGGCAATCCCATTCAGATTGTCACAGTTCTGTAGAGAGTCATGCATATCTCAGCAGACAAAACACATAAATCCAGCAAACAGCTGAAATAAAAAATAAAAGCTAAAAACTAATATTTGGTCATATTTTTGAATGTGTGAGCTGAGAATTAGGCATTTAAATCTGTGTTTAGCATCTTAGATGAAAATGATGGAATTTGGAAGCACTCAGTACCTTTGAAAAAATCAAATCCAATCATTCACGTACCAAAGTACAGTCATAGACTAAGTTTTCTAGAGTCCTGTTTTTATAATTGGCTCTTTGGAGCCCAAGTTCAACTGAGTTGCAATGGAAGACCTGGTGTTATTATGCTGCTTAAAATAAGAAGTAACATCTTATCAGTGGGTGCTCTATTATGATTGTAGTTATAACAATACAGAAGTGTCTATATCAGCACATTTTAGGGTATCTATGTATTTGTTTTTTATTTTAGCAAGTTATTTAAGATTTATACAAGAATCATTAGTCTGATAGATTGGCACCATTCTTGTACATGTGGAAAATGGACACAGACTAGCTTTAGGTGCCTTAAACTTGTAAATCAATAACAAGTGACTTTTGAATACTCTTATATTAGCATCTCTTGCTGTTGAAACTTTTGGTCAACAGTTATTGTTAGCGTGTATTTCCCTATGTCATCTGCTTCTTCCCCTGTGCAGGTTTTAGAGTATTATGAGATGTGTGGAAAAAAAAAAGAAGCCTATCTTAGAGATAGAAGAAGAAAATTCCATATTCTTTGCCTTCCAGCTTCCACAATAGAGAGATACTTCACTGGCGATTTCTTCTCAGCAATATGAGAAATGTTCTTTACTGTAAGCCAAACTCCACTTCGATGTTTGCTCTGCATTAGCACCTATTTTTTTCCAAGAATGGAAAAAAAATGCTCCCCAGAAATGCTCAAGGATTTGTTACATATTCATGACAAAATAAGACCAAAAAAATATACTTATTTCATATTATTTTGAAAAGTGAATATTAGGGTTGATTAGGATTTTTCAGTCTAAATATTATTTTCTTAAAAGAAGTGTTAATTTGTCATGGCAAACTATTTTTGGGGAAAGATTTAATTTCCACTAAATTTTGTGTTTTGAAAAAGAGCTAAGAGGTTTTAAATTATTGAAACATTTTGTTTAAGCATTTTCAAGACCAAACAACTCCCTCACTTTGATGATTCAAAACCATTTCTCCTGAGGGAGCGTTTTTTCATAGCTTAAAAAGTATAAGGTGGAAAAGATGATTTCTACTTAGCTCTAGTGACTACTTTGTAAAATAGTTAATCTTTTCCTTCATTCATTTGTTCTGAAAATGAATAAATGAACAATAACTTTAGAACACAGACAGAACTAGTTGCCCTGTAGAAAATATATTCTGTCAAAACCTGGCTGAGATACTCATTGCTGAACTGGCATTCTTAATAGAGCTGCACTGGTAAAGTAGATCAGCTCTAATTTCTAATTTACATCCCTGTGTCTAGAAAGATGCATTTCAAACAGCCCCTGATTATTGTCTGAAGAACTGTGACTGAGGATACTGCTCTGCCGCAGTGTCCCTCTGCAGTTTGAAGTTAAGCTGTACCGGCACTGTTGGACTCCAACTTCACCTTGAGACATCATGGTCAGATCTCTACAGGTCTGGAGATGTGAAAAAAGTGAGGAAGAAGCCATGGAGAGGAATGAAAAGATGTTTTGCAGGAAACAGCATCACCATTCTCCCAGGCCCTAAGCAATAGACATGTTGGGCTGCGGGTTGGGGACATAGTGGTCCATGCTGTTGAGAGCACGAGTGTGGCTGGAGTCCAGACTTCTTCTCATTTCCAAGACAAAGATTCTCCTTCAGAAGAGTTTTCTTGTTCTTTTCATTTTCCCTCCACTGGTTTACATGGTTTGCGAATACTGTTGTGCCTTTCCTATGGGAGATGATAATTTGTGCACATTTCCTCTTGACACTGCCTACTCAGGTCGGCACAAAATTACCTGAAGAGCCATCAGATTATAATGACCATCAATCATTATTTACAAGACTGATATTTAGAGAGGAAGGTAAATTATTGAAAAGAATTTTGGATTAGAAAAAGGTACAGAAAAATAAAACTCATGGGCCACACCTTCAGCTGTTGCAAATTGGAAAACCTCCAGGGAAAGTTATTCCAACTTACCTCTGAGGGTCTGATCTTGGGGACTGCATCCCTGTCTGTGCATTCTCCTGGTTGGGTTTTGCACAGATATGAAGGAAAGCAGAAGGTTTAAAAGCTGTGCTACTGTGTTTGGCTCTGGTATAGAATCATAGAATAGTTTGGGTTGGAAGGGACCTCTAAAGGTCATCTAGTCCAACACCCCGCCATGGGCAGGGACATCTTCAATGAGATCAGGTCCAGCCTGACCTTGAATGTTTCCAGGGATAGGGCATCCACCACCTCTCTGGGCAACCTGTGCCAGTGTTTCACCACCCTCAGTGTAAAAAATTTCTTCCTCATATCTAGTTTAAACCTACCCCCCTTTAGTTTGAAGCCGTTCCCGCTTGTCCTGTTGCAACAGGCCCTGCTAAAAAGTTTGCTGCCATCTTTTTTATAAGCCCCCTTTATGCATTGAAAGGCTGCAATAAGGCCCCAAAGCCTTCTCTTATCTAGGGTGAACAACCCCAACTCTCTCAGCCTTTCTCCATGGGAGAGGTTTCCATCCCCCTGATCATTTTTGTGGCCCTCTTCTGGACCCGCTCCAACAGGTCCATGTCTTTCTTATGCTGAGGGCTCCAGAGCTGGACGCAGTGCTCCAGGTGGGGTCTCACCAGAGCAGAGTAAAGGGGCAGAACCACCTCCCTCGACCTGCTGGCCACGCTTCTTTGGATGCAGCCCAGGACACGACTGGCCTTCTGGGCTGCAAGTGCACATTGCTGGCTCATGTCCAGCTTTTCACCCACCAGTACCCACAAGTCCTTCTTGGCAGGGCTGCTCTCAATCCCACAGCCTGTATTGATACTGGGGGTTGCCCCGACCCAGGTGCAGGACCTTGCACTTGGCCTTGTTAAACCTCATGAGGTTCACACAGGCCCACTTCTCCAGCTTGTCCAGGTCCCTCTGGATGGCATCCCGTCCCTCTGGCGTGTCGACTGCACCACTCAGCTTGGTGTCATCTGCAAACTTGCTGAGGGTGCACTTGATCCCACTGTCTATGTCATTGATAAAGATATTAAACAGTACCGGTCCCAATATGGACCAAGTATACGAATTGAGCACAAGAATCCAGAAATGTGCCAACAGTGGTCTCACTTTAAAGCTATACCACAAGCCAGTTAGCAAACTATCAAAACAAGTGAAATGACAATATAATAAAAAAAAGGCAGTCAAATGTCAAATTTAGGCTTTTTAAAGGACTTCCAATTAAATACAGACCATAAAAAGAGCCATGAAAACTTTTTGGTTTTTCTAAGAAAAACAAAGCAGAGCGCGGCAGAGCAGTCTCTTCTTCATCTGCCGGGGACAGAATATAACATGGTGATTTTTCGGTATTTTTTTAGCATCATTTATTTTATTACAGGACTTAGATTACCCATCAAGACAGTTCAGTTGGAAACAGAGTATTTTATAAGTATACAAAACCCAAAGATACATAAGGTGCATGTGTGGGATGGTGGAAATATCTCAGCTTTGGATGTGCTCTTTGTACTCCAATGAATCAGTATTGCATCTCTCTTACTGTGGACGTACTGGCAGTCCTGAAGGCCAGCCTGGATGTCCTGGAGGCCAGCTGGGTATTAAATAACACCATAATTTGCCCATTATTGCTGCTGAACTGCTTTTCAAGTGAGTGTGCCTGACAACAGTTGTTTTGCAGTCAGTTTTTAGCCAATCTTTTTAAGACTTGGAGAAGTCCTGGGTGATCAATATTAATACGACATTTCTTTTTAATGAGTTTTTAGATCTTGGAAACTGAAACCTTCCTGAACTGTTACTGAAAGATGTGAGCAATCCATTTGAATCCTATTCATTAGCAACAGCCTCTGAGAGCTGTAATTCATCCTCTCTATGCAACACTGAAGTGCCTGAAGTACCGTACACCTAGCACTTTGGAAGCTGTAACTCCACACCTAGTATTAATAATTAATTCAGGCTTCTCTGGGACAATAATGCCTAGCCCCATGCAACATTTATTAGTTCCTTGTGTCTGTAATTCAATTAATAAGGTATCTCTGAAGTTTCTTTAAATTCACAGTTAGCTAATGGGGCACACTTTGGCCTATCTTGTGATATAGATAATTTACCTATAACACATGATACCAGTGATTACAAAGCTCAGTTTTGTTGCTCTGTGTTGTTTTTGACACATCCTCATGTTAGTGAAGTTGCATTACTTCCAAGTAGGCATGCATTTATATGTATGTGGTTTTGGTTGTTGTTGTGTTTTCTAAAACAGTTCTATCGTTTTAGGACTACTTTTTATTGCTTGATCATTCTTCCTGTCCTCACAATTGATTTTTAGCACAAAAGAAATGGAGGAAAGGACAAAGTGTGGCAAAAGTCTGCAGGGATGTACAAATAGAGGTCTTTCAGTGAGATAGTTTAGACATCAAGGTAGAAACCTGAATTAAGTAACATATTGGATTATATTTAACAAAAAAACCCCATGTCACAGACATGGAAGGAACATTGCAAGCCTGTTCCCTGACTGAATGGTGCCAAGTCATTGCTGAACTTTTAAAGCCAGGAAGCTTAAGTAGAAGTCAGGGAAAGTTTTCCTTAACCTACAAATCACAGAGGTCAGGAGTAATCCAGTGGGACTAACCTGCTGCAGAACTGGTGAGGGAAGAAAAGCTGAGTGGGAGAAGGAAAACATGTTCTGTTTGATGGTTCCAGCATCGTCTGGTAGTTATGGTTTCTGTATTACTTCCTTACACATAACTGCACATATGTTTCTGCCTCATTACCCATAGGCCCTCTTTCAAGCTCTGCTTCTGCACTGAACTTGCTTTTCAGGTATTTCATTAAAACTCTGATGGGAATTTTTCATAGAATCAAGTTGTTATTGAGATTCATATTTAACTACCAATGAAATAAGATCTTTAAGTCATGCAAAGATTCATGGATGCAGCTAACAGATAGGCTGCTGTGAGGCACTTAATAACACCTCTGTATATCTGCATGTGGTAGAGCTCCCTTGTAAGATTTAGTCCCTCTAAATGAGTGGTATGAAAATGCTATTTAGAATGTTATTGGTAAAATCCACCACACACCAAAAGGTAAGACATGCTTATAGAACATCAAACGTAACTTGATTTCATTTATTCCAAGAGTGGAAGAAGATTTTCACTCTTTTCTTTCATAAAAAAAATTCTTTTTTTAAAAAATAATTTCATTTCTTTCAGCTGCATAATAATTATAGAATCATAGAAGCATTTAGGTTGGAAAGTACTCTTAAGATCATTGAGTCCAACCATTAACCTAAGACTACCAAGTCCACCACTAAACCATGTCCCTGTGCACCACATCTACATGGTTTTTAAATACCCTCAGGGATGGTCACTCAACCACTTCCCCGAGCAGCCTGTTCCACGGTTTGACAATCCTTTCAGTGAAGAAATTTTTCCTAATATCCAATCTAAACCTCCCCTGGCGCAACTTGAGGCTGTTTCCTCTCGTCCTATCGCTTCTTACTTGGGAAAAGAGACCAACACCCACCTCCCTACAACCTCCTTTCAGGTAGTTGTAGAGAGCGATGAGGTCTCCCCTCAGCCTCCTTTTCTCCAGGCTAAACAGTCCCAGTTCCCTCAGCCGCTCCTCATAAGACTTGTTCTCCAGACCCCTCACCAGCCTCGTTGCCCTTCTCTGCACACGCTCCAGCACCTCAACGTCCTTCTTGTAGTGAGGGGCCCAAAACTGAACACAGTATTCGAGGTGCGGCCTCACCAGTGCCGAGTACAGGGGCACAATCACTTCCCTACTCCTGCTGGCCACACCGTTTCTGATACAGGCCAGGATGCCATTGGCCTTCTTGGCCGCCTGGGCACACTGCCGGCTCATGTTCAGCCGGCTGTCGACCAGCACCCTCAGGTCCTTTTCTGCCAGGCAGCTTTCCAGCCACTCTTCCCCAAGCCTGTGGCATTGCCTGGGGTTGTTGTGACCCAAGTGCAGGACCCAGCACTTGGCCTTGTTGAACCTCATACAGTTGGCCTCGGCCCATCAGTCCAGCCTGTCCAGATCCCTCTGCAGAGCCTTCCTACCCTCAAGCAGATCAACACTCCCGCCCATCTTGGTGTCATCTGCAAACTTACTGAGGGTGCACTCGATCCCCTCATCCAGATCATTGATAAAGATATTGAACAAGACCGGCCCCAAAACTGAGCCCTGGGGAACACCACTTGTGACTGGTCACCAACCGGATTTAACTCCATTCACCACAACTCTTTGGGCCATATAGCAGGTGCTACTTTTTTATTAACTATGTGACAATTATTAACTATGCGATGATTTTGGCTATAACTGCACAAGAATGGGAAATATTAATAGCTACAGTTTTTAGTGCATTTGAAACATCTTCTTGTCATGGTCAGTGTGGTATATGCATTAATGCCAAATGTCCTATTAATTCCAAAAATCACAGTGTGTTGTAACTGGACTAGAATGCAAACACAGTGTAAATGGAAAACTAAAATAATACTATGAGTCCACCATTTGGACTTAGTTGATTTTTTTCAAGATTTGTACAACAAATTTATAAATACAGGAAAGCAATGTATAAAAAAACCAAAAGGAGTTGCTTCATACTTCTTTCATGAAACATGAAATTCACATGTTCACATACGGTGCATGCATGGATCTGACTGGTTTTTTCTTGCATGTGTAACTCAGTTGACTGCATGTATGTAATCACCCAATAAGAAGCTTAACCGGTATCAGATTATTGTCTGGTTTGTTTGTGCTGCAGTGACGAACTTAGTCCAATGCAGGCCAATGGAGTGAAAATCTGAGAAAAACAGATTATAAAGTGATAACATTTAGGGGCGGTTTATAACAGTTCTGTAACCAGCACACACTGGAGTGGGGCAGTGTTGGGGAAGATGGGATGCAGGGAGAAAGGTTTTACTTTTGCACTGGCAAAGTAAAACCCGGGGAAGCATCCAAGAGAGTCAGCAGCATTAAACCTGGAGATCCAGATCACCACCTTCAAAAAGCAATGTTTGGATTGCTTGATGGAGAGTCCAGGAGGCAGAGAGGGGTAAGAAATACTACTTTTTGTAGAAAACCTTGTAAAAAGACATTTCAAAAAAGTGAACAGAAGGCTTGGATTAAGAGTTTAAAATAAATCTTTTTATGACTTTGTCGTGGTTTAACCCCAGCTGGCAACTAAGCACCACACAGCTGCTCACTTACTCCCCCCCAGTGGGATGGGGGAGAGAATGAGAAGGGTAAAAGTGAGAAAACTTGTGGGTTGAGATAAAGACAGTTTAATAGGCAAAGCAAAAGCCGTGCACTCAAGCGAAGCAAAACAAGGAATTCATTCACTATTTCCCATCGGCAGGCAGGTGCTCAGCCATCTCCAGGAAAGCAGGGCTCCATCACGTGTAAAGGTTACTTGGGAAGACAAACGCCATCACCCCAAACATCCCCCCCAAACCTTCTTCTTCCCCCAGATTTATAAACTGAGCATGATGTCATACGGTACGGAATATCCTTTTGGTCAGTTGGGGTCAGCTGTCCCAGCTGTGTCCCCTCCAAACTTCTTGTGCACCCCCAGCCTACTCGCTGGTGGGGGTGGTGTAAGAAGCAGAAAAGGCCTTGACTCTATGTCAGCACTGCTCAGCAACAACTAAAACATCAGTGTGTTATCAACATTATTCTCATACTAAATCCAAAATACAGCACTGTACCAGCTACTGTGAAGAAAATTAACTCAATCCCGGCTGAAACCAGGACAGACTTTCATTGTGGAAAGTTCTTTCTTGTTTTGGCTTGGCTTAATTTTATAGCAGAACATGTTTGTGGTGAACTTTTGTGTTCAGCTACAGATGCAAAATGTGTTCATATCTGCTATGGAGGATTTTTTATGTGTTAATGGTTATTTTCATATTATCCCCTTAAATTTCTAACTTACTGCTTCACTGTATAAAAAAAAAAACAAACAACCTACAATTTGGAATCTTCATGTTCTGCAGCCTAACTGCACGTAATTAGTAAGTGAAAGCACAGGATTTCTACAGGTTTTGATTTCAGTAATTTTTCATGAACAAGCTCCAATGCTTGAATTACCTAGTGATAGACGTCATGATAGAAGGTTTCCCGCTTAAGTCCAGAATATGATATGCTGACATTGGGAGATTGGTACATGTCCAGTTTATTGGTTCTGGCTGCTTTTATGGTACTGGTCCAACACTGACAGCTGAGTTTATGAGGAAGCTGCCATCTGCTGTTAGGACTGCCTTATATCTCCTGACAGTGCAACAAGATTTTAAATCCCCAGGACATGGATTTAAAAGGGACTCTCAGACACTGGTTTCCTGAAGCTGAAAGAATCTGTTTTCTCTGACTTATTTGAAAGGACTGAAATTTAAGAGTAAAATTTTTTGAGAATCAAAATGAAAGAATGAGATGTGAGCACTGAGCCTGAAAATCTCTGAAGGACTCTAAGTGGCTTGGAAAATAAAGAAGGCTCAGTCAGTGTCAAAGTTAGCTGAAATACATAAAGATCAGACTCCAAAATCCAGAATAGAAATGTGATCCAGACGCACAGAATTGAGAATAAGGGATCTAGAGCCTTAAAAATACACTGACTCGATCTCCGAGGAACACTTTGAAGTGGTGAATAGGTGGGATGTGTGGCTGGGGTGGTGGCTGGGTATTTTATCTTTTTTATCTGAATCTGTGCATGCCTTGTGCCACAGGGAAAATAAAAAAAAAAGAGTGATTGTATTGGGATTCATGTCATTGTGTGTAACTTTTTGCTTCTGCCTACCTGTGTCTTTGAAGGAGAAAGTAGGATCTCAGATGGTGGGAAAAAGCATGCTGAACTCCTGGGGAGGTCAGATGAACTGGCACTGGTCCTGATGCCTCACCAGCTGGGTTTAGGTGTGAGCACTCAGAAAGTGAGAGTGCTCAGAGGGCTCTCAAAGAGGGAAAGCTCTCAGAGAGTGAAAGCTAAATTTAGCAGCTCAATTTTGCACCGTCTTGGGAAGCATAGAAACAAAAGGCTGTTCAGAGCCTTAGTACTGCAAGCTAAAGAGACTGGTGCAGTGGGTGTCTAGTGGGGTAAGGTTTTGATAGGTTTTCAAATTATCATGAAGATCACCCTAAGCATTTGCAGTTACTAAAAATACACAATATTTTTAAAGATGTTGAGATTTTTAACCATGAGTTAAGAGAAATTATGACATAAGTAATAGCCTTTTTCACACTTAATTTTAATTCTCCTTTATCACAGCTACACCAATATTCTGCCAATGTCATTGTCAGATTTTGCAGTTTAACACAATCTTTTTGCTTGCTTACATAAAATATGTGAGCAGAAGTTATAAACATGATAATTAATTTTACTCAGTGAACTTATCTGTAGTGATTCTGGAGAGACTTGCATCACAATTAACATTTTCCCAATAGTGTACCTTTTCCCAAGTGCTTAGTGTAATACCTAATATAATATAAAATGCTTTGCAATCACCTAGTGTGATGACAAAATAGTTATACAGTCTTGTGCATACACTGACAGCTAAGAATTCTTACTCTATTTTCCAGTGTTTTAGATCAGGACATTTAGCCTTTAGGGCACATTTTTTCAATAGAGACACACATGAAAGTCATAAATGAAAGTTAGATGAAATGGAGGAAATAGTAGTATACTCTTGATCTCATCTGTTTATTGTTTTAATCCATGGACTTTATGCCTTTTTAAAACAATTTAAAAATCTTTTTTTCATATTTGTATCACCAGGGTATTATTTAACTTCCATATCTTTATAAGCAAAATTTTAGACTTTGGGGACCACTGAAGTTACACTTCTAAGAAATGATTCCGAGAATGGTACAGGTAGAGATGATATACACAGAAATTCTGAAGAGTTGAATTAAATCTAGTCTTGAGAAAGGTAGACACAGGGGAACCAAGGTTCTAGTGTATACATATCTCCAAAATAAAAAATGATAATAAATTTCCCTTAGGTAGCTGGACAACAATTTATATTAGGTGGAACCAGGAGGAATAACAGTTTGTGAGAGGCACAAACAGGCAGCAGCTGAACTGCAAAAGAAAGTCACTGCGACTGAAAATATTTGATAACATTAACTGGATGTAGGCAGATCTCAGAGCTCCAAATGAATTTGGATTAGAGCAGATGACTGAAGTTGCTTGTTCTGTTTGTACTACATATGATTAGTCTTCTGTGAAATTCAAAATCTCAGAGCTTTTCTTTCTAAACATTACTAAGAGAACAAGATTGTACAAAACTCTATGAGGAGTTAGAAGACATAAAAAATTACATTGCTATGGTAGAGATAATATCAAATTTACCATAGCATCATCTATATCTCTCTTTTGCCCTCATTTTCCAGGGAAGCCCAGCTTTTTGTTGAAAAGTTTGAAGGTGCTCTTGGAAAAGGAAAAGGAAAAAAATTCTATGCATACAAAGTGATGATGACCAAGGTAAATTTATTATTTCACTAACTTCACATAATGCAAATGGGGAGCCTTTTGCAGATTATTGCCAAATATACCCATCTTGCAAAACAGGGTTCTTTGTCTTTCTTTGCATTTTAACACTTAGTTCCACTGCTGTCACATGAAAAGTTTTCTAACGCAAGTTCACAGTTTGATTGAGACTTGTCATCAAAACAAAAAACAACTGTTTTGCAAGAGTTTGCAAAAGTTTAATATCTTGTGAAAGTTAATTTCTCTTGGTGTAGATTGGGTTTTTCTGTGGACTGAATCCAAAGCTCAGTCTTTCCCTTGAGACAGCCCTCTGTAAAGGATCAAAAAGTGTCTTTTTGCCCCACAGCAAAAATACTGTAGGCATCTCCACTAAGCCAAGGCTCTAGGGACACATATACCCTAGGAAGCAATATGGCTCTGTAGGATTGTGACTGAAAGGCTGAACAGTGATTGCTGAGGACCCAGCGTCCACACAATAGGTGTTCTGGTAGGTCTTTTTTGGGCTAAGTCCTGTGTGGTCCCGAAGACTAAATACCCAGTAGCGGTGGATGTGGATTAGCATGCTCCTCAAGTACACTCCTCAAGTACACCTTTTGACTTCATTTTATGCTCTGACACTGCTTTACAGTGCAAATGTAAGAGTGGAAAATTGGGATGGTTTGGGAGATTCACTTCAAAAGCACACTCTTGCCCCAAAATAAAATGCTGATGCAGAATGATACTAAGAATATTTGGCAGGGCTACTTGCTATGACCAGGTTTACCCTTAGTTAGACTGGATTTTCTGCAAGCAGTTGTGTAGTCACATCTCATAATCATTAATGTTCACAAAAATAATTAGGCTTTCAAACTCAGCTGGCACAGGAAGCTCAATTACAGAAGTTATATTTATCCAATAGACAAACTACTGGGTAGAGTAATTGTAATTAAATGACACAGCTTGAGCTGCAGATCTGAATTTTGAATAGCAAAGGAAATAACAAATTCAATTCTCAGAAGCAATTCTAAAAAAAATGAATGGCATGAAAGGAAGGGATTATTTAATCATTCTTCTTGTGGAAGAAATAGGGACTTCACACAAAGCCAGTAGGAGACATATTCAGAACAAACAAAAGGAGGTGGTTCTTTGTAAGCTAGTGCTTCTATTGCAGTGGGCTCTGCCAAAGGATACTGTGGATGATTAAGGGGTTACGTTAGCTCAAGGGAAATTGAACACCTGGGCACTGAGGTGATGGTGTCTTTTTAATCTGTGACTCTTTTCAGAAATGGATGAAATTTCAAAGAGATTTTGAGAATTTTAAGACAGCCTGCATACCCTGGGAAATCAAAATTAAGGAGATTGAAAGTAAGTACTTATGGAAGGTAATAAAGAATAATATCTAGTATCATATTCCTGATGCATGCCAAAATGGTAAATTACTTTTTGATACTTTAGAAATATATGTCTGTATTCGATGTGTAGTATAAAATCAATGAGTATTTATTTTTCATTAATATTTATTGAGCTTGATATTATAGCTAGTTGAAAATTTCCTTGTGACAGTGTTAGTCACCTTACAGATAAAAATCCCCAATTCACAGGTAACAGTTCAGGAGCCAGTGTTGAAGTTAATCCTAGAAAAGTGGAATTGGGATTCAGCTATTGCCTACCTTCATTTTATTTTGTCTGTATTTATACTATAATTATTTCTGTGATGTTTTTTCATCATCTTGAGTCTTATGTAAGAGGTATTTTGGTGTTATTTTTTACATTTTCAACCATATTATACAACACAGAGAAAACAATAGTGGTCTTGGATGTCTCTGTATATTTAGGCATAAATATAAACAAAACAGTGTAGTTAGTACTACAGGTATGTTTGAGAGTAGGTTTTTGGCACAAGTCAGTTTTGTATTTCAGTTCCAGTGATGAATTTAAACTGCAGCCCTCTCTTTGAAAGACATTTGGCTTAACTGCATAGGTACCTGAGTGAGGCTCTGCCACTGATGAAATGCAGATGAAAGTGCAATGGAAACTGATTTTAGAGAAGTTGCCTTTGGAAGAAGCTGTGGGTTGCATCAAAAGGCAATAACCAAAACAGTAGAAGAACAGGAAAATGATAAATTGTGAATTTTGTGGAGTTTTGGACTGCAAAATAACCCTTGAGAAGAACTTATGTCCTTAAAAATATTGTCTACAGACTGCTGAACAGATTACCTACTCACTTGAGGTGGAGTTTAGAAAGAAGCTGCTGCATATGTGTAGTTAAAATCAAACTCAGCAGCAAGATGCATTTGGTCTCTTACTGGTCTGGACACATAATGGCCATCTTGAGGATTTGTGAGAGCGACGTTTCTGCAAGTTTCTGTAAAGCAGTAGTCCTGGCACAAGCTGTTCTGTTAGTAGTAACTTCCAACAGACACATCTCTTTCCTTGTAAAATCAGAATGCTAAAACAGAACAGGGTCATTTTTCCAGTCCTGCTTTTATATCTATTTATTTTTTCATATGAAATGAGTAACATTTTTGCTGTCACCTGGAAGGTCCCAAAATCATAGTGGAATGTAACTTTTCATAATCTCATGAGGTAAGATTGTGATGTTTACTCTTTTTCTATTAATTTTTGTTCTGTTCAGTGTATTGCTAAGGCAAGCTGCAATTGCTTTTACTTGCAGAAACAATCTTCTGTCTGAATATTAGTAATTTAAGAAGTACAGTCAAACCACAATTTGGTCCAAAACTCTATAGTCTAGAATAAGGCTTGATTTCAAGGGAACAGCACTGAAATATTGCTGAAGAAAAGAATTTTAAGTCACAATTTATTTGATTCTGGTTAATCCAAACAGTAGCTCTCAACATGTACCTCATATTAGCGAATTTGTAGTAACAAGATCAAGGTCATCTTAAGGATGATGCTGATAAAGTTGCCAAGTCCCAGAAAAAAAAGGAATTTTAGATATTAAAAAAGGAGAAGTGAGGGAAACTGAAATGGAAAAAAGCTAGTCTGTGTATAAGGGAAGAATAGAGATTAAGATACATTTAGTCACAGAGACCAAAAAACTGCTGCTTCAACTTTTTTTAGAAATCTAATTGTCATCTGAATTTATATGTAGGTATATTATATTTATATGTGCTACATTGGTCATATTGTATCAAGTTTAGTAAAAGGGAAAGAGTTGTCCTCTATTTCTTGGTATTTAACAAACTGTTGGTGCTGAGTCAAGGATTACTCTGCATTCTTCAAATTTCAGGTTAGCAGAGTCAGTAAAAGATCATTTGTAAAACCATTTTTTATATCAAGCTCTGATCAAAATCTCCAGATTTGTCAGAGATCAAATACAGAACATACTGGAGGAGCAGCCACCTTTTCAACAGAGTCAGCTTCAAGCTTGTATACATGAACTTCAGGGAATGAAATGTTCTTAACAATTGCTGTCTTCAGACATGCAGTTGTGTTAAAGAAGCAGAAGAAGCAACTCTGCAAGGCGAGGTGTGTTTCCAGATGTCTCCAAACTGAGTAAGGATCTGATTCCCCTTTGACTCCTAGCACCAATGGCTTTGTCTTTTGGGGCTCAGTTCAGCCCCTTGTAAAATGACAGTTACAGTACTGACTTAAACACATGACACCAGACAATGAACAGAATGTGCCTGATACTGCTGATGAAGAATTTGGCAGAAAAATATCTTTGGTTGCTTAAGACTTTAAATAAGACTTGCTAAATGCAGCACATTGAACACCTTAGAGAATCTTGTTGACACAAACACCACCTTGCATGTAAGCACTGGATCCTTCAGTCCACCCAAAACACTGAGCAGTGGTTGAAGAAAATGGTTGAACACTAGGCTTGGACACCAGGATCAGTGTTTAAAAAGATACTGTTGTTGGAGAGTATTGTTTGTGGTGAGTCCTTAGTCATGTCAGTTCCCATGGTCTGCAGTCTCATGTGGCAAAATACGGTTGCATAAAGGAAATCAGAGGGAGCACTGTCTACATGGCAGCTCATTTTTGGAGGAGACAGTACAGTGAAACAAGCAGCAAATGACATCGGGTTGTCTCAGGTAAAGTAGGCTGTTTGGACCACTGTTGGAAATCTGATGATGCAAATTGTGCTGGCTCAGTTCTCCACCATGGAGTTGGGTCTGTACAACTGCTTTCCATGTCACTACACAGTTTAGCATTTTTAAACTTATGTTTCTTTTGTGATAATTTTTCCACTAGAAGACATGCATACACACAGGTAAGTATCTGGTGTATTTCATTCACCAGTTAAACACGTTTGAAAATGAAATGTTCATGGGTAGCTTCTGCTCCTTCCAACAGATGGGATTACAGCTAGATCAGCAGCCTCTTAGCCCAAAGAAACTAGAGGTAAAACTTTTATATAATCCTCCATGATCACTGCTAATACTATGCTATAAGCTATTTTCTTTCCAAAGGCAGGCACTAAGCACAGAAGTGTAAGTATTAACAGGGTATAAGAAGAGGCCATGTCACTAGCACCTAAAAGAGAGGCAAGAATTTATGAAATTTCAAGTTCTGTTTGAAACTTGCGTGGTCCCAACTAAAAGAAAGAGTAAGCAGCAGGAGCATGAATGGAACAAAAGCCTGATACTTATGTGCAGGCTACTCTGTATGGGAAACCTCTTCATTTGGCTAAATATCTCTGTGTGGGGGAATAGTTTATGCTCAGCAAACCTTTACAGTTGTTAGCTTCCAACCAGTTAACTTCTCAGCATGTCATCTCTGTGATCTTACATGAAGATGATTTGCATTTTCTGACCTCAAAGTGAGCTCTTTATAAAAAAATCCCAAGCAAACAAGGCAGTAGCTGTTTACAGTAGAAAATGGGGGAAGTAAATATAATTCTCTAACTGCTGAGAAACACTAATGTTTATTCTTCAGTCCTTCTAAAAAACTGCATCTGAACAACCAAGCACGACTTGTCCAAAAGAAAACAGTTTCAGAGCACTAACAATGTTTAATGCCCTATAAATTAGCATTAGTACAGGACTATCATGATACCTACTTTGAAATCTAGAGGATCAACAAAGCAAAGGAGGTCAAGCCATATGTTAATAGAATGGCAAAGATCTGTCTTCTTTGTGATGCAGTTCAGGAGTTAACGTGTAATAGAGGCTCTCTTTTAGAAAACCTGATGCTTATACTGTGGTGTTGTTGGGAGTTGGTCCATTCTCAAAAGTAGCCAGGGTTGTAGACAGATTGCAAATGAAAAGTGAATTAAGGTCCTGTATAGTGGCAAAAGATCAGTTAGGTACTACTGGGGAAGATTTCTTTGACTTAAAAAGAAGTACTGCACTGGTAAAACAATGTTAGATGACATACAAAGTTTTCTCTCACGCAAACTGAAGAGGATAGGTAGCCGTGCCACTGTGCCACTGCCAACTGATGCAGAAAATTTAATGGGGAAAGCAACGTTGAAACAAACACACTTTATGAGAACAACAAAACTGCTAAATTCACATAAAGTCGATAGAAATAGTGTAGCTTCAGGAAAAAGGAGGTTAAATGAAGAATGTGTTGGACTGGGGCAAGTGGCACATGTGCCTGGCAGTGTTACTGAACTGAAAAGTTCCTTGGACCATTACTTATACACTAGAAAGACCTGGGAAGAAAATGCTCTGTGCTGAGCAAACTCTCTGTATCTGGAGTTGTGTTGGTATGTCTGGGAACTCCCAAGGTGTAAGACACAAGTTTTATCATGCTTTTTTTGTTACCATAGTTTCAGCTTGATGGGAAAATTTAAACAGACTTCAAGAAGATACTTTTGATAAACAAAGGACTCCTTTAGGATAGGTCAGACTGACCTAAGGAGGAGACCAGCTAATGCTATAGCTAAATCTAAGTGCTTCTGTCTGCTTTGAAGATACAATTCTGATTTTATTTCAAGGCCACTTGTAGACACCCAAGAACCACCTTGACCACATCAAGTCAGATAATTCAACAGTCACACTACTGTGCCTTAGATGTGCTACAGAAGAGTATATGAAAAATAAATAAATATTATTGACTATCAATCATTATTAATATTGGCATGAGAAGACACAGCTCTGTTTTAAACTTTTCATACTGTGTCCTAAACTTGCATTAACCACACATTTAAACTTTATACAGGGATCATTTCTGGTGGGCCTATGGACCAGCAGCAGGGGGATGGTTAATGCTTAGATACTAAAATTCTTGAAAGATTTTTCCTTTCTGTCATAGTTATAACCAACAATGTCATTTAATAATAATAAATAAAAGAATAAAAAATAAAGAGAGTAATAAAAAGAAGAAGAGAAAAGGAAAGTACTAACTACATTTAAGCCTGAGCAAGAAAACTCAACTTTAATCTCTGCTTAGTTTCATAATGCTCCCCACTATAACAAATAGGGCCCTTCTTATCACAGACCTCTTCAGTTGGGTCTGACTATTCCAGGCTGCCAGCTATCTAGAAAGACCAGGTATCAACATGAAGTGCTGGGCTATCTTAGGTAGGTTCCCTGCATCAAGATGAGAGTCCTTTCTAGTGCAGGGAGCCCAGCTTCAGAATAACAGGCATCAAGCTCTGCTGTGCCACATCCTTGTGTCGGAAATAGGTGAATCTGCTGCTGGGGTTTTGATGTTTAAGAGAGATAGAAGTTGATAAATGTATGAAGTACTTATATTTAGATAAGAGATGCTTCTTTTCCTTACAGAATGGACATTCAGTAATATCCATGCAACAGGACTTTATGGGAAACACACATTGCTGTGCTGGGACAGGGCGAGCCTCTTCATTCCACTGCTGAAATTTGTACTATGCATGCCAGTCTGCATGCCAATGCATAGTATTGTGAGGCTGTGGATGCAGGAAAAGATGGCTAAAGCCTGCTTTAAAGTATTACTCTCTCATTCATACCTGGAACATGTTGCACCCCAGAGTGGATTCAACACACTTGAACTGGTAAAACTTGAACTGGTTTTGTGCACAGCTGGTGCAGGCTGTTTGTACCATTTGCCATGTTCCCTATTGCCCCCTGTTTGGACCTGCCCACTGTGGAAATGTAGTTAAGGGCATCCGTAGCTAAATTATCCTTATCTTCAGCTAAACTTTTCACGTATCAGAGGTTGCTGTTCTTGCCTCATTGGTGAAAAAGAATAAAGTCTATGTGCAGTCTGTGCGTTGTGACTTGCAGTAACTATACTGATGCATGTAATTCCAATGCAGCGCCTTAATGCAGATGTTCCAGATGGATGCATGGCAGTGATTTCATCAGGATAAGTGATACAAGAGCTATAACTCAATGCATGAAAAGAAGCCATTCCAAAAAGAATGGGGATATTAGGATTCGAGCAAAAGAATTACATGGCATGGAGAGGTCTACAGTATCAAAAGTGTCTAGAAATCAGAAATCTTCCTAATTTCCCGCACTTCATTTTTTTAAGTCCATAGCATCCCCAAAGGCTGCAGCTGGGTTGTAATTGGGTAATTAGCATACCACAGCCAGATTGACTAACTCAAGGTCTCTTGCTTTATGCCTCTACCCAGACTTCCCGCTATGTAGGCAACTGCTAGGATTGGGTACTTCTTCATGCAAAATTTCAAAATTGTGGTTTCATTCTGAACAGTGAATAAAGCAGATTTTGATAAGCTGAAATTCTTGGCAGAATGGTTTGCTCCTCCCTTTGCACAGCCCTGATACCAGTCGGTCTCTGTTTATACTCTGGGGTTGTACCACTTCAAGTGTATTAAATTTTCTACCAATTTTATTGTTATAGTAAAATGTGCATATATATGCTACAAATAGCATGTTAACCATGTTAACCTCATTTTACAGAATGTAAGAATCTGTTACAAGGCTTGCAAAAGCAGTGTAGAAATACCAATGTAAAGTCCTCTAAACAGAGAGATTTGCTTCTCATTATTTGCCATCAGGGTGCATCAGAATGCTTAACTAGACTGTGTGTGGAAAAACCTGTTGAAAGGCAACTTTTTTTTCCTGTGAATGACTGGTAATGGAACTGAAATCTGGTGTTTTGCTAATTCTGACAGACAGATGAGCACAACTGCCAGCTGTCAGCAGAACTGTGCTGCAGCAAGCTGGGGTTGAATTTGAACTGTTATTTCTGTTTGGTCTGACTTGCAGAGTGTTGGTCAAATCAGGCCCTTAGTGCTCACTGCTTCCCCTGCAGCCTCATCTTCTTCGCACAGGTCTGGGTCAGGGGTCTAGAGTGGATGGAGTCCAAGGTTTCATCTGTGCACCTGGTGATGGGACTGCCTCCACACCTGGCTGCAGGTGGAACACATATATAGCAAAGTAAGAGAAAGAAAAGGTACAAACACTTGCAGATCTTTTTGTTCTTCCCTGGTGAACAACTCTGGTGAGCACTCCAATAACAGCACTTACAAGTGTTTTGTGCCCTTGGAAGGACGATCCCCACTGGCTAATTCTGTGCTGCTTCCTATTAAAACTGGGCTGGTGGGGGCTTAACGTGTCAAGAATGCTTACAATCCACATAAGAAAAAAAAAAAAAGAAGAAAAAAAGAAGTGTGATTTGCTTTGAATCCTGCCACTAGAAAATTTAGTATTAGTAAATATCACAGCTCTTACATGACCCTAAATGCTCTGTATAAATAATACTTTCATATTTTTTGTTTCTGTTTTCTCTGCCAAGTCAGTGAATGCTAGTATGCAATCTGGAAAAAAGTTATTAGAATTATGGTAATAAAGAAAATGAAAAGCCTCCCCTGATTTTATTTATTTTGAATAAAATTTGAGCATCTTCTTCTTAAGGTAAAATAACATAAGAGGCCTAACTTATCTGCCCTTTTTTCACATCTCATGTTTTCATAGGTCACTTTGGCTCATCAGTAGCATCTTATTTCATATTCTTGCGCTGGATGTATGGAGTAAACATGATTCTTTTCGGACTGACCTTTGGACTTGTAATGGTGCCTGAGGTGGGAATCTTTCAAATTATCATTGAGAATTATTGCGTGAATTTCTGTCTTTGCAGTAAGATTTCACAGGACTGGACCTTTAAATAAATTTGTAATCTCTTTATGCTCCATTTAAAAGTTTTAAGGTGTACTAAGGCTGTAAAAATATACTTTCTTTGCGGACAGTTGTCTCTACAGAGAGATGTCTTGAAATAGACACAACAGAAAAATGTATAGGGTTGTGTCTTGAAAGTGTTTTCCCATGGCCTGGTATGATGCTAAACTCTTTTTTTTATGGAGAACTGAGAGGAACTGAGACTAAGAAGCAGCTACATGGAGTATCTTGACTAAAATGTGCATTGCAATACAAAGATACATTCCAGGCTTCTAAGGCACCATAGATCCTTTTCAGTTGCCTTAATACTCACATACTGATAAGGCGCAACAGGACTGTAAAGTCATGAGAGAAGCCCGTCATGTTTTGCGCTGCGTGCAGCATCACTGTTAATAACGTTGCTCAGAGCAGATGTAATTCAGGCAGAAATCACTTCTGTGAAATGTAATATTCTTCTAGTTCCTTTGAGCCACCATATTGTCTTCCTAAAAAGAGGGCTTATATGGAATTAAAAGTATTGTGCCATCTCCCTGATTTCACTATTCCACATCCTCTTACTTATCTTCTAGTAAGCAGATGGGAAAGAGTCAGGTAGGGATTTCCAACAGCTTCCTAGTACAACATTTCAATAGCATGACCCATCTTCTGTTGAAGCCAAAACAGAGAAAATGCCCAACAGTTTTCAGGGTAAAGCCTGGAAAGGACCCCATGAAGACATATACTGTGGCTGAGCAAGCACCTCGCCAGCAGCAGTGGGGCTCAGAATCCAAAACCTGAATCCCTAACATCTTCCCATACATTTCAATTAAAAACCCAATAAAATCCATAATGCAAGAAAAATTAATCTTCTGGTCTTGTCTGTGTAACAAACACCACTCATTAGAGGAATTTGGATTTCTGTGTTGCCTTTGAATGTAAGAGGCACAGTGACAATCCATTGATACTAGTGAAACATCACTGTAAATTTAGAAAATATCATTAATGCATACTTTAAGCATAGTTTCAATCATTAATGTGAGCAGCAATGAAAAGAATTGGAGAAGTAGGTCATCGTCACTAAGGAGTTTAGGAGCATAAAACAAGTCTTCCTAAAAAATGACAGACCACTGTCCCTTCCCTTTGTTGGTATTCTGCTTTAAAATGTAAATTGCTTTAATTTTTTGGTTCCAGGCTTTGATGGGGAAGCCATATGGCTCTTTACCTAGAAAAACTGTCCCAAGAGCTGAAGAAGCAAGTGCTATGAACTTTGCTACTCTCTGGGATTTTAGTGTAAGTGCATAAACTTGCAATATTGCATATTCACATGACTGATTATTACAGGCTTTTATTTTATTATTTAATATTCAGAGATTTAATATTAAATATTTCAGGAGCAAATGGCAATAGAATTAGTTTACATTTTTTTTCCACAAGTTTTGAGTATAGATGTTTCCTTCAGACAAAACATATAACGAAGCTTAATGTCCACACGCATATTTCAGTATGTGTAGCGATCCAAAGACACATGGGAAAAAGTCTCAAAGCTGGATTCACATCCCTGGGTACTGACTTTCCATTTCTTATGGGTGAATTTGGTTGTCTGTTTTTATATGATTGAGGTTCTGAATTTGAGGATACAGCATGAATTAGACAAAAAGAAAAGAAATTCCAATAATGTGCTCTGTAGGCTTTTTCTAAAACAATGCTATTTTTAGTTGTTCTGTCTTACGGAATATGCAGCTATTTTAGCTGAATTGAGAAGCATGTCTTAATTCTTTACCATTGATGTGATGCCCAGTCTAGCCTGCGGATCTACACCTCCTGTACTGGCAAGCTAATGGTATATTCCTAAATATGTCATACTGCTTTTTGTTCCTGAAAACAACAGTTTTATCTAATTTTGCATGTGGCATGTCTCTGTTGTCAGCCTCTTCACATAAAGATGATACAGCTTTGCATAAAGTCAGCTGATGATAAATTTGGTATCACAATACGTTGCTTAGAAGGCTGTTAGGTTTCTCTATGGTGTGCAATCAATGTTGTCAAAAGGTACTCTTCAACTGTGAAAGGGTGCAACTATCTAGTTAAGGTTTTCCTTCAGATTAATGGAAGCAGCATCCATTGAACTAACTGTGATTTCTCCCTCATTCTGCTGTGCTCTTTTTGTTCTGTGAGAAGTACTAAGACTTTTAAAGATTATGCGTATACCTATCCTTTAGCACTTGAGGTTTTTTAGCAGCAGCAAGCATGAATATGGTATTAGAAGCAGATGCATTTCTTGGAAAAATAAACTCAGGCGCAGGTTTCTCCAGTTTACAGCTCAGCCTCTCCAGCTGTCTGCAGAACGACTCATCTAAAGGTGGCCTCTCCGTGTAGGTTTGACCCACGTGAGGTCCTGTTCCACCCGTACCAGTGGGGAGAACTGTGCAGGCTGTGGAGCTCTACACAGGCAATCCCAGGAGGGGCACAGGCAGATTTTCATACCTGTCCCCTTTCCAACAGAAGGCCAGCTCTGATCTCTCCTGAAAAAACATAAAAGGGTATGGTGTCTGCTGCTCATTGATATTGCCATGTTTTAGTATGGTTAAGGTGTGGAGAGGTCCCTAATCTTGTGACATGCAGGTCTGAAACAGGATCCCTTGGTTTGTGGCTCAATACCTTCATGTGGAGACTCAGATGATGCCAGATTTTGGTCCTTTATTTAGCTTCCTTGGCTCTATTTTCAATCTTCAGCTATCAGTGGAGGAAGAATCAGGCTGTAAGGTGACAGAACATTGGAAAAAACTTGACTGGATATACACATTTTCGCATTTACAAGTAAATCTTTCAGGCTTATTAACTGTAGACAACCAAATTTAAATAAAATAATATAATAATAGGTAGAAATTACAATGCTTGTCTGTCTTTTGACTATAAAGGTATGTAAAGTGAACAGATTACTTCTGCTTTATTTTGCCACATAAATTGATGGACCCTCCTTGGATACAAAAAGAGAGAAAGGTCTTTCTAAAAAGCCATGTATGTAACATTTTGCAATGAGTTGTATATTTGAATGACAGGAAGAATACATCTAGACATGGACCTGGGAAGTTAGATAATGATGACAACATTATAAAATGAGAAATTAAAACATCAGATATTGGAGAAAAAGGAGCCAGAGTAACTTGGAGATTTTGTAAAGAGAATAGAGGCTGGAAAAGCTTTATACAGCAAATGGGAACAAAGTTTTTAAAAGAAACGTATTTGAAAAAAGATGAATGAAGACAGATGGTGGAAAGAGAAGAGAAGGTTATAATAACTGTCGGAAACAGGATCTGACAGCTCTGAAGAAGAAAGTATAGTAAATAACAGAGTAGCAGTTAACACAAGTAGCAAATACAAAGGTAATAAACATGGAATAGGGCAGTGAAAGAGATGGATCCCCTGAAATACTGAGGGGAAGAAAGAATTTTCTTGAGGCACGTCAGATTGATAAATACTCCCTGAAGACAATGACATCTTTAATTAAACAACACAGGAAACAGTACCTTTCATCGGCTAGCAGTTCTTGTATGCTACCATGTAAGTTACAAATAAATGAACCCACATCAGCAAACATTATTTCATCCTAAAAGAAACCCCAAAACCCCACCAATATTTAAGACAGTAAAGAAAAGATGAGCTCAACATGTCTTTTGCTTTTTTGCGTTTGAAATTGTACTCATTTTACTGACATGGCAAAGAGAAAGTTTTGGATTTTGGTATGTTTTACTTGGAATTCAGTTTTAACATTGTATATTTTACAGTTCAGATAATAATCCAAACCTAAAAAAATCAGACTCTCAAGGCTCATTACAATAAAGCATTTGACCAATATTCTTATCTCACCCTTCTTATGTTAGGCTTAGAAAGGAGTGAGAGATCTTCCATGCATGCCTACCTTTACCCAGCTAAAGATATTTCAGGTCTCATGGAAAAGCTTTATACAGCAAATGGGAACAAAGTTTTTAAAAGAAACGTATTTGAAAAAAGATGAATGAAGACAGATGGTGGAAAGAGAAGGGAAGGTTATAATAACTGTCGGAAACAGGATCTGACAGCTCTGAAGAAGAAAGTATAGTAAATAACAGAGTAGCAGTTAACACAAGGAGCAAATACAAAGGTAATAAACATGGAATAGGGCAGTGAAAGAGATGGATCCCCTGAAATACTGAGGGGAAGAAAGAATTTTCTTGAGGCACGTCAGTAGGCAATGCAGTAGGCAATGCAGTAGGCAATGCAGTAGGCAAAGCCCAGGAAACAACGTACTGAATGACACACAGTGGAGGAATTATCTCTGACTTTGCAGAACATGGTGACTTAAAAAGCATTTTCATACTCTGAGGGATCCAAAAGGCACTCTAGAGCCACGTTAGGCTGTATTGAAACCTGGGCTGAGATGGAATTATAAGATGTTTTAATGAGCAAAAAGATATGAAAGACATACTATTGAATTTGAATGTGTCCTGACTGGTGTAGTTTTTTTACTAGTAATTAGTAATAAATGTGTTCTATAACAATATTTCCCTTATCAGAGAAGAACACACATATCTGTTATGTGTAGGCACATCTCTCAAAGCTAGCCTGACATGAAAAAAAATGAGATATGTTGATTACCAAATAAAGACATTTTTAATAATATTTCTGTTTATCATATATTAATATTTCATTTTCAGCTTAGAATTGCAAATTAGGTTTTCCAGGTAACACTGTGACTCATTTCATATATAATAAGAGCTACAATAAATTAAGTGCATGTTTTGCAATAATATATGAGAAAGATGTTATTTAAGTAAAATGAGCAACTGAAAAGCAGAAGGGAAGTAAATGTCTTTTTTAATTCAGAAAACTGCCAGTTTACTGTATTAGTGTCAAAACAATGCATGGTCTATCCACCAATTACACGGTCAAATATGCTGTATTTGACTTGAAGTCATTACATCCAGCTGGAGATTTGCCACTGCTGTGCATGTGCTGAGCTCTCCTTGTAAAGGCTCTGGACACAGTCTTCTTCTAGAAGGCAAGTTCTTGCTCTAACCTGAGGATTATCAGGAACCTTTAGCTATTTAGATAATTTTAGACACCAGCAATGGCTTACAGTTAATGTACTAGTAAATTATTTTGAAAAATCAGCAATCCGACCTGTAGAAGAGGGGGTAATTCTCATTAAGATTTTTAGGAAAGGAGATACACTTTGAATTGCTGAGAAGGAAGGTATACTTACATTACACTTTTTATAGCCTTGGAGTGTAAGTGTTAAGAAACCCTGCACACTGAATAATCATCCATAAAATGCAACTAAGTATTCGTTAATGTATATTGAATGATCACTCAATAAACTGCAGGCAACATTGCTAGACAGAGAAGGCATATGAGAATTTTATATCAAATAGGCTATGCAAGTAGATTTTAGAAAATTAAGTTAAAAATTTGGCATGTTATATGCAATTAATTTGTAAAACAAATTTTGTAAACCGAAAGGTTTTTGTCTTTATAACAAGAAGTATGTGGATGAAAAAGTTTTGACTCATTAAATCATAGATGGAATGCCCATGAAGAGTTTTAAAGATAAAAGATTTGAAAGTTGACATGAAATATTCTAAGTCTTTCTAAATGAAAGGAGAGATTTTCCATCCTGAGAGATTTATTATAGTGATGCTTACAACTGTTTTGAATGCATTGAAATGAATGTTTCAGTACATTGCTATTGGTACAATTTCTGATTATGTGCATATTTAACAGATGTGATATTACAATTTTTTGCTGACTTTTCAGGGCTTTGCACAGTATTCTGTACTCTTTTATGGTTATTACAATAACCAGAGGACAATTGGATGGCTCAAGTTCAGGATGCCTCTTTCATATTTCCTTGTTGGAGTTGGGACTATCGGCTACAGCTTTATGATTGTTACTCGAACGTAAGTTCTCCTTGGCTCTGGAATAAAGTACATTCAGAAAGGCAGATAATTCCACTATTCACCACTGAGACTATCTTTTTAAAAATATGGTAATTGTAAGGGCAGGATGATGCAAGATCAAATGCAAGGTCAAAGTCATGTCAGACTCGTTCAGCCTGTATTTATTTATCTATTGTTCTGCACCAGCAGCTGTGTTGCAGTGTTGTGGAAGTAGGAAAAAATCTTTACTGAAATAACATAACACTTCCCCCCTGCAACTTCAAAATGAAAAATGAATGCATAAAGCAAGGAACAGAGCTGTCAGCCCATCTTTTCATAATACTCTGCATCTAGCAGAATGTCAGCTAACATTCAGGAAATTCAGTTCTTCTACCTTCAATGATACCTTATGTGAGTTAAATTCTTTTACGAAGGAAAAAGACAAGAAAGAAAGAAACATATGGCATATAATTCTGTGTGTAAGTCACAGTCAGCAGTAAATGATTCTCAGCAAGACTATAGTGGTTAGGTCACATTTGCACAGTGGTGTAGAGGAATTAATGCTACTGGCCATAGTAAGGGTTTAACGTTCTGTGGAATGCAAAATAATCTCAAGCAGTGTGAAAACTATGCTTAATATAACATTAAGAACATAATGTTGAAACAGTAGGAAGCATAGGGGTAAGTGAAACAGGGCCTGGGCACTACAACTGGTGATATATTAGCCTTTTGGCTCTCAAATTCTGGACTTGAATTTTGTCTTAGGATCAGAATTTAAATGAAGTGAAATTATTATTTTATAGCCAAATTCACTATTGGAATAAAATGTGATAATTCTGATAGTTTCTAAAGAGATAGGCCGCCAATTAATATAACCTTTAATACTCTTGATTCAAGCAAGGTGACCACCTACCACAATAATACAGTTAGCTATAGTGGTGACTTTAAAAGATGTCTACGGTGAAAATTCAGAGCATTCTGGGTCAATATTCGAGGACATTTGTGAATATAGAGAAAACTGCAGTTAATCTATTTCCACTGTTTTGTGCTGAAGTCAGTATTTTTCACTTGCATGAGCACTAAATTAATTCATGTTCTGTTTTTCAAATATTACATGGTTTCCTGCATAGAGCAAGAAGCATTTCAGAAGGAAAAAAAAAGTCTTCAGTTACATATATGTATTTTTGGAGGAGAAACAGACTACTACAATAAAAAAGTAATTGGTTTAGCTCAAAAATATCTTTTAAAATATTTTTTGATAGTGTAGCTGTGAAGATTAGAAAAGTCTTAGTCTCAGACAATTGTATTTCAATGATTGTCACCCAGACCAAAAAAAAAAAAATTCCTTCTAGCAGAAAATCCCTGTGGCCCAAACAAAGGAATATCCTTGAGGAAAAAATACATTGTATGTGCTAACTTCTCATCTGGCCATGTGCCACTAATGCTGATCAATATTTAGGTAATCTTATGAGCAGTTCTTGCAGTCTTCTGCTCTTTGCTCTTTCTCCAGAAAGCAACACAATGGGCACAGAAATGAAAAGCGGTGTAACAGGAGGTTACATTGCTCTTGACTGAGATCTGGAAAAGGGAATGTCTAAGTGAAAGGGATAGTGAGGATTATAAGCACTATTATTCTATTTAGGGGAAATATTTAGATTTAGGGCTCCTCTCCACAGCTCTTCCAGTGCATAACATAAAATGGAAACATTTCTGGTCTCAAAGAAATGATATCCTAACCACAAGACTGTTCACTATTTCATTAGGAACTCTTGAGAAGGAATTATCTTAGTCTAGAAACCAGCAGCAGGGCAGATCCTACCAAGAACCTTTCATGATCTCTGTACCTTCTGTATATGAGCAGTAAAACAAAAAAACCCAGCCCCGGTATTGGTTTATGACAGCTCAGAAGGATTTTCTGTATTATTTACTTACTATTCTCTTCCTAGATTTGAGAGAATGTATTTTACTGGACTGTTAAAAATGTGGTATGTAGAATGTATTGATATTAATAACATAATTTTGCTATGTTAGTGAGCTTTAAAACAGGCGTTGCCTTTTCCTGACCAAGAAATCAATACAATACTGAAGGCTAAATGGTTTGTACCCTACCAATATACTCCATCCTTGTGCTTAATGGTTTGAATTAAGTGATAAAGTAAGCAGAAGCAAGACCACTATTATTACATGAATGACGACACTTTGAAATAGAGAATTTAGTAGTCAAGATTAAGTCAGAAGAAATAATTTTATGTTTCTGGATACTGTTATAAATCTTGTTTATAAGTGCATAGGAGATGAAAGGGAATATAGAAATCTGTATTAGTGATAGTTTTGTATGGTATAACCAGGTTTTGTTCTGGCTTGTTATGTCAGAATTCTTTTTTTCTCTTTGTGAAGATCTATTGTAGTTCAGGATGCTCTGCAGCTTTCTGTTTGAAAGATCTTCTTGATATCATTTTCCTATTGAATTTCTTATCCAGCAGAGTTTCTCTGAGGTGTTAATGAAATAAATTCATTCTTTCTCATCAAAACGTGTGTTGTGAGCTCATAAATTGTTTAAATATGAAAATTTCCAGCCTTCTCTCTTGTTTTTAGACTGAACTTTCCAGATTTAGTATAGCATGACTGACTGCGATAATAATACAGTTTTTTTCAGAATAATGTTAGAATTTATGAACAATTTAAAAGTCATGCTCACATAGCAGAACTAGTTCTAACAAGGTCTTCCTGTGTCTTTCTGGCTTTTGTAGAATGGCAAGTAATGTAAATGAAGACGGTGGTGGGGATGATACTAGTTTTAATTTCAGCTGGAAAATGTTCACAAGCTGGGACTACCTGATTGGCAATCCTGAGACAGCAGATAATAAGTTTGCCTCCATCACAACAAGCTTTAAGGTAAAATAGAGCTCACTAAAGAGAGGTAACCTGATTTGTCTTTCACACTGGTGTGAATCAGATGGAACTAACATCAAGTATTAGCTGTGCCTGGGGCCTAGAAGCTTAAACTAGAATTGGCAGCTCTATACCTTTCTGAGTCTGGGTCTTTGTGCCTTGCCATCTTAATTTTTTCCTTTTGGTTGTGGAAGAAAAAGCATTAATGGCATCTTTTGTGTCCTCTGTGACTGCAGTACTAGTTTTAGAAAAATGATTCTACTGTAAAAATATTTTCCTTTTTCTCATCTCTGATGTCTTCCAGTTTCCACGGTGCTTATCTGAAAATTTTTTTTTAAATGCTGGTGACATTTTGCCAGCTTCACATTATCATCTTCTCTTGCTACACTGAAGAGATACCATAAGGCTTTAAAGTAAAGGGGCGTAGATTTAGACTAGATATAAGGAAGAAATTTTTTACGCTGAGGGTGGTGAAGCACTGGCACATGTTGCCCAGAGAGGTGGTGGATGCCCCATCCCTGGAAACATTCAAGGTCAGGTTGGACGGGGCTCTGAGCAACCTGATCTAGTTGAAGATGTTCCTGCCCATGGCGGGGTGTTGGACTAGATGACCTTTAGAGGTCCCTTCCAGCCCAAACTATTCTATGATTCTATGATTCTAAGATAAAGCAATAGGATCGTCTATAAAGGGCTATTCATCACGTCAGAAGAATTGGCCTCAGAATTTTGAACGTGTATTTGCTCAGTAACCTCAAAAGGTTACTTTCCTTGCATAATATAAAGGTTTTATTTTCAAATTAATTATGAAATATAGCCCAGTTCACAAGGTGTTCTTAGGCCTCTTTGCAGTTTATAGGGTATGTTGATTTCAAGAGTCATTGTATGAGGAATCTGGGGCAGGATGCGAGATGCACCACTGTGAAAACAGTGAAGGGGATATATTCTATCTGTTGAATGTTAAAGAATGTGTTTCTGCACTGGGGTCACTGGGACACACCAGTGCAGCATGTAAAGGAAAATTTAATTTTCAATGTAATAATGTACAGAGAATACACTGGCAAGGTGTTACCAGGTAATGAACAAGATGCTAGACTTACAGTCACACTGACAACATACAGCATGGGAGCTGGAGGACCAAGCACTAGCTGCGCTATCCAATCACACACAGAACCCTTCCTTTCTGCAGTGGTGATATAGCCAATATACCACCTCACCCTGCCCACCCTCCCAACTGCAGGCATAAAAGATAACTACATTCAAAGTCAGTAGAAAGAAAAGGTCCCAGGAAAACAAATACTGAAGAAATACTGACTGAAAGCACTGAAACTGTGAGCGCTTTCCCTGCCCGCCTACTAAGGTCAGTTGCTGAAAGCTATTTGAAGAATACAAATCTGTTGAGTCAGAGACTTAATTTTGAGAAATAAACTCATGAAGCTTTACTGTGATCTTTGCAAACGAACAAGGAACCTCAGAGAGGAAAGGTGAAGGCTTGGGTGAGGTCATGGGAATTTTGCTCAAGAGCTGCTGCACTCTCCTTTCATTTATGTAACAAACACAATTCATAAGAAAAGCAGAGCCATGCAGAGTAACTATTACAATGCGGGAGTTCAGCTTCCCCTCTGGGCAACTGATCTCTATACCAAAGTGAGAAGCTGTAGCCAAACTCCTTTTTCAAGAGGACACTTCAGAGCAAAAGCTCTTTCTGATGGCAAAAGTAGGAGCTGCAGATTATAGTTACACCAGAGTCTTAATATTTATCAGTCCTGGCCACGGGTAAATGTGGAGCAAACGTTTTATTCTGTAGTTTGAAGCTGTGCACAGTTTGCCTTTTTTGGGATTCCTACATCTAAACTGTTGTTTCATTCCTTCTGAATTACTGACTTTCAGAATAAAACTTTTTGCTCTTTTCTCACAAATGCACATTTTTAAAGTGTGACAGTTCCTTTTCTGGCAGCTAATCACACGTTTATCCTGCTGGGTCACTCAGCCTCATAGCACCTTGCAAGCTGACAGAACGTGCTGGTTTCTTTTTGGCACACAAGTGCAGGTGTAGTGATACTCAGTGGGGACACACTCAATAGAAGAAAGCAAACTCTGGGGAGCCAAAACCCCAAGGTCTGCCCGGGTCCAAAACAAATTTTCTGAGAAAATATAAGCTCATCTCAAAACATGATGTGTGCAGTCACATCTTTGTAATTTGTTTAACTGACTTCTGACAACTGGGGAAGCAACGTGGGGTCTTGACCATTAAAGTACTCATAATATTCTTTTCTTTCTAACAAGTGCAGGAAGCTATCGTGGAGGAGCAGGAGAGCCGAAAAGAGGAAAATATTCACTTGACTAGGTTCCTGAGGGTTCTTGCTAACTTCTTAGCCCTATGCACGCTTGCTGGGAGTGGCTACCTCATCTTTTTTGTTGTCAGAAGATCCCAGCAATTTGCCCTGGAAGGTCTGGAGAACTACGGGTGGTGGGAAAGAAATGAAGTTCGTGCTAGCACATTTCTAAAATAGATGTGGTTTGAAACTGTGTTCCTCTACTCTGCATGTTGCCTTTCTTTCCTGAGAATTTAAATACTCTGAATGTGGGTGGTAAATGTCTAACAAAAGAATTGTTCTTGTCTCTCTGCTTCCTGCTTCATTAAAATGATTATTCCTTGGCTGGTTCTTTCAAATGTCCCTTTGTATTTAGTTTTCACTTGAGGCCTTTACCTTTCCTACTCTGTGCTCTTAAGGTTGTTTTCCAGCCACTCTACGGACTCACAAGATCTCTTCAAGGACCCCACTCTCCTGTTGCTTTCCTCCTGAGACTGGCCCAAGCAAAGTGGCTGGTGTGTGGGCCTATCTAACGTTACTTGGGGCCTGATGGATACAACTCTGCAGTGTAGCAACAGGATGAAACTCATGCCTTCCAGTTCCAGCTGCCCAGTCCAAGAGTCCAATACCATTTTTTTGTGCCTAATCTGCTTTCTTCTAGAGCAGATGCAGCCCTGCCTGATAGAGGTGTATAATGATAGTGATTGTGTTTGCTATAACAGTGTGCAGTAACCACCTGAAGTCAGTGTTGCTATATGAAAACCTGGGCAGGTTTACTTTCTTAGCAACATACACACTGCTGTGTATGTTGTAAAACTAGCTGTTTGTTACTTAAAGCTCATCTTCTGAGCTGGAGTATAAAGTAGATACTTGATTTAAGGTAAGGCAAAAAGATGCTAGCTTCACAAAAATGCTGGGATGGGTGACGATGGAATGAGGAAAGTCAATCCTTAATTTTCAACACCAAAACCTGACTGAGAAAGTAACATAAAAAACTCCAGCAATCCACCTCTGGAATCCAGAGAAATGGGGCTGCTGAGATTGGGTTAAGTTACTTGATAAAAGTTACTACATTTTGATGTCTTAGGAAAGAAAACTCATGTACAAAACTGCTTGGCTTAAAGCAACACAAGCTCTAAGTGTGACAACAGACTAGCAGATGGAGACAATTCAGGAGGAACTCAGCTTTCTCCCAGTTGAAAGGTGTGGTAACAGATCTGTACTAACAAGAACTGTGCTACCGAAAGCTGTTATATTAGCTTATGCTGCAGTCTGGAAAGTAGTTAAACATATGCATGTTTACATTCATTGTTTTACTTTTGTTTGCTTTACAAAAAAATACTGCTAAGGAGACTGTATCACAGAACTAAGATCTGGAGCAGGTGTGTCTCTAAAGGAGAGTGGATAAGGCAACATTGCCATTATTTGGCTGAAGAATTTTTCCTATTGACAGGTAATGAACATATTTGTGAGGTACAAAATATTGCCCTTGATTGGATATTAATATTTATTTACAAAAATATATTTGGATTCTATGTAACAACCATTTAAACATTTTTCTTATTTTCTAGATCTAGCTCTCTTATGTTTGCAACATTAATAAATGAATTGAGATTTTGATGAGAAAAAAACCCCATAAACACTTAACGTTTTAGAGCAAATGGAAGTGCAGCTTTTACGTACAATTCAAGAAACAGTATGTAAAAATTTACACTCTTCATAAAAATATTAAGCTCCTTCTGTAAGAAATTTCTTTTCATTGCACTGGATGTATTAAGGGATTAAAAAATGTTTACATGTAATTATGATGTCCTTGGAACAATCCAGGGTAAACACATTTTATATCATCTCTCCCTGAAACTCACAGCCTACTAAAGTGCCACTGGTGACTTTGTGGACAAGATCTTTTTCTCTCTGACTATCCTTCTCTGTCATAATGTTGTAAATTTTTAAACTCCCTCTCCATATCGGCAGTACCTAGTTCTGTCAGATTACAGTTCAGATAAAATTGTCTAGTGTGTCATGGAGAGGAGGAAATTAGTGGAAACAGGCAGACCGGGACTGTTAAGGGATATCATCAGCATTTGCATTGCTCCTCATACATGGCTGTGGCCTGGTGGTCGGTCATGGATGAATGATGATTCTGCACCATGTGATAATTTCCCCATGACTCTGGAAATTTTGGTAAAATGGAGAATAATGCCACTGATTCCCTTGGTAAAGTGTTCTGAAATTGGATGAAATTTGCTGAACAAAATTGACTTTCCTCATTAGATAGAACATAGTTTGCAGAGCTAGAAGGTAGTAAAAGCATCTCTCTGGTACTGAGGTACCCTGTTTTTTCAAATATATTCCTGTGCAGTTTAAAAACAAAGCTACTTAAAAGCAGAAAAAACTTACGAGGAGACAGATTGATTTCTCTGAATGAGAATCATTAACAACATTTGGGTAAAGAGGAGATAAGTTTTACACATCAGGTTTTTTTCCAGCAACAAAAAAGTAGAGCTTTAACATTTTAGGTCTTGCAAGAAACAACCCCATAGATCTTTTGCCAAAAATATCCTGCTATTTACTTTAATGATCCTATTAGTGGATGTGGAGTACATTTATATTGAAGTTATTAATCCATGTTGTCAATGCTCTGTTTAATTCTAGAAATAATCAGGCAGCTTTTATTAGTATGAAATATAATTTCTAATTCTAATTTCATTTTTTAAAAATGAAACTGTATTTACTAGAAAAATAGATCTTTATTAGTGCTTTCTGCAGCAGATGCTAGACAAATCTATGACTACTGCAATCATTGTTAGTAGAAGATATGATTTATTTTAGCTAGGCTACTAGCTCTTAATGAACTTGTGTAAGCAGTAATTTTCTAGCTTTCAGAGTTTAATGCGGGGACTTGGTATTTGGAGTCGTTAATGTCATATAGAGATAAAAACCTGTGTTTTGCACCACACTTTTAATAATTACGGTGTGCCTCTTGGTTGTTGTTCCTTTCTTAGGGAAAATTCTATCTCAGTAGGGCAGAGAGGTCTTTTGAGATTCATTCAGCAGACAGTGAACGTAAGGCCACATTGGCTATCAACCATAACTCTACTGTGTATGTATGCTGGCATGCTGTCCCTCTTGTGGCATATCATTCCACAATTTTTAAGTCACACAAAGCAGTGAAACTGTCACTGATAAAAACAGGGGAAGAAAATCTGCTTCTGCACCTGAGCTTCAAGTTGACAAGAAGTCCAGAATATAAATCAGCTCCTTTCTGAAATCAAACTAGATTAAAGTGGCTAAAACTCAATGGACGATTCAATGGATAATTTCTTTGTTCAGCAAAATCCTTCACAAGAAACTAAGCAGTATAATGATAATATATCTATGAAACTATATATAAGAAATGTTTATGCTTTTGAAATATAGAACCCATCATAGTTTTTGGATTTTGAGAACTCAACATGCTACATTTTGTCTCAGTAAAACATTGCATTTTTGGTTGTAATAATTTCTCACTTTTCAGCTTTGCAAGTTTCTGTGCCTCATTTCACCTCTTATCTTAATAATGACTTTTCTCCAGAATTAGAAATGCTCTTGAGATGGAGAGCATGAATAGTTAAGGCATGGAAAAATGCAGATAGAAAACAAATGAGAAAGAACATGTGTGCTTCAGATAAGTGATAAAAAAGGCAGAACATAATTAATATATAGAAAATATTGAATGTTCAAGAGAAAGAAAAGCAGTGACTTCTGTCCTGCCTCTCCCATGCAGCAACAAAGAAACTTTCAATAAAGTTAGCAGGTACTATATTTAAAACTGCCCAAAGGACATACCTTTTCTTCCAAAATGCATACTCACTATGTCTTCTAGTATGAGAACTGAGAGACATCAAATGAATTGAGTAGAAGCCAGGTTTAGAAAAAGCAAAAGGCAAGGAATGGTAGTTGGTAGGTGCCAGTGTTATGAATGCCAAAATCTATGTCTGTCTCAAGGAAAACTGATCTAAGGCATGAAAGAGAAATCCTCGGCGGGTTACTAAATACATAAAAACCACACCTGACTGAACAAGTGCCCAAACTGAATATAGTTGGAGTCTAGGACTTATTACTCATATATGTTTGCCCTGTTCTTGCTCATCCCTGGGCATCTGTTAGGCTAGAGCAACCTTTGGTGTGACCCAGGACATCTCCTCTTATGCACATATTTGCCACTAGAACTTGTTGCCACAGAGGGATATTAGACACCAGAGTCAAGTGAGGATTCTGATTTGAGATTCAGCAGTATCACAACAGGACTGAACATTTCTATTGATAAACAGGATATACAGCCTGTTACAATAAGTTTGAATTTTAAGAATTCATGATTGCTTGTGTTGGCTGTAGTTGACTCCTGCAGCTTTGCCATCTTGGGCCATATTGGGTATAAAGTCTTTGGTTTAGTCATGACTGAGACAATATGTGTTATAAACTATGTTAGAAACTTTGAAGGTTTTAAGATAAAAAAGTTTACACAGTTCATTATGAAGAAAAAATAACCAGTATTTTGATCACCAACAACTCATCACCTTCTAGAAGTACCAAAAAAAAAAAAAAAGGAATATCCACAATTCTCATAAGAGAAAATTTATTCAAAGCATTAATGTATGAAACCCAACATAGCTGTTAATAAGGTAAAAGGTGGCAGGAGATTAAAATATAAATTCTGTCCTTTTCAGTTATAAACCCAAGCGCTGCAAGAGATGACAGCTGCAAGTTTTTGGTTGGTTGTTTCTTTTTTGAGTGTTATGAGGTAACAGTGACTTCTTGTTATTTTAACAAGGTAATCCCAGTTACCAAATAACATTATATAAATACATAGGAAACATCAGTGAATTCCTGTAACCGTTAAAAAAAAAATCTACATACTTCTTACAGGGTGCCACAAGCCATGTACAGAATGCACTACTGATGGCCTACAAATGCAAAATCCAGTAATTAGCTCTAGAACTCATTAAAAACCAAGAATAGAAAAACAACAAAAAGAAAGCCATTTATTTCTTTTCATTAAGAACACCAGTCTCATGGATGAAACTTTTTAAGAGTGGGAATGTACGTATTTGTAAGTGAGTGAATTTATTTGTTGGCATAGTGCCTTTCTGCTGCCATATTATTTCTGAGAAGCAAGAGCAGGCCTAACTCTCTTGGTAGCAGGAAGTTAGAAATGTATTAAAATTTATAATAGTTCTAACAAAATGGATTCCAGCATGGCTGAGAAATGCTAGTTTCAGAGCAGTTGGAAGACTAGAGTTCTGTGAACAATTATGTTTTTTTGTGACTAAATCAATTATTTTTGCTTAATTGTTTTAATATGATACATCTCAAATAAACACCTTTGTGTTTTCCAACAATCTTTGTGACTTAGATTGAGACAATGTTTTCTGTTTCTTTTTTGTTGTTTTTAGTCCCTTAAAGACGCACTTTTTGTAATGCAATTTTATTTTAAATTGAAATTGAATAACTGCACTCTTAAACTTTTTCAAATATTTTCATTTTTGGCTGACACAATGAATTAGAACCAAAAGGTTCAAATAGGCTTGAAAGAATTTTCAGCAATCACTTAGGAATGTTACATTACTAGAATGCCTCACTTGTCAGTATATTTATAAACTATGTTGTATTTCAAATTTTTTATAAAAACTAGTTATCTGTTTTTCTCACTTTGCTTTCAGCAAACTTGTTCCATTTCCATACTGCTAAGATGATGAGTTATTCTTATTAGAAGTTTCTAAGAAAATCAGGCAGAAAGAAGCAAGGTGGATTTGAATTTGCTTATGCAGTGAGGACATGAGATCTGAGATAGACTAGAGAGCTTGGGCAATCACCAACCATATGAAATTTAAGAAGAGCAAGTGCCAGATTCTCCACCTGGGATGGGATAATCCTGGTTATACATACAGACTGGGGGACGAGAGGCTGGAGAGCAGCCCCACAGAAAGACATCTGGGGGTGTGGGTTGATGGCAAGTTGAATATGAGTCTACAGTGTGCCCTGGCAGCCAAAAGGGCCAACCGCGTCCTGGGGTGCATCAAGCACAGCATAGCTAGCCGGTCAAGGGAGGCAATTGTCCCACTCTACACACAGAGAGTGTGCCCAGAGGAGAGCCACCAAGATGGTGAAAGGTCTCAAGGGGAAAACTTAGGAGGAGCGGCTGAGGTCACTTGGCTTGTTCAGCTTGGAGAAGAGAAGGCTGAGGGGTGACCTCATCACAGCCTACAACTTCCCCAAGAGGGGCAGTGGAGGGGGAGGTGCTGATCTCCTGTCTCTGGTGACTTGCGATAGGACACGAGGAAATGAAATGAAGCTGCCTCAGGGGAAGTTCAGATTGGACATTAGGAAAAGATTCCTCACTGAGATGGTGGTCGGTCACTGGAACAGGCTCCCCAGGGAACTGGTCACAACACAAAGCCTGTCAGAGTTCAAGGAGCGTCTGGATGACACTTTTAGTCATTTATGTTTAGTTTTAGGTAGCCCTGCAAGGAGCAGGGAGTTGGACTCAATGATCCTTATGGGTCCCTTCCAACTTGAGATATTCTATGATTCTATGATTCAATGATTCTATGATTCTGTGACATCTAGAATTAACTTCGGGTGAGATCTCAGATAAATTTAATTTAGTGCAGTATTTTTGTAGGAATGTTTTTTATAGAACATCTATGTGTCTCTTGCAAAGATGTGGTAGAGACATAGCATAAAACAGTACTAGAAATAGATTTTGTTAAGTCCTCTGATAGTAGAATTTTGGTTAAAATGTAGGTTCTAGTCAGAATAACTAACATTTTATTATTTTGGAGGTTTAAGTGAAATGTAAAATGAAAAAAAGATTTCATATATCCATCTGCAGTAGATTACAACTGACTTTTCATCCCTTTCTTCCTTTGTGAAAATATCTTGTGACTCCCAGAGTGGATTTCATTTTTCGTTAAATCAAAAACCAAATAAAAAGTAGTAATGGAAATATACTCTTCACCCAAATCAATAATAATAATAAAAGAACTTGTTTCTAACATTTCATTGTAAACTTTTTTTTTGCTTTTTCTTCCTCTCAGGTGAACATGGTTATGTCACTTTTAGGAATGTTCTGTCCAACTTTATTTGATGTAATCAGTTCTCTGGAAAACTACCATCCTCGAATAGCTCTAAGATGGCAGCTGGGACGAATCTTTGCTCTTTTTCTTGGCAATCTCTACACTTTCATTATTGCCCTAATGGATGAAATCAATCTCAAGGCAAGCTATTTACTTCCCTTCACTATTTTTAACATGTAGCTGGGCAAGAATGAGGATTTCCAGCCAGTCAAAGACACGTCAGTGAAAGACGTTCTTTTCTTTCTGTACTGTAAATCATGTCCATGCCTGAGCTGGTAATGGGAGTCTTGTAGTAGAAAAGGTTGAGAGTTGGTAACAAGCTCATGTTGGTTTTTTTTCCCAATTTATTTCTTTATTTAGTTGGAAGAAGAAAAAGTAGTCAAGTATAACATGTCAATATGGGAAGCTAGTCTGTACAATGGTACTATTCCAGAAAATTCGACTGCCTCTCCAATACAGGTGGACCCTGCAGATGTCCCCAGAGGGCCGTGCTGGGAAACAATGGTAGGACAGGTAATGTAACTGCTTTAAGCTCATATTTGAAAATAGATCATAGTCTGTTACAAGATATGATATCTAAACCCTCTTTATTTCTGCTAATAGGTGACATTAAGGTGGGAAAATTTGAGGAAAAGCAGATGTAGGACACTTTCCTGAGCTAAAAAGTTGAGAAAAAAATATTTGAGTTTCTTTGGACCCTGTCTAGTAGGGAATTCTTTCTCCTGGTAGTTGACGGCATTGAAAGCATTTCTTTTTTTCCCCTCCTTTTCACTATTCTCTTAATTTACCCTCCTCTTCCTCATCCCATCTTTGTCTTGCAAAAAACCTGTTTAACAATTTTGAAAAGTTGGATTCATCATAACCCATAATAAATGTGGTAATTCTGATTAGAATTCTGATTAGATTATCAGTTTCTGCCTACAACAGACCTATAGAAAAGATAAAAAACAGAGTAGCTCAACAAGGAAATATGCTCATACAACAAGAAGATAGCTCTTAGAGCAGTGTGTTTTTGAGAAGGCATCTTTAGCCAAGTAACGTAATGCAAAAGAACAACAGTGGTTTAATAGTAAATCTGCTCAGTCATTTCATTTGATTCAGTTGAACATTTATTCTTATTGACCTATTAATATAAAATGTAATTTCCAAAGAATTTTCTAACATCCCCCTTTCTTCTATTTGATCATACCCTATTATTTTTTTGTGCATAAGAATGACTTCACCACTGAATCACAACTTTTGCTGTTGCTCTATCACTCTGACAATCTCACCTCCTGACTGAAGAAATCACCAGCAGGGAGCAGACAGCAGGAAAAACAGCCCCTCTTTTCTTTTCACTGATGCTGAATAATAAGCTAAGAACACCAAGAGCTTATCAGTGCACTAATTTTCTCCTTAATTTCAGATCAGGGAGAGTAATAGCTTTTTGGGCTATTGGGGTAAGGCCTATTACAGTAGGGTTTAGTGGAACTTACTAAAATAAAAGTGGAAGAATGAGGTTTTCCATTAGGATTTTCTTTCCTCTCCATATTCACTGGGAGTTGGTGTTCCTTGAGAAAGCAAGCCATTCACTTTTATTTTTTTTTTCAGTCTTCCCAAAGTCAGAGAGCAAAAGCAGTTTAAGATATCAGCTCAGATTTCTGTTATAGCAGCGATCTTGGCTGGAAGCCTTTCCTAGTCTGATCATACCCTGGAAGTCTCATCTGATAATATGGGCACAAATTAGAGCAAAGGATACCTCTAGCAAATGAGGGGCAGTTTTTCTCCTGGCATTTTTCAGAATTGGTGAATGTAGAGGAAGAGCAGAGTCTTTTCCATGTTGAAGCAGGGTAAGCACAATTAGGGATCTAGCCCAGTATTTCATTATTATTGTAATTATTAATTGCTTAAATATATTCTTAAAAGAAAATATTGTTCTAACAGGAATTTGTGCGGCTGACAGTCTCTGACATAATGACAACATACATCACAATTCTAATTGGCGATTTCTTGAGAGCTGTCTTTGTTAGGTTCTTCAATTACTGCTGGTGCTGGGACTTGGAGTATGGATTTGTAAGTATCTGATTTGCTATTTTAAATGTCTTTGCCAGATTATCACTTCACACTTTTGTAGTAAATTACATTTTCCTTTCAATCATACAGAGTTAACAGTCGGCTAGACACATCACCTTCAAAATCCCTGAATAACATTGTGTTAGTTTTTCTCAGAATTTGATTATGCCTTAGTATTTGTCTTATTCTTTAGACTTTGGTAACTTTCAGATTTTTTTTTTTTCCATTTGATTGTGTAAGAAAACTGGGTACACATTTTTCACACATTTCCAATTTGAAGACTCATTCCCTGTTCCACAGAATACAATCTCACTGATTTCTATGGGATTTTGGATAGGGTCTTTTAGCACACAGTGTTTGTGGAGAAAAAGATGAAAGAACTTGTTCTAGAAATCTTATTATATATATTTTTTGCTAGAATTAGTTTAGCTGAAATAAAGTTAGTAAATCCCATAACATAAACGGGTGTAGAGCTCTTCAGTTGGGAGTTGAGATTCACTCTTACACAGATCTGAGCTAGATTAACTTAGCCAGATAAGATACCTACACTGTAAGAACTGATGCTGTTTTTTCACCTGTTAAGTATTAGTCAGGGTACTGGCAAAGCTTGTGAAGCTCCTGAAGCCTCTTTTGTACTTACTGAGAGGTATGGAAAAGAGCTAAGTAATTTAAAGCTATCTTGGGTACATCTGCATGAACAGCCATCATAGCTGTTCTGCCATCCTTTTGTTCTCCTTTCCTCAAAATTGTACCTTCATAAATATGCAAATTTCTTGTTTTACTAAAAGCAGCCTCTCAGGAAATGATAATCTTCCAGAGGAAGAGAAAGTTTTGGTGTTTTCTGTAGAAAAAACAGTTTTCTGGTATAGTAATCTCATTGCTATGGGCTGGCTCCTATGAAATTTCAGACTTTATAGCAAGGTTCAGGTTTCTCCCTGCTAATTCTACAGTGTGTCTCAAACAGGACTGGTGTAGGGTTGGAGAGAAAGACTACCAGCTGGCCAGGTTGTGGACAAACAAGTTATAACCCTTGAAATATCAAAATCAAATGCAGGAATTTGAATATAGCATGGGCTTGTGGAACCATGTATTTTCATATACTTAAATTGCAATCAGAGCTTACTCACATTTTCAGATGTTCCATAGCCGTTGCAATAGCTAAGGCTGGGTGTGGGGAACACAAGAACCATTGTAGCCAGTGCTACATCTGACAGAAAATGGCTCAGACGTCATATTTTCCAAAGATGTTGAAGTGATAGCCTGGATCCTTTCCCCCTCAGGATCTCCACAATCAATGAAAGAGCCTGAATTAATGCAAGCCTGAAAACCATTCTGAAGACTGTAGGACAGACTCTTTACCAGGAATGTTATGGCTTCCATTTGGGCTTCCTGAAGCTCTTCTGTCTTGTTATTTACTCTGAGTCATCTGCCTTTTATGCAGGGACTTTTTGTTGCATGACCTGCCCAACCACAGGTGCCTAGTGCTATTTGAGATGACCCTGGGTATCCAGAACAGCTGGATGGGGCTACTAGATGTATTTTTTTGTGAGATGCCTGCTGTCTCCCGGTGTTGGGAGCCACACAGTGAACTGTAGGACAACTTGGCTTGAACTGGGAGTGCCAGTTGTCAAATAAAGACACATACATTCATCCATTAACACTTCAGACTTAATTTTTGCTCTTTGTTTTTTGTTACCATTAAGGATGTTAATGGAATATAATACAGTAATTCAATGAATAGAACAGAGCCTATAAAGAAAAGAGCTTTAATTAAGGATCTGGGCTAAAAAGCTGCACAGATACCGTCCTTCTTTCTAGCCATTCATCCATTTACAAAGTAAAGAACATAGAGAGAGGTGATAAGCAGTGAGGGTGAACCTCACAGCCCACACACAAGGGCTTCAACACTGCTAATGGACGCTGTGGCATGTTTATCCAGCAATGAAGGGACACTTATTTCCATGATATATTATTGTTCTCAAAGCGTCAACAACACATCTGCTGGTAGGGGATGTTGAAACCAATTTATTATTGACATTTTTATTTGGCAGTATATAAGAATGGCTATAACGGTCTGGTCAGTTATGGTCCTCAGGTCCAGTAAGCTGCCTGAAACAACAACCAGAAGTGGAATTGCAAACTGGAAATCATTGAATTTCTGGAAATATCTGAGCTTAAAATCTTTTCTAGGAAGTATCTATACCTGTGTCTCTGTAGTTAGTGGCCATGATATACCTATCATCCATTAATTTTTAAACTTTATTTATAACCTAAATATTTTTGACAACCAAAATGTCCTTTGGCAAAGCATCCCAGAAATTAACTTGCATGTCATGTGGAAAAACTCTTCCTTTTGTTTGTTTAAAAATTAAATTTCAAACTATTTTATTTGTTAATGCTAGCCCCTATGTTATGAAGAACAATCACACATTATTTGATTCTGTATGATCCTATCCATCCCTCTGTGTCACTTATGATATTCTATCCCTCTGTACAGGTCTCCTTAGTCAACTGCTTTCCAAGTTGAATACTACTGATCTATTTAATCTTTCTTCGTGTGGAAGCAAATTCATAAATACATGCAGCACAAATATAGCAGTTTGCTGTAAACATATATAACTGTACATATACACAAAACTACACAGAAAGAGTGTAGGGGCTCCACATATTCCTACAATATAACATAGTACAATTCAAAATTGTGACTTTAATTGGTGATTTTAATAGAATAACTTTGTCTTGGTTCAGCCGTAAGGGAATAGTTATTTTTGTATCTCATGCCCCTTCCTCGCCCTATCAGTCATCCATGTAATTAATACCTGGAAGATACACATTATTCATGATCTTTTTGTCCACCCACTATGCTGAATCATGCAGGTCACCAGCTATGGTGTAACAAAACTCTCTTTTATGAGAAAGCTGATTAAACAAAATCTTGTGACAATGCAAAACCATACAAATAATATGCTTGAATCAGACATTTACATGTAAACCAAAAGTTTACAGCCACAATTTCTTACCAGAAAGTTTTGTTCTGGTGCATATGCACACAAACTAATAGGTATGTGTGTATTTCAGTCATCGCTCAAATGCAGTGTATTCAGTGTTTGCAGATGGAAGTGTTCATGAATTAGAGACTAGTAAATAGGGTAAAAGAAGAGATGTGGAAATGATTAAAGATTTGGAAAAACAGAATGAAAGGGTCAAATGAATAGTTCAGAAATATAAGGCTAAATAATTATTTGTTTATGACATTTATGTGTCTATACTGGAAACAAAAATTTATAATACAGTGCTTTCTTCAGCGGACAAAGTGATAATGAGATGCCATGGCTGAAACATGAAGTAAAAATTAGAATCAAACACACTCAAATTAGAAATAAGATATTCATATTAAACAGGGAAGACAATGATTCGCAACATCTATCAATGCTTAAAAAGAATAAAAGTGTAACTGTTAAACTTAAAATATGAAAGATAGTGCTATAGTTCAAATAGGAATTAAATCACAGCAGCCTCATGGCTGGTACTGTATGGGAGGACACATTACATGACCACTCCTAGCCACTCCAATGGAAAATTTATGAATTGTTGTTTTAAAATTTACCCAGTACCCAGAACTATTTTTAATTCTCCATTAGCACCTTCATCTGAACAAATCTCAAAAAGATTTTCAGTAAAATACCGCAAGCTGTATTACAGTCTGCCTGTTGGCCTTGAGTCATATTAATTTGTTTCATGATTCGCTGATAAGATGCAACAAGAGGCCTTACAATACAATGCTAATATGCTGCTGCTGTTGGAAATGACAGTTTTAATCTACTGTAAGTTATCTTAAAACCCTTTGTGAAAGTCTAATGAAAGAATCTGTATTATTTCTTTCAGCCATCATATTCTGAGTTTGATATAAGTGGAAATGTGCTGGGACTGATCTTTAACCAAGGCATGATCTGGTAGGTGTGGCAAAGCATGTTGCATCTGCAGGACTGCAGGATTTAGCTGTATCTGTGAAAGATTCTTCTGAAATGCTGATCCTGTCCCATTGTTTTATTTGATGGACATGTAATGCAATATATATCAAACTCTGGTACACTGCAATCAGTGGGACCACTTCAGAACTAGTTCTGGGCTAAGATTATGGGACCAGATGCATCAGGATTTTGCAATGAGCTGGTAAGACCAACCAATAAAAAGCTGTGTAGATGAATCTTATCTTTTCATTGACTGACTGCTTGCTAGAGCAAGCACCTGGCCTGTACTGTTTTGCTTTGAATTTCAGCCTTTCAAAATACCTTACCACCCTTTTCCCACGCGTCCTTAAAACGAATGTATGTACATTTATCTGTGCAGGCATGTGAATGTGTATAAAATCCTACTGCTGCAGTATTAGTCCTTAGCTCTAGAGGAGAAGAGGTCTATGCTTCATCCCATTTTTGGACTTTACATAAGTGGTAAAGAATACCAGTGTGTAGAGTCCTCATGCGAGACATTCAGTCTTCCTCAGGAACTGTCCTCCTCAAGCACTGTTGACTTCTCAAAGTTAGTTCTTGCTAAGGCCTAATTTTTCACTTTTAATATGACTTTGCTGATCAGACTTTTTGTTTGGTGAAAGCTCTCACTTCTGTAAAGCCCAAAGGTTGTATGTTGTGTGCATGTCAAAGAAATGCTGCACAAATACGGCAAAGAAAGAGGCTGAAAATATCTTGCAGCTCCTGTAATCAAACCCTGTTGGGGGGATGCACTGAGGGCCCTGACAGCAGCACCATGGGCTTGCTCAGGAGGGTATATTTCTGGGGATGACCACAGCACCACCTATGGCCTCGTAGTGATGGCATGCCATATGAGTGTGGCTGGAGGGCGTCCAGCCCTGCTGCTGGCATGTGAGGCACCTATATTGTGTCTTGCACCTTAGAAAAGCAGCTTAGCTTTGCAATTGGCATCTTGCTATCTCCCTTAGGACTGGTATTCTAATTTCTGATAAGTAACATTTTTCAGGCTGCTGTTCATCAAAATGATGAGGCTGCAGCATACACTCTGCTTGCAATTTTATACATAATTGATGGCACTAATACTTTCTACTGCTGTAATTAACACTTTGGAAGATAGGTTGGAAATCATTCTCTACCTGAGAGATGTTGAGGACTGGGTGAGGGAGTTGATTCCTGATTATTCTCTAACGAAAATTCTATACATACCTGTCATTTTTATACTTCATTACATGTACAGACTCTGTGCACTTCTAAGCTGCCATGCCCCAATATACACATTCTGGCACAGAAACTGCAACTTGTGCTTTTGTGATGTTATTTAGATACAGCATCCTTTGGCTTACTGGTTATTGCAGGGTTGGGACCACATTTACATGCTAATTGATATTTGCAGGGCTAAGTAAGGCACTAGAGCTGTAGTGTTTTTCAAAATAATGTCTGATGATTTAAACTGAAACAAATACATCAGATGAGTAAAAAAAGGTTGACTGAATTGTAATAAACATACACTGCCAAACCCATGTTCATCATTAATACATACATAGGGTAAATTGGTTTCTGTTTTATCTGAGCTTTACAAGTCCTATTGTACATGCTTGTGCTCATCTGAAACAGAATAAAAAAGAGTTTCAAGTGCAGCTGGTGAGCTGGTGCTATCACAGAGCTAGAAAGGAGACAAAAGGCATGTATGCATGCATTTATTTTTGTGTAAGAGAGAGAGACCATATGGTTAGGAAAACTCCTCTCTTGTCTCTCTGTTTTCACAAAGCAAGTGAGATGCAAATTATTTGAAAGTATTCTCCATATTAATAAACTTTGGCAAGAATTTGTCTACCGTATAATAAATGTTATACTGAAATAGTATAATATACTATATAAAATATATATAAAATATATATAAATATATATAAAATATATATATTTTAGCCTGCAGAAAAGGAGGCTGAGGGGAGACCTCATCGCTCTCTACAACCACCTGACAGGAGGTTGTAGCGAGGTGGGTGTTGGTCTCTTCTCCCAAGTAACTAGCAATAGGACAAGAGGAAATGGCCTCAAGTTGCGGCAGGGGAGGTTTAGATTGGATGTAAGGAAAAATTTCTTTACTGAAAGAGTGGTTCAACATTGGAACAGGCTGCCCAGGGAAGTGGCTGAGTCCCCATCCCTGGAGGTATTTAAAAGACGAGTAGATGAGGCACTTAGGGACATGGTTTAGTGGACATGGTGGTGTTGGGTCGACGGTTGGACTCGATGATCTTAGAGGTCTTTTCCAACCTCAATGATTCTATGATTCTATGATTCTATGAAATATTATGATAACGGCCATAAGTTACCCAGATTCTGAACTTGTTGAAATTGAGGAGTATTTTGCAACTGATTTCCATGAGGGTAAGGAACAGGGCCATGAGGTGCTCCCTCCCCTCAACCGTAGACTAGCAAACCTTTTATCTTTTCACTGAAGATATATGAAAAAAGGAAGGAGAGATATTAATATAATAGAGTCTGTCATAATATTTCTGTACTTGGAAGGTCTTTCCAACCATGTAGATCTATTTCTTATTTTTTAAATAGAAAAACCGAGGCACTCAGAGGCAAAGCAGCTGAGCCCTGGTTACCTGGACAATGATTAAGGGAAAAGTAGATTCCTGATCTCTTATATTCTGTATCATTTGGCCAGGCAAATAAAAGTAATTGCTCTTCAGTCAGCATGGCACAAGAAACAAGGTGTGATAAAAATAAAATGGTCCCAACTGTTCCAGTGTTGTAACCATGCAACCATACATAATAAGGAAAAAAACAATATTTAACAGAATCTATAAACAGTTTGTTGGAATGAAGCACTAAATAGCCATGGTAATAGAAGTAAAATAAATGTCAACTAGCAAAAATATCCTTCCTAAAATGGTGCTAGTATATTAAGAAAAATAATAAAGAATGAACTAGATTATTTTGGTAATACCTAGCTTTAGGGCTATCCTTTTTTATACAACACAAGTGAGATGCTACCTGAACTCAAGGGACAAAGTAAGAGTGGATAACATTTCATAGGGTGATCATTTAATTTGCAGAGAAAGAGGGCTTTGTAACTTTGAAGCAAAAAGTTCATACGGAGAATTCTCTTCATACACTTCCAGTTCTTCTTAAAGCAAGACCGAAGAGACAAGACCAGTAAAAAAATGAAGATGGTTTTATGAACTTGATTTCTGAGCACACAGTGTGTATGGCTGCAAAGCACATTGATATAGGGAATGGGTGGCATATCTAGGAAGGCAGAAGTCCTACAACAAAGTGGTTATTTTTTCTTTGCTTCTTTTCTAGGATGGGATCTTTTTATGCTCCATGTCTCCCAGCAATCAATGTGTTCCGCCTCCACACTTCAATGTACCTGCAGTGCTGGGCAGTGATGTGTTGCAACGTCCCCCAACAGAGGGTCTTCAAGGCTTCCAGATCCAATAACTTCTACATGGCCATGCTGCTTTTCATCCTCTTTCTATCCACACTGCCTACTGTGTACACCATTGTCTCCATCCCACCATCTTTTGACTGTGGTCCTTTCAGGTTTTTTGCATTTTACATCCATCTTTTTTTACTGAAGTAATGAACTGCCTCATCACATCACAGTGAACGATGCAATAATGAAAAAGAGCTTCTATAATAAGTGTTAACACCTAATAGGCTGAGTGTTTAATTGTGTCACATTTCTCATTGTGGATAATTCCTGAAGCTGGAATCCTAGAAAATGGAGTAGTTCTTTAGAAAGTTTTATCTGAGGTGTAGAACAGAAAATCTTTTCTTTTAGTTAGTCGTAATGTAGAAAATTGTCATTATTGCTGTAGTTAAGTCAGAAATTATTCTTAAGGAGTAGAGCAGTGACCTGTTATGCATCTCTGGTCTGCTGGCTTGAGAGTGATGGCTTTCAGGAAATGTCTGCATATGCCCTGTAGGAGGGGCATATCAGAACATATGGTGGTGTGCTAAACGTATGGTGGTGCAGTCTTTGACTGCTGTGACTCTCTCCAGCTGACACAGTATTTCATGCATCTGTATTACCACTGTGAAGCTGGTTCTGTTTCTGAAGTCTTCAAGACCTCCATGTTCATTAGTCCCTTCTAAAAACTTAGGCCTGCCTTGCTGGTGCAAACATGTCCCTTGCATTCAAGCTAGCTTAGTTGTTGCTACACTTTCTCTTTCTGTGCACACTACCTGGTAAGTCCAGGACCATTTTCATCATCTTTACTTACCAGGTAGCATGACATACAGATATAATAAGTACACAACAACAGTCAATATATGAAATTAAAATTTTTGAAAGACTTTAGTCTTTGGTTTTGAACAAAGTGTTAGCAAAGCAAGAGTAGGGAATAGTAAAAGAGACATCCTGATTCCAATGAAAAGTTTGAATAATACATTACTCTTGTGAGTAACATGATATCTGCATAATCCTCAGTACACTTTTTAAAGGAGCAGAAGTCTTGCCACATTAACTTTGGCCAAAGGCAAACTACCTGGGATATTGTTTCAGGCCACTTGCAATAGTCACAGTCACCTAAGAGGGAGAATTGCATGACATGCCAAAAATTCTAAGGAGACAGAAAATTGCTTGAATTTACAGAAGCAATGATAACAGAGCAAGTGATGCAAAGTAAGATTTTTTATTTCAGTCATAGCAAAGAAAGTACAGAGGGAGACATCTGAAGTCAGATCTGAGTAGCTGCAGTTATTGAATTGGATATTACTGAAATGGTAAGATTACTGTTCAAAATGAGAGAGATAATAGTGCCTGCAACTTTTTCTCTGTCAAATGCAGACATACTTTGTTCTTCATAAAAAATGTGAAATCTTCAATGTAACTTTTAATGAGGCAGGACTTGAAACTAATGAAGTTTCATTCAATCTGGGTATAGGTAAAGCTACTGTTGAGCAGCCAGTGGATAAATACTGGTAGTGCATGGCTCTATATTAAATAAAGAAAATATTTTCCTGTTGGTAACTCAGTGTCTCATCTATTATGAAAATTCCAATTCTTTTGTTTTTTTTCTGTTTTGTTTTTTAATCCATCATTAAAGGCAACACATACAACTCAACAGAGACCTGCCAGGAGTAGGGAACCCGGGACAGTATTAGCAAAGTTGCAACAGAAGAAGCTTTGTGCATGTTAGGGAAAAGATACGCAGAGCACAGAGTGGAATTTCTCATCTACTGGGTGGGGGAAGTTCAGAGAAAGAACTGGTCTGAAGAAGCATTCTACCTGCAACCCTTTTACATTACCGGGAAGAGGGTAAACACTGAGAACAATGAGTTAAGAAAAAGACCTTGTTGTCAGAAATGCTTTACAAGAACTGAAAAGAGGTGACAGGAGACCTTAATGACTGCAATACAGTGTGGCAATTTGGTGACAATTCCTTTAACAAACTAAAACTACCAATTAGTCTCAATACAAATAAAGGTCCTTGCTGGTCTTGTTCAGGTAAAAAACTTCAAACTCTACATTGTGAGGCACAGCCAAAAGCAAAATAAACAGGAGGAGACTTTTGGAACATCTATTAAAATGCTTCTGCAAGAAAAACTTAATGTTCATGGTCTAGGGAGAAAATATTTTCTAGATAAGCTGACCATGGAACAATTATGCATGAAGGTTATTAGATTGCTGTAACAATAACAAAAATCTCCTAAAACACAGCCACTGACTTCTATAGCATTAGTACACAGAAAAGAGAGGGGGGAATTAAGCTGAACAGTGCTGAACAGAAACCAATTGCAAGCAGACCATTTTTTGCTTATCAACCATACAAAAATGGGATTTGAATTTTTCACCAGGACTTCATAGAGCACAAATTGCACTTCACTCTTTGGTTGGTGGTAAGGAGATCACAACTTGGTACACTGATTCTTTGAAGAGTAATCTTGGTGGTACCTGCAGGCAAAATCTATTAGCATACACTAAAAATATTGATGTCTATTTCCCCCCTTAAAATACATAAATAATATTTTAAATAATATTCCTTTCAGTGTCAAGTTTTAAATAATATTTATTGTCCTTTTCCCAGATTTGATGTGATGTGATTAACCTATATATTCATACTACTGCATTGACATTGCCATAATATTTGTATGTGATATATTGTCAACTTTTCTGTTTAATAGTGGGAAGACTAGAATGTTTGAAGTCATATCAGAAACTCTGGAGCATGACTTCCCTTCCTGGTTCGGGAAGGTATTTGGTTATGCCTCTAACCCTGGACTCATCTTACCTTTCATATTGCTGATGGTGTACGTATAGAATATTAACTCAAAGCTTGCTTAATCTAAGGTCTGTTAAGTTTCTTTCATTCTGAATCTTCATTGCCTGAATATCTTATTAGATACAGTACTGATTGCCCTGTGGTGAGGGACTTGAAGAATTAATGAGCTGTTATTTTACCATAATTAATGTGCCTTTGCACAAAGGCTAGTATCTCTTTTTTGTTCAATGGCTTTCTTTTTGTTTTTGTTATTGCTTTTCAAAAATGTTGTTGTTGTCACAATAATGGCAAAGCTATTAAAATGCAAAAACCTATAGGGGATCTGAAGTGCTGTGACTTTGATCAGCTTCTCCAATAGGCAGAACAGCACATCATAAATCCTTATCAAGTTGAATAGAAACATGACCACCATGAAGCAGAGCTATTTCTCAGTAACTTTCAGTGAGTCTGATCTTCAGTGCCTTGGCCTTTACTTGATAAACAATGATGTGCTCTATGCTGTTGGGACAGGAGTGTGAGTCAGGGTGTTGAAAGCTTTATGAAATAGGGTTAGTAAAGATTTTTTGTAAGTCAGTACCTGATAAAGTATAATGACCCCAGAATAGTCTTTCTCAGAGACTGTACTGAGTCATGCTTTATAAAGGCATTTTAAACTGCTCTATACATATATCAGATTATTTAGCACACTGCTCAACTAAAAGTTAATTCTATGTAGAGATGAGCTGGGATTTAACCCTGCATTGTAGAACTGCCAATAAATATAGAGAAGATTACAGAATACAATAGGAATTGCAGAAGGTTTTTACATGAGCAAAATGAAATTCTGAGATGAAATCTTGCCAAGGTTCACTTAACATCATATTCTATTTTAACCCTTGGCTAGAAAAACAAAAAATCTAAACTGTCCTCTGAAATACATGGTCAACTCCTACTGATTTTTTTTTTTTTTTGAGTGCTATTCCTTTCTTGGAATGGTCCAAGGGAAAGATACTAAAAATAAATAAATAAAAGGGAAAAAAAAAGAAGGAAAATACAAGTCAAAATCAGGCAAAGCAGAGAAAACAGCATATACAGATTAATTATTTACTGCTTACATCAATAAAAGACTTCATATCAGAATTTCTCTAATTAAATCAGGATGGTAAAAAATACTAATTTCATAGAGTCATCACAAAAGTAATACGACATACTGAAAAATGAAAATTGCATTATGCAGTTATGTTTTTGTTTAGTAGAAGGAGGAGGTCATAATTTAAAACAAAAATGAAAACCTATGCTTTTGGCTGTTTTCTTGGCAGTGCTTGAGTTTGCCTATTGCATTAGTTCAAAAGCTTTTATAAATATGATTTACTCATTTTTAAGTTATGTCATACAAGTTAATTAACTTTTATAAGTTCTTTAGAACACACTTCATAGTGAGGCATAGCTTTATGGAACATCTTCCTTAATTACTATAAGATTGAATGTAGAGTAGTAATAGACAGAATAATTTCTTTCAGCTTTTTTTCCCCCCTGATATAACAGTGCCTTCTTTATACTGTAAGGAAGCACATTGTTCATTGTCAAAATACTACTACTGATTAGGCACAATAAATGAGGAAAAGATACAGACTTTATATTAACACAGCTGTAGTTGTTGCTGTAGGAATGTTGTAAGAGTCTTTATATTTAAATTATTACCTAACAAGAAATTATTTTTCTTTAAATTTAGCCTGAGTATTTATTATCTCAATGCGACATCCAAATCCTACAAGGAAGCTAACTTGGAACTTAAAAAGAAGATACAAAGTGTAAGGAATAGAGAATTATTGATTTTTGGTTTTACTAAATATTAGAGAAGCCATTCAGGTCACTGAAAGATGCCTTCTCTCTCTCTCCCCATCATTAGCAAGCAGAAGAAAATAAAAGAAGAAATAAACAAAAGGCACAAAAATCAAATGAACAAGAGGAAAATCCATTTGAGACAGAACCACCACAGTCAAAGCAAAAAGGAGACAAGCAAGATGAATCCACTCCAAACCAAGGTAAGGACTGTTTTGAACTCCTCAGGATGAGGAATTCATGTGTGCCAGACCATAGTCTTCTTCACTATCTTGACTGCTTCCTTTGCCATAATCTCCTGAAAGATACTCAGCCCTGAAAAAAAAAACAACCCAAACATTTAAAGCCTGGTCTGAATGTCAGTGATCCCTCTTACCTATCATGAACCGGTCAGGTCCAAACCTTGCACCCTCCTATTGTATTTTGTTAATCCAGGACTGCTCAGGACAGTGATTGTCCTCCGTGCCAGGTTCACCAGGAGAAGGTATAGTGAGAACACAGTATAGTAGCAATCCTTATTGGAAAGCCTAGCTTGGTCAGGCAGGTTTCAGTCTGTCCTGAAGGATTTTGCAGGCTATTTCTTTTCTCCTGGACACTGCTAGACTTTCCCCATCATACATGGATGCCATACAGCCAGTATAGGCTCAAGCCTAGCAGAGAAACCCAGATTAGAGATGACTGTCTTTGGAAGAACCACGCCTAAGGCATGTCTGCAGCCTCAAAACCTGCCTGCTTAACTTTGAAATTTCTACCTTCATTGTCATTTATAGATGATATCTAGGTGCATCTAGCTACTTGGGAAAAGCCTCCACTTTCCTCCACTGGGGCCTTGCAGAAAGGACTGGAGGGAAAATACGGTGCAAAGATTGTGAAGGTCCACTACCCCAGATTTCAGGCTGTTGGCAGGGGAGGCTCCAGACTTTCCACCACACTCTGGAATGGACAGGCGGCTGCAGGATTTCCCTCTGAGGGAATTTCTGGTTTGGATGTTCATTTTTTAATTCTGTTCTCCAAACACGTTTCAGACAACAAGAAAGGACAGGGTGGCAATGAAGAGATGAAGACAGGCCAGCCACAAGAAGCCAGCTCCTCTCAGGCACTCCAGCATCCAGGCGCTGTCCTGAATGGCCACTACGCCCCGCAGAGCAGAGGCGGAAACCTTCCTCCCCCATCCATAGCTGTGACAAGGCCACCGGGCCCCAGGGGGTGTGGAGTGCCGGGCTATCCACCTGGAAACCCACGCGTCCCAGGGGTGCAGCCAGGAATGCCCAGGGTCCCTCCCAGCTACAGATAAGGAGCCTCAAGCACATTGTGATATGATGAAGGACACTGAGGGATGGAAGTGCGGTCCTAAACCCAAACACACTCCTGCAAGTGCAGAACCCCTCTGCCTTCATTGTAAATCTTCGCGTGCATAGAAGTTACCCATGCACTTCGTTTTTTGCAGGATGGGAGACTTCAGAAGAAAACATTGCATAAGTTGTCTTGCATTTGAAGGCATTGCAAAAATGTGTTATCTGTGTCAATAGGTTACTAGACTTAGGGATATTTATTGGAAGATATTTATTAGAAGAATGAAAACAATTTTGTATTCAATTGATATTTTGCTTGAAAGTGTGTCCCTAATATCTTTCCCTTTTTCTTAGAAGCACAGTTCACTGAAAACATAGCTTCGTACAAAGTGTATGGGAGTCAGTTATTTTTAAACAATGCATATAGCTTGTCTTCTGCAGGTCAGATGCTTACCCAAAGATTTCAGATTGTACATGGGAAAACTAGGATCTTTTAAAAAACTGGATGATTACCTCTAAAGTCTTCATGAAAGTATTAAAAAGGTAAAAGAAAAGCAATATTCTGCCTGTTGCTATGAAGAAAATTTAACTCCTATTACAGTACCCCTTTTAGCTAATAATAGTTTTATCACATTCCGAAAGACTAAAAATAAATTTAAAAAATCAAAGTGGTGAAGAAATATCTCCTGTGCAGAAAAATATATTTGAGGAATAAAGGTAAGACAGTTATGCAATAATTTCTCCCAAGTACTCACCAGGATTGTGTTATGGCACAGAGACAATTATTGCATAAGAATATGTACTGTATAATCTGCTCTGTGGATTTATCATTGTATACTTGTATTGACCTCTATACAGTCCAGGGTGGAACAGGTCTTTAGTCTGATAGGTCTTGTGGAAACACAGGATAGATGCAAACCCATGTGCGAGCTGATGTTACTTATTCCAATGATACAGCTTTATTTTTATGTTCTGATTTTATTTCCTTGTCCAGAATTTGGGCCTTGATAATTATTTTAAGACTCACAAGATTAATAACAACAAAATTAGTCAAGTGACTGTCTTCTAAACAATCAATGTAATTCCCTTGGGGGCCTTCTGTATAACAGAGGTCCATTTTGTACAGTAGAAAAACTTTAACCATATCTCAGTATAAAACAAGTCTGTAACATCACAAAACAACCTCCATGTAATTAAATTGTGGAACTTATTGAAAAAGGCTTACAAAAAAACCCAGCATGGACTATGTATCCCCATAAAACACAATAATCCAAATGCAATTTCCAGCTCTAGCAGTCTTTAAATCAGTTGCCAGAACCTGGGAGAATAAACCAAGGGAAAGCTCACTTTATACTTGACTCAAGTCTTGTACTGCTTCCATAAGCATCTGCTATCAGCTGGAGATAAGATATTAGATTAATCAGACCTTTAGTGAGCACCAGCATGGCTGTTCTGCATGTAAACACTAAGCACCGATAACTAAATCAAGAGATAAGTGTATTGCAGTAAATACAAGGGAGGGTCTTTCTAGCTAACAGACTGGAAACCTGTTGTTAATAAGGAAGAGAACAAATGAGTTAGGACTGGATCCCAAGACATGTCTGCATTTGGGGAGCAGTGAGTCTTGTATTTTAAATTAGAGAAAGTACAGCTAAGTGCAGTGTGAGTTGTTTCATCTTTCTCAGATAAGATTTCTAATCTATGGACTTCAGACATGTGGAAAAATTACAGTAATTTAAACTGTCTATTAAATGGAAATCTTCTTCTAATGTGATTAATTTTTAAACTGCGTATGTTTTTAACCCAGAAACTTATAAGATTGTCAGTAGTCTTATTGAAATTAAGTATGGGCCCTGGTGCTCTAGTGCTTCCATGCTTTTAAGATAAACTTTTTCCTACAAGCTGGGATTGATTTGTCATGAGACACTGGTTTGCATACAAATTTTAGCTCACTGTTTGTTAACATTTCATGGTAAGAAAACATTGGATATTCCTTAGAAGAAGGGAGATTATTTATAGAACAAGTGAAGAAACTGATTTTAAAGACGCTTTATGGCTTGGTGATCCATATGAATTTTTCAAGGGGTTTTGGAATAAATTGGAGTTGTAAACTGGTTTTGATGCAGTCTGGTTCCCTGAAATGTAGAGGGAGGTTTATGATACATACACAGATCTTAATAAGGATTCCTTATTCTGTTAGGAGTGAAATTTTTCTGTGGGTTTTAAAGGCTTTCTCAGCTTCTCATTATTAACATGCTTAGTATTTCATTCTGTGGGATTGCTTTACGTCATGAAGAGGAGAGAGACACAGCAAGGAATGCACCAGCTGAAATTATTTTGAGGAACTTTCTGTTAGATCTGTATGCTGTATTGATTTTCAACAATAAATGTGTTCTCAGAATGCACCTGTATATGCAGTGATGAGCATGTAACAGCCAACATGAATAACAATAACAAGACTAGATGTTGCTCATGCCCTGTGATCAGCATCAGACTGCTGTGACTGAAAATGAAATATTTATTCTTATTCTTTGGTACTTCTAAGTAAAGGTCTTTCATCACTGTGTTTCATGAAGCTGTGCTTTCAAAGCTTCCTAGCTTAGTTCTATTTAATTGCCTGTCATCTTACTGATAACATAACATCAATGTAGCAGACAAGATGGGATCTTACACATTTCAATGTTCTATACTAAGTCCACCTTCAAGAAAACATGCTGTTTACTTGGTAAAAGTAATTTTGAGTTTGTTACAATAATTTTGCATTATCAGATTTCAAGTCACATTTCCTTTCTGTACAGCCTTTCTCTATCCCTCCTGTATTTTGAGTCTTTCAGTTCAAATTTTTTGTCTCTGCTTTTTTTGAAAAAGCACCTCAAGCAGCCCCCATCCACTTACCCACACAGCTGCTCCTCTGTTTGAGTCCTGTACTGTGCTGAACAGGTTTCTTCTTGACAGCAGGAATAATACTTACTGTGATTCAAATCATGGCAAATGATCTTGCTTATAGAAACAGAATATATTTTGTTTTCATTGGTGGCACATACACTATTTTCTTTCTTCTATGTTGCTAGACCTGCAAATTGTGCTAGGGATACCTCAGAGCTCTATCATCCAATTACTGTCAGTGAAATCAGGGCTCAGTGCATCTTGCCATGTCCCATATCTTCCTCTGCACAATTTACATGCCATCTTCATAACATTTGGTTGAGCATTTCGTATAATTTTCTGTGTAATAAAAGTACACTTCACTATATTAGTGTACTGGTACAGAGGGACCTTCAAAATATTTTTAATTCCCTGCTAAAGATTTAATTTCTCACTGATCTGTGAAAATTATAATTACTGTAAAATGATGGTTATTGAATACATGTCCCTTCTCCTATTAACCTTTTTTCTGCTGTTGAATTAAATATTTTTACTCAATGACAAAGTCATACCATAGGACTGTGCAGTGCTCTCAGATGAACAGGAAGCAAAAGGACAAAAATAAAGTCCAGACTTGACTGAATTCACAGCAAGTGAGAGACAGGCCTTTTAAAACATAACCTTTTCAACACTAGATTTGTGGTAGCCAGGACCTGAAAATAACAAGTATAATACATGCAATAATAACATCCATGGAGAACTACAGAAATTTAGAGCTGTTGTAAAGCTGATAGAGGTTTAAATCCAAGGAATCATTTTATTACTCTACGTTGTTTAAAAAGACCCACAAAATGCCCACTGGAAAATTAGGTGCCGTTTTTATCTGTGCTGAATCCTTTGCTTCACTTTCTAGTCGTCTGTGAAAAACCAGGCTATTAAACTCATTATGGCTAGGGATTAACTTCAGAAGCAGTTCACATCTGCTCTGTTCATCCTTTTTTGAAAAATGAGGCTGTATGAGTTCACTATGAGCTTTATGTTGTCCATGCCACATAACCAGTCTGTATTAATTCCTTGAAATCACTGAATGGACAAAAAACCCCAAAATTATAATGATATGTTGACACAAAAAATATTCCCCTACCTCCTGTAAAAAAGGTCATTATAATCTGAGGAGCACCCATGCCCAGTGATTATAAAAAAGCTATGAAAAACAGTATTTCCCTAAACTAAAGAATGACCTGGGGGTCATGACAGAAGGTTGTGGCAAACTCTGCTTTATCTGATGTTTACAGTGGTAGCTGTGCTTCAAGTTACTAAATTCAGCTTAATAACGGAATGTATACTTTTCTGTGAGTTCTCTGCTTTCTTCATCTATTTCAGATCAGCTAGTGTCTCTTAACGCATTCAGGAGCCTAGTTATCACCCAGTAATCGGGAAACAGAATTCATTGGTTACATTATGGATGTGGGACCTAACTATAGCATGGTTTGGAGAGACAAAACCCATAAGCACCCACTGCCTATCTTGTAAGTGTGAAGGAAAGGATGCAGTTCTTATTCCTCTGGCACAGGAAGGCTGTAGTAGTCCACGGAGAGACACTGCTACACCTCTTTGGTGCATCAGCTACCACTGGGAGAAACTTTTTCACTTTTTATTGCTCTGCCTGGTGGGTGGAAATAAATGTGTTTCCAGGCATTGTGTCAGAGGAAACAGTGAGGCAGAAAGGTGTGACTCCCTGGTAGCCCAGCTGTGGCTCAGCCTGCTGGCTCAAGAGAACATGGGGATGATTTCAGCAGCAGACTTCTTCCGGAGGGGCATAGTGCAGAGGGCTTTGCAAGCCACAGCAGGAGACTCCAAGAGCTTCCTCTGACAGCTCGGTGATGCTGCCCTGCAGTGCTGGGGTGGGAGACTCAGCTCCTTGGGCCACAGCTGTGGGCAGATGAGCTCTGTCTCGCATGGCTGATTCATGCAGTGATGCTAAGGTTGTGCACAAGGGAAAGGAGACTAGGTCAGAGTCACTAGGATGCCATGGTAATGGTTTGTGAGACTCAAATGCCAGCATGGTTGCTTGTCAGATACTCACTGAAATATTTCCCTGTGTGAAACTGGACTGTGTGAAACTGCAGGGCTTTGGCTGCTGCAGTAACTGCTTTGGAAGGGGGCAGGGGCTCTGAACAAGGGCTGCCACATCTTGGTGCCAGCCAGCTGCAGTCCCTTGGTCTCAGCAAAGGAAACAAGTCACAGCCTTGTCCCCCTCTTTCCTGTCCCCTTTTAGTTTAGCTTCTTTCACTCAGTACCACAAGCAAGAAGCTGTCTCTCCATGAGCATATTCCATCACATGCAGCCACAAAGTCCTACGTACAGCTCCTGTGTACATAGTGTACATGACAGGTGGCCATTTCCCTAAAAAGCAACGTTATCCAAGGAATTCACGTGTCTATGTTAACAAAAGCCACAGAACCAAGATATTTTTGTTGCAGTAAGTTTTTGTATTATTGCCTAAATGCTGTGGGAGGAGACTGTGTCATAAATTACAGATCCTATTGACAGCTTGCAAATAGAAATGTTGCTAAGGTTAGGACCCAAATGTACTACCAGTATCATATTTTGGTATAAACAATCTCAGTGGAGTATTTCCTTGTATTTACACTATAAGAAGATTTTAGGCCAGTGTAAAGAGCTGAAAGATGTTTGGCATTAATAATAATTCAAGGTAGGAATAAATATCAGCTCCCTACATGTCTGGGGAATACCTGAATATACTGACCTGCACTTCAGGGGTCTGATTCTTTTATCCTGCTTAGCATGAAGATCTAAAGAAAAGAGCTTGTACACCACATCAGAATTTTTTTCTTTCCTTTGAGACATAACATCTCAGCTGCAGTGCATAGTCATAGAAAGCTGTGAACCACATCTCCTGAAGTGTTAGCAAAATACTAAAAAAAGAGAGTATTGCATACTTTAACTGAGGGGGGTGTGTGTTTGTCCTTGACTTTTTGTTGGAAGATGTTTTGTGTATTTGTACATACTACTCTGTGCAGTTAATGTCACGGTTATGTACAATTTGAAAAATATTGGTTATTTAATTTTGAAATTGCACAAGAAAGAAGAATTTTCAAAACTTGTGGCTGATTTTCTGCTTAAAACCGTTCTTGTCATGTGCACATTGCTATCATACAATAACTAATGAGGTTTGCAGTAAATTATGTTCATCATTTACCATTTGACTCTTTTGTCTGTGTCCTTGCCAGGTGTCCATGGCTGTGGGGAGAGATTTTAATATTTCAAACTTTTAATCCATTGTGAATAACTTCCTAAAAAATAGAACCAGAACATTTTTTCGCTCTCTTTCTTGGAATTAGATCAGAAAAAAATTCCAATATATAATCCGTAGTCAATAATAGTTATAACGCATTATCTCAAAATACTGGAGCAGGAAACAAAACAGTTATATTGGGGAAATTGCATATTTCTTAGAGCAAATAGTTTTCACTCAATATAAATTCTACTCATGAAAACTATTCATTTAAAATTTTGAACTTTCTGCCTACAAAACTGTACCTGTGCTTATCCCAAGTGATTGACTCCACAAACTAAAAGCTACTTTTACACAACGAGCTAATCAAAAGAGAGTCAAATGGCTAACAGACCATTAAAACCATTAGTTTGCATCTCTGATAAAGGATGAGTCTTGGTTTTTCCACTTGATAAAATGTTTTTAAAGACCTGGAAAAATGAATAGAAGAAAGAGAAAAAGTGTTATGTAATAATTGTAGGGAAAAAAATCTTCTAAAATACTTTCAGAAGTTCTCAAAGTACAAAGGCCAAATATTCAGCAAAACACCAATATCCACCGGTAAGTGGTTCATCAATCTAATACATATCTTATATAAAGTAACATTTCTATCCTTACAGTGTGACAGTATGAAGCACAATTTCATTGTAATCAACATGGGATTAATTTCTTGCTAGCTGAAGGTAAATGTGATATTTCAAAACCTTTACCTTTCTTCCTCTCTTCCTTTTTGCTAGAAGGATGAGGCAAATGTATTCTCACTGTTGTACTATTTTTTGTCAAGAACATTCCCTTCTTTTTTTTTTTTTTTTTTTTTTAAATAACGCAATGACTGCTCCACAGATACCTTGCATAAAAGATGGTTTTAGAAAGTCTACAAGTTGCATCCATTTATTTAAAGGAATCATATTTAACACATTGAGGACATTTTTCCAAACACCTTGTAAGCCTCGTTATCTCTCAAATCTCTGATACCGTTCTAAAGGCATATTCTTGTCACCATTGTACAGCACCAGTCTGGCACCTTCGAGTACCTCTGATGACATGTCTCTGACACATAGCAATGGCGCTGGTGGACCGTAAATCAGCTTATGTTCCAACTGCAGCTAGATTAAAAATATGGAAGTGTATTTTTTTTTTTTTAATAAGCAGTTTCTTTTTGTCAAGATCAGCCTTAGTCCTACCTACCATGCAAAAGCAGACAGACAACTCTGTCTGTGCCACTGCTGCTCTCATGTGCTGGATTAGCATCATACAGTTCAGTATTCTCAGATCGTAAATTGTGCTCTCACTGATTTTCTCTGTTAAGATAAGCTCCTTGGCACTTGGCATTTCCTCTCCCCAAATGAACTTTGCTGCACAGTGGAAAGCAAATATTCTGTCATTTCCACACACAGAGGAAAGTGGCATAACATGCACTGGAAGTGAGATACTCTGGTGTACGGTGACAAATTACTATAAATAGCAGTTTTCAGAGAAACTGAGTGCCCACCGTCTGCCTGTATGATATGAGGTTACTTTCATCACCAGGCAAGACTAGCAATAAATCTAACTGTTTATTTATCTGTCTACATACCTATGAAGAGTCTGTATCCTAGGTTCTGTGACAGCTTAGAAAAATGGGATGTCAGCTATAATAAAAAGCACAAAGCACATTACGGGTTAACATCTGATTTCCTCTCCTGCTTCAGTATTGTCTCCCATGAGTTTTCTGAATCACCTGTGATTAAGGCAGGTTGTAAAGGCAGTTGCCCCCTAGCCCAGCCATCCCCTCCACATCAGGGTGCTGATGGCATTGGGAATCCTGGCCATCAGCTTGCAGGCCCCCATCTTCTAAAGATTGCCTTAAATCAGAGAGGGAGCCTGATCTGATTCAGCAAACAGGGCATCAAGATAGGAAATCCTGCTCTCTCTCCTGCTTTGTTCACTAATCTGTGGAAGAATGGTGAGTTAAATTAAAAGAAACTAAGCCACAAGGAAGCCACAAGGAACATTCTTTTGTTTATTGCTGGGCTGTCTCCTGGCAGATTTGTTCAGTGAAAATACAAACACATCACTGTCAGTACAAAGCTGCCTCTAACCTTTGCTTCGTCTCCAGTTTGGTTTCCCTTTGCACCAGCCTTTTAATGACAATTTAGAGGAAGGATGCAGCAGGCAGAACGAAGAGCAGACAGATACTAACAAAAACAGGGAAGTAAATTGCTTTCCCTTCTCTGTGCAGCGTTGTGGTTGTGCAGCTCTAGCGACAGCCCTGGCTGTAGTCCCATTGCCCTAGTGACAAGGTGGTCCGGCCACACACTGTGGGACCACCCCAGCCCAGCAGAGGCAGGATCTGTATTTTCTGAGACAGCCACACTGTCTACTTGCAGCATGGCGAGAGGCTTCTCACCCTTTCCCAGCCCTGCAGCTGCTACTCCCTTATGCTGTGACTCAGCCCCATATCTGGAACAGGGAAGGCACGTTCATGTTTCCTCTCTGTTCATGCTACATATCCGTCTGCTTTCTGTGAAACATGAGACTGGCAATCTCTGTGTGTTAGGCTATGCATATTTACACTAGTGGCCCTAAGCTGGGATGGTCATGTCACGCCTGAGGCAGGAGGGGAGATGCTCTGTGTTTAACTGATGTTGTTGAAAGAGCAGCCCTGCCAGGCAGTCTTTTTCTGACATCAGAAATTGTCCTTTTACATGTGGGATCAGCTCTCAGGGCTCAGTGTTTTGTTTACATAATTTCATGTAGGTGTCTTTTTTTTTCCTTCTTTTGTATGCAATGTGTATGATTTAATCAACAAAGGAAGTTTCCTTTGGACTGCACTTTGATGAAGAAACCCTGAAAATTCAAAATTACTTTTTTCTTTTTTTCCCCACATCTAGATAGGTTTTTTTTTTGTCTGCAATCTTTTCCAAGTCATTCCCACATGGCAGAATCCAGAATTTCATTCCTGTTTTGATGAACCACTGAGAGAACACTTTATAGTTCATAGCAGAATTTAACTGAGTCAGAGGCTAAAATTTTATTTGCTTACTTAATGTATGAGTTTACCTCACTGCCTTATACTTCCCATATTCACTTCCATGCTGCAGTTTTGCAGAATACCATTAGGAAAAAAGCCACTGGTTATACATAGGGTTATTTAGGCCTTTACCTGAGCAAGCCCAGGCTGCATAGATTTACTTTTAAAGATTATATGATATCTCCGACATGACTCTAATGTTTTCTAAAAGGCACTCATTAACTCTTTGAATCCCACCTTTAGCCTGTTTCTTTATCAGAAGGTGCCCCTAAGCCAAACTAAATTAAGTTGGTAAAATCCCTTTTGTATTTTTATATTCCAGAGTGTTTGAACTAGGAGATAGTTTATCTCAGTAGTTCATCAGCTTTAACTGAAGAAAGACAAATATGTCACATTTTTCTTGTTAGTATCTGAACTTAATGAAATTGTGTCCCTGAATTCTTCCTTGTCTTTCTCTCAACCTTCAACCCTTTCCTGAAATCCTGCTCTTTGCCATTTCTCTTTGATAACTGTAGACCTCGCTTGTAGTTTAGCTTCTACCTTATTCACTCTATCACTACAAACTATAGGTACAGAGATTATAATCCAGCATTTAAGTATGGATTTAGTAAATGGTTCACTGACTACAGAAGGATGCCTTGTGTACTCATTTTAATAACTACTGAATTTAAATTAAAGTTAACTCATGAAAAACGTAATTTTATTACTATTGCCTTCGTCAGCCTGACCACTTCATTTTCAGCTATTTTGCTTTGTCAGACTTACTAACTGCATCATGTTCTAAGCTACATGTAAACTCTTTGGGGTAGCTTAGCCTTTTTATCTGTTTGTGAGGCTCCCACTGCAGAGCCGCTCCAAATCTGACTGGGATCTTTGAGTGCTACTAGTAAAGTGAAGGGAACATCTAGGTGTGCGAGTACTTAACCATTAGTTTCACACTGATATGTGCCATCAGATACTAATTAATCTATTACCTGAATGCGTAATAAGAAATGGTTTTAAAGCTTACAGTGAAGTAAAAAGTGCCTTTTTCTTTTCCTTTCCAGTTGCCTCAAAAAAAAAAAAAAAAAAAAAAATTACATGTGCCTTGGTATTTTTTCCAGCAGAGGTCACAACAACATAAGATATTGCCCTGCATCCATGTGAGCAACTACCTTAGGAAAGGATAAATCCTTACTATTTGATCCCATAAAAGTTGACAGAACTAAGGCTGCTAGTAGAGTTTCAGATCAACTGGGAATTTGTGGGAACGCCGTTTGCTGATGCGATGTTTGGAATAATGCCAATAGTACAAGCTTCGCTGTGCTGTGGCTATCTAAAAGGAACAGAGAATTTAATAGGCCATCTGAAATAGTGCATGGGAAAATTCAGTGAAAAAAAAAATCTTTCCAACATTTGTGTGGTTTTCAGATATAATAATTGGTAGTATAACTGCTTGGGAATAAGTCTGTTGGTTTCTGTTTTTAAAAGCAGCATCGCTGAATCTTATAGTCTGACCCATAGGTATTTTGCATGTCAAAATAGTCCATTTATTCTCTCATCTCAAACATGACAATATGTAATGCTTGTTCAGAAAGCCAGCTTTAAATATATTTCATAAGTACTGCAAAAGCAAACTGCAAACTCATCAAAGCAAGTTTTTTTCAGGAGCCTCTATTTGGGAAGGAAAAATAATACCTTCTGTCTTACGTGTCTTGTTTAAAGTAACTGCGTAATGATTTTCATTTTGCTGGATAAATGCATAGATATGTGGTAATATTCAGGTAGAAAAGCCTTATCCAGAATAATTTGGGAAACATTTTTGCAAAGCAAAGATGTTTGGACAAATTGTAAATTGTTATTCCCTCAGTGCAGGTAGCAAACAGCTCTGCAAAGAATCCAGCAGTACACCATACCATGGAGCATCTGTAATGGCCCAAACACCGCAATAATGAGAGATCACATGCAGAGATATGATTAAAGAGAAAGCCACAGGCTTTATAAGCTGTGACAGAATGGGGCGGAGGGAGAGATGGTCCTGCCTCTCACAAACTGCTCCTGTAGGTAAGTACAACACAGCTTCAAAAGCTGAGACATCTGTCACAGGAGGTTACACGTACCTATCCCTTCTTTTCCATACCATGGGTGAACAGGATCAAGAATACCTCAGACTACACCTTTCTGTTCCCTAACACAAAACAAGTACGAAGGTGCAGGAAGGATCTTATTTCCAACACAATGTAAGGCAGGGCAGGTTCCATGCATAGCAGTGGTATATCCAGTCCCCACATTGTATTTCAGTAAACTACAACAAATAAATGTACAGCGGCAAACAATACTCCCCCAGACAACCACTAGCATTGCACTAGAAAAGACAAATATCACCTTAACTTTAGCTACCACTGTGCAATGTGGAGTAAGTTCTTTCTGTCTCCTAAGAGTCACAGGAAAACTAAAATAGTATGGGAATCTCGCAGCAAGAAACAAGGAAAGCTAACTGCAGGGAAGTATGAATACAAAACCCAACATCATCAGGATAATTTTCTTCACTGTATTGCTAACAATATTTTATTACTTATGTAGCATTATATTTCTGTGGTGTTTTGTGATGTGCCAAAGATACACAGCAGAATCGCTCATGCTACATCTCAAGTGATGGTACTGTCTCTGCACATATGGTGAACTTTGGTTACATCCCAGCAGGGCTGCAGGAGACTTTGCTGCTTGAAACTGCTTTTTTGGTTTGGCTTCTCTTTCTAGGGTTAGTCTACAAACAAATATATGGCCATCCAAAGTGACTCAGTTGAGACCTCTCTGCTGGATGGTCAAGGAATTAGTGGATACTTTTCCTGTGTCAGCTGCACCTAGCTGAGAGAAAGTAAGGAGCAGTAGCTGAATCCACCAACATAGGCGTTTAACTTCCACTTTCACTGTGTGTATTCAGAATTACAGAATAAAAAAAAAATGCCCTTTCTTGCTGTCTTGCCTGAAACTATCTGAAGTTTCTGTGAAAACATTTTTTCCAATAGCAAAGTTACCCCACTACCCAAATGTCTACTAGGGCATGTGTAGACCTGCTTAAAACTTGATTGTTACAAGTGCCAAAAGCCAGGTCACCCAGTATATGTTTAAATTATACTGAAAGTAACAAACTCAGATTCAGGATTAAACTCTACCATCTTAAGCATGTAAACGTTGCAGAGCGTGACTAACACTGTGTGAACAATGAGGCCAGAGCTCCCCTTTTTCTGTCCTAGGGTCCTGGTGGTGAATGGATTTTGTTGTGCCGGACTCCAGTTTCAAATCTCTGGTACCAGACTTTTCCCAGCGTCTTTTCTCTCTAGGAAATGCCAATACAGCAGCCTGCTCTGTAGATGGCACTTTCTCCTTTTCTCCTGTTTCACTCGCAAGAAAGCATCCTTGTGCCAGAGATTGAGCCAGAATGACTCCAGAGCCTAGTGATTGCACGGGCTATTCCCTGCAAGTGCAGGAAGCTAGCCCCTAGCCTGTGCTATGTTTAGTTGCCCCATTACTCTTCACTGTTTTGCAATTGTTAGCTCGGTGCTTAGCATACAAGATTTTGCAGATTTCATTTCAATGTTCTTAATATGCTCACTTGGATCCTGAGAGCTCAGGGCACATCCTGGGAATGTTCAGGGACAGCAGGGTGCCTTCCAGTTAGACTGCAGCCCTGAGTAGGTGTCGTGGTTTAACCTCAGTCGGCAACTGAGCACCACGCAGCCGCTCGCTCACTCCCCGCCACCCGGTGGGATGGGGAAGAGAATTGGAAGAGCACAAGTGAGAAAAACTTGTGGGTTGAGATAAAAACAGTTTAATAATGGCAATAAAATTATAAAAAAAAAAAAAAAAAAAAAAAAAATTAATAATAATAATAATACACAAAGCAAGTGATGCACAGTACAATTGCTCACCACCCGCTGACCGATGCCCAGCCAGTCCCTGAGCAGCGGCCCCCCCTGCCAGCTTTCCCCAGTTTATGTACTGAGCATGACGTCACGTGGTACAAAACGTCCCTGTGGCCAGTTTGGCTGTGCCCTCTCCCAGCTTCTTGTGCACCTCCAGCCTTCTCAGTCGGTAGAGCATGGGAAACTAAAAAGTCCTTGGCTAGTGTAAGCACTACCTAGGAACAACTAAAACATCGGTGTGTTATCAACTTAGTTCTCACCCTAAATCGAAAACACAGCACTGTACCAGCTACTAGGAAGGAAATTAACTCTATCCCTGCCGAAACCAGGGCAATATCCACCCCTTATTCTATACCATCTATGTCATGCTCAAGTCTCATATTTTCCAGTACATTTTCATTAATCACCACCCCCTTTTTTTTTTATATATATATATATATACACACACACAGATATCATTCCCTTAGTCTGTGGGCCATCCCTCTAAAATGTTCAGTGAGTTCATTTAGTCCATGACTTCAGGCTCCATCTGTCATAATCATCTTCCAGGGCAAGAAAGATGGAGATGGTATGTGGTGTTGGATTGTTTCATGTTGAAGTCAGTTCTGGTACCATCATCACTGCGCTTTGCTTGGTAGGGTAACTTTTATGCTATTTTGTCAATCTCCTAGGAGTTCACAGGTGTGTTCTAGGAGGTATTTCAATGAAGAGTAAGTTAAAAAAAAAAAAGTTTTAAAAAAAAATGTTTTAACTCAATTGTACACATAATTTATATGGGATTGTGGCATAAAAAGTATGATTTTCTCCCAGGCAGATAATGAAATAAAGAATATTTCAATCCTAGGTTAAAATAGGATTCTTCCTGATTCTGCAGTAACTGTATCATTGTTCATTCATGTGTTTTTTATTTCACTGACAGACGAGGTGAGTTAAAGTAATGTTGTGCCATCACCTCCTTGAGGCTAGGAACATTTCCTTTATATAAATCCTTCTGCAGGTATTCTTTTGACAGATGATTTTTCTTCATACACAGTTTTTCTTCATATACATAGATATTTTTTTTGTTGTTGTTGAGGAAGTGTTTGTATTGCATTATGGCAAAGGAAAAATGTATTTACTGTGAAAAGAAAACAAGACCCATCTGTCACAAATGTCAAAGCAGTAGAATCAGATTTCACATATAAGCCATTGTTCAAAGCCTTCTTGAGATCCACATTAATAACTACATCAAAGATTGAGCTGAGTGGCATCCTAGCATTAGTAGGTTATCTGTGGATGACTCCGCTCTTTTACGCAGCTATTTCTTAAGTATTGGCAAGAAGGGAGAAAATATAAAAAGCTGAAACATAAATTAAGTTAAATAAATTAGTTCCTCTAACCTGGCTACACAGGCTCTCAAATAGCTTCTTCTCCTTTGCTAACTACGGAGTATTACTGTAAATATTACTGATGTCTGAGGGCCACATTGTGGGTTTTTTTGCCTTATGTACTTGCGTTTCTTTTAAGTCTAATCTTAACTATGAATTCGCTGAATCTGTCTATTATGCCGAGTTTGTTCTATGTAATTTTTTTTCTCAATTCTGAATTCTTCATATATATGCTGATCTCTAGCCTTCTGGGATATGTATTCCTTATGTAAGGAAGAGCTATAAAGGTTAGAAGCTGGACTTTTTAGAAGAAGACTGAAAAATGTCATGGGGTGGAATGTTTAATTTATTGTCACTTTCAAATGTTGTAACCAAAAGTGTATTCTTACAAATGTTAAAATATCATAATTGCCTTAATTTTCCATCTTATTCCATAATATGAGACATTTTCTTTCTATCTCTGCAAAAGGTTCAGTGTTAGCATACCTTTTCTGTGGACATATATTTCTCCCTTCTCAGTAAGGATTCTTGATTTGCTTTATATCTTTGCTCCTGATTGTTTTTTCAAGCTTTACTTTTTAAGCCCATAAATGTTTGGGGAGATAAAATCTTGTCCACTTTATTCACTGGAGTCCCTCTGCCTTCATCTGATTAGTATGAACAAGATTTGACCTTGGCATTATGGATTTTGCTGGGTGGTTGTAGTCCACTGCCACACACACTCACAGATTTGTGCATCAGTACTTTAGAGCAGCAATTTTTCTCACAGAGAGCACAAGGACTAAAAAGTAAACAGATATTTTCTGTTTAATCATGTAATGTCTTATTTATACAATGAGAATTTTAGTTTTAAATATTTAACTTGTTTCTGGATTCTCTCAACCGGTGTGCTCTTTTTTCTCTCCTCACATTTGTTATACATTTCCCTGGTTGAATACCATTATTAAAAGTCTCACCTTCAAAATAATTTATTCTATGCAGCATTCAAGTGAAAGATTAGTTTTAAAGATGTCCATTTGGTTTGTTTAAAGATTAAAGAGCTAAAATGCATCTTTCAGGTAAAACATGGTTTTGGAAGTTAAAGCAGTAATGTCATGCAAGCAGCCCTGAGGCAGTAAAGCACCAGACCACGATGAATAACTGGTTCTTCTATTCAGAGCACACCAATGCTCACAGGAGATGTTTACCTGAATCACAGGGACATCTGGACCCATCAAAATTAATGCTAGTGACAGCTGACACCCCTAGAAATCTTCAGTTTAAAAAGTCTCTTTGTGAATGAGACTGACATTTTTGTATAGGCTATAGAGTGTTCAGGCTGATCTCTTGTCATCGACAAGTCAGCGTCAGCATGGACAGTGCTGAGTGCTTGATTTAACAGTCAAAAATGATGTCAGACTCCGCTAGATTTGGTGGTTATGGAAAGTTTCAGTCTGTTAGGAATCGATCACTTTAATACATAGCTAGCTGCTCCCATACGGCTCTTCGTATGACATGAAGGAAGTCCTAATGAGCTGTGAACCTCTTCTTCCCAGCTGTAACAGTGACATAAAACCACACAAAAATCTGATTCAAACTGACTCACCCCACCCTTCTCCCAGGCAGCTGCTTGTGTGCCAGGAAAGTAGGCACAGAAGGAGGCAGTGAACCTGCTATGACCTTGATCTGGACAGATATGTTTGGTGTGAAGGCGGCATATGTATTTTTCTTCCTATATGTCCTGTATGTCAAAGTTTTAAATTTTCATAATCTCCTTTTATGAAATAAAATTCTGCCATGTTCTGTTCTTGTAAATATACTCCATAATACGACGACTTACATATAAGCTCATATTTGTACATCAGTTGCACAGGATTAGTACTTAAATGCATTTTTTTTGTAAGCAAAGTATTTACAGAAAAAAATAAGCAGGTAGCAAGTAGTCAGTAAACATGTGCAACAAATACATCTCATTAAAAAATTAGTCATTTGGCTAAATAAAGTTTAAAAAGTCTCTTCCGGTGTCCATAAAGCCACATACTTAAGTAGCCCAATTTCTAGCAGTGAATAAGCCAGTGGAGGTTAACTATTCAGCCTACGTATTCACAGAGGCGGGGGAAAGTGACAGGTGAAATGTTAAAGGTTTTGCAAGGGCTCCCTTTTTTAGTGGTAGGTGGTACATCACATACAGAAAAGAAAAAAATAGTAGGTGATTGCTGAGGTAGTGACATATCATCAGACATGATCTGTCTTGTATCAGTGAATAGTGTAATGCACAGACATTTTTCCTTTTGCTAAAGATAATTAAGACCTCTCTGAAGAGGAGTACAGTGACACAGTGCAGGGTGAGGAAACATATTGTGAATAAAACACACACCTTGCTTTGCTGAGTGTAAGGTTTATGTTCCTAGGATACTTTCTCATGGAGATTGACCTCTCCTTAGTATTAATGGCACCAATTGTTTTCTTCTGTTTGTTTGCTGAGGTCTAGAGAGAAACATAATGAAGCCTAACTTTTCCACCAACAAATCAGCAAAATACAAGGTATGAAACATGCTGTTTATTAGACTGTGAAGTTTCTTCGGCTCTATAGAGAGGACAGATTTTTTTACCCATTTCTATAATGCCATGGCTAATTGTCCATGTAAATAACTCCACAATTATGTCTCTCAATCATATTGAAATTATTTATTATGGCATTCAACATGGAAAGCTAATTTCATATTAAACACCTCCTTTATATAGGTGTTAACAGAGAGGTAGCCATGGAGTACAGGGGAGTATGTACATCAGAAGATGGAGGCTGAAATAGTAGAAACCTTACTGCTTTTCCCATTGCACATTAGATGCCGTAAGGAGTGACTAACAAAGAAGCTATATGAGATTTTTTTTTGCTGAGACGGAATTTGGGTATTGTGACCTGGGAGTGCTCCTCTCCTCTGCCTCCTTACTGTTACTTTGACTGTGATTGTTCCCCCTCATTTGTGATCAAGCCTGAGAACAAGCAGGCAGCAGGTGGCGTGGAGAGGGCACTTTGTACCCAAGAGCTTCTTTGTTGTTCTGCTATTTAACTTGGTCTTGTAAAAGATTTCACCTCTTTCTAATCATGTTGTTTTACCTTTAGACCCCTACAGCCACAACAGTATTAATGGTGAGTGTTTGTACCTCCTTCCTGCTTCAGACTGAATGTCCTTCATGACACATGGATATGTGGAGCTGTGAATTCAGATTCCTTCTGCTAGCTTTAGTTAACCTATGCCCAAGGCCTCCTATATTAAACAAACAGAATGTCTTTATTGCTCAGGACATTAAAAAATAAATACTTACATTTATTTTATTTTAGAGAATTTTGACTTAGTACACATAAAAGACATAGAAGACCGATTTTCCCTGGAAATTCCCCACTAGGAGAAAACAATACGTTAAGAATATTGATTAAAAATTAGTATATTAATATTGAATAAATAATTTGCAATGAGTGTTTACTCCTCTGCGGGATAAATATCTGTAGACAGTTTATGATTTTCTTGTGTTCATTCATCATCCAAATATATGCATTGGCATTTTTCCCTGTAGTTTGAACTTCACCAATGTGCTGTATGAAGGCCCATGCATTGTGCTGAAAATAAGTGCACTGTTGATTGGTGATGAGGGTTCATAGGAGATAACTTGCATGTACGACGATACAAAGGCATTATTCTGTTTGCCACAGCTGGATTTGTGCTGTATGGATCATGCTATGTTATCAAAGCTTCTTAATAGTCCGTGAAGGAGGTATTGGTGGCTAAAGGATTTTTCTGTGCTGACTGTGAGATGGTGCCCAGTTGCAGTGGTTTGTTTAATAACTTGAAATGCTTTTCAGTTTATCAAATTGCACTTTACGTCCAGACCCATCTTGAATGGGGGTTTATTGAGCATTTGTAATTGTCAAGCTATTATTTAGTCATAATCTTATACTCCATATAGAACTATAAGCAATATGAGGATATAAACTAAAATAATAAAACAAACTCTCTCCTTGCTGCTATCTCTTCTAGCTTGCTTGCTTCTAAATAACCCTCAGTACTAATAATTTTTCTTGGAAGAGTTAGCTACTTCTATTCTGCTCCCGTAGAGGACAACCTTATTGTATTTTGGTTAATATTTCTCCCAAATCTCTCTGTAACGCCTATTAGTAATCTGTAAAAGCAGCTGTAGTCTCTTCCTCTTGCATGGCCAGTTTATAATACTGTTTATGAATCATCTTTGTTGCTACCCTTTGAGGACTGTTTCACGAGTTGGATTTTCAACAGTCAAACCACCCGATACTCAGTTCTGTTTATTGGATCTTCATGCCTGTCCAATTTTTCATGCAGCAAGTTATTTATGTCCTTCCTACAAGACTGTGCAGCATTTTATTTGACTGAGTCAGTTTATGTTGTGCTTCCAGATCTTTAACTTTTGTTTCCAGAGCAGTATATTCATCAAGCCACTGTTTTTCTCTCAGCATAGCAAAGGTTATAATTCAGTCCTTAGGGCCTCCCACTAAGTTCACAGGGAACTATTATTCCCAAATTTTCAGAGACTCTTTTTTTGCTACTTTATTTTAAAGTGGACTTTTGCTAATAAGGAGTTATTTAAATCTCACTTTTCAGTAGGGGAATAGATGGAAGACAACATTAACACCAAGAGAACTGGAGCATGACTTGAATGAGAAGAGGGAAAGCAGAAGGATCAGGCAGGACAAAAACTATCTGACAGCAAAGATGATGATGGAGGGGCTGGGGAAGGACAATTCTTCTATTAAAGCCCTTCATGTTAACTCTTACAGAATTACAATGACATCTTACAGTGAGATATTTCAGAATCTCAGGGTGATCCTTAGCTTTACTTTCATTCCTCGTCAGACTCCGTATACTTCTGCTATTGCTCCCTTCCTTTCTCCCGCTTTTTCTTGCACTTGTCTTTTCTGCACTTATCTTTTGTGTCCCAGATGGGATATGCCACTCTCCTCCCCCCAAGCCCTTTTGCCTGCCAAGATCTCACATCTTTCAAATTCCTCCCTAAAACCTACTTCATCAGGGAATTTTCACTCCTTATCCAAGCCAGATGCCTTTCTTGCTCTGAATATTTTTTCCATATCTTCTCTTGTCTGTCTTAAGACCTGGATATCTGGCAGTCGAGGATTATCAATAATTTTCTTTCTTGAGTCAGAATGAGAATTCCTTACAGCTTCACTATTTTGACTGAAATAGCTTGAGGGTACCTCTATCCTGCTGTTGACATTCAATAGCTTCCCCCCTCTTAAGAAAAATAGTGTGTCGGGGCAGGGGAGGGGGCAGGGACGGCCTTGGTGATGGCAAGACAATGGCTTTAAGGACCCCAAGTTTCTAGGACTTGCTTTTCTATATGATATAAAATTGCCAGAAACATGTAACTTTCCAAGAAGCCTGCAAAAGCATCTCCTTGGTCATACTTTCATGAAAATTAAAGGTATGCATTCAATAGTGTTAAGGGGATAGAAAGGTAGTTCATTGGAAAAAGAAATAGTCCTATTCAAATCTGCTGGGATTTTGCTGTACATTATTTACTCAGACACCCACTGCCTTGGAGAACTATATGAAAAAATCACCGTTTCAATCCAAACATAAAATATAAATTTAGTAGTTGCTGCTGACTATGGCAGTCAGTTTTCAGGGGCTTTGAAAAGAAGTGCAGCAAGTTCACTTCTTTTGTTAATTTTTATTCTCTGTGAAATGCTGACTATAACTTCACTAACATTATAAGCAATATTTACGTAGAGATCAACTATTGCTCTTCTTGTGTTTGCTTTAGCCCAGTAAATTTCAATGGTGCTGCTTTGGCATGTAACAGGAGTAACATGATAGTGATTCAAGCCCAGAAAGAAAGGACCTCCTTAATTACCTGTGTAATATTTGTGGAGTTTAAGTCCTCATTTATTCCTGCCCAGACTGGGTGATCACAAGTCACTGTACCCATGTGCAGATATAATGCAAAGACATAACAAAGATATTTCACCATCGGATGGAGTCTTTAATACTATGAATATGGTTACAAACACTCTTAATTGTGAAAGGACATTTCTTGTATTCACAGAGAGATTGTATTTGTACTAATAGTGTGCGCATTGTGGAGAGCAATCCACTCCTGACCTTGACTCTGAGTTAGTAACCAGGCAGTTGAGGAACAAATGGGACCATATGCTGAAATTGTTCTGGGTTGGACACTTTGCTGTGTGCTGTGAACTAGTGTGCTCTTGTAAGGTAAACTGGACTATGCAGTTTATTGAGCCTTTGTTTGCCTCCTTCAAACATATTTCAAGTGCTTTAGGCAAACACACATATATTGAATTCCTTAAACTTACTAGATGCCAAAAGGTGTATCTCTTTACATTGGCATCTCCTGGGAACAACTTCAGTGTGTCATCAGATTAACCCAAAGCTATACGTGGCTCTGATGAGAAAGTTGGGTGTTTCACCTTGGTTCAATGCCAGTCTTTGTCTTCTTTTGCTCTCTCTCTCTCTCTCTCTCTCTCATGCGTAATATACACATGGAAACATTTCTCTGACTCAAGGCTTTTCAAAGAATGAGAACTTAAAGTCACTACTAGATGCTACATTTTGACCACATTGAAACATTTAAATTGACAAAACAAGACCATTGCCAGCTATGTTTTAACTGTACTTAAGAGAAAGATTCTGTCAAACAAGAACTAAAATAGATTTACAATATTGCTGAGAACAGTTTTAAAATATTTTAGGCATTGTAAAGAAGAATACATGTATGCGTGCATGCAAGGGTCGAGTTGATCCTTCTCCTATACCCCTCCATTTATGTTGGGTTTTCCCTTTCCTTGGGTTGTATTTCAAAGTCATTCTTTGCTTGTGCTTGCAATTGCAGGCAGCATAGCCTGGTAGGACTGGATTTGCAGTCCTATGCTGCCAAAGGACACTGGAGGAGTGAGAACCAACTGCCCACATAGTACACATTCAGAGGGGAGTTGCTTCAGACTAGCCCTAGTCTGCTTCTAAGAGCTGAATGGTTATTAGTGGTGGGATCATACCAGACACAGGCCAGATGTGCATCTTCTGGCTTAGTGTCATCAAAAAGGCACCCACATTTGCTCCCCTGTATCAGTCTTCCATGTGAACCAAAGAAGGTAAGTGGGGATTTCAAAAGTGCACTCCTGATCTAAACCAAAATGCAAATGTAGACTTACTGTCATGTGGCTTATTCATCCTCCTTTGAGACTTCTACAATTGACTTCATCAAAAGGAGAATTAGGACAGTAGAGATTTATGAAGACCCATACCTGCTCTACATACTGCTTTTCATGTCTTTTAAAATATTTAATCTTTCACTATATCCAGGTTTTCTTTAATACTATGTTCATTACCACTTTTAAAGTCTTTCAGAGTGTTTTGCCATTCTTTTCTTCTCTGCAGCTTATTTCTTTAGGATTTTTTTTTCTTTTCCCTTTATTTGGCATTTATTTTGATTTCTGTGTTTTCTTCTCTACACTTTCCTCTGCTGAACAATCTCTGCTAATTATTGCCACAGTGTATTTTTACTTTGGATTCACTCTTCCTTCTTTTCCTGCTTCTATTATTTTGTTTCTTGATATGGGACCAGGATTTGGTTTGTTTGACAACTATGGCTAATGAAATTATTTCAGAGGCATATATATGGGATTTGGAACTGACAGCTTTCAAGAACAGATAAAGCAGAGGCCTGTGGAGAGATATACTTGTGTCACAAGTCTTACGTCCAGTCCTTAACTTCATTAAAAAAAGGCATCCAGAGAAGAGTCATAGGGTGAAATCCTGACCTGGGTTTTGGTTTAACCATTTTATTAAAAAAAAAAAAAAAATTGACAAGCGTATCCAAACAAACAAAACCTCTTTCCTTTCAATACTGTGCAAATTCTCCACACTTGCTGCTTAAAAATTTGTGGTGTGCTATGTTCTTACTAATGGGCAGAGCTTGTATGTAAGGTTGTATGTAAGGCTGACCCTCTCTAACAAGAGATGAATTGTGGCTCTGGATTCAGTCTAAAAAAAATATGACCCTGCCAGTAACAGGCTATGTAATTGCTGTACTTGGTGTCTGCAGACTACTGTCCCAGAGCTTATCTGGTGGCTGCTGATGGTGAGCGGCCATCGGAGGGTGCTGATAGCTGCTCTGGCAGAGAATTGTGAAACACTGAAGCTGCACAGACCAAGAGACCTTAGAAGTTATGATCAGCTTGGGACACATATGTCTGCAGAGGGCCTTTCTGACAATAAGCAGCTATATGAAAAAGAGAGGATGAGGAAAAAGGATGAAGGGAAACAATGGACTAGAGGAGGAAAGAGGAGGGAGGAAAACATGCAAGTTATATGTAGGCATATGAATACAGGAAAAATGGAGCGGGTATAAATCACAAAGGAGATTGCCTTCCCTCACCTCCCCTTCTCTATTTTCCCTTCAATATTTCTTGCTTGTTAAGATTTTTTTATATACTTATCACTACAAAGCCAAGTGCTGGCTCTTTGCAAATTGTCCAGTGTTCTGTGTGTTCATATTTTTCCATTTATAATACTGTCAAAGAATTAAGGACTTTAGTCTCCATATAGCCAATACAGCATACTGCTGATGACCTAAACACACAATTGAGACAGTAGTGCCTCTTTAAGGATATAAAATACATGCTACATAGTGCTGAGTGGTAAACCAGTGTAATAGAAAAGACTAATGAAAGGAGCAATCTTAGGTTTTGAAGGTGGATTTTAATAGTTTAATATTATCCAGATTACATTTGTGTATTCTGATGAACAAATTCAGTAGTCTAAGAAAAATATCTAGAAGAAGTCTACTACTTTTGAAAGACACAGAAAAGAATCTATCTGCTAATTACTCATAAGTGCTTTTGTTAAGGCCACAAAGAAAAGAAAATGCAAAGAAAGCCTGCCATCTAATATTTAGAAAAGCACATAAATTCAAACTGTATCTGTAGAATATATTGAAAAAGGAACATTTTCATAGCATTACAGAGACCTTCCACTGAAAATAAAAACCAGTTCTTTCTGAACATGAATTTCAAAATTAGTTAGCTATGTACCAGACATTAAAGTTTCCTTTTCTCAGTTAATCACATGAAAATTTTCTACATTATTCTTTATATTGTTAATGTAAGCAAGTACCTCTTATACAATCAGAAAGCAAAAAGGTTAATGAATAATTTGGGATATAAAACTTTTCAGAATTCAGAAAGCTTTTTCAGATTCATTTGAAGATATTAAACTCTGCACCTCAAGCAGCATTATGAGTTCTTCTGTGGGATTTTGATTGTGACAGTCTTAACTTCTGTGTATTCATGAAGGCCATATTCTCCCCTAGAAAAAAGAGAACCAAGAACAATATTTATGTTAATGCCTTTTATATGAGTTATGTCCTGGAAGGGATTTTTGGTGGTGCTGTGCAATTGGCCAGATGTATAACAAGTATATTGGACATATTTGGAAGACATCTGTGCAGCTAGACTGCTGCTGGAAGCCTTTCGAAAAGCTACAGCAACTGTCACCTGAGAACAGTGAGAGAGACAGCAATTTCATTTCTGTGCAAAAGAACGGCATTTAATCAATTTAGTGCATTTCTAAACTGGGTTTCTATGCAGCAAATCAGGCACATGTTAGGTCTTCACAAGCATGCTCAACAAGTTATTTGCAAAGGCCTTCCTCTGACGTCAAGAATTTTCTCCAGAGTCAAAGAATAGACTCTTCAGCTCAAGTAAAAGGGGGACATAATTAATCCACTATGAAATCTCCTAGTGACAAATACTTAATTCTTACTGACATGTTGTTAGCATGATTCCACCTTTACATTTTACATGATGAGATGGAGTTTGCTTGTGTGCCTAGATGTTTGACATCTGACGCAGTCAAACTATTTAGATGTAATTGATTGTTTTATAGAACAAAGGTTTGCTACAGTATAATGTTATCCAGTTCTCACTGCCATCTTACTAGACACATATGTATGCAAAACAGAAATCTGTGCTCAGGACTTTTAGTGCTGTGGTAAAATGTTTACTGATTCTCTTCATTTTTGAGAGGCATTCTGTTAGTACATGACATTCAGTAGTTTAATTCATAATGGTATTAACATTCCAAGAATTATATAGGGAATTTTATTCTGGGATTCAAGGAAGTCAATGGCTTGACACACTGACTTCCTGATTATTTCAGTGCAGTTGTTTCACACATATTTCCACCTCTGCTAAAACTGATTGCCACATGTTTACAAAACTTTTTTCCATGGCAGACATCTATCTGGTGTTAATTCCTTCCTTGACCTTTATCAGGAATATTTTTATTGATCCACTAATTGTGATTTTGAACCAAGCATTAGGAAAAACTTCATTTGCACAAAAGCTTAACTCCTTCAAAATGCACTGTTACAGAGAATATTAATCTTTATGATAGCTTATTATTGTTTTCCTGTTATTTCCAGCAAATAAATCCCCAAAATATTTCTGCAAAAAGCTGTAATTCAGAATTGATGATCTCCCAATTTTTGGCGCCCAGCAAATTCAAAACAGTCCTTGATAGTAATGGCCTACATTATTGTGTTTTTTCATTTTGACATTTTCTAAAGCTCTCAGCATTGGCATAACTCTGTTTCCTTTGAAGTCAGTGGGAACTTTGCCATCAGAAGCAGATTGAGTCCAGTGATAAGCAAGCATGAAAAACCTAGCCTTTATCTCTTAAAAAAAAAAAAAAAAAAGAAAAAAAAAGAGAAAAAGAAGCTCTGAAGCACTTCACCTGCACATATGTTTTTTAATTACTTCCATTATTCATTAAAAGTGCTATGCATTTGGCTTAATAAAAGGGAAAATGTACATGTTTTTATTTTTTTTATTGCTTTAAAAATAATTTGTTTTTCCCAGATATATGGCATTTTTAACAAAGGACTGCTTGTGATTTACATTCCAAAAAACCCCAGAAGACATAATTCTACATAATGTAATGAACATGTATAATATCAAATGTTTCATGATGTAATACATTACATGATTCTCTTACTAATATGAAGATCAGGATGAATACAGGTAAGACAGGACATGATTCAAATTGAAACTGGACTAAACCTCAGAAGTTTGAAAGAATTTGATTGGCTTATCATTTCTGTATACTCCTCCACTTCTAGTTTGGGAAAAGACTAAAGGTCTGAAGGCTACAGAGGACTGTTTTTATCATAACTTTTGACCAAGCTGCAATGTAGTGTAAAAACATTGTTGTCACAAGACTTTTGAACTGAAAACTCTTGTTTAAATCAAGGGTATTGAAATGTCTTGTGTTTTCAAAAACCTACAATTTAAAGGGGATTCCACAAACTACACACATATATAACTTCATGCAAATGACACTTTCTATATATATGCAAAAAATGTAAACCGTAAACACAATGATCAGTTTTGCATACCAGTAGACTGCAAGCTAATAAAAAAAATGGTCATTTTGAAAAAGTGTGTATCTAAGTAACTTTATTTGTTTTGTAGAGGAATTCTTTGCTTGAAATTGTCTCTGACAACATGAAGCCTCTAAACACTACATAGACTAATTTGACAAAATCTCAAACCAGGCATTGTAGTTATGAACGTTGAATGTTGTGTTTTGGAATTTCATTTTGCAGTTCCTGTGAATCTACCTTTTTAAAAGTATTTACTTACATTTCTCGTCCATTTCCTGACATCTTAAACCCTCCAAAAGGACACTGAGCAGACATTGCACTATAACAATTAACCCTGGAAGAACAGGAAAATTACTTTTGACAGGGTGAAACAACTTTTTTCACTTCTGAATAATCAGTGTTTTTCTGTTGACTGTAAAAAAAACTATGGTGATATTCACAAACTATATCTGAGTGATATATTTGGAAAAATATGTGTAGTTCAAGGTTCAAAGAAACAAAGCATTACCAGAAACTACAGTCATGATCAGGATTCTAACACTCATCAAGGGTCTTCAAGCAGAGTGACAGTCATATCTTTCTCTGATAGTTATGATAAAGTTCCTTCCTAACTAGTTCATAAGCTCTCAAACCAAAGACTAGTCACAGTTAAGTCTTCTGCAGGTACACTTCCAAGAGATAAATCCAGCATTGCTTCAGTATATATTTAGGAAGTTTTGTGTGATTCTACTTAATGTTAAACCATATTCTATATTGTAGTTGAGAACAAAAATACAATAATGAGTAAGAAAGGAATTTCACAGGGGAATTTGTAGCATGAAGAGTTTTGGCAGAATGTGCATCCTGCTACCTAGCTGAGAAGCTCTTTTTGTCTTGCAACATTGCCACATCAGATATTATCTATTTTCTTATTTTATAATTTCTCCTCCTGCCAGTCTACTGGTTTCAACAAAAGAGGTTCTGCTCATAGTTAAGGATTCCTAGACAGATCAGCAATCACGTAAGAGTAAAACCCAAAGATTCCACCTTTATTTTAAACTTTCTTCGCTTTAAAGAATACCAACTCCTAAGTCAAAACTGTTAACTTATTTTTAGAAAGCTTATGTTTTTAGGTCACAGGACCTGAGCAGGAATTTGTGCTTCTTTCAGATAAAATGTAAATTGGACACAGGTTTTGCGTTCAAGTAAAATTGGTTTTTCTCTTTCTGGTGCATTGAGATAACTGTAGGGAAATGCAGATCTCTGTCAGTGATAGTCATTAGACTCAGTCTGCTATTCCTCCAAACTTTCACTCTTGCATGTCTCAGCCTTTGCCTTTCCAACTCCATGTAAATTGTGTCTTTCTTTTCCATCGCTGGAAATAGTTGTCCTTGTACTTGTAGCAGTTCTCCCCCACTTGTGTTTACTTCCTTTTCTCAACCGCATTTTATCAATCTTTTCCATCACAGGTGGATGTTCTGCTCAGGTTAATGGCCACAGAACTTCAGATAATTAAGTTCTTTACACAGTACAGAAAAAGAACCCCACAAATTAAGTATGTATTGGGATATCCCCAGTTCCTGAATGGAAAGGAAAGTGGCACTCTCACTGTATTTCCTTTTGTCTCCTTTCCTTTTTAGCAAGTCAATTTCATTTTTCAGACTAAGTTTACAGGACAATTGTATGAAGACATACAAGAAGTATTTATTTAATAGCATGTTAAGTATGGAAGGGTGAGGGGAAGAGAGACACAGGAGGATGGCATTAATCTACCTCTCTAAAGATGACAAGGAATTGAAAACTAAAAGTATACTACCCAAAGAGGTGTTAAAATGTCCTACAATTACTGCCATTGGCACCTGCAGTTCTGAAGGAAGAATTAAAAAAGCCATTACTTACCATACTGTTCCAGCCTGAAGAGCAGCTGCAAACGTCAGTGCTTTATCAATGTCTTTGGTAAAAACTGCTGCTGCTAAGCCATAGGTAGTATTATTTGCCCTCTTGATAACTTCATCTATAGTTTTAAACTTCATGATTTGTTGAACAGGTCCAAATATCTGTTTCAGACACATGTAAACATATGAAGTGGACTAGTATAGATTACTATTGTAAATAATTTATATTTTTAAAATTTATTTCTGTCAGATGGCCTTATTCCTGAATTCATTCAGTCAAGAGTGTACATCTCAGAACAAAAAGTATTATAAATTCACACAAAGATAAGATTTTTATAGTATGGAGCTGTCCTGGTTATCCAAATCAAGATAGCCTATTGTGAAATGATTAATAAAACAATAAATAAATAAATAAATAATGAAAGCAAATAAATAAAGATGAAAAGATACCCACCATAAAGCTAGTTAGCATGGAGTCACAGTGTGTCACATATCTATACTGGTTACCAACAAACTGGTATTTTCTTGGTAAGCTCCAGTTTTAGAGTTGAGAAAGACATTCAACTTTTCCGTTCCCTAAACTTTCTACTAGACTTTTATCTCTGTAGGTAGCTGCACAACTGGGCATGTATGCCAAGTGAAACAACTAATTCTGCTTTCCATATGGGTGTTATGTGAGATAATCGTCCCTGAGACTTGGCTTTCTCACTACTGCTGCTCTGTGTTCTCAGCCAGAGGTACCCATGCCCACCATGCAGTGCCAACGTTCTGTAGGGCAGGGGGGCATTACCATATCTAATTACTTCCATTCCCATAGATCATGAACTTGCCACTTGATTTTCCTGGAAAGTGTTTAGTGCTATTTTCTAACTAGAGTTGCAGGGATTGATTTACATAGATCATACAAACCACTGAACGTTCCTCCGCTGTTCAAGCTGTGAGTTTCAAACCCTGGATATTCTTTAAATTGCCTTGGCTCTCTGGGGTTTCATTATTCAATACACTCAAAATAGTGTGAGAGAAGCAGTTCCTGTACTTCTGACCCAAAGGAAATGAATAGATCTGTGAAGAAACATACCTCTATGCAGTTTCCTACCTGCCTCCCAGACCGGCAGAAACAACCCAAATTATTTCTCATACAGCTCTCTCCTGTTTTATAGCTCTCTCCCTGTCACAATTAACTCTAGATGCTCTGGCGTTCGTTTTAACTCAGCCTGTTGACTCTTGCTGAATGTACTAGGTATGTTCAGCAGGCTGCATCAGCAGTATCGCTGGCTATATAAAACAACACCTAGATTTGTAACAATTTTGAAGGAGCTTTCTAATATGAAGAAGCATAATGGACACCAATTGCAGTAAAATTGCAGCACAATTGCAGCAGTTATTAATCAAGATGAATGTAAAAAGCACAGAGAAGAGGTCATAGCTGGACTTTGAAGCTGTGTTTACAGAACTGTTTTTCTCAATGGCATAGCAGCTCTGCACTCCTAACCCTCTCCCGTTCTTTGCAGATGATCACTGCTGCCCTGGCACTGCCACCATAGTTAGGTCAGTAAAAGCTCCTTCAATGCTGTGTAGACACATCTGCAAACTGATCTATGTTAAATCACCCTGCAGAGGCAAAACTCTGCTTTGCTGTAATTGCCACCAACAAAATGCCTGTGGAAGCACAATCTAACTATTTTCTCTTATTGTAAACAGCTGCTTGGTGCATATTGTGTCCAAACCCCAACTTCAGTGGCTCCTTAAGCAGTGCAAAGAGTTCACAAGTTGTGCCTTCAAGGTTTGCTTCTCTGTTACAGGTTACCATGACTGATATGTGAGATGGGCAGTACAGGGTGATGTAAACAACCCGAACCTCAGCATTTCTTACCTACTGCCAGCTTAAGCTGGAGCCTTTGTTGGCAGGCCAGCCTTATACTCCTCTCTCTCATCTCCACTGACTTGGTGAAATGGGCATCAGAAATGAAGAAAAACATTTTAAACACCGCCAGGATGGAACAATAGATTTACTGAGAGTGTTTTTATGTAGCCACTTGACCTTCTAAATGGATATTTTGTACAGACATTTAAAAAGACAATCTCCAGTGAGAGTACAGACTGCCGAGAGTTTATTTACCTCTTCTTTGGCGATGCGCATATCATCTGTAACATTAGAGAAAACTGTGGGCTGGATGAAGTAACCTTTGTCTCCCCATGGACCTCCTCCACATTCCAGTTTGGCTCCTTCTTTTTTCCCACTCTCAACTAGCTCCAGGATTTTTTGAAACTGCTCCTTATCAATCTAAATGAAAAGATATTACAGGGATGAAAACAGCACGCACTGATAACAATCATTCTTCTAACTCATTAACCAAAACCTAACAATGTTCCAGCTTTGTTCAATTGCATGTGTTGAAGTGGAACAGCTGGAGAGCCCTGCAAATATTCTTGCCACTAGCTTTTCAAAACTTTGCAGGCTTTTCTCAAATAGACCAGTAGTCAGAAATTTTGACACAGGAGAATCAGCTGTAAAGGGACTGATATCCTGGTTTTCTTTAGTAAAAAAAGAAAAAAAATCTATAAAATAAATGTGTTTTATTCTTCTCCCAGCATTCTTGCCAACTGCAAATGGTTCATCAAAATAAAAATTGCTGAGCTTGATTCTGCAAAAATAACAGGGGGCTTGATCTAGCCAGAAAGACTCTTCTGTACTTCACTAGGTCTGATAGATTGGCCATACTGTTTTCCTAAACTGTTAAAGGAAGTTAAAAAACAACAATAAAATATAAGTGAAATTCAGTGCTGTTTTCAGTTCATTCTGATTTATTAGTGGAATAAAGACACTTACATTTGTGGTTTGAGAAACAGAGATGGCAGATTGTTTACGGTATGAAGCCAATCTGCCCCTCCACTCACCCAAGCCTACCAACAAATTCAACATATGCCAAGAATATTGCAGATTGGCTCTATAGTATAGCAAAATACATGGTCTTTGGCTGGAAAAGGAATTTATGGTGACAGTACAGAAAGTTTATATATATATAATGGGTTTATATTTCTCTAACCCCTTCCAGTTTTCAGTGACAAAGTGGATAAAAGGAAATAGTGTAAATGGGGAGTAGAAACAGATCACACATCATTTCCTGTCCTCCCCTCTGCAAATCAACAAATCACCACTTCAGACCTGAAAGGAAATTGTGCACAAGATAACATTTATGTCACGAAAACCTCAATGGTAAAGCTTGTTTGGTAGAGGCCTCTAACACCCTCTTTTTTATTTTTATATTTTATATTTTTTTTTATATTTGTTCCATTTGCATGATCCTTTCCTTCACTCTTTTGGAGTTCAGCCCTTCAAGCACTGGCTCATGAAGATACTGAGATTATTTCTAGGGGGACCCTTGCACAGAAGCTTCTCTGTGATCATACTCATCAGTCAGCAGAGTAGGGGTGTATCTTATTCTCTTAGTCATGCAATAAAAAGGTCGCATTTCAGTTTAAGCAACAAGTTTTACCATGGTCATAGAACACAACAATATTTTCAAAGGTTCTGGGGAACCTTGGATGCGTATTAGACTAAACAGCTATTCAGTTAAAGCTGTGATAAAAGTTTATATTTATAAGCATATGAATTTATAAGAATATTTATAAGGAGGTGATTTTTAGTTCGCTGTGCTCCCTTTGTCATTTTGCTTTCAAACAATTGCCTTACTGCATGCTGAAGACATAAAATTTCTGCTACCCTGGTGGCCAAATATCTCTTGTGCATAAACAACTTGAAGAGAAGATGAGGTTTAGATGATACAGCTCACGTTGCTGTCAGTTGTTCCTTTGTTATTATCATCATCATTATTTTTCTTAACAATGTGTGAATTAGCATATATATGATCCTTTGAATTCCAGCAGGGCCTTTGGCTCTTCTTTGGTGCCCACTGTGCAAAGCATTACCCAAACTTGCTGCCTGAGGCAGGTGCTGCCCCAGAGGGCATGTGAACTGGAGGATAAATATGGCTTTCAAAGAGGCTCTATGACATGACAGCACAGTGAATAGGCCTGATACAGACTATCATTTTTTGTTTCTAGAAAGAATTAGTCAAAGCACAACAAGGAATTTGAAGACAAAGAGAGATATTTAACATAACTACCACAAAAGAAATGCACCTCAACTGCATGGTTACAATTATCCATTAAATAGGATCATACCAGTTCTAAAAGGAGAAACTTTGCTAACCTGTGAAAAAGTTAAGATTTCTGCTAAAGCTTGCTAAGAAAAAAAGAGGTCAAGAAAGGCAAATGATGAGACTGGAGGAGAAAAAAGTCTTCATGCTCTTTCAAATGTTTTTAGTAATGCTTTTTTTCACATGTTTAACCTTTCTTTTTTTTTTACTAAAAGTTTACTTTCATCTCTCATTTAAATTGTTAGCATGAATTTCAAACTTGGTAAAGCCACAATAACATAGAATCATAGAATCATTAAGGTTGGAAAAGACCTCTAAGATCATCAAGTCCAACCATCAACACAACACCACCATGCCCACTAAACCACGTCTCTAAGTGCCTCATCTACTCGTCTTTTAAATACCTCCAGGGATGGGGACTCAGCCACTTCCCTGGGCAGCCTCTTCCAATGTTTAACCACTCTTTCAGTAAAGAAATTTTTCCTCATGTCCAATCTAAACCTCCCCTGGCACAACTTGAGGCCATTTCCTCTCGTCCTATCGCTAGTTACTTGGTAGAAGAGACCAACACCCACCTCGCTACAACCTCCTTGCAGGTAGTTGTAGAGAGCGATGAGGTCTCCCCTCAGCCTCCTTTTCTCCAGGCTGAACAGTCCCAGTTCCCTCAGCCGCTCCTCATAAGACTTGTTCTCCAGACCCCTCACCAGCCTCGTTGCCCTTCTCTGGACACGCTCCAGCACCTCAACGTCCTTCTTGTAGTGAGGGGCCCAAAACTGAACACAGTATTCGAGGTGCGGCCTCACCAGTGCCGAGTACAGGGGCACGATCACTTCCCTACTCCTGCTGGCCACACTATTTCTGATACAGGCCAGGATGCCATTGGCCTTCTTGGCCGCCTGGGCACACTGCTGGCTCATGTTCAGACGGCTGTCGACCAACACCCTCAGGTCCTTTTCCTCCAGGCAGCTTTCCAGCCACTCTTCCCCAAGCCTGTAGCGCTGCATGGGGTTGTTGTGGCCAAAGTGCAGGACCCGGCACTTGGCCTTGTTGAACCTCCTACAGTTGGCCTCGGCCCTTCGATCCAGCCTGTCCAGGTCCCTCTGCAGAGCCTTCCTACCCTCAAGCAGATCAACACTCCCGCCCAACTTGGTGTCGCCTGCAAACTGACTGAGGGTGCACTCGATCCCCTCGTCCAGATCATCAATAAAGACATTGAACAAGACCGGCCCCAAAACTGAGCCCACATAAAACATGAGAGTGGATTCCTGTTAGTTTTGTATTAGCTGTACACAAGACACCTGGAGTTTACTTTTTCCAATCTTCCCGTCCTCTGGCATTTAAATTTATTCAGCTGAACCTATTAGCTTGTTAGCAAGCCATATTGCAGGATAACAAAATAGCATCCTTACTAATTTTAAATTCTCCAAAGCTTGTGTGGCTTGGAATGCAGTTTTCCAATTTACTTGGTGTCTTTGATTACTTAAAATGGTTGTGATAACCAATGAAGAACACGTTACATTATTGAATGTGTGGGAGTTGCTTTGTCTCCAGCTTTTGCTTTGTCTCTAATACAGTTCCTTTATTCTGTGACAATCAAATATGTGCATAATAGCTCTGCTAAGAAAGTATATATCCTGTAGTACAAGCTGATATGGGAATAAGACTAGATGAAAACTAATTTAACAATGCTTTAATGTGATACGCTGAATTCACAGCATTGTGGTAGCTATGCTTTTTAATGTTGCATTTTAGCATTCATTTAATGGGGAAGCTGTTGGCATAATCTTTTAACATAAGCAGGAAAAAGTACAAAATGATGCATTTTAATTGTGTAATATTGTAAAACTGAGAGCAGCATAATGAAACACTAGCACTTTGAAAAAAGGGAAAAGGCACTATTGAATTTTATTTCCACAAGCTACTCATTTAAAGTGGCACTATTTGAATATAACGTTAGCAATCTCTGACATGGGTAATTGTACTCGCGCTTTTATAGCTGTTGCATTGGAGCTTTTCCAAAGCATTTCAGTTCTATATAATTGTTCCCATTCCATAATAAAAGGAACTAGAAAAGAGAAGGAACCGTCACCCTTAGGCCTATAATAGTGGCACAAACAACCACCACTCCAGTTTCTTCCTCCTGGTCCTCCAGACTAACTACTAGACAACTGTACTTACCCTTGAAACGAATGTAACAATAGGTTTAGAAGTACATTAAACTGTATTGTTGTGTCACAATTATATTGGAAACATGTAATATTGCTTACTTGAGGGCCTTGCTGTACACCAGGCAACAGAGGATTCCCAAGAGTATACTTCTTTGCTCGTTCAATGCTCCTGCGAACAAACTCGTCATAAATAGGCTCTTCCACAAAAATCCTAGATCCTGCTATACAACACTGTCCCTGGTGGTAGAACAGACCAATATGTGCAAATTCCACAGCAATGTCCACTGCAAAGAAATGCAGAGTTCATCAGATCATAAACTTGAATGCTCACATCATAAATTCTTTACAAACCTTTGTCACTCCATCGCATTTCCCTTTTTAGCACTTTTGATTTTTATGGCCCTTTAAAACACGGATATTCACCCACTTACTTATGTCCAAAGCTACTCTTATCAAGAGTAGCATAGTACACCTAGACAAACACACATTCAGCTGTTCTATGTGAAATGTAGATTCAACATTATTTGCCCTATCAGCAGTATCAAGAGAAGTATTCAGCTAGAAAGTTAATAAACCTGTATAAGATCCATCTAGCTCCTTTTGGTTCTGCATTCATATTGCATTAGGATGAACCTTAACTACAGTAAGGGTGGACAGGTTGTCGGAGGTTCACATCCATTCAGGAGTCAGCAATTTTTGGTGGCAATCTGACTTAAAACTATGGCATGACCAGAAAACATTAAAAATTACTCCTTCATTAAACAAGTACAAATAATTTACTGACAAAGAAAAGAAAAAGAACATGAGACTTGCAAAAGTAGTAGGTTCATATAATAAAAATGCTACTAACAGTCTGCGTCTGCAAATATGATGTTAGGACTTTTTCCTCCAAGTTCCAATGTAACTCTCTTCAGATTGCTCTTCCCTGCAGCTTCTTTAATCAGTTTGCCAACCTAAAAGGTAAGGAGAGGACAGCTTCATCTCTAAAAGTTTATTACAACCTCAATAACACTTCTCTGAGTTCCTCAAAAATGAAAATCAGTTCACAGTTGTCTACTATCCACGTAACTGTAGAAATGAAAAATAAATTTAAAAAAAAATAATTGAAAAGAAGTGTCAGGGTGCAGGTGACTTACAGTCTACGAACCAGGAATGCTTTCTAGAAGAGGTTTCCCCCTGGACACACTCAACTGCTAAAGATGTCTGGTGCTTTTTTGGTTACCACCACTCTACTCACTTGTATCTATAATCTAAAGTACGTACTGATTTCTGCTCTGCCAGTTACTCCCATTAGGTTGAAATTCCTCTGTTTTATACATGGGAAAGCCCTTTGATGCACAAAGTGTATGAGAGAAAAAAGAGATATCTACACTGCCTGCATGGCCAACTCTTCCTTATTCCAGTTTCTCCCTTAGAAGAAAGAAGAGGAAACAGACACTGTGAGGCAGAACCTCTACCCCGCTTCTTTCCACTGATGTCATAATTAAAGGAACTACTTAACATGAATTGTCCTGGAAAAACTGTGAAGGGAAAATATGCTTGTAGTCCTTGCAGCTTTGGTCTGTAACTGCTTGTGTATAGCAACCATCAGATAGCTTCCTCCGTCTGGCAGCTGTCCTGCCTTCATTTCTCACTGTTAAATTACACTGTCAGAAGAAGAGGACTGTTACCAAAGTCTATGAATACACCCTCTGGTCAACCTGCTTTTGGAGAGACACTGGGAATTGTAGTTGTTACTGTCCATTGGGAACATCTGTGGGATATTTCTCAGATGTTGGGTTTTTGGGTTGTTTTCTTTTCCCGTTACTTCAGAGCTTAAGGTTTCTAAGAGTAAACATAGCCCTTGTACTCAGTGTGTACTGACCCTTTACATGAGGCAATGATATTTATCTTTGGAGTGTACATCCAAGAAGTTAAGAGACAGTTGGCAGCTCTTCCATGTAGCATGCATACAGACAGATAGTATAATGTACTGTGTTAAGGATATAGTTATATAATGCCTGCACTGAGAAATCTTCAATCATATCGCTCACAGTTCTTCAGAGTGAAGGTTAGGGAAAATTAACAGTGACCTTCCTTTCAATTATTAAACTGATACTTATTCAAATACACTTCTAAGACCACCCAGATGATCATCAGTATAATTCAAATACCAAAAAGCCACTACCTCACCTAAGTGTGTGCAGAACCAGGAATGAGATTTCTGAAGTACCTTCCTACCACCTTGTTGTTATTAAAATTAAAGAGAAAGGGGCACAGCCTGTTTCACTTTTTGCATTTTTAAGAATAATTATTTTTAAAAAAGAAGCAAACAAAAAGTTATGAAAATGTTTTCTTTTTGAAGGACAAGACTTAAAATAGCCTTGGTATACTAGAACCTATTGCATCTCATTGAGTGCCTTTGTTTGAAGGGCTTTCCTGCAATACAAACATTGTTTGAATATGTTTAAAGTTAATAAAACCCAACAAATCATTAAACAAACTTTGTTTAACAAACCAGCAGCAAAAAAAAAGAAAAAAGTTAAAATAGTTACATAGAACAAGTTAGACATTAAATCATTACTGAGAATCAGAGTGGCACATCTCTTGCTTATATTTTCTTGCATTCGTTATAGTACCTCTGTAGAGCCTGTGAAAGCTACTTTATCTACATCCATGTGGTGAGAAATTGCTGCTCCAGCGGTGGGTCCAAAGCCTGGCACAATGTTCACAACTCCAGGTGGAAATCCTGCCTGAATTGGAAGAGAGAACCCTGTAAATTTGGGGAAGGATAATGACTAGAAGAACATGTCTCATATAGTCTTACTTCCCCTTTCAGTTCTCCAGCCACCTTTTCTCCCCCAGTCAGATGTGTAAAGAAAAACGTTGCCTAACTTCACGTCTGCTTCAATAAAGCTATTTAAACCATCCTGTGTGCTTGCTGACTTCTGCTCATTATCCCTCATGCTACATGCAATTTAATTAAAGATCTGTGGACTTACATTGAAATTTTATTAAGAAAAATTATGGAAATAGTACTTCAAACTCAAAGTCTTTGCTTCTTCCTCTGGATGTGGGTTGAAAGTAGAGAGTGGGCAACATGAGAGTTTACAGCACAAAAGAGGCAGATCAGCTACCAAGCAGGAAAAAGCTGGCTACCTGAGGTACGCACAGTTCCAATGTCTTGCAAATTTTCTGTTTAAAGAGGTTTTTCCTGTGGGCCAAATCAAACCTATTGTTTCCCACCAATTCTGTATTAGTCATGTTCCATTCATAGGCAAAATAAGTTATGTTCTTCCAACAGCTTCTCAGGCAAACTCCCATGGATGTGTGAAGTGCAGCTGGATTTCCTGTTGCCTTATGAAGCAGCTATGGGATCTCAATGGCACTTGCAGAGCAAGCATAGAATTAAAAGTCCAAAAGGTGCATCTCCCGTATTATCTCCTAAATCAGTCTCTTTTTAGCATTAAACAGGACTTTGGAATTATATACAAAGGTTCCATTTTCATTTGGAAATTAGTGAATTTCAGCTGGTGAGTTACAGCTCCTAAACCTCAAGTCCTGCATTATGAACACCAGACAATTACTTTTGTTCAAGCAACTTCGGTTCCTTACAGATTCATGCTCAGATACTTTCTATCAATGTTTTTTATGCTCATTTAATATTCCAGATTAATATTTACCCCACAACTGATAAGACAATGAGGTTCCTTCCATTTGCTTAGCATTCTGTTTCATACTTAATTTGTAGAGAAAAGTAAGAATATTTTTTATGGGACTAATTCATACTGTCTGATTTTGGGCATTTAATTTCTATGTCTGTATTAGAAGCTATTCTCTACATATGAGCAAAGGAGCCTTGTGTGGACTATTAAGAAGGATAGTGAGGATTAGAAAAAGTGACTATGTTTTTTTTTAATGTGGACACTTGAGAAGTAGAAAGTTAAATTAGATCTTCAGATGGTTTCACAACAAGTCTAAAGCAGCTACTGAAGTGATCACTGAGGTTTTGATCACTATCAGAAATTTGGGCTCCAACTTTATTTGGGTAACCTGGGTGTAAATTAAAACTCAGCTACATTTGGGTGAATAAGTCTTGAAGGACTTGATAAGATAAATATTTGTCTTTTTTTAAGGCTCCATAATACCTACCAGATAATACATCAAAGACATTTAACAATTACATTCTTAAGCTTCTCATCCAGTTGAACACTGAAAGAATAGGTAAAATGAGAATCATCTTGCCTTTTACTAAAAATGCTCTAGCCTTATACCAGTCATTACCACTCTGTAACCGTTGTACGTGTGCATACAAAATGGACCACTGATCACATTCCCACTTATGAGATCTCCTTTCAGGAAATCAGAATATCAGAATAGATATTTCATTGAACTTGGAGCAGAACTGAGTTACTTTCCCTGTAAAGTTGCTCTTTCAGAGAAATATACTTTCTGATACTTATTGTTAAAAATGAATACAGAAGGTATCACCAATATTTTTTTTAAAGCAATTCCTCCTCCCTGATATTATCTAATAGCATTTACTGTGTGATGCAATAACAGCAGGACTTGGCTCCTTCCTGATAGTCATTTAGTTTCTGTGAAATATTAACACATAACCAGTCAGTATACTCTGCTGAATCATTGTTTTGAAGCAGAATAATAAAATGTGCCAAGTAATTTCCATTAACACTCTGCAAGGTTACTGTGCTGGTGATTATTGACATCTGTGCCAACTCTTCAAACATGTTAGATTACATTTGTTGATTTTATTGGGAAGCAAGATAGCTAAACTATTTAACTGTTCTTTGGGTGTTTGCTGGGCTGGACACAATAGTCAATGTAACTTTAGAGACACTGGAGAAACTACCACACTCCTTGAGTTCAAGAGAACAAAGTGTATTCTCCCAGTTTCTGTGTGAAGAGAGTTCACAAGTTTGGCAGCAGTTACCAGTTCAATTTTACAAATCCCTGCCGATAATAAACCCAGGTGGATGAAAAGTTTATTTAATTAAAAAAATAATAATAATTAGCTGTACAAACAGGGCCTTTTCTGTGATAACTATGCTAATAAAGTCATTGCCACCCACCTCTAAGTACTCCACTCTTGACTCCTTGGTTTTTTTGACTTTGAAAGGTACTGTGCTTTTGTAATACAAATATGTCTGCCGAGGAATGGAGTTTACTGAATTGCTATTGTGGTTTTTTTTGTGTGTGTGGACTAGGCTGAAAGATATGCATGCTTTTGCCCTGGATTTGCTTCACTGGTTTACAGTGAGGTAAGTTCCATAGTACAAGGCTAGACATGCAATGAGAAGTACTTGCAGAGGACAGCTTGACTTATATTACCTCTGTGGCATTTCAGCTGCAGTATACTCTTACATTTCTGAGAAGGGCAAAAAACTGTTGTTGATGACTTTTACCTCTTTAATTAAGGATCCCATGTAAAGGGCAGTCAGAGGAGTTTGTTCTGCTGGTTTGACAACCACCGTGTTTCCACAACAAAGGGCAGGAGCGATCTTCCAGATGAACATAACCAATGGGAAGTTCCACTGAAAGACAGATGAGAAGGTGTATCCTATTTCTAATACATCATCAAAATGCCTTTGCTTTTACTATGATAATAGCACAAATTGTCAACTGGGTGATTGAACTCTTTGTTGAACTCTTTTCAGAATGAAGATATTTTGAAAAAGCAACTGGCAAGCCGTGTTATACAAAGACCAGTGATTTTGGTATATGTGAGTCCAGGGGATCCAAGGTTTTAGCTAAAAGCTAAAGAGACAATAAGCTTAGTCCTCTAACAAAGCCTTACAGAAAGTTGCTGGATTAGTTGTGAAATTGGGAGTTTTGCTATCTTAAATGATCACATCCGTCATCAATTCAGTGTTCTAAGGGAGACAAGGTAATAACATGTAATGCTGCCCCTGCCCTCTTCCCTGGAGGTTTCACTGGCAGCTCTCTATTGTGGTCAGTCCAGCCAGATTGCAGAGCAGCTGACTCCTTTGGACCCCATATTCAGCAGTATGAGGGACAATGTGGCTGGGGGAAAAATAGGTTGCCCCTTTGAGAATATTTCTAATAGTTTTGGAAGCATTGAGACCTCGAGCCTCAGCACAAAAGACGCAGTGTTATAAAAGTGGGGAAAAAGGCAATTAACAGTTACTTATTATGTCAGAAAGGCTTGGAGGAGTATATATGCAACTGTTCTTTATCTCTCTCCTTATCTCTTTTCAGTCTCACCCCACCCCCAAAAATAACAGGAGCACAAACAACACAAAGTAAGGGATTACAGTGTTTTCTGGATCTTCATCATTAAAGTGGAACTGTGTGAGTGGAAGGGAAATGGAAATGATGAGCTAGCAAAAGTGTTTTGCAGCATTCACATAGCCCTCAAAGTTTTTGGTTTATGTAAAATCCTCCAACTTGGTGGGTTCGCATTTCAATGGAGAGAAAATAAAGATATACTCAGAAGTCGTTGAATATTTTGTAAGGGAAGCCAGTGTTTGTAGTAATTGCTTATACTTTCAAGATGCAATTTTATTTAGAAGTGGCCACATCTAGTGTTTCTAGTTCTTTAGCATATCTTGAGTCTGAGTGCTTTACTTGAAATATCTTGTGCCTGAACTACACGAGAATCTAAACTAGCAGATTCCCAAGCTCTCCTAGAGGCTGGATCCAAACATATTCCAGTGATGTTCTCTAAATCAATGTGGTGGTCTAAAGAGATAGCAAATCTGCAAGCTCAACTGAAAGACATCAGGAATATGTGTGGGATCCACATGTCTGAGCAAACCTGATAGACAAGCTGACTATTTCAGAATCTGGTAAGCTGTCGAGCAGGTCAGGTCAGGCTGCTCACACCTACCATGTGCAAAGAGGTGGGTGGATTAGGAGTGTCTAGCGCATATAACCATTTTCACAGCAACCCACTGAAGCTGTGTAGACCACACAAATAAGTTTAAAAGTTGAGTTCCTCAGTGTTTTGGATGTTCAGACTCAGGGAGGCCTTTTGAATCATCACTTAAAATAAGTGACTTCAAAACTGGGAATTTAGACACTCCGAACAGGAGCTTGGGAACATATGGCTCAGTATCACTGTGCTTATTGGACACATTCTTTGTGTTGTTACTTGTACCATCAACATGGTGAATGAGTCTTAGTCATAAATAAAAAAAACAGCTGTCTGGATGCTGTACAGATCAGAACAGATATTCCAGGTCCTAAAGAGCTTATTGCTTATAGGCTATGAATATTACTCTCTCCTACTTTTTTATTTCTAATTCTTTCAGTTCCAACAAAACACTATTCTCTCTTTCAAAACTAATCTTTTGAGATTTGTTTTCCCTCTATATACAGGGAGGATAGAGACAAGGCTGGACTGGACTAACTCATCAAAAACTCCGTGCTGCAGAAGTTGATGAGTACTCAGGATAGTCTCTATCTTTCAGGACCTGAATGTTTCTGATTGGTAATGTTTCACAAACGCACTTGCATAGACAAAATTTCAAAAGCATTTCCATTTGTAACATTTGTATTTTACATAAATGGCTCCAACTTACAGGAATAATTTGGCCACACACACCAATAGGCTCATGTCTTGTAAATGTGAAAAAGTTTCCATCTAGGGGAAGAAGAAATAAATTAGACATTCAGACAAAGCAATTGTGAGAAACAGTTAAATCAGAAAGAAGATAAAGTTGGATACCAAACTTAGATGGATACAATTTTACTTTTAAATGATATTTTCAAAATCTTAACCATGCAAAAAGCCAACCATAAAGTACATCTGGATTCAATATCTACTTTCTTCATAGCTCCAAGGTTTGATTCTGCCAGCCTGACAGACTTTTTGCAGTGATAACCCTGCTTCTTGATATGGTATGCACAGCACACCAATGAACATTCCTCATTTCTTTTATCTTTTATCACCTTTTTTTTTTTTGAAAGTGGTCTTTTAAAAGCTACTTGCAATCCTAGGTACATATCAGACATTTTTTAATATTAGATCTTAGCTTAAATCAAATCCATTAAGTATAAAATTCACTTTGATTCAAATAAACATGTGTTCCATTAAGCCTAGTATAGAGATCTGCGTGATGCAAAAAAGTTGGAAGTATTTATCACTCTAGTTTTCCTTAATTCCTTCTTTATTACCATTCTTTTCTTTGTCCTTCTGACAGAAGGCAGCTAGGAACAATGTTTTCATAGAGCTGCTTAATGGGAGAGGGAACGGAATGAAATTTCAGCAAAATAAAGGAATGTTTCCTCATTCCTATCTCTTAGTACTCTTCCTAATACATTATCCAATAACTGAAACAAATATTATTGTTTGTGCTAATCTTAGCTTCAATAAGCAAATACCTGGTTTTCATTAGTATATTGTTGCATAAACTATACATTGATATGCAAAAGTAACCTACCAGACTTCTTAGATGTACATACAGGCTAAAATCTTTTGATCAATAAACAGTACTTATTAGTGGTGTGTAGAACAAGAAATAAATGTGAATAACTGCACTAAATATTTAAAACAAGCACTATGATAAATCCTAAATAACCTATATTAAGAACTACCTGAAATATTTTCCATTTGAGATATTTTTTGTGTTGCGCAACTTTTAGAAAAAGGCAGTTTTTTACAGATCACATTGGCTTAATTTCTGTACTTTTGTTATCTCGAAACTACTCACCCATTGGAACAGTACGCCCATGGATTTTATCAGCCCAGCCTGCACAGTAGTGTAACGTTTTGATACAGGCACCTAAATCCATTAGGTAGGCAGTGGAAAAGAGTTTCCCACCATCAATGGCTTCCATTGTCTGCAGACAACAGCAATTACAAAGTTAATATCAAATATTGATAACGGTTCTCATGCTTGTACTTTGTCATTTAGCTTTCGGTTGTCCAGTTCAGAGGTTTTCAACTTTAGTACAAACATTTAGATTAATCCCCCTCTTTGAAAAACCCAAGGTAGCAATTTACAAATGAGAAATTTTCATGATGGTTTATTCACAGTGAGCTGTGCAGATAACGTGATCATGGCACATTTGTAATAGTGAGATTTCTGAAGAAACAATAACATTTCTCCCATCTGAATCAGTTACACTGTTCTAGTTTATGTTAAATAATCTACACGTGTAGATGAAAAGATCACCTAGGAGTCTGTGTGAATAACTGATGCAAATAAAATGAGTGGCCTTCCTCGGCCTATTCGCACTGACACCCAAGGTAGGCAGTAGTTTCCTGGAAATAACTGTTACATTAACTTAGGATCTGTGCTGTTTAATTATTAAGGAACATCTTTCTGGGTGCTTAGTAAAGCATGATTAACAACTTATATGAGCAAGAAGACTCAAAGTGTGGAATAAAATACCCCAAATACCCCTTGAGTGTTTGATGTGCAAAGGAAAGATCTGAGCCATTAAGAACTCTTAACTGAGAAAAATTCACTATGATAAATAAATACTTATACAGAGGAGATTTTCTTTTATTGGCTAACTACTAACTGAGTGAACTAACTGATCTTACTTGAAGCCAGGTCTGTCTCTCCATACCAAGGATCTCCAAGCCATGCAGATATAAACCTTTAGAATAATAATCAGCAAATATTCATTCAACACCTATAACTTTTCAGCTGACCAATTCTGTTGCACCCACAGTGCTTAATGATCCCATAGAGACACCAGCACTAAATAAGGTTTATTTCCAACCAAATCTAGGTAGTGTGGTTTGGATTAATGTCATTTGAATACCCCTAATTGTTGGGACATCTAGTTAAAGACCATGTGCAGTTCTTAAATAGTATCAACATCTTCTTGACACTGCTAGAATTTTTTTCTCAAGTTTTCCAGCATAGAGACACTGGGGACCTTCAGTTTTGTGAACAATCCTGTTAGGATACTTAGTAGGAAAACCCCAAACTATAGTTTCAAGATCTAGTCAGATCTTAGAAATATTATTTTCTTTTCTGAATTTGTTATTTTGTATGTCCAAGGTTCTTTAGAGTTTCAGGCTGAGTCTACAGACTGATCCTGGAAGTACAATGCTTCACCAACAATTCCCCTGTGAAGTCTGCAGTTTTAGTTAACTGGACACATTGCAGATATCATACTTGGGAAGAGAACAGAACAAATGGAGAAGCCAGCGTGCTTGATGGCTTTCAGCAACAAGGAACTGATTAAACGACATATGCTCTTGCTATTCCAGGCAATATATCCGGCACTGTGTTGTTCTGTTTGGACATGGGAGAAAATTCTTCCCTGGCCTCAAACTGATGAAATCCATAGCTTTGAACATTACAACAGACTGAAACATAAGAAACAAAATTCTCAGTGGCTCTTTCAGTACCTTGCTTTGACTTATTCTTCCAGTAGCCTACCTATAGGGCTGTTGAGCTTCTGGAGCTCCTGAAGAGGCATCTTATCATTATATGAAGCACTGAAATGGAATAATTTTGATCCTGGCCAGATGGACGAACACAGGAAAATGAGCTTTGGGGGTCTATTTTGACCTCTAGTGTTAACAAGACTATTTGCTATTCTATAGTACTAGTCCTGCAGTTAGGATAAGCTGTGAGTGGAGGAAATCTCTCTTCAGTTTGATGAAGTCTGAAAAGCACTTCATTCGAACACACCTTATCTAAAAGGGAAAAGTAGTCAATAATGTGAGTAAGGTGTAGGAAATAAAAACAAAGTCAGTAAAATAGAAACTTGGGAGGGGCCCCAGAGAAAAGCAATACTTTCATATTATGAAAATGGCACATGGGAACAAAAACTAACTTAATGTTTCAGCTTTCCTGTGGAAAAAAGATTATTTCTCCATACTCTTTGCATGTGTAATGCTTTAGGCTGTACAATAAAGAAGCAAATGCCAGCTTATCCAGTATTTAACTGACAAGGGGGCATACTTTTCCGATTAAAAATATAACTCTCTTAAAATTTTGTCTCTCTCAACTCCAATAAAGCTAGCATTGTTAAGGACATAAGTTCTAGCCACCCAAGTTTTCTCCTGAGAAACAAGATGATTATCAGTCCCTATCAAGGTGACAAGATTCATTTAGAGAAATAACTTGGTTGAAGAAAAGTATGAATTTGATAGTTGCAGACTTTGGAGTTCAAGGAAATAACCTCAGTTCCTTTGAATTTTCATTTTTCTTTTAAAAAACTGTTTGGGACACGTGCAAGTGTCTTCCTATACTACAACCATAAGGACAATAGAATGGGCAATGATTCTTTGCAGGTTTTACATATTTTGAAAGTTCAAATTTTATGAGCTTATCAATGGTGTGGTTTGTAGCTAATGGCTAAATACTTCAAATTGTGACTAGATGAATCTGAGTGATGATCCTGAATGTTGGATACTCCTCCTGCTCTCTTAAATTTTTGTCACTGTTGGCAGAAAACCACGGTTCATTTTCAGGACAATGCAAAAAAATATCCTGCCTAAATGTTAATTCCAGAAGGCGCTTGAAATAGCAAAGAGAACATCTTAATGGTAGCATCATATGTGGGGTTTAAAAGAAGAGGGGGGGTACAACACTTTACCAAATTGGTGGTGCATTTCTATTTTAAATGTCCTTTCTTGCCTCAGTGCACAATCAGGAGATGGTGGTGCTACAACCCGTCTGCTGTTAAAACTGGTAAAATGGCTAATACACAGTAGTTGGTGAAGACAGGACATCATTCTCCACCCCCCATGTTCATCCTAGTAATAAGTAATTCATTGCTGCCTTTGGTTCTGGTTAAGGTTTTTCACTCATTGCCTGTTGCAAGCTAGAGTTAATGAAGGACCAGTGATGACAAAATATATAGCCTTGAAATTCAAAATTTCTCCCAGTTCTGACTTGTATCATCTGTAAGTGCTGAGCTGGACTTTGAGTTTAGGCCTGATTCAGGTCTTGGTTTAGACAAGTGTTAAGCACGTGGTCTATGTTAGTGTGTCCTTAAGAATTAACAATTGAAATTGCATCGATTGTAGGCAGCTTAAGTATCATCTTAAAGCTAACCAAATACTCAAGTACTTTGTAGATGTGAGATGTTAATAGACCAGAGTGCAAGCCAGTTTAATGAGATCCATTTGCAATACATATGAAAAACAAGTATTGAGACAGCCTGACTTTCCAAGGATTTAGCATGTTACACTTGCTTATATCTTTCTTTAAAAATCAGGATATAGGCTTTTTTCCCAGTCTTTTTGTTCATGTATCATACTCACAGCTAAAATCAGTCGATCTCTTTCAACTAAGTCAGCTAGTTTATTCAAGAGCCTTCCTCGCTCTGAAGCATCCATTGTACGCCAAGGTGACCCAAGCTCAAAAGCTTTTCTAGCTGCTTTAACAGCCTTGTCTACATCTGCCTGTGGGGAAAACAGAGAAACTTTTATAATCAATAATTAATTCTGTCATCAGTCTTGTTGGTTGTTAAACATGCAAGGTGTTTTGCAAGATAAATAAGAGACACCAACCCTAATCTAATCAGAATTAATACAGTAATTTTAGATACATGTGTTATTTTCTTTCAAACACATCTGCTATCATTTCAGCAATGTGAAGTTTTATGAGAAACAGGTTCTCAAAGCTTCTAAAATAAAAACATATTAAGGAACTCTATTTTTAAAATTTAGATTTTCAAACCCTCTACCTTCTAGTGTCTGTAATTGGGGATGCACCCACCAATTACACTGCTGATGCAATTTAATCTCTTTTATGTAGAAAAAGATGCCCAAATCTATAAGTTAAATATTTAAGTACTCAACTGGTGTGATGAAGAACAGGTTAGAAAAATCTGTTCCTTAGGATGTTTCATAAAATGAACACAATTTTTTTATTGAGGAAGACAAATCAATGCATTTGTTTTTGAAAGTTTTAAGGAACATTTGTATTTAAAATATTTTTAACAATTGACTAATTGATCAGGTTTAAAATGCTAAGCCTAAATATTCTGAAGTCTAAGCATTGTCTTTGCATTAAGCAAGCTAATTTGTCAGTCCATTAATGTTTTTTATAGCATAATTTATTATTTATCATTTGGCTTTCACTATAGCAGGAAAATTACAATGAATTATAGGAAACTTTTCTGTGCAAGGGTGCAAGGATATAAAAAACTCAACTAAAAATCTCTTGAGAAAAAGCTTTTAGTACTTGGAATTCTTCTATATTTCACAATTCTTGTAAAAGTTTTCCCAGGAAAACAATGACATAAAAGGGAGGTTTAGTCTGGTTTTTTTGTTAGAAATTAAAAACAAATTTCAAGATAAAAAGGAGGAATCTATACATGGCACATTTCCCTGAGCAATTTGGATGCATTTTTTACAGGATTTCTTTCAAACTTTTTTTTTTTGTACTGCTGGTTGCTGGAGTATCCTCCAGGGAGATCTCTATCAAGGTTGACTAAGTCAGCAGAGTTGACTAAGTCAACACCAAAGTCAATTGTTCTAAATGTGAACCAGATCTTGAATCTTTAACTGATGTTGGTAGCCAACAACAAAAGCCAAGAGTGGGGTGGGTAAGTGGCTTGGAAAGCCCAGCACGGACCTGCTAGGCAGGAGGCCCACAGAACTTCCCAAAGTTCTTTCCAGGAAGTTTGGAAAAAGATAGGAAGGATCTCTACAAATAGCACAGTCATTACTACAAGGTAATACAGACCAGCCACCTACATGAGGTAGCTAAAATCTACCAGATTAAAAAGAATTACTTTTCTTCAGAATCTGTCAGAATGTTGTCAAATACCTCATCACTTATCTGTGACCCAGAAAACTGCATTCAGTGAATATTTAATTAATTCTATTTTTTTCTCATCTCTTCCTATCATAAATATTCTACAGCTTTGCAATATGACTTGAGGGATATGCCTTGGCCTTTACTGGAAAAGAACAAGGGGAAACCGTAAATCATACTTGTGTGAATGATGTAAATTAAAACTAAATACAGTGCCATGTGTTCTTTCTACTGCAAGTGCAGAAATAATTAAACCCAGGAAAAAATATATAAAACTAATATAAGTCTGTGAATGAAAGTAAGAAAAAAAAAGATATTCAACTGTATGAAATTTAATTTGGGTACATAAATCTACACCATGAGTATAAAGACCGATAGTTCCTTTCAGAGCTAGTTCAGACTTTTTATAGAAGTACATTTACTTCACATCTCACTGACCATTTGCTGAGCTGCTTTATTATTACTAGGGGCCTTTAGGATTAGCAAATGTAGCTTGAAAGAGCCGTCAAACTGAAAGGAAAACAGCTCCCACCCACATATGTGTCTGTGCTTTATAATCTCCACTTGTTTTTTTTAAATACCACTGCAAGGCAGTGTATAGCCCTTTGTCAACCCTATTGTACACACAAATTAAATTCCTAAAATCTCTTGGCTCATTATCTAAAGACTAGGCTCTAGAATATTAGGTTCACAATGACTGTGTAATTTACTAGATTTGTACATTTCACTTGGCAATTTAGTTAATAGCAGTTGTCATTACACATTAGTTTGCAAAATTATTGGAGAGAAAGGAAACCTGTGTGTCGAACAGTATTATCTCTTTATTTAATGAGTTGTTAGATTGCTTGTAAGGGATGAAAGCTACAAAAATTCTGAATGGTAAGTGAACAGTTGCAGGTCATGAGTAATTTAATTTGAGGATGATCAAATATCAGGCCAACCTGATTTGCAATGTAATTTGGTTTTTAAACACTGAACAGAGAAGAGGTAAAAGAAGTAGCATTTTACATCAAAAGCATGTATGTTTCTAGTGGGATACGATTCAGAAGTTAACAGCATGCTTACGAAATTCTTTGGCTGAGGGCAAAAAGAAGCTGAAATAATCTCAGAGACTCTGAGCATTATATACAGGTAACTGGGACTGAAGAAAAACAACAACAAGGCATTTGAAAACTCATTATTAGATATATGAAATTATCAAAAGACAGATTCATGCAGATTTTCTCAGTCATCTTTGTCTAACAAAGAGTTTAAAATGTGTCTTCACTATGAGGTTCCTAATAACATGTGGTCACTACTGCTCATTTGCTAGACAGATAGAGTTTGAGCCAAAGTTTATTAGGAGATTCATGATGAAATTACAGAACAGAGTAACTAAGATTCAGTGAGCACAGGATGTTGAATGAACTGGGTTTCTGTGTATTTCTCAAAGGAGCATTTCATTTCAGAGTCAATCTTTGGACAGTAAATTAAAATAATGTGAAAAAGACTGTGTTTATTATATTGGCAGTAAATTTGTGGTGAACTTATAACACAGATAAACGACTTATAAGTTTTATAGTAGTTCGCATGGATAAACGGTATTTAATGGACATTTTGCTGCTAAGTTTAAAACACGCTTGTTATACAAATCATTCTAGATTTACATATTTCTTGTCTAAAATGAACATCAGATGTCATTTTGTGAGAAATGTGAGAAAATTTTCTCACTTTTGGATATAAAAATTTGACTTTGAAAAGGAAAGTGTAGAAAATGAAACAAATATTTACAAGAACCAAAACAGTAATTATAAACCCAATTTTATTTTCAGTCACAGTCATCACTTTTTGTATACCTGTGAATTGGAAACAGAACATTCACTTCTTATACTTACCTTCTCAGAGTTTATAAAAAAATTTATTTGGTCATTGGTTTTAAAACTGTTTAAGCAACTTTGTCTGTTCTATTTAAAAAACTACCCCCCTACTTGATAACTTACATTTAAACTATATGGCAGCACTAGGCAAATCCTTTTCAGCAGAAAAATACATAATATAACAGAAATACAGAGCTGCTTATTTGAGGGCTTAGGTTTTCGTTATATCTTTGATTCCATAGCATCTACCTGTAATTTTCCACTAAGAAACCTCATAAATATAAAAAATAAATGTCTGTTTACAGTGTCAACAACCTTTTTAGTCCTATGCTTAAATTCATCAATTCAACATGCTGTAAGGAAACCAATTTTGGTGGAATTAGTGTCTGTTTGATAAATTACCTTCAGCTTCAGAGTCTTTTTTAGGACTATGTTCCAATACATTTTTCACAAAACCAAGTATTTGCAGGGGGCAGTACTGAGAAGACATATTCATAGCTAAGAATGCTGATGGTAATGATCATCTTTGCAGAGTCTGTGTGTGAAAATATCAGTATTTGTCCACTTCATGTTATGTATAATGAAAAGCCTTGTATAAATGTGTAATGAACAGATTCCATCACCGTGTAAGGAAGAGCCGGGAAAAAATAACAACCCCCCCAATTACATTATTAGATGTCACTGATCGAAGATAACAAAAAGAATCAATATTAACAAAAAAATTTAACAAAAAATATTTCTTCAGAACTTTCCTCATATAAACAAGATCCTAAGAGTAAAGCAGTTTCTCAGTGTCTGTTTACAAACAATATTAAGGCTTAGTTAAAAATCTAAGAATTATGTTTGCAGAAGAAGGTATACGGAATGAAGTAGGTATATCTCTGAGGTGGTGTTTTACATCAACACAGATGGATGCTTGCCTTCCTGCTTTTAAGACGCAGAACTGAATTTAAAGCTAGGGTTAAGAGCAAGAAAGAAAACCCTACCTTGTCGCCTTCTTCAACCTCACAGATTTTCTCTTCATTAGCAGGGTTAAAGACTTCAAATTTTTTACCACTGACTGAAACATGCCACTCATTGTTTATAAATATCTGCAGAGGAAGAAATGGTGGAGCAATATTAGTAATATATATATATAGCTGTTGTCCGTTATCTGTTTTAATGAATAAATCTATCTTTCATAGCTGAGAGCTGCCTGATTGATAGGTACCTGAATTAAAAATGGAATAGCCATTTCTACATTATCCTGAAGAGATGAGTAATCACATATACACTTAACCAGGAACAGCTTTTTAAAATTAACTTCCTTTGGAGAGGCATACTTTCTCTCTCTACATGATATTTTCACTTTGTTTCATATCATAAAAATAATACTGTTACAAAGGAGTCCTTCCTCTCTCAAACTGAAGTCTGTGATGTACAAGGGAGGTACATACAGCCTTAAATGACCTACCTAAAACTACCTGGGTTTCCTATGCTCACAGGGTTGGGAACAATGGAGGGTCTTTCTGTTACATGTCCTGACAGAAGTAAACCCAATTCTTGGGTGTAGTATATATAGTACATGTAGTATTTTGGAGAATGCTATTTTATTTATCTTTCCTTTGATTTTTCTTCACTCTCTCCTGCCAAAAAAGAAAATCCCAACCAAAAATAACCAATAGCACATTTTTCTGAGAATAAGGTCAAGACTAAAAAAACCCCACCACAGTCAATTGAATAAAACAAAGAAAGAACCCTTAAACAGAGTAAAAAACAAGCAAGTATACTTCTCTATTTTCATGTTAAAGGAGAAAAATAATGAGAGGTTAGGGAAGTTTTTTTTTATTTTTCACTGAAATCCTTTGGCTTGTGGATTGGTGCTTCACTAAATGTGATCCTAATCAAGATTTAAAAGCTGAAACATAATGCTTTTAGTCTTTTACAGAAAAAAATCCAGGCTTTACTTCATTAAATAAAGACAGGAATCATGAATCCAGAGGAAATCACTGACATATTCACCAGAAGTACACTGTTAGCAACCTTAGAGAAAGCCTAGACCGTCCTTGCTGTTGGTAGCTGCTACATTTCACAGAGACACTCTCTTAAAAACACACTTAGCAGCACATACTCAGAGAAAAGCCCTCTCTCATATATAATTGTTGCCTTGAAAAAAAGTTGAATTACTTTATTGATGAAATCACAAACACATTTCTTTAATTGCTATTTTTCTGCCAGTCCTAACCTTTCCAGGAAAGGAGGACTGAACCAGCACATACCAAAATGTTTACACTGGACAAATTAAAATGTCCAAGAGCTGACAATGAGGGAAATTTCAAGGGTGGCTTATGCACAGAAGATGACTGTGGTCCTCAGCTACACATATAACCCTATACAACTCAATAGCTCCTAGATGAAAATATATGGGAAACAGTGGCACTTCTGATCATAGTTTTCAGAGCTAGTTCCGACTCCTCCTTTGGAAAGACTATTTGCAAGATCTCAATCTGAACATTTGCACATCACAATGCTGTTATTTCCCAGGGGTTACACTGTGGGTGCCAGAAGTGGGGTTGTGCCATATTACCATAATCCTGCACTCAGCATGTGAATATAATCATACAAACATACAGCAAATGTGGTTGCCAACTGTGTATATGCACTCATTGCTCGGCAGGATTATAGCTGATGGTCATGTATATGGGGGGCTCTTTTCTCTCCCCTCGCTACCTGAAAGCTTCTCTGCAAAACACCAGGAATTCAAACCTCTCTGGTTTTGGTCTCCAACACATGCTGCAACTTCTACTTTTGAAGGGTGAAACTACTTGCCTTGTATGACTTCAGGCTTTGATGAGATGATCCTTGGGTAACTGTTTTAGCTGTCATTGCTTTATAATCAATATGACTATCTTCTGTTTAAGGTGATCCTAACCATTTGATGTTATTCATTATTTATTCAGTAATTCCTGTCAATACCCTGATTACCTCCAATTTAATGGTCACAGCTATCAAATCTTTTGTCACCCTGACATTGGTGACACTTCCCTGCCTCCCATTCAGCCTTTAGGCATAAAATGCAAACATACTCCTGTAATTCTATTACTGCCAATGTCTGACTATTATTGTGTGAACTGCAAGGGGTATTACAGCAAATTAATATTACTTGTGTCCATTTTGATAGTTTTTCATACTTCATTCCAACTCTGAGGATCTCTGTTATGTCTCTACACTGATTTCCCTCAGCATACACCACCACTCTTGATTTTCCATACTCCCAAACATTGTCTAACCCCTTTTACTAATCTGCTGCCTTCGTGTGGAACATCCATACACCAGGAAAACCAGGCCAGCATGCATTGCTCATTTAACTGTTTTACCCTGACTTTTACCCTGACTTTTTACCTGGAAAAAGTCTAACATTAAACCCAGGAAAATAAGCTAAAATTGTGCTTTCCTCAATCTTGCTAGAATATCTTTCTTTTTATTTAATATCTTTCTATTTCAAGCTTTTCATAGAGTGCCAAACGCATAGCTAGCAATTAAGAAGCACAAAAGAACAAAAATTGCACAGCAGCTGGCCTACACCAAAGTTAATCATAACAGCTTACCCAGCAGCAATGAAATTGATACCCAAAGTTCATTTAATAAATGTTAGGAACTGTGTCCTTACTCAAAGATTAAACTTTTATACTGGCTGAAAGCACATTGTGTACTGAATTTACTTTGCATGTCTGGAACAAATACCATCAACTCTTGATTGCAACATTCCTGGTGCACTTAGAACAAGACCTAAACAAAGCAAGGTGGGCATTGTTGTTTCCCATATTGAACTTTTATGATCTGTAACCTTTTGTGGTATAATAACCCCAGAAATTCAAACCTAGACTCTTTTGTATGGGAATAAGTAATTGGCAAAGGTACTGTTACAACTGAAGGAATAATTAAATGTTTGAAATCCTTATAAAGTTTAAATGACATCAGTGTCATACAAGAATACTTTCTCCAAAGACAGCACAAAATTCCCACCATGTCTGCTTTACTTTTACTATTAATTTTATTGTCTGTTTGGTAAGGCACTTTCCTTCTCTTTCAAGCTCTGGTGTCCTAGTTTCAGTTGTGCTATATATCCCTTAAAACTATGTCCAAAGTGGGTTTCAAGAGTGAGCAGTCCTGCATCTCTCTAGGTTTTTTGGTTACTGAATATTAATAAGACCGTTGATGTAATCTGTAGAAATTGGTCTGCTTTTCCATTAAAACAAAAAATAAACAAGGAAATAAACCACTGCAATTGTTCCTGAAAAATCAATATTTTTCAATTGTGTAGGGACATTATGGCACTGTACACACTATTCTAAAAAAGTAAATATTGTCTTTTGAAAGATGTACTTTATACCATTATTAAAATAATTATAATATTTCTGAATTTTCTCTTCTTTCATATTAAAGATGATACAAAATGAATTGATGCAGCAATTGCTAAGTGACAGAGAATAAAACAATCTACTAAAAATATGCTCTATTTTAGTAGTAATTACTGAGAAGTTATATGACATTACACAGCTGTGAAAATTTAGAGGACAAGCAGAGTGAAGGCTAAGGACCTCTGGGTGAAATTTGAGGTATTTATCTCTGTTCACAAATGCAAAATAGATCCTGGGCCTTACCTGTAGGTGCACAAGATCGGTGCTACCCTAGAGCCTGCTATCTCTGAGCCAGTGTTGGTAAAATTGTCAAAGTGGGTTAACTTTTTATTTCTGACTCTGTAGGTTAGCCTTGAAACAGAAAAGAAAACCTTATTGGAAAGATCTGATACATAACATGTATGTTGAAAAGAGGAGGCTATGTTGCAACCAGGTGTTGTGTAGGTTGTTCTTTAAAGTGAACTTGATAATGTATACGGTCCAATGTTATCAGTGCTTGTCATCCTCTGTCTAACACTGCAATCTCTGGGTTCAGGTCAGTGCTGAAATGGGGTCACCACCCTAAGCATCCCTCCCAGTGCCTGAGTCCATCTTCCTGCTGCTGATGGGCTGGTGCCCTCCCTTCTTTCTCTCTCCCAGTGCCACTGCTTTGTTGGAACACATGTGAAATCTTGATCATGCTCATTGTTGAGACCATGGCAGACTCTGACTGACTGTACCAGGTATTTTGTGCTTAAACTGTGCCCATCTTCAGGGTCATGGCATCTTGCTCCACACCACTGGAGCTTAGCTGTGAGACCAATTAGCAGAAAAGATGTGATTCCTGTTTCCTCTCCATTAGGATAAAGGACCCACTGTTGCTCCTGAGAGGGGCAGGAATACTAAACAGAAAACCAGAAAAAACTTGGGGGTAGGCAAATCAAAGCAAGTGATGGTTGACTCAGGGCAGGACAAAGTCAAGACACCAAAACTGCAGGATAAATGCTTTTTGTCACACTGACCTGGGATTTAAACCTTACCACCACAATCACATATGTTACGAAAACATGATAGCTTTCAGGGAACAGATTTTTTGCATAGTGTTGAAATTGCTTACACTGACTGTCTGAATGGTTGTTAATAATTGGTGAATAGTATGGTAATAACTATCAAGATCAATAAAAATATTATCTCTAAATGGATATGGTAACAATTCGCTATCAATATATTCCTGTATGTTTCAGCTTGTTTCTATGTGGGAACCATATATAGAGTGTCATTGCTGCCTCTGACCATCAGGACTGACCAGCACACTCCTGATTTAACAAAAGCTGTCAGGGAAACAAATATGTAAGTCCCTGGAAATTTCAGATATGTGATCAAGTTGATTATAGGAATGTCCACACAAGATTCTGACTGTTGTGAAAGGGCAAAGACAGCAATTAAATGGTTAATATGAAAAAAGCCATCTTTAGTAACTAGCTACATTGCCAAGAAAAGAGACAAAGTAAAAGGTAAATATTAACATAACACTGCTATGATGTTACAGTATGCCAAATTCATATCTGTCTGTGAAAGGAATAATAGCAAAACATACCATTTTTGGAAGTTTTTAAAGTATTTGTTTAAATACTACATTTATTGCACCCACCAATATCACCCATAATATTAGTTCAGAATATCATTCTTATTAATGTTGCTACTACCACTCCCATTTAAAACATAACTTCATCATATTAAATATATACACAACATTTTATCAGGGCTGTATAAATCAAACTATCCAGATGTCTTTCATAAGCTAGATAGAAGTCTTGCATATGCAGGTTTGAAAGACAGGAAAGAGAAGGAAAAAGTCAAAACTCTACATGTAAGCAGTGTTACATACATTGCAGGCAGCTGCACTCATAAATGTGCATGCAGCCATGCTCATCTAATGCTGTGGAGTATATGCTGCAAACAAACAGGATGTGGATCTCTAAATCCAGGCAACATTGAAGTACCAGCCAACAACCGCCTCTGGCAACTCCCTTGTCTTGCTGAAAAAAAACATTTGGGATCATCTTGCAATAGGTTACAGTGTTTTGTCAGTCAGTCAGAACTCCACTGGCAGCTTAGATTTTTTGTGCTGGTTTGTCAGACATAAATGCAAAAGACCTACCCTTCTGTGGCATGTGCTGTGCAGGGGGTTGTCTGTGATGACTGACTGAGGTTTAGCACTGCAAATTTATTTTGCAAGGATTTAGAAATGTTGTTGCAGGCATTTTGTAACTGTTATTTCACTGGTATTTTTAGAAGAGAAGATGGTTTTTATTTCAACAACCCAAAGAATTAATGACTTTCAGACTTGTTTGCACTAGAGCTGGAAATACACATTTCTTGTAGATGATACTGTACACTACTGAAGTTTAGTATTTAAAATAGAGCCCAGGTGACAGGCTATTGCAGTCAAAAGTCCTCTGAATGGTTTTATTTCCCAGTGTCGGAGTGCAATAAAATCTCGATTCTCTGAAATGATTGATTTCCGTTCAGATAATCTAATACGATTCACCATTTGGGGTTGAAGTTACCTGCAAGACTGCAGTATTTCTGTCGTTGTTTAGACAGTTGCTTTGGTCACTCAAATGACCTGAGCAGAGAATGGGGAGATGAGACCTGCTCTTTGCCTTTCTTTGTCATCCCAGTGTTTTTTTTTTCCCTTCAGTCCTTGAGTATTTTGAAAGGACCGTGAGTTCATTTTATAAAGTATCTACTAGATGGGAAGTGCCATATTTGTGTCGGTGCTGCATGAAGAAAGAAAGTATTTGACTCTGGACAGCTTTGCTTCAGATGGACCACACCATAGCTCTGCTGAAATAGATTTTAGGGCCTCTACATTAGGTGTCATCACCTTACGAAACCTAACTTCTTGCTCCATCTTCCTTAGAATAAGGACCCCCTTTTTGTGGGTTCAATATTGTGGAAAGTCAAAGGGTTTCAGGCCTCAGTGCTTCTGTAGAAGTGACTTAAAAGTGCAGTTTAGAGAAGAAAATACTTCATTTCTGATGTTGCAAAGATCCTATACATGATCCCATATTCAGCATCTGTCTATAAACTTACTCTTTGTCAGGGAAGAATTTTTATGTAATTCACTATTATTGTTATAAACTATAATCATACTACAGAGATGTAGTCAAGAAAAGTAATAGAACTATCTAAAATGTCGGCTACCCCAAACTTAACTATTAAGGGTAGCTTTATAAATATGGAATGAAATGTCTAAGCTATCTTCTCTTTAGATACCAGAAACCCTTCCAAACTTATGGAACAAGAAAAAGCATAACCTCTTCCCACAATAAATCTGTGCCCACATAGCCTACAACTCCTGCTATGATAAAACTTTTCTTGACAATGCTTTTCAAATGAGCCCTGCTGCCTGTTTCACAGAGCTAAAAATGATCACCAAATTTCAACAGCTGCTCAGCTGACTGCTCACAAGCATTCTAGTGAGGACAGTAAACCAGGGAATGACACCACCAGTGTTTTTTTAGAGGCCAGGAACAGTGAAGAGGTACCAGGGCTGTGGCTGTGCTCACATATGCTGGAGGCAATTCAGCATCACTCAGGTGAGGTGATGCACAGTGCTGAAAAATTGTTGGGCCCTTTTCACACCCGCTTTTATAGATTATGAGAGTCATTCAGATATTCTTGAGTTTGATGATGGCAGTAAATCTTACAGCTACGTCTAAAACTGGAAGAGATTTGTGGCCCAAGAGGAGGCTCATTTCAAGTGCTATAAGTTCTGATTTACTAGTCCCAAAATATATCATGGAGTCTCACTGTATTCTTTAAGCAATACAGTTAAAATATACGAAATTATTTAAGGAACTTCTAAAGATTGAAAGTGTAAGTTTTAAACAAATACATCAATATAGAATACCTGCTGTGAAATCTATTTTTTCCCCCAGGTTTTTCCTTACAAGAAGTTGATATTTTGTTGCTATTTCATGTAACTTTTTTTTTTCCTTGGAATTGTATGTTATTATTGATGCAGGAATTACATTTTACTGCTGCAATGAACTAATAATCAGAGAACATACTCTTTCTATTCATTATTTATTTAAACTTTTTAATTTGTCAGTTAGTGGGTTTGTATCTACAAAGTCAGTTGATACTAAAAAGGGTATGTTTCTATAGTACCTTTATAGCTGATTACCTTTCCCCAGATAGTCTAATTAAAATTTTGTGTTTTTATCCCTCATCTTTGTTTGTGAAGCCAGTGATTGCAACATATGTGATACTCAGCTACAATTTTTCTTCACTTAGAGTGGCTTACCCTTCCACACTTTCTGATTTTCCACATGCTTAGTGAGAGAATGTGCTGCAGTTTTCTCCCCCTCATGTAATTTGACAACCTAATAATTAACTAATCTGAGTTTCTCTGATTAAAGGAGCACCACAGGGCTTAGTGTATGTGAAAGCATCACGACAGAAATCATTTGTCAAACAATCATTGTCTAATTCCTCAGTGTTGACTAAGTAAAATATTTACTAGTACATTTTTAGCCAGCTGCCAACACTCATTCAGTTCATTGGAATATCTTTAAAGGAGATTCAGATATGAAACCAATTCAAGATCACTTTGTGGTTCAACATCCAAGCCAATTTAACTGTTTAAAATGCATTCAATTTAATTCTTGAAATTCAAATTCCCTGAGGAGTGCTTAGTTTTATGCTATATGTGAAAGGCATAATCTGAAATGTAGCTATACCAACCCATAGATTCACAGGCATATGGAAATACTTAGTTAAATGATCTCTGTAAAAGGCCCAAAATGATCCCTCTCATAGAAAATAAAATAGAGAGAGTGTTAAGTAAAGAGGAAAGTCCTTGGAACATCTCCTGCAGAACTTTCTTCAGATCTTTGTGTGATGGCGGTTGATATTATGCTGTGGTAGAAAAAGAGAAAATTGAGTTTCTACAGCTGAGGGATCTGCTGATGTCCAAGGTGCTTCAGACAGAAAGGTTAGTACATCAGCAGTAATTAACGTTTCCCTCATCTTGATTCCTCCAATGTAACTAGTCAAAACAATCCCACACCCCACATTCTAACCTGTATGGAACAGGAGAGGAACAGGATGGGTAAGAAGACAAGAGTGGAAAGGCTTTATTAAATTGTGGGACGACTGATGGGAATGGGATGACATTTCTATTATCCCATCTCCCTGTCCCTTAGTACACTGTCGTGGCTTTCGGACAATCCTGTATGATATTTGAAGAGCGGAGGAAAGCATTGCAAAAATCAAGCCTCCACAAGGGTGTGTTGGATTTGATCACTTGTAGGTACACACTTTTGCAAACAAGTGCATTGCATTTCTGCACAGTTACACATTATACACAGTTTTTAAGGAAATATTATCTATTATCAAGGCAAAAGAAGCATGCATTTGCTACGTGACACTCTCCTTAATTGCACACTATAGACATTTCAGCCATGCTGGCTGTCTGGTGGTTGCTTTTTGTATTACTGGAATAGGTTTTTGCTAACTAAATATTTTACAAGGATAGAAATGTTTACAGGAATTTATGTCTCGCATATTCAGTTACATCAGATTTCTGAGCTGGCATTTTGCTCATATTAGTTATTTTCCTTTGGAAAAATAAAAAAATCAAACAAATAGCACTGTAGTTTCTGGAACACCACTGTGACCTAGGTACTGAAGTATCTTTTTTTTTTTTTTTTTGAGACAGGAAGAGCAGTAGAAAGTTGTCACATGGCAGAACTACATAGTTTTTGTAGCCTGTTAAATATTTACAAAGTAAGGTCCTGTGTGATTTATTCAGGAAAGACATGCATTGAAATCTGGTTAGTTTTTTTCCATGAAAAAAATAGGATAGAATGGAATTCAAAAGGACTAATCTAGATAATCATCAAACACCTTGCTTTTGGAAAAGAAAACAAGCAGTGGTTCTAGAAAATAAAATTTATTTCCATTGTAATGGTAATGAGAAAAAAAAAAAGAACAGTAACCGAAGAGTCACCAAAGCGAAGAGGTCCTTTCTGATCAATTGTTCTACCTGAATGTTTCAGAGGGCAGAGTTTCAATATTTTCTGCCAACAGTTTTTTCAAAGTTCTTGCAGAAATCTGCGTAGTATGATATAAAACAGGTAAAGGGTCTTTTCAAGCTGGGAACACAAGTCTGGATTCATACGTTCTTTGTGTATTTCTAACTGCATATGGAAAGAATTTACTATTACAAAAAGTTTATGGTAATATTGAGTAATTTGTGATGGTAGACTTTATTTGTTTTATTGATAGTTACTTGTCTAAGCTGAAAAACAGATTCATTATCTCTAAGAAAAATATGTGAGTGGAATGAATTTTACTTTAGTTTCATTTTCACACATCCCTTTCCACATAAGCTTATTTGGTATAATTATTTAAATCTGATTGTAATATGATGCAATACACTAACATTTTAATTTTTCTCATTCTGAAAATAATAAAATAATAGAAACTCCTCCTTCTTTGCTCCATTATTACTTTCTGAGAAACTTATCACTGCAGAAAGTTTGTTTCAGCAGAAAAACAACACCCACCCCAAGTGAAATATGAAATTATTCTATCACACTTGCACACTTCCTGAGATACTTAGGTTAAAAGGGTCACTGGACATTAATTGCTAATACGTATAATATCAGAAACAGGTCAGAATAAACATTTTAAGCACTGATTTACAGTTGCTTCCATGGTTCCTATAAGATTAAAATGAGTACCTCCTACCGTCTGAGCTGAATGCATAAGAAAAATTAAGAAACACAAATGGCACTAACCTTGGTGTACTTAATTTGCAGATCTTTGAGTGGTTCTGGCAGCGCTGGCAAAACTGGAGCAGGATTGCTGTCTGAACCTTGCTTCTTCATATTTTCAGTTGAGGAGTTTGAGGACGTTCCTGAAACACAGGTGAAATGAAGTATAAGGGAAGCGCAGTGATTTTAGTCCTGACTGAGCTCTTAGCTTTATTTGTGCTTTTTTATCTGTACCAGCTATGGTATATTTGCATACAGGAATATGATTGGATGAAAGAATTCATTGCAAAAAGAAAATGACACTACTTATTTTTAAGACCAAAAGCAACAGCCTTTTCACCGAGCTGAGACCTCAATGAAGCAAACGCTGCTGAAACAATCTGCTTAGCCAGACACTACGAACTTCTTACTGGGGAACACAGTTTAAGGCCTCCTCGTCTTACCTGTAAAATTACTTTCTCTCAGCAGGCAGGTCCCCAGATTTTAAGTGAAGTTCTTCACATACTTGAAGGCAGCTCTGAAGGTAAAGACAGACTTGTTAGCTCTGGAAACAAACTAAGCCTTTCTCACTGGAGAGCTGGCGAGAATGATTCCCAGAGCTGGAAAGCGTTCACTAAAAAACAAGCCACCTTAGGTTACGCTTTAATATGTTCAGAGTACATTATAATTCCTGTAATTAATACCTGCTTTGTAGATCACAGAGCTAAGGGATGACTATGGTGATATAAAATCCTTCACATGTTTTTCAAGAAACGTGAAGGTAGGACAAAATTGATCGATCCAGAAAAAATACTCTGTGGGTAGCACCAAGCAAAACCTTATTGTTTTTTTCCAGATAGGACCACAATTTTAAGAACAAAATTTTTACTACGGTGCCCTTTGGAAAACCTGGGTTTGTGCCTTTCTAAACAAATTATTTAATAGACAGGACTTTTCTACCCAGGGTGGAACCCACTGGTGCATATGTGTCCAGTTCTGATTATTCAATGAGAAACATATCTCTGGTACTGGCAGATCATTTTATAAGGCACAAGAAACTCCTTTCTTCATTAAGTCCTACCTTTTCTGATGAATGCTATCACAGAACAAAGTGGGACTGAATTAGCACTTGCTTTTATATGCTAAGCTTCTGATATATGCACAATAGATTTGTGCCATAGAAATAAAGAGAAATGATCTTACTGCTTTCATTGAGACTAGACAGGTGCTTGAAAAACTCACTGAGCTCAGTTAGTTCATGTATCAGGCATCATCTAAACCATCTGGCAACGGAGGCTTTGTAGCTTTAACTGATGGATGATACAGGACATATCATGAGATTAATCTTACAATGCATTAGTTATATGTAACATACTTTCTGAATTAAAGAGCATGCTATAATTATCACTGATGATTTTTGTGTTTGGACATATGGTTGGAGCAAGAGTTTCTGGCCTTTAGAAAAGTCCAGGTAATTTCTGGGTAAGAAAAAATTCTATTCTCACAATAGTCATCTCTCAGTGAGATGTAAAGAGCTGTGTGGACTTGAACAAGTTTCAGCCATTCACCCTGTCATGTGAATGAAGGGCACCCATTCCCATTGTTATAACACCATGATATCCAAGGTTACCAGCTCAGTTACTTCCTTTTGGATGCATCCTTCAGCTCTCCTGCCTCAGCTGGCTGGCTCAAGACATCCCGATGTAGAATGCTATATTTGAAAGTTTTATGAACAGCACATTCAGACCTTAACATTTGGGGTTACGTTTGCCTGCCTTAGAGAATGTCTTTGAGTCTTATGAAAAAAACCAATGTCTAAATAGGGTTTATCCACTTTTATTTGGAATATAGCTTTTCAATGTTAGCTTCACGTAACAAATTTTTCTGGTTTTCCTTTTTTTTTTTTTAATTTCCATGTAATTTTTTGTTTTAGACACTAAAGTCTAGTCTAATAATCTTCATGCCACTCATTTTTCCATTAACCCACAAAGAGTTTCTCTCTAGTTAATTCACCTGCTAATTGCTCAGATTTGCATGATTCAAACAGAATTTAACTGGATCTGTAAGACAGAGATCAGTGGAATTGTCTGGTTTCAAGCAAAGCAAAAAATCTTTCTCCCAGGCAGGAGTGTTCTAAATACATTTTCATATTTAAGTACCATTGCATTCCTGATTTTTAAAAAATTATTAAGGTAGAAGTCAATTATGATAACTTCTTTGGAAAATGATAGCATTTATCCTCTTCCCATGTTTACAAGGACAGCCTGAAATCTGCTTAGACTGACTTTGGAGATACTACCCTGGGTGAAAAGTTTCAACTATTCCAAACATGCTGGTAATCATTGCCTTATTTTCCACACCATTCATTCATTTAACACATACTTTACCTTCTTTTTTACTTTCTGGTTCCCTCTTTCACTCTTGGATTGTATGAATCACCTTCACTACCACGCTTCCTGTGAGTCCTTTCTTTTCTCTCTAAATCTTGTGTATTGTTAAAAAGGTCTCATCTCTTAAAGGGATTACTTGCTATCTTGAGCAATTTGCTCGTTCTATCATCGGACCTTATCTGCTGAGACTTGCTCCGAGCATTACCATTAATGTCAATAATTCCTTTAACTTCTCTGTGTTCTCATATCTATGAATGTCTGACTCCCCTCCCTTTTTCTAGGAAATTCTATTGCTTAGACTAGCTGTTCATGACCATCTCAATTGTCTCCCATCCAATAACTTTCCTATTCACTTTCAGCCTAAGATTCCTTTTAGCCTAGTGTAGAAATTATTTCCTTTTCCTCACATCCCATGTTCCTGTTTATTATAGCTTCCTGCTATTTTCATTCTGTGACTTTTTTTCCCCATTCTGCATCACTGCTGTCACACATTTCACCTAAATAAAGATGTGCACTTCAAGCACTATAACTTTAATAGACTGTACTATTCTTTCAAATAGTGGATTATACAACACTCAGATATTACAGATATTGTACATGGAAGTTTACATAGTTTTTTTGTTTCTATCTAGTTTTTTCCTCTCTTTTGGTCAATGAATTGATTGTTACTTATTGTTATCTTTTCACTGCTAAGGAACGAACCTTAGTCACTCAACACCTTGGAGAACTACATGGTAATATTATGTGACTATGTGACAGTGCTTTCTACACTTTAATGCATAACATTTCTCCCAGTTTAAACCTACTGAGTTCCCCTACTCAATACCAGATGAAAGAGGAACAAATGAAAGGTAGTAGCTCACCATGCAAGTTGTAATTAAGCTATGAGATGGCTTGCTGCATGACATTGGTGGTGCTAAAATGCAAGATCGAGGGCTGCATGAACTTTAGGTCTGACTTATGTAACTCTATGTCAGTAAGTTAAATGAAAGTTTTATGCCGGAAGAAGCTGTAAATCATTTGTCCATGTGTTTCTTCACAATGATTAAAAAAAATAATAACTAACCAAACATAGCATTCCAGAGTACAAGTAACCTTTCTCCTCAGATGTGATCATACAGTGGGGTATCGCCAATGTTGTTAGCAGTTACTTTTTGATTGGGTTCATTGTAGTCTAGGTGGAAAAACTATTTGGCCTATATTCTTGAGACTTGTTGCAGCCCCATATTCATTACATGAGATACAATTTAATAGCCAGCAGCACACAGATGAAAGCAGAGCTTTTAGTTGGGCTAGCTGGCAATCCAACTAATGAAATCAGTGTGTCACAAGAATCAGCCAGAGGTAACCTGTGACTGGATTCTCTTTCCTAAACGCAATACTAGCACTATCTGAAATGCCCTGGCCTTTCCTAGCTGCCCTGAGATGTCAGTCCAGGAGAGTCCTGTAGATCCTATGTCACCTTGCCAAAGTCATCAGTGTCTTCAAAACCCTTGTGCAGCTCAAATGGCACTCGATGCCTATGTCAATGAAGTGACTTGACCAGAAGGTTTATGATTCTACTTGGTATTTTTATGTTAGTGTATGCTGGGCTAATACAGTCTGAAAGCCGTATATTTGTTATAAAAATTCCCCTTCCAGCATTTAATAGAGAAATATTTACTTTACATTGTAGAAGAAGATTATTCTGAGAATAGAATTATCTCTTACCCAGAAATTACTCTGACTTTTCTAAAGGCCAGAAACTGTTGGGTTTTTTTCCCCAGAAGTAGGCACAAGCTTGTCTTTTTTCAAAGCAGTCTTTTTTTTTTTTTTTCTTTTTTTTTCTGAATGACTGCCAAACTATCTTCCCAGTTCCCACAGTCTGGATGTCTCTATTCTCCAGCAATAGGGGACAGGTGACTTACTCTTTGTATAATGCTGAGACTGTAATCACAGCAGTAAGAAATTCTGGTCCATAGGTTTCTTCAGAAAGCAGACTTTGCCCTTCAAAATACATATATTTGGACATTAAAGAAATCTAACTAATATCTTGTACTAGACATGCTCAAAGCTACGTAGATCAGATAAGACTGCATATATTTAGCTTGGACCACCTCTAATGTAGGTCAGTGCAAGGATTTTATTGCAGGTAAACAGACAGCAGATGTTTTCTACTTTCATTTTTTGTCATTTACAGCTCTGGTAATGTTCCAAATTGTATATCTTTGGCATCTGATGATCTATCAAAATTACACCTTGAACTCCATAACAATTATGCCTTCTAAAAGGTGGCATAACAACTTAAGTAACCTCCAAAAAGTTACAATTGCTATAATTCAAAACACTTAAGATGAATAATCTTCCATGGTGACTTAGGGCACTGTTGTCAAAAGTTCTGTGGAATAGGAGATGAACAGAATAGGCTGCTGTGCTCCGCAATTTGGTAGCTGTATTTTATCACCTGAGCTGAATTTAGACAGAGCCTTTAATGCTTAAGTACAAGTTTACACTTTATAAAAACTTATCATAAAAAAAATCACTTGAAAAATCTCTATTGAGACAGTATCTCTGTTACTGAAAATCCTGATTAGCTGAACAACTTCTTCCAAATTCAGATTATACAGGGAGTGGAGAAAGGGAATTATTCAGTGTTTCATATGGATCCCCTGCTGGTACTGACAGAAATTGACATTAAGTTAGGAATGGAAGATGTAAGCCTCAAAAGCACCAAAATATGTTTAAAAAGTGGAAATCATTGAGATTCATGTAATCACTGGACTCGCTCTGAAATGCTTTATTCACATTGATAATCTTCCTTATGACAACCCATTAATGGCAGTAGACCAGAAACAGTGGTCAGTGTTTAGCATGACATGGAAAGGTAGAGACACATCAGAAACTAGACAGAACTGGTATGAAATTTGTGCCATCTTTGCCCATCTAAACTGAGTCCAAAGGTGGGTGGGATGTACAAGCTCTGATAACTCTAATTGTGAAGCACTGAAGTCAAAATGATAAGATTTTCAAGGCTACTGGGCAAATTCCTTTGGCTTTTGCAGCACACCAAGTATCCTGCATTTCTGAAAATCTAAGCATTCCTTTTACATGAATGTAGGTATCTCTGAGCACAATCAGCAGTTCTTTAGTCATTATAAAATTTCTGTGAGGTATAAACTCATGGAGTGAGGCAGCTGACAGATGCATAACTGTTTATTTGAGTTTGAAATTTGAACTCACTTAGTGAAAAATCTTTCCCTTTTGCTACATGGACGATAACAGTGTATGAAGAAATGTCCAGAAGATATTTCTCCATAATGCCTCCACAAACAAGTCTGAACACACATCATAATACTAGCTACTGTTTGGCTGATTCATTCAAACACCTTTGCTCCAGTAATGGCCAGATTTAACTTGCGTTGGTTCACTGCAATGAGGGCAGAGGCAGAGCAAGAAGTAGAAAAACTAGTGCTACTAATTTTGTAATCTTGGTATCAAAAGATATTGAATGACTTCTTGATATCAGTGCTTGGGCTGACAGTGGATGTTGTCATGAGGCCTATTCTCTGCTGAATCCATAAATGACACTTTCGTCCCAAGACACTTTCTACAGGGAGGGACAAATAAGCGTTTCCTCTGTTCCTACACAGAAGCTTGTGCAATCACAGCTGGATGTTTTTTTCATTCATATAGAGCCCCACCTGCTAGTAGAGCAAGATCATTTCTTCTGATTTCATACACAGATCAGACACTCTCTGCTCAACTGTATGCTGAACACAGACCTTTGCAACAAATTTCAGGATAATTTAATCTTTTCAACACAAATCCTTTCACAACACACAACAAAGTATGACAGCAGACCAAGAGAGAACAGACCACCTAGAAAGGAAGCTTGGGGCTCAGAGTGGAAAGTCCACAATGCCTACTCACTGTTGCATGGGCAGCAGTGCAATAATGCATAATCCCCAAGCAGAGGGGTACCAAGGTCAACCTGTAGACCGGTGGCTCTACAAATCAAGTTTGCTGAAGAAAACCAGTCAAAAATCACCTTCAAAAAACCAGCCATATTTCCACTCTCTGAGTTTGATGGGCTGAGACAACATGGTATATCATGATTAGCCCAATGGAATGGGGCACACTTCAACAAATTTGTGTCACACCCGTACAGCTAGCTATGTCTGAACTAATTATATAGCAACTCTCCATAATCAGTGGTAAGAAACAGGATATTTTAAAGCACAAATCCTTGCACTCCAAAGAAGGTATCTAAAGTAGCTCAGTATCCTAGTAAACTGAACAGTATCCTATAGGTGAATAATTATTGTTGGTGGCTATAAAGGAAGTCTACTCATCTGCCTCTGATACAAATACCTTACTGGAGATATGTACTGCCAGGTGAGATGGCTTTCACTTTAATTTTTTCCCTCACCACAGGGAGAGAGCTTCCTATCTGTCGTTTATGAACTATTATATTGCTTCTGGAGTGTAAATAAAGCTTAACAATATCCTTCTGTGGATAGCAGGCCCTCAGGAGACAATAAACACATCCTCTCTGCTGAAGAGTCTTTGCTCTTTAAAAGATTGACTGGGAGCCCGGGAATATTTATTTAAAATGTAGCTGGGTTTATCTAGAGAAAAATGCTTTATTAGAAGCATGTACATGAGTCTAAATACATTTTTGGAACATTCATCTCTCTTTCTGTTACCTGGACATCTACTCTGTGGTCTATATTTTCTGTAGCGTGTTTCGTACTGTATATTGATTTGGGGGACAGATGTTTTCTTTTTGTATATGGGGCAATTTGCATATATAATAATGACTAAAATGCAATAATAAAAACAACATCAAAGAAAAAAATAAAAGGAAATGTTAAAGGACTGGATATATTGTGGGACAATGAGAGAGAGAGTAGCGTTTCAGGAATTATTAACAACGTTTTTGAAAACGGTTAGCTATAGAATCTATTTCAGCCACAGGAAGCAATTTTCTTTGTAATACAAATTAGAAGACTAAGTACTAGCTATTTTAGCATTACAGCATTTCCTAGAAGTTGCAAGAATATTTGGTAACATGCAATATATTTTGTTTCCTTATATTGAAATGACTTGTAATTGTTTTTCTCTCTTCTTGAATTTATCATCAAAAAACCCAGACAAAAGTAAAAGGGATGATAGTTTCTGTGAAGAAAGCAATCAAACAAATAAAAACAAAGAACTCGTTATAGTCTGATGTGTCAAAAATGTATCTGCATTTCTGGAGAAGAAATAAATTCTCACGAAACTGGGATAAACCATACCAAAAAATGTAACTGTGACTTGTAAAGGTCTGTGTCTGCATTTGCCCTAAAATATAGAACATAGGCAATTGTATTTTACTTATATCAATAGAATTTTTCCTGCTCTACTAATTCCTCCTTATTATTCAATCATGACATCAAATATTTGCAAAATTAAGGTCATAGAATCAGTCCATAAATTAACAACTGACAAAAGTAAGTGTTTTTCACTCAGGCTAAACAAGTTTTCATGTCAACAGGATATTATTTATTTAAAACATTAATAATGGGCTATTGCTTTTCTAACTATTTGCTGAAAGTTAATAGACATTTATATCTGTTTTGTAATACTGCTTTGAGAAAACTGAAAAGAATATCTGGGGTGTAAAAATGAGAACTGATAAAAGAACAGTATTATCACAACAACATCTTAGTTAATAAATGAGTACAGTTTTATTGATTATAGCTTCAGTCATGGCAATCTTTGAAGCAAAGAATTACTTTTATATTTAGAATATCTTTTTGTGATACTGTTATTTTTGTCTCTATTCTATGCTTAAAAAGTGTGACGTTCAATAAAGTCCATTTTGCATGAGTCAGAACAATAAATTTATTCCTGTTTTTCCTGTTAAAAATTAAACTAATTTTTTTAAAAACATTTTTTTCAATACACAGGTCAAATGAGAGCAAGTAATGAGTAATGAAATAGTTTGAAGTTTCCTCAAGTAATTGATTATGAATAAGGAGGCAGTTTTTATGCCACACGTCACAGATAAAAGCTCTTATCAGTGAACATCATGAATAATTTGATGCAAATCAATAGAGTTCATGCAAGTGCAAAATTAGTCAGGGTTAGATCAGAATCAGACCCAACACTAGTTATTAAGCTGCATTGTTAGCAACAATTACTGCCAAGTAATTTTCAGCATTTCCTCCATGAACCTCTGTTTCAAAGTCAAGATTTAGACAGCCTCAACTGATTTTACATAATTGCTATGTATGCTTTATAAGCCTGTGTGTAGTGATTGTGTTCTTCAGTTATGAAAACCTCACATGTGAAAATAACCTTATTTCGACTTTTAAAGTTTTAAAGAGCATAAAAAAAAAGTTATTGTACAGGTAAAAAGAAAAAAGAAATCAGAGGTATATTCAATCTACCTCTTTTTTGATATTTAAAAATATTTTTCTAAATGTATATTCCTTAATTTCCTTATATCACTTTTTATTATTCTTATTTGGTATTAATAATCAACATTATTATAACCATAGTGTTCTTGAGAGATTTATTTTTGTATCTTTTGGTATAGGATGTATTGGACCCTGAGATGTCTGCAGTGAAAATAAGAAAAACCTTTTTACTCAAGAACCAGTGTGCCTTTTCCATATATCATGGTAGTAAACTGCTAGGATATGATTTGAAACTTGCTATTAGTAGAGGAAATCAAAAGGATGTCTACTGAAGTTACAGTTAAACTGGTGTAAAAATAATATGAAATTAATAACAGTTCATTTGTGTCATCCTGTTCCGCCCCTGCCCCAAATTGCTTTTACCATGATTATTCCCAGAAAGTTCCTACAGAGTCTGCTAGAAACCACACATACGGGTAAGCAATCTTGGGTTGAAAACTCACCTTTATAACATTTGAAGTGGAATGAGAAATGCTAGGGAAGAACCATATTTTCAGTAGGAATATGAGTTATTAGCAATAAAAAATAACTTGGCAAAGCGATACAGCATTTCCAAATTAATTGCAACACTCAAGTATTTTCCTTGTATTGTAATGCCAATGGAGGATTTTGACGGATTTCCAACTCCTCTATTTCCCAACTGTTCAGTTTAACTTAAACACACAAACAACTAATATGAAGCAAGACCTCACTTTATTTGTAAATTTCAGGGAGGTTTCTGTGGATGCTGTCAGAGATTGGTGTTTCTAATGAAAACTGGACTTTAACCAGATTGTAGATCTGTGCATACATGTGCTCTGGGGGACTAGGACTCAGAATCCAAATCCCAGTATAGACTAAAACTTTTGCAGCACATTATGAAGAGTCTGTTTTCCTGTTGATAGAATCTACTGTCCTTTTAAGGTATTAGTAAGTTTGACATTATCCCCTGTTCTGTAGCTTGTATCTTAATTTCAAGTTTAGATGTAGTAAATTGACCACATTAGCTTGTCATTTGTAAATCCCGTTTTTGTCTAATTTGTCATGGTTATAATCCAATTCTCATGTCTTTGTTGATAGAAGTATTGTACTAGTGCCCATATGCTACTCAGTAGCATCACTGGTAAGTGAGAATTAACAGCTAAAACACTTGACTATGATTTTTAAAAAGATGATGTGATTAGTCTAGCTTCCATTGAATGCTGTCAAGAGTTTTCCCATTGTCTTGCAAAGGAGTAGCTTTAAGTCCTGCGTACTATTTAATTAAATAATTACATTTAAAAAGGAATATGTGTTGTGACAAATTTGAAGTATATTGGTCATTTCTGTAAGATCCCTTGAACTCAGGATCGGAAAAAGCTGTAACATCCTAGTACAAGAAATCAGGTAAATAACATACACTCTGGGAACTAATTTCTTGCTTTGTTATAGAAACATGTTAGCCATCAGATTTACAAATGCAAACCCAGTAACAGTAAATCTTGGAATGAGCCAAACTTACGGTGAAAACCCTATCCCTGCATGTGGTGTGTGACATTATTCACTTTTCATCTAACATTAGAAATATGTTTTGTGGATGTGTTACATGTGTGTGAATTTGTATACATATGTAGATTATTGCAGATACTGACAGAACTAGATCCACTTTTTGGGACTGATTCAATAAATATGTTTCATGTCCCTTTTAAGACGAAAACTAGAAAAAGAAAAAAAAAAGTCCTTTCTCTAAGGAGCGAGACTGTTTGAACTGGGAACAGTGTAGTCCAATAAAATATACCAGTACTTAACTAATTTTTTGTAATTCTGAGAAAAAAATGGCTGCAAACATTTTCAGATTGTTACACAATTTCTAAGCAAACAGGAGCAACAAAACCATTTCTCTCTCTAATTTTTTTTTTTTTTTTGGTCGGAGAGGTGTGGGGTGTGTTCTGCTTTTCTTTCCATAAACATATTAAACAGTGAAATGTACCTTTCATTCTCACCCTGTTTTTCATCTTGTTTGCTTTCATCTAACTTTAGGGTAATACTCCAAAGCTTGCTCTGATCATCAGTAGATCCAGGCCACTGGTGATCTATATAATTAAGAACATAAATAAAACCCTTTTTTACACCATTTGTGTGTAACATCATCTGGCTGCTGCTGCCAAAGTGTCCCAAGAAAAGAAACAAATTCAGACCTTTAAAGCAAATCTCTGAGGACTTTAATTTCTTTTTAAAATTTTAAAATAAAATAAGGTCTATTTTGGTTTGACTGCTCCATTTACTAAGTAGCAGAGTACTTCAAAAAACTTCTTGGTTCTGTCACTTTGTGTAAGGAAGAATATGAGAGCTGAGAACGTCAAGGTTTCTTATTCCCAGGAAAAAATCAGTACATGTTTACAACGTTTTAGTGCATTTTTCAACATCCTGCTGAAGCTTGTCAAATACATATACTCTGACATATTGCTTTAGCAGTGAGAATGTTAAGTTTTATGCACAGTAATTATGCTTATACTAAGCACTCAAAAAATTCTATGAATTATACATAACCTGGATGATAACCCAAAGTTTTATTCTGAGGTGGTGATAATGATAGTAATAAACTGAAATTTACCTGGATTATCAGCAGATTCTGGAGAAAGCAGAAAGGCAAAAATGAGTCAAGGCAGAAGACAGTGGTCAAAGATAGAGTTAATATTTATTCCTTACAATTTTTTCCTGAAAAACAAGTTGCATATAGGTGAAGTTATAAATTCTGCTTGAAAAAATAAAATACTGCTACTCTTTCTTGTTTAGTTAGCTTGCCAAACTCCACTGACACAGAAGTTTTGCAGGCCGTGGGAGACAGTATTTAGTCTTTCACAACCAACATAAATTCAGTTGTTTTGCTCAGGATAAGGTTTGCCTAAAACTACTCCTTTCTTATCATTGCCAAGAAAGATTTACAATTTCAGCTCAAAACTAAGTAAAATTCTGACATTATCTTGAAGTTTCACCTTGAATTTTGTATTAATTCAGCATAGGCAAGTATGAAAATTTTTACCAAACCACAAGGTAAAAAAGGAGATAGATTGAAGGGAGAAGCAGTGGAGAAAGGAGAGATTATCAAACTACATACAAGCTAAAACTTAGAATACTAAGGAAGAGAAAGAAAGGTTTGATGAGATGAAGATTTAGCTACTGTGGGCTAAGAGATGCATTAGAATCAAAGGGAATTGTATATATCAAACTCTAGACAAACTGAGAAAATGTAGGCAAAATTATTAGAAAAGACCTCAATAGGAAATTTTGATTTCTTAGTTTGCACTCTGAATATTTTCCCATTATATGTTAATGATGGCCAAATCCTCCTTTTACCACCTCAGTGAGAGCACAAGCTGACAATTCACGTTCTCTTTCAGTGCATAAGCATCCATACCTCTGAGATGTGCCTTTTGAAGACAGATATCCCCAAAGCCACTGTACAATTTGTCAGTTGCTGGGAGCTGGGGCTCAAACTGCAGCAAATACATTTTTAAAACCAGTTTTCTTTCATTTTACTCTAATCAGTTAATCACCATGGTTGGGGCCATACAGGGGCTCTCAGTCTTCCTGCTAACACTGAAATGTCTCGCTTTTCTTTTCATGGCCGTTTAATAAATCTGCTTTTCCTCTGCCTTGTTTTAAATCACTCCACTACACTACAAGTGTAAGTGGTAAAGCTGGCAGCTAGAATACGCTGTACACTAGAATATGTTCCATTTTGTCCTTCTCTCACAAGTAACTCTACGCACCGATGCAACTGTAGTATCAGGATGGAGTCTGCCGTCTGTGAATCCTTACACTTTGTAGTCTGTTTTTCACAAGACTCACTTCCCTTTTTCAATCTTTCATCAATACCAGCTCTTTCAGCCTTCAGTTTGTCAGGAAAAGCCATGTAGCTGATTTCTTGTCAGAAATCAAATGAAAAAGTAATAATAAAAAAGGTACTTGTAATAATTGTGTAATACCTGTGCAATACCTGTCTAATATCTTCCCAGCATTGTAAGTTCTTAGAAACAGAAACCTACCTGTTCATTCATTTGTAAAGTGTCCTGCATTGCCAAGGACACTTAATTAATAGTGGAAGAGAATACTGTCATATTTCTGCAAAAAGCAGTGAAAAATCTGTTTCTACTCAGGATCATTCTTAGAAAAACTATAGAATATCTGTTCTCTGAGGAGAAATTACATGATATTCAAGTGCTGTAATTTGCAATGAAGAGGAAGAACAATTGTAAGATGAGAGCAGGTTCATCTATCTAGAAAAGTCATGCAAGTTCATTTTAAGTCAAAGGGGACTATTAAGATGTCACTTAGTATGTAAGTAAATTTATCGATACATTTAGTACTCACAGTTCAGAAATGTTCAGTGTTTGGAGAATTGCATTTTCAGTTCACCTAATACAATTAAAAATATTTAATAATAGCAGTTTTTGGATGGAAGGACAATCAATGTAAGAAGCTCTGAAAGATAAAGTTCACAAGTTGTTTTGACAATATTAGTCTCATGAGTTATTTTTCTATTTCTTCTCTTTGTGACAGCATGTAAAACAAAATAATATAAACATTTTATTAAATTGGACTGTAGTGTCTTGTCTGGTTTTAGGGTAGCTACAGCTGTACAAATAATGCATTTAAATGCAAGTCAACAACAAATCTACTAATTTTTGTGTTTGGTTTTTTTTTATGAGGGTAGAGGAATAACTATCTGGCCATGCTCCCTCTGTGGAAACTGCAAGAGTGAACTTAAAAGTAATGAAGTTTTGATAAGGCATTTCAAATCCGTTCCCTTTGTGTGCTGTCCAATCCTTAATTTTGTCATGAACTGAAGTGTAGAGTTAGTTAAATAATATACACTGACAACACATTCTTAAGGCTATGTATTTTTGTACAACATTTTATTGTTCAGTTTATACAAAGACCACAAAGAATATTTCTTAAAATAAGTCATGGCAATTTGTTTTGGAAAAAGTTTTAAAATTCCAAACACATGAGAATGTCATAACTTCACAAATATCTCCAAATAGAAGTTCTTTGAGTTCTTTTTCATTTCCCCCCAGACCTGATCACAAAGTAAGAAAAGCTGCTTGCTTAATCTAAAAAGATAGTGCTTCTTAGGGCTCTAAACTTTCTTTACTAGTTTTGGAATAATTATTAATGCTAATAGAAGTTAGAAAACAAGACAAATTAAATTCATTTACTCAAGTTCAGATTTAAGCAAGATGTTAACAATCAAGAAAAGATACTAACCTGAGTATTAGGTAAAGACATTTTGTCAAATAGGCTTCTGCCTGTAGCTGGACAGCCAATATGGAAAATTCAGCGTGAATATTCATGGTAGAAAGTGCTTTGCCTGATTGTGAGCATTTGTAGAAGGAAGGACTCTATGTAATGCCATGCAGTGGATTAAAAAGGGAGTGTCTGTGAAAAGGGATGGCATTCAAAAAAGGAAAGGATATTTTGGGTGGGTGACTCCATTACAGTAAGGATCTGTCTGCTCTTTGCCCTAATAATTTCAGATATCTCTCCCCATAAGTAAAATATAAAAGCACCCAAATATCTCTGTATAAAAGATGAAAATATTTTCTTCATAGATTTTTTGCTGCTGTATGAAGATGAAAAAAGAAAATACTGTCACCTGAGACACAGACATCATCCAAAATCTTAATGAGAATTTTTACCTAGATACCTCTATTTTTTTCAGTCAAAAGATAGAAGAAGGAAAAAACCAAAACAAAACCCAAGTCCCCCACACTCCAACAGCAAGCAAACTTCATTTAACAGTTAGAATAATCACATCATATTGCATCAGGTTTAAAACTAGAGATATGTCAGCCACATTATTCCTTGAAATAAGGGTTTGTTTTATGGAAACAAAACACCTTTCAGAAGACAGGACCATGCCATGTGTCAGTGAGAGTAAATTATTTACAGTGGCAGGGTCTGTGCATGATGTCATCGTTGAGCACAGCTTCCTCACCTAAAGGTGTGGGTGGTTCCCCTGTCTGCTGGGACCTTGCAGTCCTTTCTCAATGTTTTCCATTTCATTTGTGAAGTTAGAGGACATGTATATTCCCAACTCTGCTATTCTCACCCAGATACCAAAAATAATCTGCTCAAATCTAAATCCCAGGAAGACTTTTCCTTATCTAAAAGTGTGGAGTTAATGTTTTATGAGAAAATGTTAGATCTATAATATTTATATGGAGCCTCATTGCCCAATATATTATACTTTTTTAGCATCAGTCTAACAATGCAAATGCATTTAAAGGTACAGATCTAACTAAGCTCTGAATTTCTTGCCAAAGGCAATAGTAAGCAGGATGAAATATACTATAGGAGCATACCCCAAAATTGTAGCATATTTCTGTATACAGCAAGCTGTCCTGACTATCTACATCCTTTTCCAGTGTCCCTGTTAACACATTAAAGCTTATTAACCATCAAAATTTTCTGCTGACCGTCTGGCCTCTGAGGAAATTAACAATCCAATTAATATTCTGCATGTTCCTTAGATAGCACGTAAGATGACTATGTTTGTTCATAGCTAATATTCTTCTATATTTAGCCTAAACAAATTCTTTGAGATCATGAATTATACTGCTACAGCCTGAACATTGTGAGCGTTACTGCCTTTATGCTTTCAGTACCTCTTTTCCGTTTTTCTGGGTTTCTTTGTCTAGGTAGCAATATTAGTTTTTATGTATTTTTTATCAATCTGTTTAAATATATAAACAATGCATTTTTAAATATTTCTTAGTCTGAGTTTTAGTTCTGAGGTGGATTTTAGCATTATATCAAATCCAAAAATGCCATTGTTTCAAGTGCCAAAATACCGTTGTTTCATCCTATATGTATATTTATCTTTCTGAATCTATCTCTGTATGTCTCAAGAATAAGGCAAAATCAACTGCAATACAAACATAAACATTGATAACACATGATAAACTATCATGACACCAAAATGATTTACAGCAGTTTTTAGTACCAAAGTTATTAATTCACTTGAAGCAATGTTTCTTAAAGGATAATTTCTAAAACCATTGGCTTTATGCTTTTGTAATATTTCCGGTTAGATAACGACATGTATGAATAGTTATGTGCCTCTAACTCCCGCAGGACACAGCCACCCCTGCATTACCTGTGCATTTTAAAAGTTACTTGCCTCTTGGTTCTGTAGCTGTTTATTATCTGATCCTGCATTCTGCAGCTTTGACAAAGTTTCATATTCAGTATGGCTGAAACCGAGCTTGCTGTGGAAACTCTGTCCGGATTAAATTTCATAGATAGCAGTGAATGGAAAACACTCAAGACTGTGGATTCCTCTTTGCATTACATAACAATCTTCTAGAGTCATTCCACTCAGCTCGTTACAAATACCTGCCCTAGTTTATTATGTACTAAAGTGGTTCTTCTCAGACCACAGCACTATCTTCCTCCTACTCTTGCCATGCCAGTATATGCGTTGATGGAAGACAGGGGGTTTGTGTGCATTGCACTGGAAAGTGTGCTGTTATAGGCATGGAGCATTTTCAGGGGCTTGCACATCAGTTTTACGTGCGGAAAGCAATGAGGAATGACAGAAACGATGGTTCTAATCTGCTACATATAGGGGGGTAAATATGTTTACTCTTGTAAAATCACCAGTATGTTTACTATAGGTGTGATAGAATGACAATTATTTTGTGCCTTTCTAAAGGTATGCACTTTCTAGATATCTGTTGGATAGGTGTTAGATTAATTTAGTTTTATTATTTTTCCCTACTATTTTACTTTCTGACTAAACATTGGTTTTACGTGTGAGTTTGTATGTGTTTTATGGCTTCCTGAAGATGTTTCAGCATCCATGTAGAACTGAAATTGATATAACCTCAGATGCCAAAACTGCATAAAACTATTAATGTCATCTCGTGTATAGATTTATAATGCCCTGGATTTTTATTAAATCATAAGTTTATACCTTTTTCTTATGCAACTCTCACATTGTGGTCTATAATGCTTATAGAAAGAAAAAGATTGTGTAAATTAAACAGTTCTAATTATCAATATTAAAACAGAGGTGTTGCTGTAAGTTCTTTTAATTCCATGGAAAAATAAAAATATTTTTCATTTGTGGTGTAAAATAGACCAACACCCATCACTGCATTTTTGCATTACTATATAAAGCAAAGATCAAACAGAAGATCATTATAAAGGCCAAATCTGTCTCTCCTCACTGAGTCTAATACTATTTGCACATAATTTTACCAATATTTGGGGAAATTTATAATCAATATATTAACCATAAACTGTAAAAAAACCCTAAACATCTCCTTATTTGGTATCATGTTGATTCTGTCCAGCTAGAAATTCCCTCACACAACCCCAAAAGAAACTGCCAAGAATGTCTTTTTGAGGGGATGTCTTCTCCAATGCTTTAACATTCTTGTATGTTCTGATAATCAAGCTCATAATTTGTCTTTCACTACACATTCCTTTTGTGTTCTATTAGTCTGATGCTTTCCCTGTCATAAAGAGATGTTTTTGGCAGAAAGGAAATTAATCTTTCTTAACATATATAATGACATTTTGATTGCAGTACTTTCAATGTCTCTCTCTCTTCCCTTTTTTCAAATAGATTTTTCATTCTGTTTCCTGGATATCAGATTTCAAAAAGACCACTGGAATTCTTTTAATTTCAAAGCATATTTGCATTAGTGTTGCTAAGTAGTGGATAAATTGTTAACACTAATTATTGCCACACATCTTCATATGCATGCAGGCACATACATACAAAATTAGGAATTTAATGTAACCGTTGCTGTAAATTTGGCTGTTGATAGACCATGAATCTTACACAAGTCTCTTTGAAAGCTTAAACTTTATGTATTTATCTATTTACGTATACATATATAAACATACAAGCACACACAGACCTATATATGTTTTATACAGGCATGTAATTTTTGTATTAGTTGCAGTTATACCTGTCTTTCCTGAGCATGCATTTCATCCAAACAGTACCATATGTAGTCAATCAAAAATGCAAGGCCTTACCTTTACAATCAGGGTTTGATTTCTTAGATCTGTTATATTTCACCTCCACAGCACACTCTGCCCTAAGGTCTGTGATCAGCACTACAGTCAGAGTACCAGGCATGACCTTTATATATACACACAATTCAGTAATAGCAACAAGTGAATACTTAGATTCTTACTTCAGTTCCACATTTATCAAGTGATATTACTCATAGAAAGAGATCCTTCAAGCAAACACTTAATCTGCATTGAATTGGGAGTGATCTTGATGAACGTCTTGGGAAAAAAAAAGAGTTTATTGTACAACACAGCAGATGAAAACACCCGCAACCATTGCACGTACCACTCATTCTGTTAACCATGTAATATACATTGTCATTTTGACATGTAGACTATTTCTCTTCCTCTATCACCTCCATGTCAATCCAATTCACTCATTCTTGCCAATGATGAAATGAAAAAAAAAAAAAGAAAATGAAAAAGAAAAAGAAAAGGAAACACAGAAAGATTGTTATCTTAAATCTGCATTTGCGGAACATTTTAAAGCCAGTTAGATTAACCATCGGGAAGATGTTAGTCTAGATAAGAGAATCCCCACTGGTTTTCTGTCTCCTTTAGACAATGAAATCACATAGTTGTGTCTGTGTCTCTCTGTTTTGGATTGTTGTAATTTAACACATAACAGATTGAGGGCTGCCTACTATTCCTAATTAACTCAAGTTAAACTAATGAGAGAGAGAGAGGGTGGGGGGACTGCCAAAAAGAGAAACAAGATCATGAGTTGGAAGAGATTGAATTACAACTTAAAGGGGATGGAGAAAGGAAAGGAAAAAGGAGGGAGGGGGAGGAGGTGCAGATACAGTTAGGCTGAAAAGTAGGGGAGAAAAGGCCTGAGAACAGATTTGCCCTTCATTTCCAAGACAAGAAAAAGATGCCTTGCAAAAACACCAAACAAATATAAGCAATCCAACATTGTACTGAATTCATTGTATTGAATTCTTTCTTCTTGTTAGAAAATACTTCAGCACCCACTGGAGAACAGCTCAGATTCCAAAATCCAGTTACTGCTCTGCTATCAACAGCTTTCCCCGGCCTGTATCCACAATTTATTGATGTAGTTCTTTTTGCCAAGAAAATACCATGTAAACTTCTCATGGAAGAAAGTGGTCTGTTCTTTCTAAACCTCACAAAAAATGCCAGGGAAATGTCAAGTTTTGTTGTACTGTACCAAACAAATTTAACTGTAGTTTTCCTTACGTTAGGAGTTAGAAATAGGCACACATGCACAAAGAGGAAAGTAGAACTGAATGATCCCGGTGTAAAAACAATGTATTATTTTCTCAGCTATGAATAGAGTAATTTCTACATTTTATGTTCATGCACAAGAGGTTTTCACTCTTCACTTTTACTGTTATAAATTACTTGGTGTATAGACATCTTTATATTGAACATATTACAACACATTTTTTGTTAGACCTTCTTTGGAAGATTTCTTATGTAAAAACACAAATCTGAATCTCTAATGATCTTAAATACATTCAGTGTTGCCCTGATTCTGCTCTCACACTGCTGTTACCAGTAGGTTAGTTGCTGAGCTTGATAGCACAACCTATAATAAAATGGCAGTGACCAACTTTAATGTAGAGCAAGCATGAAATAAGAGTCGAGTTTCAGGTGTGGACATACTACGCATAATGTCATGTTTAGAGGGGTACCTTTTTGCCCCAGCCCCAGAAGAAGACTCTGGCCAACAATGCCACATTTCTGTGCCTGGGGTCTCCTCTCTCCACATGCAGAGACGGGGACGGGAGCCTGCTGGAGGTGGAGGGGACGATAGGAGTATGTTTGCTGTGGATGCAGCTAGGGCTGCAGGGCTTGCCAGAAGTGAGACCTCACCTCTTCAACACATGTCCCCATGCCAGATTCAGGCTGGGCAGGAGGAAAGAGGGGTGGTAAAAGCTAGGGAAGCAATAGGAGAAGTGGAGGTGGAGGGGGAGATCTGGAGATAACAGGGAGGAGGTCAGGCTGGGCAGAGTCATTGTGAGTCAGGTTGAAGGAAAGAAAATATGGTGTTAGACCAAGGGAGGGGAAGTGGGGGAAGGAGTCAAACCTTCACACTGGGGACATGAGGGAAATACTGGGAAAACAACACATGGATAGGTGGGAGAGGCTGAAAACAGAGCGGAGCTAGGTGAGGAGGAGTTTCTGCAGGCAGCATGTGGTGGAGAGAGGAAGGGGAGAAAGGAGGGCGGCGGGAGAGGCAAGGGCTGGGGGTGTAGCCTGGCCCCCGCCACCCTCAGCCCAAAACCAGAAGCTCTTGTTGGACTCCATGCCTGCGTGTGCCTGCACACGCATGCACACACATGTGCATGTACGTGCTTGCCTCTCTACCGTGGCCCAGATTGGGGTTAATAAAAGTGCTGGCTGATTTAACAAAAGCTGAGGGGATGTGACAGGTATGCGGGAAGGAAGTAGCTGGCTAGTTTTGGCCGTCTGTGGTTATCTACATCTAACGAGGCCAGCTCGTCGCCAGGCTCTGTGCAGATGAAATGAAGCGATGGACTGAAGCAGGGCAAAGGAGGCGCCGCGTCCTGACAGGCCGAGGTGTGACCTGACAAATCCTAACCACCCCGGACATCTTTGGGAGAGCAAGGGGAGGGATGGTGGGAGCGCAGGGTGCCAGGACACAGCCCAGTGGAGAAGGAGCTGGGGAGGGAGGACGGGAAAGGGGGGCCCTACAACACCTTGTTTCAGACTGAGCACAAAAGCGAGTTTAATTACAAACTCAGCGAACAGGACACAGAAATTTGCAACAAGGTTTTCTCTGATTTTTTTTTTTTTTTTTACCCCCAAGGATTTTTTTGAAACATCCACTTCACATAGGGAAAAAAAGCTTTAAAAATTCTCACGTTTGGTGGTTTTTTTGCAGGGAGGGGAGTATGTGCTGTATGAGAGGGACACAAACATTAGCTTTCAAAATGCATTCAGTGACATAGCCAAATGATAAACAGCCTGACTTCAGAGCCCTAAATATAGAAGCATCTGTATCTTTGCAATCACTAAGTGACTTTGGGCATCCAAAGACATTAACATACAGCATTGGCTAACAGGTATGGCTGCAACAGATCATAAGATGAACATGCTGTTGAGCATGTGTTTCTACAATTATGGGAATATCCTTTCTGTGGACATGTGTGTATATTTGGGTCCGCATGGGCCAGAGAATTTACTTACGTACAAAGGTACCTCACTTGAAAACTTTTAGGAGAAGCTGTTGAAGTACACTTAGGGATTTTAATCTGTGCCCAAGTCTAGCTGTTTGACAACGCAAAGAAAAAAGGAGAACGTGAATTGTAATTTAAAAATCAAAAGTAATGGAAGGAATATTCTGGTTACCATTAAACAGTTCTCCCCATGGGAACTATAAACCAACTGCTATTAGGGTTCAGAAGCAAACAAAGACATATCTGGAGGAATACATATTACACAATACATTCATAATACACATACTGCTATAGGGCAGTTGTGTTTACATCCCCTGCTACTGTAATTTCCTAAAAAAGGAAATAATAGGAGAAAATGATTACTGGGGAAAAAAAAGGTGTATATATACTACAGTTTATTGCCCTTAGTAATGCAAAAACAGTAGAATCTACTTTTGCTCTGAGTAAGGTAGTTTTGACTTTCATCTTACAGTGATGTTTCAAAAATACAAGAGTAATTTTAACAGTGGGTAGGTTTAGGCTGCTGCATTTCACTGTGCAAATCTCACAGTAGGGACTAGTATTTTACAGAAGCCATATTATGGTTAACATACAATGCTTCTTGGAGTCAAAGGCAGTCAACTGCTTGCAGGATGTCAAAAAGGCAACTGTTTTACTGGGTTTATACATGATTATCTAGAACACAACACATCTGCTCATGTCAACATTCTTTTTTTTGGCACTGGAAAACACACAAGTTAGAAATCCATGTTCCAAATAATAAGAACACATAGAGATTTTTAAAGACAAAAAAGTTGGTCTCTGTTTTTGCCAGTTTTAACTGGCAGACCCTTCTATATTGCACCTGTGTACACACATAAGTAAATGAGAAAGATCAAATCTAAAAATTTGTAAATTAAATTATCTTTCTGAAATGAGTCTTCTATAGTGTATAATCATTTTTTTCCCCTTATCAAAGAGACTTTTACACACATTCATAAATCCAGATGAATATTGCATGTGACCTGAAAAATTGTATTCATGAGAAAACAGAAGAAAAAGGGAAAAGTGATGACAATTTGGCTGAAGTCCCAGCACAAATAGGCAAAACTCTGTGGAGAACTGACATTAAACCTGTTACATAGACACATTACACTGTCTATGTATACAAAGCTAATACAGACAGTCCTGTCTCACTAGACTAGACTAGTGTATCATTCTTCTTTGACTAAGTGAAGTTGTAACAGACACCTCAGACCATGGGTATCCTGGCACAAAAGGCTGCCAGAAATGTAGGTTTACAACTGCTGTGAGACTTTGGAAACGAGTGCCATAGGATTTGCATCAAATGTTTGATGTCTCCAGCTCTCAAGAAGGCTGTAAGTGTGGTATCCTCTGAGTCAAGGTCAGGGAAGACAGAGGATTGAGAATATAAGGACCTTGCACCTTCTGCCAGTCTGCTTGCTGGAATAGCTTGCTAAAATGAGCGTTAGATTAGTCTGTCCTTTTCCAGACTGACACAGTAATGGAAACGGTTGCAGAAAAATAAAAATCAGCTTCTTGGAGAACAAAAGGTTTTCCAAAATATTTAGAAGCAAAATCCAAATATCAACTTACACAAAGTCATTTCATGCCAAAAAGTTAAAACAAAAAAAGAAAAATATGCACTTCTGGTGTAATCCTGATGTAGAAAAAAAGGAAAGGCTTATATCACATGGTGTAAATAACAAGAAACTATATTCAGATTACTGGTATGTGTTGGAATCAATGAAGTTACACCAGCTAAAATCTTTCTATTACACTTACCTGTAGTAGTCCTTCATTACAGCTTGAATTCCAGTGAATAATATAGAATTACTCATTCCTCCCCTTTATATTTTTTTTTTCAAATTTGTGTAATTATCTTCAAGTTATTAAAAAAAAAAATGTGTTTTGAGAAGAAGGGTGTAAAGTCAAGCCATTAATAATGTTTTCTGCATAATACTTGTCATAGACTTCTTGGGCAAATCACTTCAGAATTAGATTTTGTTTTCAAAAGGCAATACGTATTCTAACTATATTAAAAGTTTCTCTGGAAATCCATTATCAAAAAAACCCATCATAACAAAAAAACACTTTCAACATGTACCTTACTGTGGGGTAAACAAAGTCCCATAGATATTGTGATTACTCAGCAGCCACACTTAGTTGGATTTTACATTTTGCTAAAAAAAGTGTTGCTCTGAAAACTGCATCTGAGAACCCAGTGAGTCTCTATGAGTAAGCACCTGCCTGAGACTTCAGAGAGCATGAAAAAAATCACTGTAAGAAGTGTGCACTATCCAATTTAGTGTTTTATAACAGCTGAGGCTATGCAGATAACAAATCTAAACTTTCTTTTTAAAATGAAGATGTCATGGAAATCAGTATCTTCAATTTTGGATTAATTATTGGATCACAATTGATTCTATTTTGCTGCCACAGGCCACAGTTTGTTTTCTACCGCTCTGTGTTAGCAGGAATTTCCTAAAGCTGTTGTTTTAGGAATTTTAGGAGTTTCCTACTGCTCTTCATGTGAGAGGGAATGAATTGCCATACTCATGGGAAGGAGGCTTTTGAGGCAGTCATCCAGGCAGCTCTATAGCAGCCAACACACTAGGAGCAGACCCAAGGGAACAGGCAGGTATAAGCCACTTGCCTGACCTTGAAAACGATCCCTCCTGAGCATCTTGACAAATTTTTGTCACCAATGTTGTCAAGCACAGGCATTAGTGCCCAGACAGATATGAACACACCAGAGCTGTCAGCCATCTTAGCAGCCACTTCTAGCAATTCTGTACATCCTGCATAAATTATGCCCCCACTCATCTGTACTGTGACTACATGTGTTGGTTACCTGAATGATGCAGCATTTGGCAACCTGTCCCCAGGTTTTAGGTCTGTTCATTGCATGTAAGCCCTTTCTACAGCTTTCTTTTTCTAGTCTTGGAGCATAGAAAGCTCTAAAATAGTTATCAGCACTCAACATAGACTTAAGCCTGAAGCTAATGTCATAACAGCTTTACATCAGCACAACTTAATGAGTTTAGTCACTTTACTGTTAAACTACTCCAGCAGTGGAACAAGGTCAGGCCTTTATAAGAAGAGGTGATTGTTGTGGTTTAAACCAGCAGGCAGCTAAACACCACACAGCCGTTTGCTCACTCCCCCTCCACCCCAGTGGGATTGGGCAGACAATCAGAAAAAAAAGTAAAATTAGTGGGTTGAGATAAAGACAGTTTAATAGGACAGAAAAGGAAGGGAAAATAATAATGATAAAAGAATACACAAAATAAGTGATACACAATTGCTCGCCACCCGCTGACCGATGCCCAGCCAGTTCCCAAGCAATTGTCGCCCACCCCCGCCCCCACCAACCCCCCCCCAGTTTATATCCTGAGCATGATGTCACACGGCATGGAATATCCCTTTGGCCAGTTTGGGTCAGCTGTCCTGGCTGTGCCCCCTACCAGCTTCTCTCTGGCAGGACATGAGAAGCTGAAAAGTCCTTGACTAGTGTAAGCACTGCTCAGCAACAACTGAAACATCTGTGTGTTATCAACATTATTCTGATCCTAAATCCAAAACACAGCACTGTACCAGCTGCTAGGAAGAAAATTAACTCTATCCCAGCCGAAACCAGGACAGTATCCACCCCTTGTTCTATACCATCTACGTCATGTCCAGGTCCCACTTTCCAATACATTCCAACTAATCATGACCACTTTTTCTGTCTTTTGATATATATACACACAGATATAATTCCCTATAAAATATTCATTGTGTTCACTTAGTTCATAACTTTGGGCTCCATCTGTCAAAACAGTCCTTCAGGGCAGGAGAGATGGTGCATGCTGTTGGATTTTTGCATGCCGAAGCCAGTTCTGGTTCCATTATCACTGTACTTTGCTCGATTTTTATCAAAGTTCATTTTTCATTAATCTGGGTGATTCTTACTGTAATACCATTGATATGGCATATGGTCACCATACAAATGATGATATACAATGTTATATAGTAATTAACATCATACAATTTAATTCATTGGCTATTCTCACCCAAAATCAAACTCCCTTGAGGTACACATCAGACTTGCCCATCCTCCCACATCACCCACCAAGTGCACCCAGGTCCTTGAGCAAAAGCAGTCCCACGGGTGGGTTTGCCTTTGCCCGAGGCAGGAATAACCCAGACTGTCTTCCCCAGCATATTTTTTATGTGCACTACAGGGACTTTATCCTCTTCTACAGCACATAAAAGTTTTGACTGGGCAGGGCCAGCTCAATTGGCAGATCCCCTCGTGTTGACTGACTGGGTGATTTGGCTAAATGTGTATCCCAATGTTTGAGCGTCCCACCACCCATTGCTCTCAGTGTAGTCTTTAGCAGTCCATCATATCGTTCGATTTTCCCAGAGGCTGGTGCATGATAGGGGATGTGATATACCCACTCGATGTCGTGTTCTTTGGCCCGGGTGCTTATGAAGTTGCTTCAGAAATGAGTCCCGTTGTCTGACTTAATTCTTTCTGGGGTGCCATGTCACCACAAGACTTGCTTTTCAAGGCCCAGGATAGTGTTCCGGGCAGCAGCATGGGGCACGGGATATGTTTCCAGCCATTCGGTGGTTGCCTCCACCATGGTGAGCACGTGGCGCTTGCCTTGGTGGGTTTGTGGGAGTGTGATAAAATCAACCTGCCAGACCTCTCCATATTTATATTTCAACCATCGTCCTCCATACCAAAAAGGCTTTAACCGCTTGGCTTGCTTGATTGCAGCGCATGTTTCACATTCATGGATAACCTGTGCTATAGTGTCCATGGTCAGGTCCACGCCTCGATCACGAGCCCATCTGTATGTTGCATCTCTTCCTTGATGGCCTGAGGTGTCATGGGCCCACCGAGCTATAACAATTCACCCTTATGTTGCCAGTCCAGATCCACCTGAGCCACTTCAATCTTAGCAGCCTGATCCACCTGCTGGTTGCTTTGCTGTTCTTCAGTGGCCCGACCCTTGGGTATGTGAGCATCTACGTGACGGACTTTTACAACCAGGTTCTCCACCCGGGCAGCAATATCTTGCCACAATGTGGCAGCCCAGATGAGTTTACCTCTGCACTGCCAGCTGTTCTGCTTCCATTGCTGCAACCACCCCCACAGGGCATTTGCCACCATCCATAAGTCAGTATAGAGATAAAGTAGAATCATAGAATCATAGAATTATAGAATAGTTTGGGTTGGAAGGGACCTTTAGAGGTCATCTAGTCCTCTAGACTAGAGGACTGCCGTGGGCAGGGACATCTTCAACTAGACCAGGTTGCTCAGAGCCCCGTCCAACCTGACCTGGAATGTTTCCAGGGATGGGGCATCCACCACCTCTCTGGGCAACCTGTTCTTGTGCTTCACCACCCTCAGCATAAAAAATTTCTTCCTTATATCTAGACTAAACCTACCCTCTTTTAGTTTAAAGCCATTCCCCCTTGTCCTGTCGCAACAGGCCCTGCTAAAAAGTCTGCTGCCATCTTTTTTATAAGCCCCCTTGAAGTACTGACAGGCTGCAATAAGGTCTCCCTGAAGCCTTCTCTTCTCTAGGCTGATTGCATCCCAGGATACGACTGGCCTTCTGGGCTGCGAGTGCACATTGCTGGCTCATGTCCAGCTTTTCACCCACCAGTACCCCCAGGTCCTTCTCGGGAGGGCTGCTCTCCATCCCTTCATCCCACAGCCTGTATTGATACTGGGGGTTGCCCCGACCCAGGTGCAGGACCTTGCACTTGGCCTTGTTAAACCTCACGAGGTTCACACGGGCCCACTTCTCCAGCTTGTCCAGGTCCCTCTGGATGGCATCCCGTCCCTCTGGCGTGTTGACCGCACCACCCAGCTTGGTGTCATCTGCAAACTTGCTGAGGGTGCACTTGATCCCACAGTCTGTGGCATTGATGAAGATATTAAACAGTACCGGTCCCAATACGGACCCCTGCGGGACGCCACTCATCACCAATCTCCATCTGGACATTGGGCCGTTGACCACTACCCTCTGGATTGGACCATCCAACCAATTCCTCACCCACCGGACAGTCCACCCATCAAATCCATACCTCTCCAGTTTAGAGAGAAGGATGCTGTGGGAGACCGTGTCAAAGGCCTTACAGAGGTCCAGATAGATGACATCTGTAGCCCTTCCCATGTCCACTGATGCAGTCACTCCATCAGAGAAGGCCTTCCCTAGTCAGGCAGGACTTGCCCTTGGTGAAGCCATGCTGGCTGTCTCAACTCACCTCCCTGTCCTCCATGTGCCTTAGCATAGCTTCCAGGAGGATCTGTTCCATCATCTTCCCAGGCACAGAGGTGAGACTGACTGGCCTGTAGTTCTCCGGCTCTTCCTTTTTTCCCTTTTTAAAAATGGGGGTTACGTTTCCCCTTTTCCAGTCAGTGGGAACTTCTCCGGACTGCCACGACTTCTCAGATACAACGGGTAGTGGCTTAGCAACTTCATCTGCCAGTTCCTTCAGGACCCATGGATGGATCTCATCGGGTCCCATGGGCTTGTGCACCTTCAGGTGCCTTAGATGGTCTCAAACCTGATCTTCTCCTACAGTGGGTGGCTCTTCATTCTCCCAGTCCCTGCCTTTGCCTTCTGTGGCTTGGGCGGTGAGGCTCGAGCATTTGCTGGTGAAGACCAAGGCAAAAAAGCCATTGAGTACCTCTGCCTTCTCCCTGTCCCGGGTAACCAGGTCTCCTGGGAGGTGGGCCCGGAGAGGGCCCCCATTTTCCCTCGTCTTCCTTTTATCCCCCATGTACCTACAGAAGCTTTTCTTGTTGCCCTTGGTGTCCCTGGCCAGATTTAATTCTACCAGGGCTTTAGCTTTCCTGACCGGATCCCTGGCTGCTCCGACAATTTCTCTGTATTCCTCCCAGGCTACCTGTCCTTGCTTCCACCCTCTGTAGGCTTCCTTTTTGTCTTTGAGTTTGTCCAGGAGCTCCTTGTTCATCCATGCAGGCCTCCTGGTGTTTTTGCCTGACTTCCTCTTTGTTGGGATGCATCGCTCCTGAGCTTGAAGGAGGTGACCCTTGAATCTTAACCAGCTTTCTTGGGCCCCTCTTCCCTCCAGGGCTTTGTCCCATGGCACTCTACCAAGCGGATCCCTGAAGAGGCCAAAGTCTGCTCTCCTGAAGCCCAGGGTAGTGAGCTTGTTGTGCACCCTCCTCCTCAGTGCCCTAAGGATCTTGAACTCCACCATTTTGTGGTCGCTGCAGCCCAGGCTGCTCTTGAGCTTCACATGCCCCACCAGCCCCCCCTTGTTGGTGAGAACAAGGTCCAGCATAGCACCTCTCCTCGTTGGCTCCTCTGCCACTTGGAGGAGGAAGTTATCATCGACGCATTCCAGGAACCTCCCGAATTGCTTATGCCCTGCCGTGTTGTCCCTCCGACAGATGTCAGGGTGGTTGAAGTCCCCCATGAGGACCAGGGCTTGTGAGCATGAGGCTGCTTCTATCTGTCTATAGAGGGTCTCATCCGCTCTGTCTTCCTGGTCAGGTGGCCTGTAGCAGACCCCCACCATAATGTCACCTGTCCCTGCCTTCCCTTTAATCCTGACCCACAAGCTCTCAGTTGGCTCTTCATCCATCCCCAGGCAGAGCTCCATGCACTCCAGCTGGTCATTGACATAGAGGGCCACACCCCCTCCTCATCTCGCCTGCCTGTCCTTCCTAAAGAGCCTGTATCCCTCCATCCCAACACTGCAGTCATAGGAGCCATCCCACCACATCTCCGTGATGCCAAGAAGGTCGTAGCCCTGCAGGCATGTGCACGTCTCTAACTGTTCTTGTTTATTCCCCGTGCTACGTGCGTTTGCATAGAGGCATTTAAGTTGGGCCTCCGATGAAGCTGTCTTAACAGCTGGAGTTCCTTTGTGCTGCTCTTCAGGCGCTCTCCTGCCAACCTGTGTTCCTTCTCCAGGCTCTGGGCATCTGTTGCTGGGCCTGGCATCAAACTGGTAGGAGTGGGATGGATTGAGGTTCCCCTCCCCCGGCATTTCTAGTTTAAAGCCCTCTTCACCAGCTTGGCAAGCCTATGACCCAAGATGCTCTTCCCCTTCTCTGGCAGATGGACCCCATCAGCCCCCAGTAAACCAGGTTTCTCAAAGCGAGTCCCATGGTCTAATTAGCCGAACTCTTGGCTGTGGCACCAGTCCTGTAACCATTTGTTGACTCGCCAGATTCAACTCGCCCTTTCAAACCCCTTCCCTTTGACAGGGAGGATTGATGAGAAGACTACTGCTGCTACAGAGTCCCTTACCGCCGTTCCCAGGGCTCTGTAGTCCTTCTTGATAGTCCTCAGACTGCTCCTGGCTGTGTCACTGGTGCCCATGTGAAACAACAGCAGCGGATAATAGTCAGTGGATTGTATAAGGCTTGGTAGCCTCTCGGTGACAACCCTGATACGAGCCTCCGGTAAGCAGCACACCTCTCGAGAGTGCGTCAGGTCGGCAAATGGGTGCCTCTGTACCTCTCAGAAGAGAGTCGCCTACTACTATCACCCGTCGCCTTTTCTTAGTTGCGCTGGTTGTTATACAGGGGGCAGATCGGGCTGCCTTACTCAGCTCCAGTATGGCCATAAGTACTGGCCATTTTTCTCATTCAGCAATGTCTAAAGCCAGCTGGATGGCCTTTACTTCTGCAAACTGACTCGATTCACCTTCTCCTTCAGCAGTTTCTGCGACTTGTCGTATAGCACTCCACACAGCAGCCTTCCACCTCTGATGCTTTCCCACAGTACAACAGGACCCATCAGTGAACAGAGCATATTGTTTCTCATTTTCTGATTATTTATTACACAGTGGGGCCTCTTCAGCATGGATCACCTCCTCCTCTCGTGATATTCCAAAATGTTTGCCCTCTGGCCAGTCCATGATCACTTCCAGGATTCCTGGGCGGCTGGGGTTTCCTATTCGAGCCCCTTGTGTGATCAGTGCGACCCACTTACTCCACGTAGCATCAGCTGCATGATGTGTACAGGGGATCCTCCCTTGAACATCCAGCCCAGCACCGGCAGTCGGGGTGCCAGGAGGAGCTGTGCTTCAGTACCAACCACTTCCAAAGCAGCTCGAACCCCTTCATATGCTGCCAATATCTCTTTTTCAGATGGAGTATAGTGGGCCTCGGATCTTCTGTATCCCCGACTCCAAAACCCTAGGGGTCGACCTTGAGCCTCCTCTGGTGCTTTCTGCCAGAGACTCCAGGTAGGGCCATTCTCCCTGGCTGCGGTGTAGAGCACATTTTTTACATCTTGCCCTGCCCGGACTGGCCCGAGGGCTACTGCATGAACCATCTCCTGTTTAATTTGTTCAAAAGCCTGTCATTGCTTAGGGCCCCATTTGAAGTCATTCTTCTTCTGGGTCACTTGATAGAGGGGGTTTACAATCAGGCTGTAATTTGGAATATGCATTCTCCAAAACCCACAATGCCTAAGAAAGCTTGTGTTTCCTTTTTTGCTAGTTGGTGGAGACCTGGCTGTTATTTTGTTGATCACATCCATTGGGATTTGATGACGTCCATCTTGCCATTTTATTCCTAAGAACTGGATCTCCTGTGCAGGTCCCTTGACCTTACTTTGTTTTATGGCAAAACCAGCTTTCAGAAGGATTTGGACTATTTTCTTCCCTTTCTCAAAAAATACTTCTGCTGTGTTGCCCCAGACGACAATGTCATCAACGCATTGCAGGTGTTCTGGAGCTTCCCCCTGTTCCAGTGCAGTCTGGATCAGTCTATGGCAAATGGTGGGGCTGTGTTTCCACCCCTGGGGCAGTCGGTTCCAGGTGTACTGGACACCCCTCCAAGTGAAAGCAAATTGTGGCCTGCACTCTGCCGCGAAAGGGATTGAGAAGAACGCATTAGCAATATCAACTGTGGCATACCACTTGGCTGCCTTTGACTCCAGTTCATATTGAAGTTCTAGTATGTCTGGCACAGCAGCACTCAGCGGTGGCATGACCTCATTCAGGCCACAATAGTCTACTGTTAGTCTCCACTCCACATTAGACTTCTGCACTGGCCATATGGGACTGTTAAAGGGTGAGTGAGTCTTGCTGATCACTCCTTGGCTCTCCAGTTGATGAATCAGCTTGTGGATGGGAATCAGGGAGTCTTGTTTGGTGCGATATTGCCACCACTGCACTGTTGTGGTAGCAATTGGCACCTGTTGTTCTTCGACCTTCAGCAACTCCACAACAGAAGGGTCCTCCGAGTGACCGGGCAAGCTAGACAGCTGTTTAATTTCCTCCGTCTCCAAGGCAGCTATAACCAAAAGCGCACCAGTACCCTTTTGGGTCCTTGAAATACCCTCTCCTGAGGTAGTCTATGCCAAGGACGCATGGAGCCTCTGGGACAGTCACAATGGGGTGCTTCTGCCACTCATTCCCAGTTAGGCTCACTTCAGCCTCCAATACAATTAGCTGTTGGGATCCCCCCCACCAGTCCAGAAATACAGATGGGTTCTGCCCCTTTGGAGCTTGATGCCATTAAGGTGCACTGTGCACCGGTGCCTACTACAGCCTTATACTCCTGTGGGTCTGATGTGCCAGGCCACCGAATCCACACAATCCAGTAAACCTGATTGTCCCTTTTCTCCACCTGGCTGGAGGCAGGGCCCCTCTAGTCCTGGTCATAGGACATTCGTTATTCATTTCTTGTAAATATGAGTCAGAAGTCTCTTCATTAAGATCAGAAGTGAGATCAGCCCTTCTCCTCTGTCTGGGGAACTGCCCACTGGAAACTGGAGCAGCAATTTTCCTGGAAGAACGCACTTTTGTGACTGTTTTCCCTTGCAACTCACGTACCCATGCCTCTAGGGTTGAGGTAGATTTTCCATCCCACTTCCTCTTGTCCTGTCTGTGGTCATGCAGGTAAAACCACAGGGTGGCCCGTGGTGTGTACCCACTATATCCTCTCTCTTGAGCAGAGGGATGCCTACTTCTAAGGGCTGAGATACTGGTCCGTACAGGTGGGGAGTAGGACCTATCCTCTTTGAGTTGCTGGATCTCCCAGGACAGTTTCTCCACAGCCAAGACAAGGGAGAAAGAGAGATTTTCTTCGTATTGCCAGAGTTGGCCAGCCAATTCATCCACTGTTTGTTCCTCACCATCTTTCTAAGTCATTACTGCCAATGGGTTGGCATATGACGATGGTGTGCTCCGTACAAACTTCCACCACATGGGTCGTGTGGACTTTACTTCATCTGGATCTTTGGATAACTGCTCATTGTTCAGGTCATCATAAATCACCTCCAGCATGGCTAATTCCCTCAGGTACTTCCTTGAAGGGATACCTTTCCTTCATGCCTGACAGGAGTCACCTCCAGGGCTTGTGCCCCTTTTTCAATCGCTTTGTCAATGCCCCTTTCCCTAGAAAGGGATCCCAGCTGTTTGGCTTCCCTACCCTCTAATTCCAGGCTACTGGCCCTGTTATCCCAGCATCAGAGCAGCCAGGTGACAATGTGCTCACCTGGATGACAGCTGAAATCTTTTTGCATGTCTTGCAGCTCACTTAGGGACAGGGATCGGGTGGTTACCATCTCATTTATGGGTTCTGCCTCTTCCTCCTCCTGTACCTGTGATGGCCCTGGTTCATCTTCACCCCTTACTAAATGAGCTGATTTTCTTGTGTATTTCTTCTTGTGTATAGGGGTGACTGATACCGGCACAGGTTGCTTCTCTGGTTCAGTCGCAGTGCCTGTTGCTGGGGTTGGAGTAGCCGCCATGCCTGTTGCCAGGGTTTGAGCAGCCACAGGGGTAGATCTCTGGATGGTATACTTAAATAGTTATTTAACCCTAAACAAGACGTGAACCACATTCAGGAGAGAGAGCAATAGGAACATGCTGGTTTGAACATGCCAAGGATATTCAAAATTCTCAAGAGCTGTTGTAACTTGCCTGAAGGAGAAAGGGAAGGTGAAGGAGCGGGGGAAAGTGTCCCCGTGTCTCCCCCCTAGACTGGTTCTCCGAAGAGAAAAGCTAAGGAGTGGAATTATTAATAGTTTCCGAGAGGTGGCTCCTGAGCTACAGAGATGACGGCAATGCTGAGTACAAATATCAGATTAGTCTCACAACCAGTAATTTTTTCACATCATAAACCAGTAGTGTTACACAGTGCAGCAAAATGATGTCCGTGATCCAGTTCCCAGAGGTGAGAAACAGCACAACAGGGAACACGTACAGCAAGTAAGGTGTTGCATAACACAACTTTGAGAGCAAGCACGACGACTTTGAGAGTAAATTAATCAACAGTGTGACCAGGGACCATTAAACCAATATGATGAATGCTTATAACAAATTTGCCTTAACACGCTCTGTCAGATCTGTCGTTATCTCAACCCTTATTGCCCCACATTGGGCACCAAAAGGACTGCTGTGGTTTAACCCAGCAGGCAGCTAAACACCACACAGCTGTTTGCTCACTCTCCCCCCCCCCCCCAGTGGGATGGGGGAGAGAATTGGAAAGAAAAAGTAAAATTAGTGGGTTGAGATAGAGACAGTTTAATAAGACAGAAAAGGAAGGGAAAATAATAATAATGATAATGGTAAAAGAATATACAAAATAAGTGATGCACAATGCAATTGCTCACCACCCGCTGACTGATGCCCAGCCAGTTCCTGAGCAGCAGTTGTCATCCCCCAGCCAGCTCCCCCCAGTTTATGTACTGAGCATGACATCACACAGTATGGAATATCCCTTTGGCCAGTTTGGGTCAGCTGTCCTGGCTGTGCCCCCTCCCAGCTTCTCGCTGGCAGGGCATGAGAAGCTGAAAAGTCCTTGATTATTGTAAGCACTGCTTAGCAACAACTAAAACATTGGTGTGTTATCAACATTATTCTGATCCTAAATCCAAAACACAGCACTGTACCAGCTACTGGGAAGAAAATTATCCCAGCTGAAACGAGGACAGTGATTTACATTTTAGGTGTGGTTTTTCGCTCTTTGGGTTGCATGTGTTTTCAGAGTTTGCAAATATTTTAACACCTTTGGTGTATCCATTAGTTCTAGTATGCATTCCTAAGAAACATAAATGTGGCATAATGTTATGCTCACAAAAGCTGAATATCTCCTGGTAGATGGTAATGCACTCTGCAGAGGGGAAGCAACATTTTAACATATGAAGAAATTATCATATTACTCATCATATTTTGACTCAATCATTTGCAGATCAGTGGAGGATGAAGGACTGTTTGGCACTTGTCCATCAATTTTGGTCTTCATTCTGCTGTAAAATGTACTAAGAGTCGCCAAGTCAAGCTAACAGGAGCTTAAGGACTTCGGACAAGCCCATCCTCTAAATGATGTCTGGCATGACTGAATCTACAAGTGTGTCATTTATTATGGGTTTATTTCAGGCATATCTATGTCCATGGCAGTGAAACAATGTATGTCATTTTGGAGGAGATACAACAATTGTGTAATACAGTATACTATTGTTATTAAACTTTTTTCAGGCAAAACATCCTCTTGAAGTGAACTACATGTCTGTTGCACCTCAGGGATAAAATACACATTTTATCACATGTATGCAGAATAAAAAGTACAGTTTAGTTTAACTTGATATATATTGGAAGTTAAGGTAAGCAGCAAATATCTGCCACCCTAAAGGAAGTATTTAGCATGCTCATTTAGCTGAGAAATAATACAAACATTTAGCACATGCTCCATGTTAACTGTAAGTCAGATTTTCATTAAGAGAGTGAAAAATATTTAAATGTTCTATAAAACACTTGTATATCTGAATCTAGGTGTCTAGGAAAATCCTAGGCACAACACTGCTAAATTTGTTGCCAAGCAACAAATCTCTAGTTCCAAAACTCACAGTCATGTTCCTGTAAAAAACTTCAACGAGAAAAGTGTCCCCCCAGAACAAAATTAATGGATTAGTCTTTGCCAGTTTTTGGAAAATTAATATAGCAGACAATTTTACACAAAGTGTTTTAGTCATTGTGCTACTTTTTACAACGTGTTCCCTTGCAGCTGAAAAGAACAGCACCAGAGCAGTCGGGAAAATGCCTGAGTTTTATGAAGTGTCAGATATTGAAGGAATAGAAGACGAAGCCCCTGGAGTGCAGCACTGTTCAGACTGCGGCAGTATGTGAGCTGACAGGTTGGCTCTGAAGTAGGTGATTCACTGGGATGCCCAGAATGGGATAATCAGAGTTGCTCAGGGCAGGTGGGATCTGTCTGTCCTTCTACCTGGAATTGTTTGTGTTGATGACTGTCTTAAAGTACTATCTTGGAGTTTGTTGTTTCTGACTTTTTTATTGTTAAGAAAAAAAGAAGTTAACTGTGAGGGGATCTATTTGCACTTTGTCATGGTGAGCTTGGTTGAATTGGAGCTGACCGAGCTGTGTAAAGAGCCTGTCACATGAAGATCTATCTTCTATTTCTTCATACAAATGAACCCTGTTTTTTTTCAAGGGCTGCCTTTTTAATTCTTGCTGTCTTTGAAGACAGCAGTGTGTCTGAATAAAAAACCCTCTTCTGCTGCTATTTTCTTCTGTGGATGACTACCTGTAATAAACCAGAAGAAAGAGCTTTTACTGGGCAAAGAGATTTAATTTAGCTGACTGTTTATTCTTTCTTTTGGGTGGGTTTTTATTACCTTTATGAACTCTCATGTTTCAACGTGTTTTAGACTTTTTTGAAGACAGCTGCTTTATCAGAAAAGTGTCGGTTGAGTATGACTGCTCAAATCAGCTATTTTCTGTATCAAAATAACTTCTGCATTGAAAGAATTTGTGCTGCTCCTAGGGGACGTGTGTACTGAATTAATATTGACTGAGTCCCAAAGATTTTTTAAGACAGTGTACTCACCTGACATACATTGCTCTCTGATTGGCATTTTAACATGCTGTTCTTCATAAATAAATATCATTCTCAAAAGTACTATAGGGATTCCACAATATTGCTTTATTAATGATTGAGGTATCAACAGCAGATTTTTAGAATATACATGATTAATCCTCAGTACTTGTATTATGTTTTCTTTCAAACGGCATTAATATATCCCTTAAAAACTAGATTAATGAATTGTTAAAATGAATTATCTTGCAGCCTATCTTTAACATAAAGGCATTTATTCCTGAAAACCTGATAAATGAATACAGTGTCTACTATAAACATTACATAACAGACTATTACAAAATGTTTAGTAGAAGTTCAAACCTTTTGCTTCTTACCCATTCACTATTTTCATTGATAAAAATTTGTTGAATTCAAGACCTAACTTTCATGGCTGAATTCTCTCAAATCTACTCAAGTTACTTGAAAGACTGCAGTAGTGAATAGTCTTATATTGCCAATTCCTTACCGTTCATAGTGTACTTTGACCATTTGAAATGCTATGCACGTGGTTAGGATTTGTCAGGGCAGTATTTGTAAACAGTATCTCTTGGAATAAAGGAAAACAAAGTAATTTAGGGCTCAGTTCTCATTTAATTTACATCCGTGCTTAGCAAATCCAGACTAACAGTGGAATCATTTCAATTTATAGCATGTGTAATCAGGATTAAGCCCTTAGGCTTTGTGGTAATGAAGGCAGATGTGGTTGGATTTTTATGGTACATTATCAAAAGTGCTTTGATCAGGTTCCCAAGCATTAATAGTCAGTTAATTTTTTTACTGTTATGTGAGAAACTTCTTGCAGTTTAGTTTTCTGTTAATAGTTATTGGTAGCACTTTTCATATGGTACCTGAAGTGACATCTCAATCCAATGGATATAATCACTATTTATTTTACAAAGGGCTATGCTCAATAGTTGCAACTGTTTTTCTTCTGAGGTTACATCCGTCTTTCCTGAAATCCTTCTATTTTCCTACTTCTGATATTGTTACTTTCTTTAACACTCCAGATATTCTAACAGTAGGTCAAGAAAAGAAAGCTCAGCAATTATTCCCGGTTATCTTTTTCTGTCTTCAACAGCAAAAAAAAGCTCATGGGAGTTGTAGGAGCAAGAGGAGTGTGTAGTGTTTTTACTCCTTTTACTGTCTATCATTCCATTTTAGTGTTGTAAACTGGGTCTTAATCAGCTGTGAATAACCAGCATGAGTGAGAAAAGGCCAGTATCAAAATGTGGGAGACTTAAAGGTATTAAGTTCTGAGCTAACATATATTTACCAAAGAAAAGGCCAGACTTCAATTACAGTTGTGCTGTTGGTGCTGTTACAGACACAGCAAAGACAAGTTAGCCTGTGTGTGCACCTCTAATATTGGTGGCTGACCAAGGAGTTTTCAAATTGTTACTAGGCATTAAAAAAAGAAAATCAAACTAGCAAAGGAAGAAAATCCTATAGTTGTTTTAGAATTGTTAATATGAAATAGAACTAAAAATACATGGCAAAGTAGAAATTAACTATATTTTAGCAAATCAGTTAGCATTTACACAGCTTGACCAGAGACAAGTTCTTCTTTTTTACATCCAATAGCAGGGCTGAGAGGTCAGTTTGCAGTTGTGTAGAATACAATTTAGAATGAAGACCTATTGCAGAAAAATTAAGAATGCTTGACTTACTATGGGGTTTAATACTGTACTTAAAAATTGAAGCATTCTAATTTCTGTAGAGTAAATATTGCTTAAGCAAGGCTTGCACATACCTTCTTTAAGTAGTTGAGAGATTGGGGAAGGTTTGATAAAGAGTTGGCCAGTGTTTAATTAGGAAAGTTAATTTTATATTGAAATGTAGTACAAACATTAACAAAACCACCTGCTTTAACTGACTTTGCTTGCTTGTTTTTCTGCTCAAGCTGTTCAACAGAAGTTGGGTTTAGTTCTTAGAAACCACATTTTTCTCCAAGTTTAAAGATATCCTAAAATTATTTATCACTTTAATGGGGAGCTTGCACCACCAGAGTTCTGTTCTTTTCTTTCTTCCCTCTGTACAACTCACATCTAATAAGCAATTCCAAAATGTAACTGCTTCATCAGAAAGACTACCATTATTCTCATATTTTGCTATTAGAATGTCTCATGCCTTTCTTCATCATCATTTCTTCTTATACACATTTTGGGCTATTTTTATATTTGTAATAAAAATCTCTATTTATTGTAATTTTTATTTCTGTCTGTGAAATTCGTATATCCAAATGAGGTTTTAAGGTACCTCATTTTCTCTTTCACCATGGGTGTTGAAATTAATGAATTTTGTGTATATTGATAATTTTTTTCTTTATTGAATTTTTTTGAGACCTGCTGTCTTAATAGGGAATTACATTTTGAAATATTTCTTTCCTCCTTCCTTTAAAAATTTTCTACTCTTTCACACAGAAAAAAAAATAGGTGGAAGATTTAGAATAAAAATGTATTCACTGGATTGTTAAATCTTGAAAAAGCTCTGAACCAGGGAATTCATTAAATGCTACTTACCGTTCATTTCCTTCTCCTACCCAAACTATTTTGAGTTCTTTACAAGAGTGAATGGAAGTAATCTGCTTGTTCTCAGCAAGGTAATCCTAAATAGCATTGCTAGTTAGTTGTGGAATACTGCAGACATAATTTGGTTTATTATGTACTGATTAACTTCCTCGGACACTTGTGCATTAAGTTTTATTAGCTAGGTTTTAATTTACAGGCCTTAATTCCTTGTCTCATTAGATTTCATTGTCAGCATTTCTTTTCCATTCTTTTGCTAAAATTTCTAAGTTTCTCTTTTTTCAGTATTGTTAAATTGATGCTCATTAATTTAACCAAGTTAGTGCAGCAAGTGCGTATGAACTTTTCTAATATGAACAATCTAATGTCTGTAAATTCTGGAGGAGTGATTTCTGAATGAGCACTGGTTTAATAAAACTTTTCAAATTAATTTGAAAAACACTGTAACCAGAGACCAAGGGCTGACCATTCTCAGTAAAAAAAACAAGTGGGCTGCTAAAACCAAACTCTTGCATAGATTTTCAAGTATGTGCTTGCATGCGAAACAGAAGTTTGGGTCTCAGGTAACCAAGCAGCTTCTATTAATGCATCATTGCAATTAAATAGGTAATAAATGTTTGTTCTGTTGAGTGGAAGATTTAAAAATGCCTAGAGAACATTTAGTTGAAGAAAGCATCTAAAGAATATAAGCCAAGTACCAACATTATATCAAAGGCAAATCTTTTTTTTAAAAAAAAAAAGATGAAAAAAGGAAAAAAAAGGAAAAAAGAAGGGATTCTGCAGGCAGCCTTGTTTTCCATTAAACTGTATTTAGTAAACTGCCTTTGTACTAAGGCATGTAATACATTATAACCCATGGACTTTCAATCTCATTAAAAAGTAAGGGTAAAATTCATTTAGCCTTAAAGTCCAGGTTTTCTGAATATATGTAAATAGAAAGGTGGTATTGGCTTACCTCACCAAGGGCCAGGAGACGGGGAGACGTAGTGATATAGAAAATTGGGACCTGCTTCCTATTTCCCATTTCCACCTACCCAGCCATTGCTATAACCTGAAGAATAAAATATTCTCAGTTCTTCTAACTCCATGATCCTGGAGTCCCAGGAGAGATACAGCTAAATGGGTGTCCCGTTCCTCCCTACCCTCAGCCTATTGCTACTGAAATCCTTCATTCTGAGGTACTAAAACCTCTCATCTCCACTATGTGCAGGTACCTCTCTTCACAATTCCCTGCCTCAAACACCGAAACACATACTGCTTAAGAAAGATGCTTCATAAAGTCCTGAAGGTTGTTTGAACTCAGGCTACCATATTTTTTATTGTCGTTAATTTAGAAGATTATTGTTTAACTTTTTTAACAATGATTCTCTACTCAACATGGAAGATTAAAGTTAAATGAGAAAACTAATATCTGCCATCAAACATGATAAAAAATAAATAATAAATTGGGGATTACAAGCTATAGCTATTTGTGCTGTTTACTATTTTTTGAGTTTAAAGTGCTCCTACCATGCCTTACTCTACTGCTTGCAGCAATGTTTCTGAATATTGTTGGCTCCCGGAATTCACTAACACAGAGTGGGAGGAAGGGGGACTGTCCCATCATGAACAAAAGTTCCTACACAACTTGTTCATCAGAGCAGCACATCTTTTATATTTGTGCCTATGTTTTTAATTTTGTTTAAAACTGCCAGTTTTTCATCATGATGAGATCCTCACCTTTATAAGGAGTCATGGCAAAAGAGGTCATGAAGGAGGCAATGAAGAGACACCACTTTCAAGGAAAAGTTTGGTCTGGATTCTGAATTCATGGGCACCAGATCAAGCATGGTCTAGCAAAACAAGCCTGACTGTGGAATTTTCATCAGCTTCATTTTGCTCAACCCTTTTAAGGAAATTATTGTATTTCTGGGCTGTTGGAACACTCTTTTCTAGAAATTCAGAATGGAGATGAACCAGGTGGCAGCTATTGAAAATACTTTCTATCCTTTCTGTAGAAGTGTCAGTTTTACTGTATGTACCTTGAGATTTCATCTGAACATTTTTCTTTGCCCATTCATAGTTGCTTACTGTGGTTGTCTTTATTATAGCTGTATGAAAAATGTCTAGAACCCTATTCAAGACTATACAGACACAGCAGAACTGTAAAGCTACCTCTGTTTGTTGATATGTAGCTTAAACACTGCCTATATTTAGGAGCAATATCTGGAAATCCTACTCTTAGCCAGATCTTTACATAAATAATACATCAGTGAAGTGATATTGATGTAGTGGTGGTGTGATGATTTTAATGGCAATTTAAGCTCAGGTGCTAATATAAATAGGAATGAACTTTGTTCTTTATCTGCTAGGAGTGAAATTGTATTGGTGTTTTATTTGAGTGATGTCTGGGAGTTCCTTAATCTTCTCATAAAGCAATTTCATGTTCACAGACTGTTAATGATTTACTCGCCTTGCTGGACTGTCTTCTGCATCTGCTTTTTGTTATACCACTAAGACCTATAAAGTTTTGCACTGATTTCAACTCACAGGGTGGTACATTTCCAGACTCAAACTCAGTATAAGGCTTGTCTGTGTGTTTTTATTTCATCTGTGTTAAATGACTTGGTAACGATATTATTCAAACCTTTTAAAATTTAAAAAAAAAAAAAAATTGATAACACCACTGTATTACTCCATTTTGTTAAGCATAGTGGTGGATTCAGTATAAAAGTAGTGTAACATTGAGGTGAATCAGAAACCTTAGAGGAGATCTGTAGAAGAGCAAAGTAAATAAGAAACTGAGATAATGAGATACATAGAAGTCAATAGAAACTAGGACTCCTGCAACACAGGCTTTTTGAAGACATTGCCAGAGATTTGAAATGAAGTTAAATATCTACTACTGCTTAACTTGCAGCCATGCAACCTTGGGCTCTAGTCTGTGAACATCACAAAAATTGAGTGACTTTGGCAACTTTGAATAGATGATTTCAAAGAGAAAAAACTGGCTGCTGCAATATTTCTTCTCTGAGGATATGGGACTTCTCCAGGAATGATGCAAAGTAGGATATAAGAAATCTTTTATACTTTCTTTCTTACATAGTGGCTAGGTGTGAGCAGAATGTAAGGGCAAGAAGTACTTCTGTATTGCACTGAGATGAGGAATAATTATAGTATGACTAGACATATTTGAACTAGTTAGAGGATAAGAACATCTTGGAATGCATCCACTGAGGATGCATTAGAGCAGACTTCAGTGAAGGCTGGGTGACACAATGTACTGTGACCCTTTTACCAACACAACTGCAGAATTAGGTAGAAATCATTTGCTTACACTTCCAGCATGCATTTCCAGTACAGCACAGTAATATTTAAAGATGCAGAATAAGGAGTTAAGGAGTCACAGTTGACAAGGGGCTGTCTGAATACACAGGAAGAAGTATGCCATGCCTTTGGAAGCATCGGAGTTGCATTTCTAGTTTAGGGGGTGGAACAACCTGAGGCAAAATTCCTGCTGGAGAGTTCTCCCCACAGCACTCCACTGGCCTAATAAGGATTTTTCTGGCAAAAGAAAGAATGTCAATCAAAATGCTATTTTGCCAAGGCAAAAGAAAGGAGAAAATCCTGCCTGGAGTTTTGACTGCTGGCTTGCTGGAGTGCTCAGATTTCCATGGTCTGTATCTCCAGAACCCCTGTAAAAGCTGAGGCAATATATGAGGCTGTTTAAATATCTGAAAACCCTGGTCCTTGGGACTTCAGTCCAAGACTTCAGTCAGGAGGCTCAGTATTTCTATTTAACTAAAGTGGTATGGAGAGAATTTGGGGGATTCCCACTCCTTCCTCTATTTTTCCCACCATCTACCATTTGTATTCTACAGTTTATTCTGACTGAAGACAAAATGGAGTAATTCACACTATATTTCTGAATGATACAATCCACAAATACCCAAACTTCTTTTTCCTAACCACCATGCTATGTCATGACACCCTAAATCATCTATTCCAGAGCAACCTTGGCACCTGGGATTGAATGATACAGAGTGTGTTTTGACCAAAATGCTTAAGACTAGCCTTTGAAGTGCAGAGGGGCTTAAGCCACACTGTGGGTGGCTCCCCCATGCCTTTAAGGTGCCATTTTCTATGTATACAGTTTCAGTCCAAACTTATTGAAATAACGTGAAGCTGTTTTCCTCTTCTCCAAGTGTATCTGTGGCACAGATAGGTGCCGAGAAGGAATGAAGCCTGCTAGGATTGTGCTGAAAGTGCAGTTTCTTCATAATTTTACAAGGTTTTTCCCTGAAGGACGTATTCCAGACCGCACCTGGATTTTGTGTCAGAAGCAGCTCAGCAGTTTGCTTTGGAAGAGAAACTGAAAACTAACTAACAAGTGCAGTGGCCTGGGATCTCCCAGTAAATGAGAATGCTCTTTGGTTATGTAGTTGTACCCAAAGGGATTGCTTCTGGACCACTGATATTCCCAAATTGAATTTACTTTAATATGAACTTCATGTGTTTACTACTTCACCACACATTTTTCAACACAGTTTTTTTTCATATGACACAGAAGTACTTATTTCCAAATATTAAACCCTTGCTTCAGAATTATTTAACCTTGAGGACTGGACTTTCAATGAAATGGTTAATCTGTCTGGTTTCTCATCGTCCATAATCTTTTAAAGAACTGATTGCCATTCACTCATTTAATTTTCACTAAGAAGCAAAAATTAGCATCTATTTGAACAGGCTGAAAAATTATCACATTGCAACTGCAAGGACTATTCAATAGCTAAAACTACCACTTTCTTCCCCAACCCTTTTCACTGAATATGCCTGCATAAGCAATGATGGAAGCCACCAGCAGCAGAAGGGGTACCTGCCCTGGTAATTGCAGCTCCTAGCTCTATGCAGGAAAGGGTATCACTGAAGCATCCAGTGCGCGTCACCCCTCAACTAGGTCAGTGTGCTGGATGTGCTATATATCTCACTCAAGGCGATGCTTTTGGTGTTCATTTTTGAGTGGGGGAACTGCAAGCAGATCCTTGAAAGAAAGTAGCAGAGGTTCTGGTTTGTTGTGGTGATCCAGTTGTTTTGAAGCTGAGATGTGGAGTACAAGCACAAATTCATCTTCAGCTTTCTGCAAACATGTTATTTTCATTTTGGGGTAGCAAACAAACACAGGCATAGAGCTGTTGAGATGACCTTTCTCTGCAGGACAAAGTGATCATTGCAATGATTGCTAGCGGTTGTCACTGTTAGGGCGTAGTTAAGGTTTGCACTGACTTTTAAGAGACTAATCAGCTCAACTTGGGTACAACAAGTGCAGGTAATAAGGATGGATCCAGCATTACTACCTAGATATAGAATAAATAAATGGTGTCCATAATAGAAGTTTTTGGACTGGCACTTATCATGGAGGGACAAGGAGCAAAATGTTACATTAACAAGGGGTTAGGAGTTCAGTTCTTGTCCCATCTTTACCAGACAAATGATGATTTTTTTTTTTTTATGTCCAGGATCATTACCTACTTGTTAAAAATACAAATAAGAATAAATAAGGATTCACATTTCTTCTAAATACATTTTTGTCTTTTGAGGATATGAAAATGAAAAATGTGACCAGCTTTCCTTAAGTTTTTTTTTTAAACCAACAAGATAAAATTTGAAAACAACAGAATATTATAATTTTTTTCCCATCACACGAGGATGAGTTAATAGAGTCTATTAACTTCAAGAAGGTTAGTAATAAGCAAATTATGACAGATGCAAGGAACAAAAGGGAATATAGCTTTATTGTATAGAAAGGCTGAGTGAAAAGTCACAGGGCAATGTAATCATGCCTTTTCACACAGAGTAAATAGAAAAGACAATAAAGCTCAGTTGTGTGAACAGATAGCTGAAACAATGAAGGCCAGTACACTCCAAATACGTGGAGAGGTGTGAGCGGAAACTCAGTAATGTGGCCCAAACACTGATACAAAAGTGCAACAGCTAAGGAGCTTTGGGGCAAAGATATTACCATCTCAGTCAGATTAGTCTTGTTAGTGTGTCTTTCAAAGGAAGAGCTAAGAAAGAGATTCAGAATAAAGTGCTGACCAAAAGAAGCAAGGGATTGTGAGCAGAAGAATGATTACTTAAATTCTAAGGGGAACAGTACATCCATGCAGCTTTTGTAGATATACTTAAGGAATGGCTTTGTAGCAGTCCTGCTTCTGTCTTCAGGTTTTCCAGCTTACTGGAAAATGAGTGAAATAAAAAATAATTGCTGAATCATGAGGATCAGTTAACTGTTCAGATTGAAAGGAGGCAACACTTTTCCAAAGAAAAGAAATAGGAAGTGAGTTTAACAATCAAGATTCTTGGCAGTCAGCACAAAGAAGCTGAAGAAATAGCAACTCTGCATCAATGTGAAAAGTTGTCTGTCAGTAACACCACAGAGTGCTGACATGATCTCAGAGTCTGTAAAGTGTTTTGTGTACTCGTTGTCTTCAACTCTATTGGTGTTGCTATCAGCAGCAAATATTTTGGGACATCATGTTTTGGCCTTCTGTTTTCCATATCCATAAAATCATGAATGTTAGACAAAATTCAGGAAAGGAAATAGGTTTATTTTATTTCTACCACACAAGATGTATTATAGAAATACAGTTAAATACAAATACGACTGATTTTGCCTGGTGGGTTCCAACAATATTTTTACATATAAATACTATTTAAACTTGCTAAATCAGACAAGTAGTTGGTTGCACTTGCATAATGTAGATGATAAACACTACCAAGGTCGAATGGAAAGTATTTTTTATCTGCCATATCAAAGAGCAAGATGGATGAAAACTGATCCAAAATAGGTAATGCAGATTTTTATCAATAACTTCAATAGACTGACAGCCAGAAATGCTCTTCACACTGAACTAGTACTCTCTCCTTACAGTGCAGAATTATCTCGTGAACTTCATCCTTTATTATTACTAATCCAATTTAATGGGACTTCCACACTTTTAACAAGCAAAAAAATCTCAGTATCATGACAGTGGTTTGGGGATTTTCTCATGATCTATTTTTCTTCCTGCATCAGCACAAGAAGCACAGGGAATGTGAGGTTAGCAAGGAAACTGAAAAACTAATGAGAAAATAATGTAGCTGTGTATCCAAAGAACAGGTCACAGTTATCTTAACTAAGAGCAAAAGAAAAGGAATACTGACTACACACTGTTTTCATCTAAGGTAAAAAAGGAAAAGTCAAAGAAAAACGTCAAAGTTCATGGGACATTAATTGGCATTAAAAATGTGGCAGGCCAAATTAAAAAAAAAAAAAACAAACCACAAACCAAAAAAACAAGAAGGCAAAAAAAAGATCAATTGCACCTCCTTGTGGTATACAAAAGAAGTGATCAGTCTTTGACACATGGTTTTTTCCTAAATTGACACAATGACGGCAATTATGTTTGAATATACTCTAGAAATTATACAAGAAAAAAAACTCTAAATGCATCTCTTCAGAGATGTATTTCTTGTTCTGTGTCTGTGTACAGGATCCTGAAGCAGATTACTGGAAAAATGACATTAAATAGGGGCTTTATAATTTATAGGCTATTTGCATAGGAATTGGGCTACAGGAGGTATGTTTTCTGAGCAGTGTGAATGCACCGAAATCAACAATCAAATACTGTCACTGTTACATGAAATTATGACCCAAAGGCTGGCCACACTTCTACTGTGCCCGCTATTGACCCATTTCAAGGGCACCATGTCAGGTTCTTCCCCCCCCCCCTTTATTTTTCCTGCTTTTAAATATCTTCATGTAGTAGACCTTCTGCTAGAGGGTGTTTCCACTATGCTGACAGCCACAGGGGACTGTAGAGCATTTAAGGTTACATTTGGGCTGCATACGCATCCACAGGATCTTCAAGGATCAAGTACTAATTGTACCTTGCTCTCACTTAGAGGCAACATTCCCTACAGTCATGCCTTTGCTACTGTTTCACCTTTCAGGCTGTGGACAAAACAAAGATGGAACAAGATATCTTCAGGCAACTTGTTTTCTTCCAATGGGGTGCAGAACCGAAGCAATATTCAGCAAACCAAGTATGCGTTTCCCTGGTGTTGTATGGGAGAATCTTCTAGTTGGAAGTTGCTTTGTGAAGCTAAATAGCAGAGATCTGTAAATTTATCAGGGGAAAAAAAAAACAAAACAAAAACCCAAAACCCAACCAACTAACCACCCAAAGCCCCCCCAAAACCATAAAAAAAAAGCAAGAAACCCCAGCTGCTCTAAAGAGAGATTAAAAAGAAAAAAAAAAAAAAAAAAAAGAGTTTTACGAGCTTTGACGCTCAACTTTTATGTATCCTGGGGTTGGGAGCAGTTAGGGAGACCACAGCAATTTTATCTGTGTGTTTCTATTCTCTATTTGCTTATTCCACTCAAGACAGTACCAGTTGTTTTGGTCTTCTTCTTCTTTAAGAAGATTATCTCCATTTGAGATCATGTGTGTACACAAACATAGATTTTTAAGTCTGTAATATATTCTTGATTTGAGTAATACCCTTATTGTCTGGGGTACAGACAATTATTTCGGCAGTACAGGTATAAGCCAGGTAAAATCTATACCTCTAACATAATTAATTAAGATTTTCTGAAATTAATTTCTGCATTTATAGAAACTTTATTGCCTGAAAGTGTGTTCCATGGGCTGAGAAACAAATACGGAATTCAGAAAGCCGTCCAGGCAGCTTATTATTTTTTCATTATTGTTAAATATTGCTACTTGGAAAAGTAACTCAAAAAAGCTGAAATATTTTCTGTGTTTCCCAATATTCTTTCTGTTTTTCTGAACCATCATCTTATTTATAAAATACTGTAAAATACATTCAGAAGGATTTTTCCAGTAGAAGTAAATAATATAGCTCCATTTTCAGAAAATGCTTGCATAGCCTCTATATCCTCTTTAGTCTGGAATGCTTGCTTTGATAGTGATCTTTTCTGTCATTTCTCATTCCCTGACCAGAAAATCTGAGGAAAGTTTAATTTCCACAAACAGTAACCATTGAGAGCATCGCACAGCACTGCTTGCTTAACATAGAAGGTGGACAAGGGCTTGAGCTTCCCTGAATTGTCAACCAGTCTATGTGTCCAAAGTGTGAATGAAATGGCCTACTATGAAGAAACCTTCAAATAATGTTTGATGCTCGTAGTCACATCTTTGTTGTCAAATCACAGCCAGAGGATGCTAGTTTTTGCCATTGGGGACAATGAGATACAGAGAATTACTTGTTCTATGGAGGGGAAAGCATAAGTCCTTGCAGGTGGAGAGGTTCACAGCCTTTTGTACCCCCTGGTTGTTATTATCCCAAAAGCTTGCCTTAGCACTGGTCACAAACTGTGACAGTAATTATTTGCCTACACTGACACAACTTTGTTCATCCTTCCTGCAGCTGCCCAGAACTTCCATGCAACTGTCATCAGGCTTCTCAGGAGCTGTGGTGAAGGCAAAGCTCCTCATATAGTGCCTAGGCCTGAGATTCAGCTTGTGATGACCTGACATCGTTACCAGAAGGGTCATGGTAGGATTTGATACTCCAATAGGCCTGGAAATGTAGCTTTCAGCCTAGCAATCAAGAGGGGAGCTTTCAGTAGAAATACTGTGACATTTAGGAAAGCCTTAATTGAGAGTGGGCTCTTTATTTTGCCAAATTACTGCCTTGCTTTGTAATGATAGAGGCAACAATGCACTCTCTGTAGCATTTATTTCCATCTTTATGCATGTGCAGCCCCTTGTGTGATCTGGGTTGTGTAAGAAAAACCTGGGTTTGTTAGCTCGTCTGTTTACACTAGGAAAATGTTTATACATAAAAGAATCAAACACTTAAATGGCTAAAAAACTCTGCATTCAGAGTTCATCACACAAAATTTTTGGAAGAAAGTGGATGTGATTTCACATTTTAAATATATAATCTTAAATCCACTGGTAACAAGCCAATAAGATAAAAAAATAACAACTTTGTGCATTTTATGAAAATCTTCAAAATGAAAGAAAAATTTTGAGTCACATTTTTCATAATTTTTAGAGAATACCCAGTTTTTAAAATAATTCATTTCAGTATTACTATTCTACACAAGGAGATGTGTTCCAGTTCAACAAATATAGAATAAAACCCAGAAATGAACTAGATAAAAATAACTAAACTGAATAAAATTGATTGGAACTGGGAGTAGATTCCATGTGCAAGAACCCTACAGTAAAATGTCTTCATGGAGGAGAAGTCAATGATTTAATCTTTTAGATTAAAGAAACCTTCTGCCATTGGGAAGGCAACCTGTGCACTTCAGAAAGCAAAGGAAGCAAGGATACCTGGGAGATACTCTTAGCTACACATATCTGGGATTACAAACCCTAGAAAGTTATCTGGGTTATGTCTAGGGAGCCTTTATAGCCAGGATTCCTATTTATATTAGTCTCTGAATTAAAGCAATGACTGTTTCTTTGCAACTAATAATTATTCCACTGTTAAAAAGTTATGCACCATACTAACTAGGGCTTGGGGTTTGCTCAGTCTGCATTTCACAGGGCTATTCAGAGACCTCATCAAGGCACATTCTCAAGAGTCTCATCTCATAGTCTTTCTCAGTGCTGTCAATTCTATTGATTTTATTGTGACCATAGTTTGCAATGAATTTTCCTGACTGAATCATCTTTTCTGACAGCCTGGTATCTATAAAATCATGTTTTCATCAGAGAATATTAAGGTATTTTAACTGTATCAACAAAGCAGAGAAAGCTTACAAAGTTGAACTTTCAAGTGTTTATGAAAATAGAAGACGAAAACTTGCAGTAAAAATGGTTTGCAGTATTTTTTTTGCTGTTTAAATGCCTCAGATTTTTGGGGAGGTCTGTCTCGGGGGTTTTCAATAGTTGCACCTGACAGTACTGGATTTAGTTGTGTCCAGTGGAATTTCAATTGCAGTCAGAGAATTGCAGAATAACTTCAGTTTGAAAGCACCTCTGGAGCCGAGCCCAACCCTTTACCCACAGGAGGGCCCACTGAGGTAGAGAGACCCTGTCTGGCTGAGTTCAGAATATCTCCAAGGATGGAGATTGCACAGCATCTGTGGGAGCCTGGTCACTGACCACCTCACTGTGAAATTTTGTCCTGAAATCTAGCCGGAATTTCATGTGTTCCTATTGCCTCTCATCCTCTTGCTGTGCACCTCTGAAAATGCTCTGGCTCCATTTTCTCTATGACATCCCATCAGATAGCTGAAGGCAGCAGGAGGATCTCTCCCTAACCTTCTCTTTGTCTCTCCTCATGGGTCAGGTGCGCCAACCTTTAGCTACCTTGGTGGCTGTGCTCTGGGGTGAGTTGTAACCTGCTTTATGAAAAGCACAGATAAATTGGCCAGAAGTCAGAGGTTCCAACCAGCCATGCCTACTGCTGTGATAGGGAACTGTTACAGGCATGAAAGGCTGTGTCAACTGAACTCACCACTCAAGAATTTAATTGCTTGGTTGCTGTTTAATTATTTATTAGTGTTTATCATAGAATCATACAATCATAGGATCATTAAGGTTGGAAAAGACCTCTAAGATCATCAAGTCCAACCATCAACCCTACACCACCATGCCCACTAAACCACGTCCCTAAGTGCCTCATCTACTCGTCTTTTAAATACCTCCAGGGATGGGGACTCAACCACTTCCCTGGGCAGCCTGTGCCAATGTTTAACCACTCTTTCAGTAAAGAAATTTTTCCTCACGTCCAATCTAAACCTCCCCTGGTGCAACTTGAGGCCATTTCCTCTCGTCCTATCGCTTGTTACTTGGGAGAAGAGACCGACACCCACCTCGCTACAACCTCCTTGCAGGTAGTTGTAGAGAGCGATGAGGTCTCCCCTCAGCCTCCTTTTCTCCAGGCTAAACAACGCCGGTTCCCTCAGCCGCTCCTCATAAGACTTGTTCTCCAGACCCCTCACCAGCCTTGTTGCCCTTCTCTGGACATGCTCTAACATCTCAACATCCTTCTTGTAGTGAGGGGCCCAAAACTGAACACAGTATTCGAGGTGCGGCCTCACCAGTGCCGAGTACAGGGGCACGATCACTTCCCTACTCCTGCTGGCCACACTATTTCTGATAGAGGCCAGGATGCCATTGGCCTTCTTGGCCGCCTGGGCACACTGCCGGCTCATGTTCAGCCGGCTGTCAACCAGCACCCCCAGGTCCTTTTCCTCCAGGCAGCTTTCCAGCCACTCTTCCCCAAGCCTGTAGCGCTGCATGGGGTTGTTGTGGCTGAAGTGCAGGACCCGGCACTTGGCCTTGTTGAATCTCCTACAGTTGGCCTCGGCCCATCGATCCAGCCTGTCCAGGTCCCTCTGCAGAGCCTTCCTACCCTCAAGCAGATCAACACTCCCGCCCAACTTGGTGTCATCTGCAAACTGACTGAGGGTGCACTCGATCCCCTCATCCAGGTCATTGATAAAGACATTGAACAAGACCGGCCCCAAAACTGAGCCCTGGGGAACACCGCTCGTGACCGGCCGCCAACTGGATTGAACTCCATTCACCACAACTCTCTGGGCCCGGCTGTCCAGCCAGTTTTTTACCCAGCGAAGAGTACACCTGCCTAAGCCGTGAGCCGCCAGCTTCTCTAGGAGAATGCTGTGGGATACAGTGTCAAAGGCCTTACTGAAGTCCAGGTAGACACATCCACAGCCTTTCCCTCATCCACTAGGCGGGTCACCTGGCCATAGAAGGAGATCAGGTTGGTCAAGCAGGACCTGCATCTCATGAACCCGTGCTGGCTGGGCCTGATCCCCTGGTTGTCCTGCTCATGCCTTGTGAGCGCCCTCATGATGAACCGCTCCATAATCTTCCCCGGCACCGAGGTCAGGCTGACAGGCCCGTAGTTGCCCGGATCCTCCTTCCATCCCTTCTTGTAGATGGGCATCACATTGGCAAGCCTCCAATCATCCGGGACCTCCCCCATTAACCAGGACTGCTGATAAATGATGGAGAGTGGCTTGGCGAGCTCCTCCGCCAGCTCTCTCAGCCCTCTCGGGTGGATCCCATCTGGCCCCAAAGACTTGTGAGCATCCAGGTGGCGTAGCAGGTCGTTGACTGCTTCCTCCTGGATTATGGGGGATTCATCCTGCTCACCGTCCCTGTCTTCCAGCTCAGGGGGCTGAATACCCTGAGGATAACTGGTCTGCCTGTTAAAGACTGAGGCAAAGAAGGCATTAAGTACCTCAGCCTTTTCCTCATCCTTGGTGACAATGTCCCCCCCCACATCCAATAAAGGATGGAGATTTTCCTTGGCTCTCTTCTTGTCATTAATATATTTGTAAAAACATTTTTTGTTGTCTCTAACGACAGCGGCCAGATTGCGTTCTAGCTGGGCTTTTGCCTTTCTCATTTCCTCTCTGCACGACCTAACGAGATCCCTGTACTCTTCTTGAGTCGCCTGCCCCTTCTTCCACAAGTGGTAAACTCTCCTTTTTTTCCTGAGTCCCAGCCAGGCTGGTTGTCTTCCCCACCCGTTCTTACGGCACATGGGGACAGCCTGCTCCTGCGCCTTTAAGACTTCCTTCCTGAAGATCGTCCAGCCCTTCTGGACCCCTTTGCCCTTCAGGACTGTCTCCCAAGGGAGTCTCTCAACCAGTGTCCTGAACAGGCCAAAGTCCACCCTCCGGAAGTCCATGGTTGAGGTTTTGTAACTGCCAATTAGATTAGGCAAGACTTGGCTGGATGAGGTTGCTGGCCTTTTGCCAACCTTTCTGTTCTCTAAATGACACCTGGTGCAATATGAAGTGGGAAAGCGATGGTACTGGGTTATGACAAGTAAATTTTATTTGAAAATATCTCTCATTCCAAAAATGGATTTATTGAAAACCGATGAACTAGAAGAGCCCAGACTCCTCCTGTGGAGACATACATTTGCTATACAGTCAGAGCGGCTCCACTGAGGGGGGTCTCTTGACTATCAGTAGCAATCTAAATGGCTCTAAATATAAGTGCTGATGGTGGTACTTCAGGCCTAAGGGAACCACCAAATTTTCAACGGCTTTCCTCAAACTGAACAGCCTGAACAGCAGTTTTGCCTCTGGTTCAGGCAATGTCATACTTGGCAGATTTTTCCCTCAGGTGATGGATCAAGGTGAGCTGATGTGTCATTCTTGTTTTTTTTTTTAAAAGAAAAGGTTTTGGTGCTTAGTGGAATACATGCACATAGACACTGGGTGAGTGTGCTTAGTTTCACACTCAAGTGGTTAAAATGTGAAGGTACACACTACCCCTTCTTTCCCAATGAAGTACAAAAAAATGAACATGAGAGGGAGCCATAGCCTTTCTGAATGTTGGTATTACTGCAACTTGACATATATGGGGTGATCCCAGCAGGAACAGGCCATGGTTTAATCGGGCATTGAGCACAAGTTGAGATTTTCCTTATGGTTTGAAAGGTAGGGGGTTTTTTGGTTTAGACACTGATTTCTGCCATAAAGGTAAACTACAAGCACAAATTTAACTTGTGCCCAATTTTAAAATCACCCCAAGTTCAGTGTCAAGAGGTTAAAACATCTGTTCAGGCAGAATTGCATTCAGACCGTGGGACTGTTTAGATGCTCTAGTTTAGGCCATTTTCCTGCCTCCAGTGTGTTTTGGCACACTGACTTCAGCGCACATATGCTGTACGTAGCTCTGTTGCTGCAAAGAATCCCTGCGTCTTTGTAGCTCTTTTGGCATGCCCTGTTTTTGCATATGCTCTATGCCTGTAAATTGACTTATTAAGCATTTAAACTAGGGATTCTTGAAAATCAATATTCTTTTAATTACAGAGTAGAAAAAATTAACAAACTAAACAAGGAAATATATTAGTCTATATTTTCATTCTTGCTGTGATGGAAGGAAAGTTTAATATGGTTCGCTTCTCTAGAATAATTTATATAAAGCAGTACATTGGTTAGACATGCATCCAGTGGAGGTGAAGGCTGAACATGGCTCTCACAACTGAGGGGACACCTGAGTTGAATACATACAGTAAAGGGAGAAAAAATTCCACATCTGTGGTATTGTGTCCCAAAATTTTGGTAGCTCAGTTGCTGTTTTTCCTCAGTAAGGTGGTGATGACATTTTCTAAAGAAAATCAGCAAGGTTTTATACCTTTATGCTGCAATGTTTCTGGCATATCCAGTAAGACTTCTGTTTTCAGGCCATATATATAACTTGCCTTTACTCTGATCTTTAACTAGGCAGAAATGATACTGCACTGATCATGCTACACTTCCCAGGTGGCTGAAGGTTCTCAGCTAGGTGTCACAAAAATGATAACAAATCAGACACACAGGAAAAGGCATAGAAAAAGGCTAACTCTGATGCAAGGAAAACTTACTTATTGCTTCTCAGAAAAGAAAGTATGTAGAAGAAATGCAGCACACAGGACAGATGATAATCATGAAGCCAGTGTGACTCCTGTGGGAAGAGTGTTCTTCTGTTTTGGTAGCAGTTTAAACCATTCTTTGGAAATATTTTTGCAAAACATACTTTTATTTTGCAAATAGCTGTCTGAATTACAGTCTGCATGCTCTGTAATTTACTGCTCTCTTCCATGGCTTTTCTGGCATCACCAGCTCCTCCCTTTTTCTCCTCCCCTAAAATTTAGGAGCAGAAGAGTGTTTGAAAGTTTTTCAGTCTAGCCTCAATCAGTTACAGAAGCTCTCAAGGAACTGGCTGTATATATCAAGGTACAAGCTATTTCCAGCAATGCAACAAGTCAATATGCCTTCCTACTCAAATCCTGAAAAGGAATTATTTCCTAACAGAGTCTACCTCCATAAAAGAAGCAGAACCAAATCAGGAGTGACACATTTTAACTCTTTAAAAATTAATAATCATAGTTTGCAAAGAGAATACAGACTGTACTTAAAATACTGAATTTCTTCAGAGATTAGACTGGGTAAGACTAAACTGTTCATGTAAAGAATTGTGTATATATGCATAATCTATTCATATTTCTACAATAATTTGCCTTTAATAACTTGTTTCTCTCTGGATAAACTATTGATCATAGTTCTTCAATGCTATATAATTATATAATTTTACTTGCTGCATGATATACTAATTAAGAAATATTTATACAAAAATTATTAATTCAGTTAGAAAAATGGAGGTTTGAGGAACTTGTGTTTGTTTATGTTCATTAAAACTTAAGCTTGTAATGGCATATTATTTAAGAAGTTTCATGGTTTTCTTACTGAACTGTCATATATCAATAGCAAAAAACTATACATCTAGCATATGCTGCATATGTTTTTGATAAGCAAGATAATATGATGGTAATGAATAGCAATTTCAGCAGCACTGAGAGGAATAATAATGCATTTAACTTTAAAAAAGAAAGATCAAAGAATATGTATATCTTTTGGGGGTTAATTTTCTATGAGAACAGACGTGCTTCTGATGTGCATTTGAGAGTTATACAGTGGAAAAAAGATTCAAGAAAATTGTTCATTATTTAATGAATATTGTGTCTCACCAGCAACATCTTTAGATGTGAGGGCAGCTGAAGATTCTTACAAATGTTTTACTGACTGAGAATCTCTTTTTCTTTGTGGTGCCTGTATAATCCTACAGTTTTTCACCTAATAAAAATGAAAGAAGCAGGTAGTATCTGCAAGTCCAGCTATTACTTGAAATGTGCAGTGTACCTGTACTTAATGGAAGCTTCTGCTACATTTCCTCTTCCAAAAACATAAAGTTTATGTTCTCATGCAAAATTGTCCTTCCTTTATAATAGCTCTTCTCCCCCCCTCCCCCCCCCAGTCTAAAATAACGAAAAAAATCATAAAAGGAGGTACGTTTTTATTTAAGGCTGAGTGAAAAAGATAGATTACATTGTTAGCTTCACAGCAATTCAGAAGGTAAAGGGGACTTCAAGGGCTTCATGCAGCGTGTAAGACACCCTCTTAATGCAGGACGAGTTTTGTCAAGTATAAGCAGAATGATAATACTGGCAATAGCTAGGTTTTTCTTTTACTTCTCATAGAAGCATGTGTGCTTCTTAGTTGGTCTATGTGTGCCATGGGACACACTGTGTTGAACTTTTTTTTATTTCAGAATCGACATATGCAGAAATATTCACAGCACTGCTGAGCAGTTATGAGATGATAGGGCTGCCTGGATTTGCAGGTGTCTGTTGCTATAAAGTGTAAGAAAAGGATGAAGAGGCCTCTGGGTCCAACCCCTTGGCTGATTACTGGAAACTTGCTGCAACCTGGAGAAGATCCTCATATAATATTAATAAAATCAAGAGAGAAATATGGAGATATGTTTCAAACAAACGTGGGATCCATGCCAGAGGTAGTTCTGCGTGGCTTTGACACATTTAAGCAGGCTTTAGAAATACAAGGAGAAAGCTCTATTGGCAGATCAGATCTTTATAGTTTTTCTTTGACTGAAAATGAGGGATGCATGACTTTCAATAAGAAATATAGAGAAGGATGGAATGTCCACAAGGAGATTGCAAAAAATGCCCTGAGAAAGCTGTCATTGAAAGCAGACAAAAACCTCACATGCTTTTGTCTGCTACAAGAACAGATACACTTAGAAGTTTCAGAGGTTGTGAGAGCTTTTAGGGACCTCTCAGACACAGCGGGTAGCTTTGGTCGTGCTAGCTTCCTCACCAGATGTTTAGCAAGTGTCATCTGTAACCTGTGCTTTGGAAAAAGGTACAACCAAAATGACAGGGAGTTCCTCACAGTTCTTCGTTAACCATAACATCATGCAGATCTTCAGCTGTAGCAATGCTGCAGACCTTTTCCCTGCTTTTCATCATCTTCCTGACAATAAACTGAGATGTGTCTTCACTTGTGTTCAAAACAAGGAAAGGTTTCATGAATAAAAATATTCAGGAACACTATATCTCCTATGATCAGGTGAGAAGGTTTGTTGTTCTTAATCCTTCAAGGGCCCCTTGATTTCAAGTAACAAAAATTACAATTTCTCACTTTTTTTGTCCTTCAATTTATCAAGGAGTTATAGGGTTAGGGTACTGAGAAATTTATCATCTCCTATTTAAAGTGCATTTTTTATATCTCCTTCCTATGTTAAATTCTGAAGAATAAACAAATAATCCACATATTGCTTTGTAGAACTGCATTTGAGATATTACTGATACTCTGACTGCACTATATGAATGCCAAAAAAGTCAAAGTGGTGAAGCTATGTTGACAAATAAGCAGATTGTTTCCACTGTCAGTGACACATTTAGGGCAGGTATGGTTATATTTCAGAAAGGTATGGTTTTCCTTACTACTTTGTGAGTTATTGGGGTCTTCAATTTCTTCCCCTATTCTTCCTGCTCTCATTATTAGAAAGCACGAGAAAGCATAGTGGGAGCACTTTAATGTTTTAGCACGTTCCAGTATCCTTAAATAGAGAATAAATGTCAAACAGAAAAAGGACAAGAAGTTGTGATAATATATCCTAACAAGAACTATTCTTCTACAGCTAGCAGTGATGACAATTAATTCTTTTAAATACTTCCTTACCTTTAAAAATAAGTCAAAAGTAATTTTAAGTATTTAGGTGAAAAAGGCAGAAAAAACAGCAAATGTGTTGAGGGAATAGCAATCTTGGGACTATGGAGAGATCATAAACAGAAAAAGGTTTCAAGTGACGAAAAGCTGTCCTTCTAAGGACATTGATATTTTTATCGTCAACGTTTAAAAGTCTGCTTAATCAGCAACTTTCTTTTCCAAAACCCGAATATCTTCTAATTTCATCTTTTTGTAAGGCTGTGTAATTGCTGAAGTATCTCCAAAGCTGCAAGTGTGTACCTTTTCAACATATGGAATGCATCTTTTCTCTTATTAAGAAAGCAATATTCACCTTAAGAAAATTCAGAGGAATATACAATATTAAATATAAAATTCTCCCTTCTTTGTCCACTAGTTTGTGCAACATGCAGTATAATAGCCACAGCAGCAAAAATTAACGTTTTATCTGCAGGCTGGAAGAAGCATGTAGTTCTGAATATTTGGGTCTCATTATACAGCTCAGAAAAGATGTTTAGATTTGGGCTAAACAGAGCTTTATTAACCCTGCTGACACAAAACAAGGTAACAGTAACACAGATTCTGTTCCTGGAGTCTGTAGACATTTTCCTGCAAAGTAGTGCTTACTAATTTCAGAAAGCTCAAATTTTCAGTATTACTGTGCAAAGAGAGAAAGCAAAAGGCACACTGGGCAATAGGGGATATCTGGAACCATAGAGAGATGTATGGTCCTGAGCTAGAGGAAATAACACTACAGAACAAAAGAATATGTTTCATAAAAAATGGATCTGGATTATTTTTTAACTTAAATTACCCCACATTAATTTAGCTCTTGTTTTAGATCTCAGCAGGTACAAATTTTATGAAAGTATACATTAGGATCCAAAACCAATCCTTTCTTGAAGTTCAAAGTCTATAGGGTCACTATTCGGTCTGGACCCATTTATGCACAGAATGTGGGCAAGAAGCCCTGTATAGTATACAACGCATGGAATGCACTAACCCACTTACAGTCCTACTAATGACATATGCTTGTAGCTCCCACTCACAGCAATGAGAATTTCAGCTTAATTTTAGAACAGAACACATGCAATCTGAAAATCACACATAAATGGAATGCTTTTGAAAAGCTGACAGAAGGGTTGATTGGGTCCCTGCATCCCTATTACCCTGTTAGATCTCAAAACTCCTGAGTTTACTATCCAATAACTGTCATATTCAGTCAAAATTAAATATATTCTAGGAGACATTAATTCACTGTTTGGTTGACATGGGGAAAGGGAAAGATTCAAGCACCACTTAGGAGGTCTGGATCCTTCTTACGTTGTTATCAATGGCATAATTCCCATCTATACTAATGAGAGTGCAGTTGCTCATGCTAATGGTTGTTTCTGTGAGATTTTTCTCTTTGCAGCTCAAGAAAGTTCAGGGAGGGCAGAAGGGATTGTGAATTTCCATTACCTTAACATTAAAGATTTAATCCAACACTATTCTGCATCTGATTTTAACCTATCTCCATTTAAAAGAGAATTATCTTCAATGGAAATTGTGAACTTAAAGACTTATAATCTGTTGTGTGATTCAGTTTTTGAAAGAGATGATAAAGTAGAAGACAATTAAATTATGGCAATCCATACAAAATGCCTGGCAAAATTTGCCATGAAAATGGACTGCAGTGTTACTGTATTTTATTATTAACAACTGCTTTTTTAAAGATTGTGTGTAGTTTGACTCTTTAGTAAGTTAGTAATATTATGTGTCATGGTATCGGTATCTTAGGATGTAAAGAAATGGTGAAATAAAAATGTTGAGCCCATTTTAGTGCTAATTAATGGAAACTGCAGAAGTCTATTGTAATAGCAGTATAGTTCATTCCTGAACATCTGATACGAGCTTTGTTTTAATCTTTTCTTGAATTTTCAATATATTTTTCATTACTAATTCGTGAAATTATGATTACAAAATGTAAAGAAGATATTACAGTTCCTTTTAGTGTTATACAGAAAGATAAATTTAATAAATTTAGTTACTATAGTCTTGCCATCATATTTTTTAAAATATCAGCTGTCAGTTTTTCATATAATATAAATGTCTATTTTTAAACAAAAGAAAAACTCTTGCAATCGCAATCCTCTAAGATCAAGTATGATTTTACATCACAGGGAATATTAAAAATAATGTCTTCATTAATTTATATTATCATAAATCAAACATAATTACTTTCAATTGGTCTCTCTGTACTATAAAATATGTTTAAAAAATAAACTTCCCTCAACATATATCCTATTGCACTGTTTCTATGTACTACATTATTTATTATAGCCATTAAAATGACATTTTAAAGCAAAAAAAACCCACTTGAAACTATTGTTTAAGAACTAATTCCATAACTTGTTTTCATAGAGATAGTTTGTTGTCTTTCACTGAAAGATGATGTTTAATGCCATTTTGATTAATCATCAAAATCATAAATATGCTTATATGCAGTGTGTCATATAAAGTGCTTGTATGAGTTCTTCTGTCTTTCTGCAAAATTATGAATTCAGCCAAATTATTTGCATGTAAGACATACAAACAGGGTTTGCATGCAAGTAACTTCTTAATTTTCCTTTTGACTTTATTGAAATGCTACCAACTGCTCAACTGTGTTGTTAATCATTAGAATTGCAAGTGTAATTTTAATGCAGGTGCAATATAGGAATCCATATCAAAGCCCCACTGTACGAGGTACTTTTCAGATACGTAGAATACTGTATCCCCTATCAAGACTGTGTTTTCAATCTAAAAAGCTACCTACAGGTTAAATAGCAAAGTTACTTATTTTATTTTTATTGACAAATTCAAATTTGGAGTAGTAAAGTTAGAACATAAAGTAGTTTAAAAGGAGAAATTTCTCCTCTTCCTCTCTCTTCCTCTCTCTTCCTCTTCCTCCTCCTCGTCCTCGTCCTCATCCTCTTCCTCCATATTTGCATTGCACAGCTAATATAAATGTCTATAAAATTTTAAATATTTTTATTTTTCCATACATGTGTTGGTCCTTGTTTACACTTATGAAACTGATTTCTGTCTTGTTAGGCCAAAGGCAAGCACTATAGAAATTAAATCTTTTTTACAGAATAATTCTAATGACACATCTAAGGTAATATATAATGCTTAATTTTATAGGTTTTAATACAACTACAACTGGATTACTCTGGTGTTTAATCTAATTTTCTTTCCCAAAGCCCAGAAAACTATACAGCAGGAAATTGGTAAATGGGCTGAAAATTTGCCTATATAAAAATATTTTACACACAGATGACATATTATCTGTTTAACTTGAGAACTTCACTTGGATCTAAGATTCAAATATAGAGCAAAACAGTCCTTCTGAAGCATGCACCTCATTTTTCTTACAGTCAATGGAGAAAAGTTGGCAGTTTTAAAAGACTCCAGAGGGAGGGTGAGTCCACCTAAGTGAGCTTTTGTGTCTGTGTGGATCCCACCTACAGTTACAAAAATCTGATTCCCTTTTTTTTTTTTGTCTTCATTCTCTAGGTAGATATACAGAGAATAGTCAACATGAATAAGGGAGTTAGGCTATGGTCCAGTATTCCAGCTGGTCCAGAATAAAGAATCCAATCCATTCCCACACCCATCTGCAATTCCCTTCTCTTCTGGCCACAGACAAATTGGAATTGTAAAGTGGAATGTATGTTTAGTCTTATTTTTGTATAGTTTAAATGAAACTGTACATTTTAAAACTGGACAATTAGTGTCAAAGGTAGAAACCATCACAGTACAGACTTTGTAGGCAAAGAAACATTCGGATTTTTGTGGTGTTCTTTCATTTTTCATATACTCTGAATTTTAGACAGGGAAAGATTACATTTCTTGAGGCAGCTTCTGTGCTGCAATTCTGCACTAGTTGTGCCAGATGTTTTCTAGCTGTAGTGCATACGTTGTATGAACACTTTTATGTCTCTTTCAGCAGCATTAATCTTTACTTCTGCACATCCAGATGAAAACATCGGGCGGAGGCAGCTACTCAGATTTGAAGACAGGTCTTCAATGCCTTACAGGGAAACTTCCATTTATGAAGTGCTTGGGTGTTCATCATATGTGACTTTCACCGTTCTTCATTCATAAGTGATTATCCAAAGTTTTCAAATCTTAATGTAAAGAAAATGGGAATTCTTGAAGATATAGCACATACAGACTTAGTAAGGGCATGTGTTTAGAAGCTGAAGACTTAGGTTTTTCTACATTCCTGGTTATGAGACTAATTTCAGTAGTGCAGGACTCTGATCACTCATTTTTTCTTGTGCCTGTATCCTACATATTTCCTTTAGTTGCAACTATGCTTTATAAAGTAGATTTTTATATTATTTAAGGAGGCACAATAATAATAGTCTATATTCCAAATGAACTTAAGGAAAAGAAAATCACTCTTGAGTTATCATTTGTCTCTTTGTAAGCAAACTACACTGTGCAATTTGACATACCAGTTACTTTAGTATTCTGAAAATGCTCAAGCATGAAGAGGAAGAGAAGAAATAAAAAAATGAGCTCTATTGAAAATTATTTTTATTTATTTTGAAATTAAATTTCTATAATTTAAAAAATGGAGAGGAATTCAACTACATTTCCATTGCAAATTTCATTTGCCAATAACAACACTTCACCTACCAAGGACATGTATAATGGTAGACTGAGGTGAACATGAATGCCTCATTCCATTATTTCCTTTTTTCCTCAGTACTACCAAAGTCACTATACTAGGCAGATATTTTATTCCCAGAGACACCTGTGTTTTCATCAGTCAACCATGGATGTAAGCTGGATTTCACTGCATGTTGTATTTTGTCATTATAGGCTGTATTGAATATTCAGAACTTCTGCTTTTCCATTGTAGTGGTACTGTTCATCTTCTTAGTCAAAAGTGAACAAATAATAGCTCTACTACTGTAGGCATATATTCTATGAATATAATTTGCAATTAATCTAAAACAAAATCATAGTGATATACCCTTAAGAATTATAAGACCGGCAAATCATGTCCAGTTGGCACTCCTCCTCAAAATCTCAGTATCAGATATGCCACAGTTATTTTTGCCTACCTGCCTCTGCTGGTGTATATGGAAGCTTTCCTATGTTAAAAGAATGAAACTAGCGCAATTTCACTTTCTGCTTCTTCGGAAAAAAATTTCTATTAAGATAAAAGCAAGTGCTTCATCACCTAGATTCACCCATCATTCACAGCTCCTATTTTAGTTATGAAGCCTGGATTTTCTTAGAAGCCATGTTGAAGGAAAAAAATTGTTCAGGGGTTAATTTAGGCTTCACTGTAGTATACATATGTTCTAAAAGTGTAACGTACTTTCTAGAGAGTAAAACTTTTTTTTTCCCTGAACTAGCAGACTGGTATTAAATCCTATCATAGGATTAGAAAATTAGACAGGCAAACACCCAGCCTTATTATGTTTATTTTTAGAACATTATGGATGAACCCAGGCCTATTCAACCCTGGAAGATTTGTCCATGACAACTGTCCAATAAACGAGTACTTAACTGAAAAATTAATGATCTTTGGACTTGGCAAAAGAAGGTGATTTGGATACAGCTTTGCTTATGTTAAAATCTTCATCTTAACAATGTTGCTACATCGACTGGATATCAACAGTTCACAAGGCCAGAATTTAGGTGTCTCCCCAAATTTTGTACTAGCAATGAAACCTGCGCAGTTTAAAATTTCAGTCTCACTGAGAACATAAATGTCAGTATATTTTGGCCCAATTTTTTACACAGACACATGTATTTTTGGAAATCTCTGACTCTGTGAGAAACAAAAGGCTTTTAACCTTTGTATCAAATGACCTTTGTTTAGTTGCACTTTTAGTTTGTTTTTTATAATTTAAGGACAATTTGATAAATATAGGATCATAGAGGATGCTGTATTTTGTCCTGACATTTTTCTGGTTTACTTTTACACAGTGCATAGGAGCTCCCTTTCTGCAGCATAAATTGTAGTCCATAAACAGAAAAGTAAAAATAATCTGAATTCTAAATTTAGTTTTTAAATGATCGCACAAAAGATTGTCAAGCCTTCTTTTTAGAACTTACTTGTGGCCTGTCCATGGCCTTTGGTAAAATAAGGTCATCTAAACTGAAGAAAAATGGGGAACAAAATACACATCCTGCATATGACGCTGTGGATGTGGTCAAATGGTTATGCATTACTATATTAGTATGTAAGTACCACAGGATACAGCAAAAAAAGAGCTTCATTTGATGAAGCTGTGTATCTAAAGGAGGCAATCAAAGATACTTAAAAGGACAGAGATAGTAAAAGTCAGCAAAAAATGCAATTCTCAGAAAAAAGGCTACTTGTTTTTTTCTGAAGAAACATTACATCAGCATTCCTATGGCTAAGTAAATATGTTCATGGTCTGTCATTTGTGCGTTGTTTCATTTAGCTAGGAGAATACCTGCTGAAGTATAAATAATTTCCTTTGTGTACTGACAGATGAACTGAATATATGTTACTATTCATGCTGTCTAACAAATTATTTCAATAATAGATTTCAAATCCATAAAACAACTTCAGTTTAAGTTCATTATTAGCAGACATGTATGACATTTCAGAGTATCCCCTGTAAAAAATGGATAAGAATAGTACACTTTGCACTCACTATATGGGTATGCTTGATAATATGTTTTGCAAAGGTTAAATATGGTTATTTCACTTGCATAAAATTTCAGCATTTGAGTCTAAATGTTAGGTGAGTAACTGATATTGCATCTTCTGGTTTACAAGAGAACAACGATGTACCCAGTAACATGGTAATCCTACTAAAGTTTTTAAAGATATCATTCACAATTTTTCTCTTTCTTTGCCCCCAAACTATTTGTCAGCATAAAAAGAACTCATTGTGCTGTCTCATAAATAACAAAAATGCTTGTAAGGGTTTTTTTTCCCCTTCTCCTGAGAATAGTTTCTCATGTTCATACCTTTTACAAAGCAGCAGTATTTAGGGAAACACAACACTTGTCTTGTCTCAGTATTAGTTAAAAGGAACTGTATTCATCCCCTTAGCCTCCTACAAATGCTGGGTGTGATCAGTGAACCAAATCCACCACAAACTCTGCAATAAAAAGGACTCGTCACAGCAAGAGGCCCCTAATTTCTCTGGCGTTGCCAGAACATTATAGAACTGATGTATGCTATCTCTTGAAGCACCCAAGCAAGCAGTTTCACAAAGAATGCTCTGTTTGTCATGTGGGGGACTTGTTTGCCTTGCAGAGCGTGCCATTAATGTCCTCACATGCTTATGGGACCAGAGAACGGGTTTAATTGCTGATTGCCTCTAGCCAACTTCAAATTATCGGGTTAAGTTTTGTGTGTTTCAACGAATTAAAGATGATTCGTAGTGCCAAAGCTGCAGATGTGGCTTTTGCCAAAGGGATACTGAAATGGAGGAACAAAGGAATAAAATGGCTGGTGGAAATTAAATGGAATCAACAGTAGGAACTTGGTAAGCAAGGAGAAGGCAAAGAGCTGAGACAAATAATGAGATTGAGGCAGAGGAGGTAATGGTGGGAGCAGAGGGCTCCAATGGGCTCAGTCTGCACTCATTGCACAGGTGAAGGCTGGGAGGACACACTTCTGATGCTGCCCTTGAACATACCAAAAAAATTACCACAAGTGCAAGCATATACTAAACTCTTGGGAAGCAGTAATCCTGCCTGCCCTGAAGCCACAGAGACCTCTGAGACTGCCCCATTGCCTGGATGCTGTGCTCGCTTGGAGGTCATACTCCAGCCTCAGCCCATGGCCACACTGTCCATGCCTCTGTCACACTCTGCCGCTAGCGGAGAGGGAGCCGGCACGGGCAAACCTGAGCTCTGCCCCAAACGCGGTGGAGATGCCACCGGCCGTGCTGTTTGTTAAGCCTGAGCTTGATGCCGGGGGTGCTGTAGAAACAGCTGGAGCCTGCGCCTTCAGCACCATCACTGCTCGTGGGCGCAAAGCGAGGCAAAAATTCCTGCTCGCTTCAGGATTATATTTGTGATAAAGAAAATAAAATGCATGCAGCATTTGGACAAAATAATCTGTCTGATATTAACTTTCAGTTATACTCCTGCATCTACAGCTACCATTATGAGAGTAGATAAAGAAGTAGTAGCACATTCCCATTGCTTTATACGACACTACTGAGAAACATAGCTTGGGAAATGATTCTTTTTGCTGTGACTTGAATTTGATGGGAGGCAATAGTTTTGGCTGTGCTGAATGAAACACGGGGGCTATGATTTCTCATTTAAGAGCAATTTGGGGTTCCAATATTTATTTCATATCATAACTGAGTAACAATTTAATATTTTATCTCTTTTTCTACCCTAAAAATATGTACTTACTAGTGTATTCAGCTTAGAATATCCCACAAGGATCAGAAAAGGTCTAGCATTGAAACGAAAAGTTTTCATGTGAGCAGAAATAAAGAAGACTAGGACTAGGCTACGTAGAGGATGTTTTAGTAAGAAAAAGTAGCACTGTTGTTACTCTTTCTTATGATGTGGAATTTGTGTCATATGATTAAATGAAAGAAAATGCATCTAAATAATTTTGAAATGTTTTTCTTAACCTGATTAGTTAATTTATAAAAAAAAATAGTACCAAATTAACAAGTTCACTAAAAGAAAAGAAAAAAAAAGGAAACATCAGTTACCAGAATAGTACTGTTCATTACTGACAGAAGGATATAATTATATAAAATATAGTAAGGAACATATTTCAGAAAATTAGCCAATGAAGTAAAAATCATCATTACTGGACACAGATGAAAAAAAATATTTATGACATTTAAAAAAAAAGTGGAGAAATGAAAAAAAGAGGGGGAAAAAAGCAAAGTAAAATGATGAAAAAGAGAAAAAAGTAGGTACTGCAAAGTGGAGAAATTTTTTCTGCCAGACTCTGAATGTAAAGTTCCCCCAGGGATGCCGGTTTCAGTAGCAGCTGAAACTGCTTTACTTTAACTCAGATTTACTTAAGTGCAGGAAAGATGAAAGCTTTAGAGTTTCCTCTAAAGAGTTAAATTTTAGAATGAATACTCTGAGGGCTTTCTTTGTCATTGACATTTCTGTCCAGAGCTGATCTATGCCATTTCCAAGAGTTGCACACCCACCACGCAGCACTTTGCTGTGCAAACAGGGGAGCCAGTGTCACTTGCCTGTTCACAACTTCATTTCTTCTGACTATTCATAGGTGAAAAGAACAGCCCTGCCGATTCTCATTCTTTGGAGAGGTGGGGAGGGGGGAGACCATTCATGCTCCACCACCATGTAGATACACAATCTTAGGTCCCTTGAGAGATTAAATCTAAAGCAGATTTCAAACCTATTTATTCCTGTTAACAGTAAAATATTTTGCAGTCTATCAGAGAAGAGAAATTTAAAACCTTACTTGTATTGTAACAGGATAAAAAAATCCTATTTATTAAAAATAGGCAAATCCATTAACTTAATCTTAACTTTTTACAATGAACAAGAAATCAGCATATGCATTTCTGATTACCCAGCAAACAACATGTGGGACATGTGTCAAGCCTTAGCTGAGGAACTGCAAAGCAAGGACAACCTTCTCTTAAATTACTAGGGAAATTGAACAGAATAAAGCTTGGCCCTAGGCAATTTGTTAAAAAACATGCACTATCTGAATTTATGGCCATTAAAATATTTAAGTAGATCAATAAGAAAACCAGGCTCATAACCAGACAGATTAGACTGCATGGTAATTTTCTATGCTCTTAAATAAGTTTTTAACCAGCAACAACAAGAAGAAAAACATCTCTCTGCAGTTGGCTTTATCAGATTTCTGTTCATTAAAGTGGGACCCAAACAGATAAACAGAAGGGGAACAGCTATCAAAAAAGTCCATGCTACCAGAATTTATCACTGTATAGCTAAGCTACTGCATTTGATAGGAAAAGATCACTGTTACCAGCAGTCTTGAATTCCACTGGGAATGTAAGAAAAAATGTGCTCCAGAGCCCATCTGCAGTTTCCTCAGACAGTGACCAGCACTTCTGAGGGCACATTCATTCAATGGGGAGCAGAGAGCTCTTCCTGTACAGTCAGGCATGCCTTCAGCCTTACTGTAGACTGTCAACATGAATAGAATCAAGGAATCACAGAACAGCCCAGGTTGGAAGGGACCTCAACAGATCAGCTGGTCCAACATTTCATGAGAAAGGGAGCCTAGATGAGATTATCTAACACCCTGTCCCATCGCATCTTGAAAACTTCCAGTGATGGGGACTACACCATGTCCCTGGGGAGGTTGTTCCAGTGATTGATTGTTCTCACTGTAAAAAAATTCTTTCTTATGTTGAGAAGAAACCTCTCTTGTTGCAACTTGTACCTCTTGCCCCTTGTCTTCTCCATGTGGCTCCTTTGGAAGGGAAAGCCTCCGTCCTTTTTGTAGCTGCCTTTTAAGTACTGGAATACTGTGATGAAGCCCCCCTGAGTTTGCTCTTCTCCAGTGAGAAGAAACTTAATTCCTTCAGTCTTTCCTCATAGGGCAGGTTCTCCAGCCCTTTGATAATCGTCGTGGCCCTCCTTTGACCCTCTCCAGTCTTTCTTGAAGAGTGAGGACCAGAACTGGACCCAGTACTCCAGGTGCAGCCTGACAAGCGCTAAGTAGAGTGGGATGATCATGTCTCTGTCTCTGCCAGTAATGCCCCTGAGGATGCAGCTCAGGATCCAATTTGCCCTGGTTGCTGCAGCAGCGCTTTGCTGACTCATGTTCAGCTTGTTGTCCACCAGGACCCCCAGGTCCCTTTCAGCAAGGCTGCTCCCCAACCACACAGATCCGAGCCTGTATTGAGCTCTTTGGTTATGTCGTCCCAGATGCAGGACTTTGCACTTGTCTTTGTTCAACTTCAAACAGTTCTTGCTAGCCCACTCTTACAGCCTGTCCAGGTCTCTCTGAAAGATAGCTCTCCCTTCTGGCGTGTCCACCTTCCCACCCAGTTTAGTGTCATCAGCAAACTTGGTGAGGGTCCTTTCAGTCCCATCATCCAGATAATTTATGAAGATGTTGAAGAGCGTGGGGCCCAGTATCAACCCCTGGGGGACCCTGCTTGTGACAGGCTGCCAGCCTGAGTAAAAATGCTAGTTCTTTTAAACAGAAGTCTCTTCAGAATTGCTCCTCTCATGCAATGACTGCCTTAAAAAATATGGACTCAAGGTCATGAGTTAAAATTGCACCAATTCTTCCTTTCCTTTCTCACTTGTATTACTCTGTCATATTCTGTATAGCTGAGGTATATGGAAAATGTCTTGTGTGTGGAAAATACGGTCTTGTATGGAAAACACTGAGGACCATACCCTAAGGTTAACCATTCCGCCTTTTCTGGTTTCATTTTCATGTTAACAATATTAATTACACATTGCCCCACTTTTCCTTTGCTCTTAGAGTGTATTAGAGGGTTTACGTTAACTGACTGCTACTGTTAGTTTGCTTTCTAATTCTCTAACATAGTTGTGGCCTTCAAGTAACCAAAAAAAAGTAAAATGTGACCTATCTTATTGCCAAATAAATTAGACATCAACAGTAAACTTCCATTTAGAGGCTATCTTCTCTAGGAAGAAGGAGGCTACTGTTATTTGTTTCAGGTGATGTCTATGACATTAATTTTTGTTTCTAGGTGATGAACAAGGTGGCATTACCCCTGGACTGTCTAATTGTTGAAAAGGTGAAAGGCTTTCATGTGAACTGCAAGCCAAAACCTGGAGGACAAGATGAGAGGAAGCCAGGACTGAAGAGGAGGTCCCATTTCTTTTCTTGCACCAAGGTCAGACCAAGTAGGGCCAGATCTGAGGGAAACCTGCTGTGATAAAAAGCATCCAAGTGAAGGCACATGTTTCCACTAATGATGGTGACCATTTCAGTTGAGGTGATTTTTAGTTTAGGTACAGTGAGATACATTTCTCTGGGAGATGAACAGTTCTGCCACCAGGCAAAGGCATGTTTTCTGTGGAACATGAGAAGGGATGAAAGCTCTGTCAGAAATTTGCCTTTAATGTTTTAAAAATCATAAATGAAAGCATTCACTGTCTGGAAAATCTGCATCTGAATTTTAGCAGGCAAATCTCATAGGTTTTTTCAGCTAGGTGCAATGTGATAACACTGATATTACTACTCGTCATAGATAATCTTTTTTCCCTCTTTTCTTTAGCAAAAGGTGTGAGCACAGTGAAAAGGAGACTTTATCTAACATAAGATTGAAAAAACCAACCCTCTCTAAATGAAAACTCACCTCCCCTATATATTCTGTCAATCCAGCTGACTTTGCATCATGCTGCCACTATCTTGCATTCCTACGGTGAAGCCTCTCCTTTTTTTATTATTATTATGATACCTTTTCCATCACACTATATGTGGAATAATGTTAAAACACATAAGAAAATATGAAATTCCAAAGCTATATACCTGACACAATGAATAGTCAGCTGTAAAATTAGGACTGGATTAGAAGTAGAATCTTAATGTTTCCTTTAATGCAAAATATTCTTTTATGTTCATGTACTATGCTTCAAATGAGCATAGTAAAAAAGAATTTGTCTGATGAGATTGAGATTTCGATGTTAGCTAAAAGTTAATGCAGTGGCAGATCTCACATGAGGGAGAAAGCACCTGGACTGAGAAGGGTTAATGTGAGAGCTTCAGATACCTGAAAAACAGGAAAGAATTGAGAACTGCACACAGGAGCACTGCTTTTATCTTACATATAAGCTGCCTTATGCTGAAAAAAGTCATGTCTGCAAAGCATCTCTGTGTTGTAGTGATACAGAGTACGTCAAATTTCTGCTGTAACAGTGATATAAAAAAAAGATATATAAAGTAATACCAGAGTTTTATCACTGTCTATGATAATCAGAAAGCCATCACCAAGGTGGACAAGCTAACCATCCTAGGAATTGGTGTGTTTCAAGTTTTGTGTCCTGGAGAGCTAAGGAGCAGCCCCTGAACACACCCTAGATCAGAAATGCTGTGCCTTTCAGGTTAGAACAGGGCAGAAAGATGCTGGTGAGATACAAACTTAATATTTCATTTCTTTCAGCTTTTGTTTCCTAGTCAGAGAGCTAAATTACAAATGCTATGCTACGGTAATGAAGCTCATAGGTACTTTGTACGCAACTAGTTAATAAATCATGTAACCAAAAAGTGAATTTGACTATTACCTGTATAAGTTAATTACAGACTTGTAATTAATGCAACATTGTTTTGATACTGACATGTTCTTCTGCTTACTCCTTGCAGAATCAGTAATGATCAGTACAGTTTTGCTCCCAGATCTCCTACCTATATCTTGTCTTTTAGTTACACCTCTTCTTACTTCCACACTGGCAAACAAGAGATGCACACATTGGAAATGCACAGGTTTAGCCTTCATGACTTTCAAACTAGAAATTTTCAAAGGCATGAAAAACCCAGTCAGGTCCATTTTATTCTATGAAAATTCAAAAGGTAAATTCCTAGCATCCGTTTGTGTTTCTGCAAATCTGCCCTGAATTAGAAAGGTCAGGTTCCTTCCTAAACAAGGAAAGGACATTTTTCTCAGGAAATCTGCTAAAGTAAACCTGGAAAAATTGTGTGTGGCTGCTTCTTATTTTAAACAAGTAGTTTGTAGCTTTGTATCACAAAATCTGCATGAAACAACCTATTGAACAAATGTTCAAGCAGACTAAATTGCCTATGCCTTTACATTTCAGCTGTGATGAAATGGCAGAACCATTTTGTTTCTGTTAGTGAAAAGCATTGCAGAAGATGATTGAGAGCGATGCTTAGTTCTGATTTGTGATATAAAGCTGTACACATCTGTCGCTACTCAGGAATCAATGGCTTTACTGTCTAGTTATGAAACACGCATAAGATCAATCCCTAGACCATTGATCTCGGAGTTTTTCTGAAGGGTATCGTCATTGCTTTTGCAGAAATGTACCGAGACTGATTCTCTTATACAATGAGAGTATTGTACTCTCTTTACCATGAGTCAGAACATATCTTTAAGAAAATATTAACTGCATTCGCAAGAATAGTTTTAGCAGGAATGTCTAAGGTACTTACAGCTGTAGATCCCATATATCTCAGATTACAATCAAGCCTATTACTTATGATACTTACGATGCCATGCAAAAGATTTTTGGGTGAAAATTTATCCCACTTTGTTGTTTCATTTTGAAATAATTTCAGAGACATTTCTAATGCTCTAAGTATAAACAATACAAAAAAGAACTGATAGAAAATATCCAGACTTAACAAATGATAATATAATAAGCACCAGTAATGACATCTTTTGAGCTGGTGGGTAATAATAAAGTAATTCTAAGTTTTTAATTGGTATTCATGGGAAGTTTCAGAGTATTTTAGAAAAGGGGGTTGAAAATTATTGCAGGCCTGCTTCTTTTTTCATATACGCCAGTGTTTTGTAATTCAACTTCATTGTCTTCCATGGTAGATATTAGACAACCCACACATCTACATTCTGAGGGTTTTATCTTACATTTTACTACTGATTTTTTTATTTTGTTTTTGGTTCCCCCCCCCCCCCCCCCCAGGATCAAATTTTTATTATAGTGGCTGTAGTGAATCTTTACCAGACATTCAAATACAGTTTCAGTAAGAAATTGATATGATCATATTTTACTCAAAAATAATTCACTATTTTATGAACTAGATTAAATATTTCCATTTGATTGCAGGTCAGAAGATTAGATATGCTAAATGAGAGTTATGTTATACAGAAGTTTTCCTATAGAGTACTTGACTTCTACAGCAAAGATTCTTCCCCAGTGAGAGAAAAGCATTTTTAAATGCAGCTTCTAAATAATGTAATTTTTCTAAATAATTATTTGTTATTTCAGTATACCAGTCTTTAATTTGATTACATTCTTTTTAAATCTTTTTTTGTTTGTTTGTTTCCATGTACCAGAGGAACAGTAAAATAACATTATCAGGGATTTATAATGTTGCTGTGATGTATCATGAGCATCGTTTAGAAGGGCAAACCAGGAGAAAATTTTCACATGACAGAAACAGTCAGAATTCCTTGGAAATAAAGTGGCCCTTCACACACACCACACACACACACACACCCCCCCCCCTTCATTTTTATCAGCTGAGGATGATCTAAGTGCCCTTTTTTCAGCTTTGGTATTTAAGTCCCTAGTTTGGTCTTGCTTAAATTACAGTTCTTTTTTTTTTTTAATGTAAAAATGCACTAAAATGCATTAGTCCCTTCTAAACCAGGAAGTAGTTTGGGAGCTGATAAGGGAGAAAGACCTGTTTTCTTTTCAGTTTAAAAATAAAAATAAAGTAGGAAAGTATAAGAACTACTGAAAAATACCCCAAACTAGTCATCAGTTCTCTAAGATATTAGGAACCAAAAATTACTGTGTTTAGTAGCATTTTCATTTTTCAGTTCTTTCAATAAGATCTAGATATCTTGGCTGTCTCAGTCAGAGACATATTTTTGCATTTTTAGCTTCGGAAATACAATTAAATATCTGACCCAAGGGGATGAGAAACAAATTGTCAGTTCGCTAATCTCTGTTAGTACATCCTTTACTTGAGCGATTCTTCTCAAAATCAAATCAAATCGACTTTGTTTTCTTATTCTTATTTTTGTTGCTCATGGTATATTTGTTAGTTTAATTAAGTTTAAAATATGTAACAGCTGCTATTTGAAATGCTGTTTTGTAAATCATTTTAATTAAGTTTAATTCCCAGCCTTAACATTACCATTAACAGTAAGTAAATATCAATTGCCTAGTAAAGAAATTAATCCTTTTCTATCTGTTGCAGAATTAAAAATAGATATAAAAGCTAGCAACTTGAACAATTGCATATGAAGCCATGAAATTGCTTCAGTAAACTTGCACAGACATGAGATTAAGTGAAGGCAGGAGCTAAATTATAAGCTTTAGAGTCAGACATTCAGAAGGGTTAGAAAAAGAATAATAAGAATTGTGTCAAACCTTCACAGATAAAATCTTTTCACATGAGGATTTTCTTTAAATAGTTAACAAAGATAACCAATAAAGTCAATAAAGAAGTTATTTCTTTTTGGACAGTTTATTTTATTTTACACTACTGAACATAAAATATTTAATTTTTTTACACTAGACAGGTCAATAGCTGCACCACAGTTCAAAAATCTCCTTTGACTTATAACAGAGCTCTGACTTGTTACATGACTTCCATACTTTAAAGCCGATTTAAAACTGCCCTTAGCTGTCTCACCACCAAATACATCAAAATTCTAACTGCAGCAGAAAATCAGTCGGTGGTCTATGTGTACATCCTGCATATAATTTGTATTTAGTTTTTACAAATATTTAGGCTTTTTCTCTGCCTGTGGTGGACTGGCACTGGTCCAGTCCTGTCTAATGCTTGGACTGATAGTCAATGGTGCTACATCCTGGAGTGGTATGTTCATCACTAAACACTCACAATCACCCTTTTCTTTACCCACTCTAGTTGTTTTTCTCTTGAGCATCATCACCATAATACATCTACATTTTAGTGACATCTATGTCCTTGTTTCTTTCCTCTTGCATTCCCTTCCAATGGTCTTACTGCAGAAAAGTGGACTAACAGCTCAATTGAAACAGGCCATAAATACATTAACGGCACTCGGGAACAGACATTGTGTTCCCAGCAGTATATATTTATAATACACTTATCAATTTGTTTGCATAAAAGCACTGTCATAGTGGTATGCTTCATCCGTAGAGAATCTTCTTTTTGGATAGGTAATTCTAACCTAGAAGAAGCACATAATGAACAGACATGCAGTTAAAAAAAATTAAAGGTTGTGGATGTTACCTTCTGAATGCCAGGTCAGTGCTCAAATAAAACTTGTTTTCAACTTAACACATAGGCAGTAACATTAGGAACTTGACTCAGTTGACTAGTGCAAATAAACCACTCATAGCCCCAAGTACCTATGCTTGGCAGCTGAAAAAACCCCAACCCTAAGAGTGCACATTTGGTATCTAAATTTGCAGTGTGTGTTTTCTTCTAGGTACTTAGTATTACTGTCTTCAACAACCATTTGTTAAAGACAACAAGTAGTTGTCTTCAACAACAAGCATCCTCTTTACCTTCATTTGGTTTTTGATTCATTAGAACTATGATTTCAAAGTTTATATTTTTAAGCTTTTCTTCATATCTATGATTTCTTCAATTTCATTTTTTATTGAGGGGAAAAAAAAAAGAGGGTGAAGAGTTAAAACACTATGGTACAAGAGCTAGCACTTTAAAACAAGCACTGAATAGTATTTTGAAGTGGGACAGAGTGAAGTTACTTTTGGAGGTTTGTACTTCACAGAGGAAAATTTTCCTTTGGAGCCACCTCTCTGCATATATTGCTTGTAGAGACATGTTAAATGCCCCATTTTAGACAGCAAATGCTTAGCGAGATGTATCCCATCCACTTGCAAGCAAATCTATACCTGTTTGACTCAAAGACTTCTTTGACTCACTTCACAGACTCTTTCAGGTTATTATAATGCTGGGGGTTTTTTTTTGCTTTGTGCTTTGTTTGTTTTTTTAAGATGTCTTAAAAATATTTCTTAAAAGGGGTAAAATTTTCAAAACACTTAAATGCCTGCATAAGTTTTCTGATATTTAGTGAACCACGGGCTTTTAATTCTTCCTATTTTCATTTTCCACTTCAGAGATACTGCAGAAAGTGTTTTTCTGCTTCAAGCTTTCTCTCCAATGTCCCTCTCCAAAATGGGGACCTTGTTCAAGTGTTCTCTCTCTCTTACTGTTCCTTTGTTCTTTGGTAAACTTAAAAAAACAAAACCAAAACAAACAAAAAAATGTAACCAATTATATAATTAATAATTACTAATGTAAATATTTTACAGTTTGTGTTCATTACTTACCAGTGAAGAATTTCTGTGCATTAACTTGGGATGATGGTTGTGTTAATGGCTATGTAGGGGAGATAATGATTTCAGGCAATTTTGGGGCTATTCACTTTGAGATTCAAGAGCAGTGATATGATAAACGTATTATTGCACTCTGGTTTTCATTGCATCACTATCTATGCGTTTGGGTCACTTTCAGCAGAGAAAATTTACTTCAAACTTATTTCTTTCAGTTATTTACTCTGATGTAAATGCAGATGAGACAATATTTCATTTGTAACCTACTACTAAACAGCAAATCTGTGCATCCCAAACTATTAGATATATGAACACATTAATGTACCTTTACTTGGAACAGGAATCCAGGGCCATCAAGATGCATAAAAAGATTTGTATGTAAACAGTAAAATGGATAAACAGATGTAAAAATAGAACATGGGAATCCTTTCATACACAGAAAGGTGCAACCATATAATTCACTAGTTAGCAAAGCTTTGTTATTCTTGAATGTAAATGTGCTTAGGGTCTACATGTATATAACTGCAGATCTCTGTATGTAATTCCCATTGAGATTTGCTTTTTGGAAAAACATGCATATACAGACATCACAGGATATAATCCAAAGCAAATCTCAAATCCCTTAAGAATAGTTAGGGAAAGGAGGGCTTTTTTTAATACCTTCTTTAAAATCATGTGGGATGATACATTGTAATGTATTACCTTGATTTCCATTTTAAACTTCTGCAGGAGTTCCTCTGGATAATGACTCTGTCTTCTCAGAGCATGTTGCAGGGTCATCTGGAGAGTTCCAGTAATTATATAGTTACATGTAATAAACATATAACCCAGTAGATCTTGTAAATTAGAAATAGTCACTCTCTCAAACAGAAGTTCACAACTGCCTTCCTTTCCCTGCCTAAACCACCAAAACCAGGTTTTGTGTTGCAGAATCACAGAAAAAGCAATCCAAATATTTGAAAAAGGTTTTCTACTAGTCCTCTCAGAAGAGCACAATGTGTTAAATTCATGCAATGGATATTTTTAAGTTTTCTTCAAAAGGGGTTACTTCCTTCTGAACTCTGCATTTGCTGTTGCGTTCAGTGCATGGCTGCCAAATCTGGGGGGATTCTGGATGTGTCTCCCTTGGACACCCACTGAGATATTTAGACACAATATACAAGAGACACCTGATTTTCAAAATGACAAAGATGCCAAAGAAAGGGTGAACAGTGGAGTATAAATGTGGAAACCATGTGTTTACAAGCCATGACCCAGCATTAAAATCCATATAGTAATTCATTGAAATGCACATAACTGAAAGTGTTTCATGGGGTACTCTATGGTATGGCAGCAGCATGCGTCTAAGCACCTTTTACTGCTGTACTGTTTTCCTATATTCAAAAGTGAGTTGGCTGAGGATAATTAGGCTTCTCGGAATTGACAAGAGGATTTCTCACCTGTCAAGGCTACATAAAGACAATCCCTTTTAATCCAGTTGGGGATTTCCCCTGTCTGGATACAATCAAACACAATTTTCTCTGTTTCAACATATTCTAATTCAGCCTTTGCTTTCCCAAGATTTCTGAGAAGCTTTGCTGAGAACTGTGTCCTGTCATTCAAAAAAAAAAAAAAAAAGAAAAAAGAAAAAAAGAGTTTGTAAGGAACTGGTTACTTAAACCGCAAGAAAGATGCAATTACCCAGAATATGAGGAAGAAACATCCCGTAAAAATGTAGGAAGAAAAAGATGTTGATGTTGTAGCACAGGCTTGCCAAATACTCTTATTTCAGCATATTTTATAATACACTGGATAAAACTTGTGTAAGCCAGTTAAGCTGAAATATTTTCCTGCTTTTTGTAGCTGGTGTTTCTAAGTTCCCTGATTTCTTTCTTAATATAAATGTAGATTCTACTTTGATTTTGTTCCCCCCATAACTATGCATAGAAATAATAATAGCATTCTTTAAAATGTATTTTCCCTCTGTGAAAACAGCTCATTATTTTTCTATATTATTTCTATCTTTGCTTTATTGACTATCCAATATACCTTTTGTCATCCATAGGTTCATTTCCATAAAATACTTCATAGGACAGAATGTCAGCCTGACAGTTATTAAAGGCTTCTTTCCGATCAGCCCTTTCATCCTCGTTCTTCCTGATAAGCTGACTGATGTACTGTTGTGCCCCAGGGACATCACAATATGTGGTGTGAACCTACCATGGATCAGAAATTAGATATTTCCTGTAAAACTGGCATATCTGTTTGTAATTCATGTAGTTCACATAACTGGAAGGATAGAAAAACATGTTTTTTCCATGATGCCATTCTCACGCTTCACTAATTTATCTTTTAAAATAATGCCAATTAAGGAGTGTACAAGTTGGCCTAATCAGTTTTCTGAAAGCTGATTTTCAGTAGGTATTTATGGTTCTTTAATTCTATGTGTTATTCTGAAAATCTCACCTGTAGCCTTTAAATCAATGTATATAAAATAAATTTTCTGATTTTTTAAGACAGTAACAATAATAAAAAACCCTGCACTTTTTTCCTTATTGAACTTTTTAGAAAACCCAGTAAATAATTTTTCATCTTTGCAGTAACCGAGTTCTTACCTTCTTGACAAGAGTTTTCAAGAATATTAGCACTGCGATTTGAGGTTTCATTGCCTTGTTATATCTTCTTTCACTTTGTAGGAGCTCAGTGACTTCTCTCTCTCGTTTCTGTAACGAATCCTGTATCTTTTGCAGCATGGTGTGTGCTTGCCAAAGATATCCCTTTTCCATTGACCATTCAGGCTTCTCTTCTTCATTAGCTACCTGGGAGGCATCAAAGATAACTCTTATAAGCTAAGCCAGGATCTAGATTTTCATTCCTTTCACGTGAAATGGCCAAGATTTTAATGAGCAAGGTAGAGCAAAAATGGAGAAAAGCAAAATAAATATCAAATAAGAAGGGCTGCTTGGTTCCAGCATTCAAAATACAGTTTTTATAATCCAAACAAGTAGATCTTTAAAAGATTTTATAGCAAAATTTATACTATCTAATATTGTAATGAGAAAAATAACACACTATCAGTGATTCCAGGAGAATAAGAATTTGTTTCATTACTGTGGTGTTTTAATCATTCATCACCAATTTATCATTCTCAAGCCATGTATATATTTTCACACAGTTTTTACAATCAGTTAATCCCATGGTTTACTTCAGCCTTTGCTAGTCAGCCTGATTGCCTTTGAAATACCTGCAATAATCCTAAAACCAACCAGTTACATTTCCATTTTTGTGCTCACTTGTTCTGTTTTTAATTGTAAAACCACTGACACATCTGCTTTTTCTCCTTCTGTCTTTTCAGACTTTTGCTGAAGAATTTCTATCTGGAAATTCATGAGGTCATGCACTCTTTCCACATATAGACTGATGTTGTGAAGTTCCTGCAAAGCTGAATTGAAAACAGTAGGAAAAACAGGTAAGAACAACTTAAGCATTTCTAATATGCAGTTCCTAGAATATTGTCTAGGCAGGCCAAATTATCTCTCTTTAGAAATCAAGAATTTATAATGAACTAGTAAATTTTAATAATCAAGAATTTCATTAATTTATTAAAACTCAAAGAATTTTAAAAGGATCATGCCTTGTTTTGTTTTAAAGTTCTAAAGGGAAAGCTACAAGTGCTGAAATAAACCTACTCAAAACCGATGCTGACTGTAATTAGCCCGTTATGCTAAGGAGTTTGGAGTCATGACAGACATTATTTGTAGCTTCAACATTCCTTTATTATTCCACCTATGACATGGTATTGCAATGGAAAAGCTTGTATTGACTTCAGCTGGTATGCACCTTAGTGTAAACAGAAAAACAAACAAGAAAGAAAATAGAGAGATCAAGAAACTGTGTCTGAAATACAAAACTCACTCAGTGTGTGCTGGGTATAAAGATAATCTAGGTCTTTACACAAGTTTTCTAGAATCCAGACCTGCAAGACAAGAAAAGAAAATAACAGGAAATCAGTGTTACCAGTTTTTGTTATATTTCCTTGGGGAGAATAATCAATAATAGTGAATTAATGTTGTTGCCACTTATAGGCACAGCCTACACAAATGGGCTGTTGTGCAGTAATTGGCTGTTACTAGAAAATAAAATATAGAAATAAACCAGAGACTGTTCAGACTCTAGTGTTTTCACGAGAGCCTGTACTAAGATGTCCTATGCTTATATTTTCTTTAGCATTTGTCCACGTTACTGGAATGAAAGAAAAGACAAAAATTATAGACACTCCAGAAATAGTTGAAGAACAAAAGCTTTTGGAAGCATAGTCCTAAGGCAGCCCTGAAGAAAAGGTTGTGTGTATCAAGTCTTGCCAGAATTATTTGGTCTAATTTGGTATTCCTTCTTCCTACAAGCCTTAGAACATTGTATCCTCATCAATTCTTACTCTTTATTATAATATTTTTGCTACATTTCCTTGATAAATAACAATTAGGTCAAAGGATTTGTAAAACCCATGATTTTTCACAGTTTATCAATCAGGAATAGGATATTATTGTGGTAGACATTGTTGAAAATGTTTGAAATGACAAAACCTTAACTTTAAATACTAGTGCTATGCAAAAATTAATCAAAAGGTGGTGCTACATCATTTAAAAAAAAACAAAAACAAACCACCAAAACCTCTTCCCCAAGACCTTCACTTTGAAATCCTACAGAAATCTGCATTCAGTTTTATAAATGCAAAAGAGAATCTGGCTCTGAGACTCACCCCCACCCCACCACAAGGTTAGCTAAGATGTCCCTGAATACACGTCTTGGAGTAGTGCAACAAAAATTGGCTGTTATAAAGCAACGTTGAAGACTTGCAAAATTACAGAAAGACTTGCAAGTACTATATGGAATAGAACACTGCACAGAAAATAACAATTATCAGACCATGCTCACAGATGCTATCTATAAAAAAACAACAAATTTCTTTCTTTTTCCACCTCTGCAGCTCTCTCAGATCTTTAGTAAACTGAAGTTGTATTATTACAGAGAAATTTGGAAAACCTGAGGATTTTAAGCACATCCCTTTTTCCTGGGAACTACCAAATGAAGTAGTTTTGCTGCTAGGTCAACCAATTGCATTGCAGTGTTGTAGCAGCTTAGATGAGGTGAAGCTTTTGTTGATTTTTAATGCCAATTGCTAAATAAAAAATAACCAATGTGCCTACTGTGATTTTAAAGTTCCTCAAAAGACATGAAATGTGAAATGAGAGAAAGAAATGACGATCTAATAATTTTTAGTGGAAAGAACAGTATAGTATGACAAAAAAAATGTACGTCATCTTCATTGGTGTTTGAAGGCCGAAAAACTACTTGGGTTGTCTGCAAAAAGGAAGGCAGGTGCATAGCAATTCAATATTAGCTGATTTAGATGTACATATCTAAAGGCAGACAGTGTAGTTTCCACATCCCTTAGGCTCCTGGAAACAGCACACACTGGAAATGGTAATGAGAACACTAACTCCAAAACGAAAACCGAAATTAGCTTTGTTTACCTTTTCTTCTTCCCATTTCTCTGTTTGTTGCTTCATTTGGTGAAGGATATCTTCCTTCTCTTGGATCAGTTGTCTGTTTCTTTCCCTCAGGCTCTGAAGGCAGTAGAACAAGGCAAAAGGGATTACAATTTCTACACCAGTGCTTCATTTTTCAAAAAGGCCTATAGTTTGGGTTTTTTTGTTCCACGCGGGTTGAGAAGTCATAACATTTGGACCAGGCTGCTAAGTCTTGGGGATCTTGCACAAAAATAATAAAAATTGATTGATTTACAATGGCCGCATGTGACCAGAGGTGGTGTTTTTTGGTTTTTTTTTTTTTTCATAAAAACAAAACTATTTCCAAGTGCATAAGCACAGACAGTACGGGAGAACCCAACACTGAGTTTTCATCAGAGGCACGAAGATAGGCCAAGCTATGAAAACTGTTTTGGAAACATACTGTGTAATGCTTTATTCATGTCCAGAAGGAGACAGACATAGTTTTGTATTAATTTCACAAACTGTGTGTCTTCATTTGACTGTCTGTCCCTAAGAAGAAATCATTACTTATACAGCCTGTTCTTGCAACCTCTGAAGTACCAGCCATTCTTATTCCCTTGTAAAAATTGTACTTCTTGGTTACCTTAACTGTATCTTGCAAGTGTGTGTTGCTCTTGTTTATCAGCTCTCGGTAAGCTTCTAACTGGGATTTCAGACTCCTCATTTTCTCACCATAATGTTTCTTTATAGTAGTTATAGTCTGTTCCTGTATTACAAAAGATTATTGAGAAAATGGACAGTGAGTGAAAACATGAAAGCTAAGCATGATAAAGAGAACAGTTTCCACAACAGGTAATGCTTGGTTCTCTTTCTTCAATGCTTTTTATTGTCTGCAAGCATTTCTTATTTAGCACAGGAGGTTTGTATTTTCACCCACTGCAGATTTTGAGTAAAACTTACTGCTAAAGTAATTTATCTTTTCTCTGTTTTTCTGCAGAAGTAAAAACCAAAGCCTTTCTGAGAGCAGACCAGAATGAATTCACTCTAAGCATAGCTAAACAATTTTAAAGAAATTAAATTGTGCTCAGAAAACAAAAGCTTGGAAGTATAAGATATAAGTAGCACAAAAAATAACTCTCAGCAACAGGAAACATCTAAATAAGGCAGTAAAATTTTATGAGAAATACAAACAAATCAGAAACTTTAAAAAGCACATATATTTCCGGTGCTTCTAGGAATGATTTTTATTTCAGAGACTTTAATTAATAACACATTACAGCGGCCAAAATGAAAGAGGTTCTGTGAAGAAAGATCATTGCAGTCCCTGTGTTTGCATCTGTGCCCAGCAGGCAATTCTCTCTTACTATGCATCTGTGTTCTTCCTGTTTCTCTTTCTCTTCCCCTTCAGATCATTACAGAGTTAATTGAAAGTGTAAGATGTGACTGTGCAAGGGTTACATTCCTAACGAAGTGCAGAAATGGATTTACACAGGTATTGCAGTGCTTGTGCAAATGTCATAACCTGAGAATAAGATGAAGTTCTGTTCCCTACCAAAGGATACCAAGCCTTTGTACACTATGTACAGGGAACTTTCTCTGTTTCTCAAATTTTTCTCAAATTTGCTTGACAGTCTGAAGAGTTTGTTCACTTCCCCTTGGAGGTTCCAGAGGAATTTCTGAATCTCTTCTCTCTGTTCGCCCAGAATAAACTTGGAAAACATACATCTGCATAGGAACTAAGGGCCTGTCTTACTCTGGATTGGAAAAGGAGAATGATGTGACAAATAAGCAGAGAGATGAAGCAGTGGCTGCACGAAAAGGTTTCAGAACAGTGTAGCCAAAGATGACGTGGTTAATTTCATATTTTGGGAGAATTACTGACTAATGGAATGCAGAAATGCTTCCACTAAGGAAAGTGAGGCATTGTGGGGTTATGGACAGTTGCAGGACTGGCACCCCTGGATCATCATTGTAACCTTGCAGGGGTTAACAGGTGGAGGGATTCTGCTATTCTGTAAACCTTCTTGACAAAATATTGCAAGGCTAAAGCAAAGCTAAGTGCAAAGTAGAGGAGAAAGTACCCACAGAGGAAGAGGCCATAAAACTTTCCACTTCGGCAATGAGGGAAGGCAGAACAGCTTGGCACAGCCCTTTACAAAAGATCATTCTTGAGAGGCACAACCTACATGAGCACAAGTGTTCTAGCCATGGTGTCAGTCGTTAGAGAAAGGTGGCATTTAAGAGAAAAGTTTAGTATCAAAAAAAGTTTAGAAAAATATCTGCAACTGTGCCAGACAAAAAGTAAAACCATATTTCACAAAGTTGTAAGATCAAATACACTTAAAGATACATTGACATTATTTCTGGAGACTTAGAATGTAATTTTGACTAATGGTATGACACAACAACAATGCTAATGCTCCAGAATAATTACCTGGTTTTCTTTCCTTGTATTGTCTAGTTGTCTGATTATCTTCATGTGTTTGTTTTTCATTTGCTGCATGTCTTTTACAATCTGTAGAGGATGAAGGAAATTATCAATTCAGAGCACTAGCAGCTCCAGTTATAATGAACCATCAAACAATTTTGAGGTACATTTCTCAAAGTGACATATACAGTACAGTGAAGAGTTTGATCTTGAAAACAGATAAATAGCCAACAGGACTGCAGGTCAAAGCTTTCAGGCTTCAACAACTAGAAAATATGTTATGTTATTAAATAAAAATCTGTATATGACTTGAAATGGATTTTCTTCTCTAGTCCTAGTATTGCATCTCCACCTCTTCCTTTTTACTATAGTGATCTGAATTGAATACGGAAGACACAGTCATTACAATTACTCTGAAGTTCTTGAAAAACAGCATTGTGAAGCTTATTACTGAGAAAAAAAGTGGGAAAAAAAAAAAGGTAGGCAGTGAAGAACATTGCATTTTTGCATTTAAGAGTTAGATAACACAAACTGGTTACAGAATACACTCAATTTTATTTTGTATTCCATTAAAATAATTTGAAAACCTGCAAAACTGATATAACTTTAAGGTGTACTACAGGCATTTATCATGACTAATGAAAACAGATATATACATAAAGGAGTGGCAAAGTGACCTTTTTCCTGTTTGAAAATGAGTCATTTAAGCTTAAAATTGCATCAGGAGCCTTAGTGACTCCGTTTTATTAACATTGTTTCTAATCCAATTCATAATAGTCACAAAAGGAAAATTCCACTATCTCCCATCCTAGTTTCTGCTGTCCACTTTTCTTTTGACATACTTGTCTGGTAGGTGCAATGTCAAATTACACAACACTGATACTTGTGCATCTTAAATGAGGCTAACAGATACTGCTGGATGAATTACAGCAGTAATGAACATGAAACAAAAATGAAAAAGGAAAAATCTCAGATTTTTTTGTGGTGGCTAATGCATTATTTTTAAACAGTTGTGGTTGTTAGCATTGATCTATGATGACAGATTAAATCTTTGTGAGTATTTACAAGCAGTTAATTTGGGAGTGAAAAATCTTACTATCTCACACTGTCACAGTTCAAATGATATAAAAGTAGCAGAGTAGCAATGTGGTATTGAAATATACTGTCCTATTTACCCCCCATCAAAAACACTATTGTAGAAGTAGAGGAATTTTAAAGAGACACAATTAAAAGGTTAAGACACAAGAAAAGGCTCTTCTAGGAGAAGACTAAAAAGATCGAGACGTGTTTATCCCTTTTATCACCCACAGAGCTCTGAATCGTCTTAACTAGATTGCTTCAGGTATTTGAACTTGTTTCTTACACCTAGCTCAGGGATCTGTGTCCTGTACCACAGAAGTCACCACAGAACTTTTTTGATGCATAATAAAAGAACAAGAGTACAAGAGCATATTTAATGGAATAAATAAACCAATGAAACCAATAAAACAGGAAATATATATATACATGGACACATATACACACAGATATTGCATAATATTAAATACACTGGCTAAGCAGAAAATCCAAAGTTATGCTAGTTACTGGTACCAGAAATATTGCAACAGCAACAAAACCTCACACTGCAAGTCAAAAGCCACTTTCAACAATCAAGAAACATGGTGAAAAATATATGGGAAGGCAAGGATTTTCTCCATATACAGTTACATGGAGTCTTTTATCTTTAGACACCTACCTGGAACAGGCAAATTTAAGCAACTTTATATCTTAAGATGGCATTTCCATTTTAATGTTTGTATTTTTATGTCAATATTCAAAATTTAAGTGCAGGCTTCCAAATGTGAAGAAGAAACCTACTAAGCAGTAAGATTGCGTGAATTTAATTAATATGACAAAAATTATCATCACAATTCATTTAGTATATCCTATGAAAAAAGACACTTAATTCAATTGTCAATTTTTTGTATTGTAAATTATTCATTCATGCTGGGGCTTTTTTTTTTGGGGGGGGGGAGGGGGTGTTTGTTAGTTGTTTTTTTTTTACCTTGATGATATATAATATAGCTAACTTGTATGGAATATATGGCACTTCTTCGGTTGTACATTCCTCCAACTCAGTTGCTTTGTGGTCAGCATCAGAACAAACTCCAGATGTGTTCAGATGATCTACTGTATAACAAAAATGACTTTATCAACTTGAAGTATAGAACTAAAATGCACAGCAACTCCAGATGTACATATTACATTTTAAAATTTTTATTAGAGATATGAAGTATAGTTTTAAAACAAAGAAAATGGATCTTTGGGAGAAGAATTTTAGCAACTCTGACTTGTCAGCTTTAATCTATGGACACCATCACACATAGTTATGTGGTTTGACAATTACTTGTCCGTGACTACTCTGATGTTAATTACTTACATATATTTATGTCATTAAAACTAAAAATGAAAACTTAGGTTAAATAAAAAAATCATGCAGAAATATGCTGCCTCTTAAGAAAACTGGCTTTTATTACAGCTAAGAAGAGGGCACTTTAAAGCCTCCTTCAGAACTACCCTTTACAAGTTGTTTGATAGACCCTGTTTATATCAGAGTATGATAGAAAATTTTAAAATTTCTCTTTATCTTCCTTTTTGTTGTTTAAAAGCATATAATTACTTCCCCCCCCCCCCAATGCGATCACTCTGGCTTAACACAGTAGGTGACTTCCTATTGGAAAATTATTTTGAGTATCATAATCTTCAACTAAGTATCATAATTAACTAACAGGTGTATAAGGTCAAAAGAGACTGATCTGATTACTTAGAATGGAGACATATAAATCCAAGCTACACAACTTCATTCAAGCAGAGCTCACATTAAAAAAAAAAAAAAAATCCTCCCCATTTATGTAATGTATCATGTGTTCCAGAAAATAAGAATAATATTTGCTATATAAATATACCTTTTTCTAGAGCTCTGTTTTCACTCCATCCAATCAGGGAATTCAGAAATGACCACTTGTTTACATTCATTCCAAGCTTGTGCAGCCATGAGTTTCCCTCTCCATCTGTTAACAAAATTCAGGTACTAAAATCAGGTGAAAATCATTGCAATTCTCTGAATTCTCTTGATTTGCTAATTCATTGGATTTAAATGTGGTATCCACTAATTCTGTTGGAACAAAGAGAGTTTTAAATGAGTAAAAGGGATACAAAAGAATGAGAGATTGGGAAGTAATTGAGAATGCTACAAGCATAAGAAGGATGTAATATTTGTTTGAGATTTAAATGGTTCCACCTGATCCTGAAAATAGAGATATATTGAATCCAAAGGCTGTATTCCAGACTTGTTTCCCATCTTCTGTCAAAATCTTTTCAAAATATAATTTTGAAAAATTATGAAACAAACTGGATTTTGCCCAATATCTTTGAATATAAGTGTATGTAGGGGTGGGGAGAATCGCATTGTTAGGTGCGATATATCTGACCCAGGTGTATTAATGAGCACTCTGGATGCGTGCAAGACTCCTGCTGAGAGAAAACCAAGCCACAACACCGAACATGAGCAACTTCTTCAAGTGTTCTGGTGTGAAAGGGAGAACAGTGTCTGAAAGAAGTCTTCTGACTCTTTGAATTCGTTGAAACAATTATCAGAAATTAAGAATTTTTGTCCACTGGGGAAATCCAAATGCATAGGTACCTTTCCTGAGATCCTGAAGCAATATTCATTTACTTCCACAGTGCAGTGATTTTCTACAACCAAAGGTCTGTCCCTTCACATTGCTTTTATTGGACATATTGTAAAGAATGTACTGTTTTAAAATATAGTCTATCCAGCTACTAGATGGAATCACCAGATCCTACTCGCATACAGCTATAAAAGTCGTTTTTCAACAGCCAGTTTTGATGATTTATAAAATACATAACTAAATAAATGTGTTGAGATGAGTATCCTGAGCTCAAGTTATTCTGCTTTCTGAATTCATTATTTTCATCACTATACATTACATACATATATAGAGATCAGCTTTTGTTTTGTGAATTATGTCAGTGAAAGATGCATGTTAAATTATATATAGAACAGCTACTTTTTAAAGGACTCTGACCTCTCACATCTGCATCCTTTTGGTTCATATTTGGCTTTCTTTCCACCACCTTGGAGACTATTTGAAGCCACAGTTATTCTTGAAAAAGACCTCCACTTTTGGCAAAATCAGCCCCTAGAGCATCAGTGTGTGCAGGCCAAGAGTGTAGGGTTTATCTTTCCATCTAGGATAAAGATTAATCTTAAACCCTTAATGGAAAAGAGACATACAGATATTGTTTCCTACTGGAAAAAATGCATTACTATGTCACCTGCTGAAATGACTGCAAAGTTTCCCTTCAGTCTATAGCAGTCCATTGGGAAGAAAGATACTTGAAACTCCCACAAGCTAATTCATGAATGCTAAAAATCAGTCTACACGTCTTCTCTTTAGCTTAGCATCTCATAGAGAATGTGACTCCCCAAACTACTGAATATACCTTTTCACACCACTCTTGTGAGTTAACTCACGCAGAACTGTGGTATGGCAGGGACGAGATATCTCTAGCAGTTCTTTCCTTTTCTTTTCAATGCCATCAGTCAGACTGGCTCCCAAAACGCATTCAAACCACCACAGTACCTTGCAATTTAATCCCTTTAGAATGTAAGCTTCCTCAAACCAGAAGCCTCTCGTTTCTCACTTTGCAATTAGAATCAAAGCACATGGCACAGATTAGGCAACCACATTGCTGTTTCTGAATAATTGCAACTGTATTTTTTGGCAGTTTTTAGAGAGTCTGGTTGGTTGCACACCTTGTTTTAGAAGTAACAGATACAGAACACATAATAAATTTAGTCCTGTTCTGCTGACTTTGGTTTTAATGGATATAAAACCAATAGGCATCTCTCATACATGAGGAGCTTGAGGACCACTTCCATTATCTATATGTTGAATCATGACAGGAACTCTCCCACTTAGTCCATATTCACATTCATCCATATTCAAGCTATATCAGCACTGATGATGCAATATGGGCTATAATGCTTATGCAGTTCTGCTTCTGTGAGACTACAATATGGTAATGGGGTACCAATCTGCCCTTTTGTGGAAAACAACGAAGTACACTCTCGTTCTGAACACCTGAGGCACAAAGTACTGCTTACCCTCCTCAGGTGTGTCTTCAATCACACATGAAGAATGTTCTTGTATCTCCTCTGAATAATCAATAACACTGCCTGGTAGAGGAACAGATGGGTGAATGGTGGTGTCTGCTTTACTTTCAGGATCAATTCTTACTGAATCTTCAGGGACTTGAGAGCCTGAAGGGATAAGTCTTCGCACCCATGCTTCTGGAAAAACAAGCAAAGTAATTGTTGTTAATAAAATACTAGGAGGAGGTATTCAGTTGAGAGGCTTGAGAACAGATATCATGAAACAAGACCAGATTTATAAGATCACACCCCAAAATGAATTTAAGATAAAAATACTACAAACTGTCAACCAATTTAGAAGTAAACCTGGATGAGTGTCTTAGAAATTGATCAGATCAAACCCATAGTTTTGGGTCTTTTCTTTGTGTCTCATTTGAAATCTAATATGATTTGGTGATTTAATCTTGGTTTGTAAAACTGTCAGATTTAGCTGAATTGGCAAACACATCAAAGTCCATGAAATAAAGATTCCAGAACTCACCATCTTCTACCCTGAATAAAACCTGCTAAGTCTCATGCAGTTTCTGCCCCAAAGCATATCTCAAACAAATTCCTCCATGTGTAGCTCTTGGCCAGCTTTTGTTTCTGGATCTCTTTAAGATGTCTACTCTTTTGTTATGACCAATTTCCACTGTGTCCCCACAAAATATTTTTCTTTTTGCTGAATTTCAAATAAACCAAAAAGATCTATTGGCGGAAAGCCTTCCATTTCTTTTTCACCTTGCCAGCCTCATAACTTCCATAGAGAAAGACACTGGTTTTCCAGCTCTTCACAGTGTATGGAACAGCTAGACAAAAACTCCCATATGAGGAAGAAAATAAATACTTGATTCTGAACCTGAAATATAAAAGATAGGCTTTTCAGGAAGCAAGCGGAACACATGCACAGGAATTAAAATCTAGGTGACAATAAGTTCAGCAACTGAACTCAGGTCATTACAGAGTTTCCAACTATCTAGCTGTGGGTCTCACCATTGATACTTGCTCACTGCCTGTCAACATTACAGTAAAAAGCCTAAAGCCTTTGAAAACGTGGCTTATGCACACTGAAAAGACCTTAAAATTACATTTCCAGAAGTAACAGAGGTCATCAAGAATTATGATGTTGGCAAAGTAATTACTGCAAGTAACATGGACTGGTTGAAATTGTGTACATCTAATGAGGCTGACAGAATGTTTTCATACAACAGTTTGAGAAATGCAGCTTGAGCAGGGATTGTGCTTCCTAAGGATAAAGGATCCTCACCTGACCTTCTTCTCTGTCCTTTTGTAACGCTCTCTTCAAAGTATTCCTGAGTTCCTTTCTCATGAAAAAAATCATAAGAAATTTAATTACCCTCTTTCTTGTCTGGGTGCTTTTCTTTTCAGAGTGGAATCTATTGCAGGTGACTACAGAACACTGAAATACAGCACACCAGAGCAGTTGTTAAAAATACCACTCACTACTCCATCTTGCAAAGAGCTTCTCAGATTGCCCTTTTACCCTCATGCATCTGTGTATCTTGTAATAGCTGCAGCTCTCCATTTTTATACAGAAGGTGTAGCTTAAACTCAGATTCACCTGTAGCCTGCACAGCAGGCTCCAATGCCAACAGACTTTTAATTTTATTTTTAATGCTTTATCAGGGTAAATAAGTAATTATTCCTCTCTCTGTATCCCTTTCCTGTAATACATACTTTTTTCTTCGTTATGCATAAGTGGTAGAAATGAAGACCTTTTTGAGACATGAGAAAGGTTTATCACTGTTGACCAAAATTTCTAGGGAGAAAACTTTTGTCTCCCAGGGTTTCATTACAAGACTTTATCACTTCCCCTAGACAGACTAAGTTCAGCAGTGAATTTCTTGCCCCTCTACTATTTTATCTCATTAATTAGCTTCACACTTCTCAAGAATCATATAGGTTTTTCATCAATAATGAAAAAGAAACAGCCTTTACTGTGTTCTGCTAGATATTTTTTTTTTTCCCCTGGTGATTTTGGGCCACCAAAAACTCAAGATAATTGTATGATGTTTCAGTTTAATATATTTAATAACAATAATTGCACTATAAGAAAGTTCAAGCTGGTTTCACTAATCCTTTCCTCCCACCATCACCACAGTTGGGAACTTTTTTTATGTTTCCCCAATCAATTTGCTCAGTAGCACTAGCCAAAGAAACAGCACAAGAATATGTTTCTATATAGATACCAGCTTCTGTTGTGGTTTAACCCCTGTCCCACTAGCAAGTAGGCAGGTGGGTCACAAGAAATTGGGAAGGGACACAGTGACAGAAACAGAGAAGGCCATGACACTGTGTAAGCACTGCTCAGCGATAACTAAAACATTTTGTGTTGTCAACAGTGTTTTGGTCGCAAATCCATAGCACCATACAGGCTGCTATGAAGAAAATTAGCTCTATCCCTGCTAAAACCAGTACAGCTTCCAAGTAGCCTGAAATGTAGGTGATATTAGGCTGGGAGTTGAGCAAAAACTTATTGAAGCTGGAAGGATAACAAAGGTTTTTATCCAAGTCACGTGTAATAAGCACTTGAACTTATCTATGCAATAAGAAAGTTAAAGCATAAAAACTGTCCAGAAAACAAACTTATGTAAGCTCTAGTGCTATCTGAGTGGGAAGGTTTGATGAAGGCTACATACAAATACAGTATTGTTTGATGGTACTGGCTATGAGAGAGAGACTGAGAAGCACTCTCACTCGCACACAGAAGCACTGTTGGAAGAGTGAAGGAAGCACCAAAGAAATGTTTATAAATACGTTTTAAGCTAAGATTAAAGGTGAGAGCAGCTTTTGAGTATAGCATTTACTAGTAAGAGGCTTGTATCTGTAAAGAGAAAGCTGTCATATGTTTGATTCTACTGTGGTTGGGATACAAACAAGGATTTTTCACACTCCCTTTTAATAAATAAGATTACACTATAAAGTACCTTAATCTATCATCAGTTTCAGCTCTGTACCTCAAATAATAGTGATTTAGAAGGAAAGGACTAAACTTAATAAGCTTTGATGATCTTTCATTCATGTAATCAGGATGCTTCTTATTTTGACTGACGTCGAAAGTCCTTATTCCTTTATGGCCAGGCTAACTGGCCTGCAATCTAATAGAAGTAATTCTCAGAAATCTTCATCTCGTGATCAGAACTTAGTCTAAATGAAAGTACTTTCACAATTCAAGAAGGTACCTAGTAAAATTCTTTCAGACTGTAAGATCTTCATTAGGTAAGTGTCTTCCTTTGTACTTGGAAAGAGCCTCACCACATAAAATAAATACAAACCCACATAGTTTTACTGACAGTGGACTCTACCCTAATATTTCCCTTGTAAGTAGGGGATTCCACCAAAGACTTCTCAAAAGAAATATCTATGCTTGATCTTGCAGAGCAGGACTTTTGATAGCAGATGCAGTGAAAAAATACCTGCTTCATCTGTATAGTAAGAGTGCAGACAGTAATCAATAATATAATATTAGAAGTAATTTGGAGTTTTATTTAACTTGCAGTCATTTATAGTATTTTAGACATAGCATAACTAGCTTTGGGGTTTGGAGTGGAGGATTGGATCATTCTACAAAGCTACATTTTACCATCCCTTCCTTCCCTGAGATATTGTCTATTTCTGCCTAGCATTATTTAAGATGTAAAAGGAAAGACTTATAATTTGAGAAATGGAGATAAACAGATTCCTTGGAGTACAACCTGGATAGATTTGTTTTCTATTAAAAAGGTTTAATAGAACCCCCCATGGCAGGTGAGTCAGACTACATGATCTTCAAAGGTCCCTTCCAACCCAAACCGTTCTATGATTCTATGGTTAATTTTCATGTCACCCTCACTCCCAAAAGTGGATCTCAATATGTTACTTCTTTTCACCTTTAACTCCCTGATCAGACTGTTTCCATGTTCAAGACTATTTTTTAAATTTAGAAAGACTATTTTTTAAATTTAGACCGATATCATTTTTACATAAAAGTTTTAATTTTCATGTAAAGTTTTAGTTCCTCTGGTAATACAGGAACTTTCTTCATGTCTTCCATCCATGGAAATTTAGCACACAGCACTCTTGTCACTCATTCTCTCAAGTGTTAGCTTGTTGTCCTGTGTGTACCTAAAACTGCTAAACGTTTGATGAGAAACACAAAATGTTCTCACATTCATAATCCTCACACTGAAGTGTAAATATGCACCTTGTGCAGTCTGCACGGAAAACAATGATCAGTCATCCTCAATGCAGATCATAATTTTGTAACCAGCTATCTCAGGAAGGAAGAACACCTGTCTGCGGCTACATCTTCACTGGGATGGTTAGGGGACTTAGGTGGCAGGCTGTGCTGAGAAACATATCTGCTTGGTTGAGATGAAATCTTAATTTATACTTTAAAACTGATGCCTGAGAAGCACAGAGGGTTTTTTTTTTTTTTTTTTTTTTTTAATTAGAAGTCACAATTTAAAATAGGAGCAGTCAGTCTCCTGGTTTATAGCATGCTTGGTTTATAGCTAGGCCATTCCCTGTTGATATTTTATGCTTAAGAATTAACAATGCACTTCAGATGCAGTTGTAGCTGAAAATAGCTGATCCCCTATCATGTTACTTCTGTGCTGTTTCATGCCAAGTCCAATAAAATTTACTAAATTTACTAATTTGCTTTAACATCTAGAGGTATCCAGCATAAATTCTGAGGTCTGTCTTGTAGCTTTATTGCATCCCACATGTTTCACCATTTAGCTATTTTTTTGCTATGGTGAATTCTATTTTACGCCTTGCACCAACATATACTGCTTTGTGACAGTTCTTTTCTTTTTATAGAAGTGGCCAGTAGCAATTCTGAAAGATGGACAGAAAGAGATGTATCTTCATAATACTGCTTAAAACAGGCAAACAAGATGGAAGAGGACCACTTATTTTGGGGGATGTAACTCCAAAGTCTCATAGCTTTTATCTTTTTTTTTTCCCAGTGCCAGAGAGTTTTTTCCCTAAAAAAATAAACACATCAAAGCATGCCAGCTTTGATGGAAAAACATGATTCTACAATATATCATTATTATTATATTATTATTTTTATATTGCCTTCTAAGGACACATTTTCCTCATGCTGTAAAAGTATTTGCATATTATAATCTGCATTTGTAAGTGATCAAAACAAAGTAAAACATAAAAAATACCATTGCACTGCACTCTCAATTTCCTCTTTCCTCTTAACAAATCCCTCCTGAAAAGAGATTAAAGAAAAGACAAAGCAGATGTGCCATGTTGTGCATCATTACATAAAAAGAATGTTTCAGAGAATCTCAGAGAAAAGGCAACTGGTCTGGCACTTCTTTTCTTTGCAGTCATGGAGTATTCCTTATGTTTTGCATCCTTAGTAGTAACTTAGTTGAAAGGTATAAATGCTGCTAGTGTAGTTACAGGAATATTCTACCAAAAGGAAAAGACAATTTATGACAAGCAAGTTGTGCCTGATTGCTCGTTAGAGTAATTTTAATACAGAATTGCAGGCAATGGTACATTTTGCTACAGTATTTTAATTTCATATTGACTAATAATCAGCTTTTTTTGCCAGGAGCAATCATCCAGTAGTACTCAGTTATCGGAGAAAATATACAGATTTAAACCTCAAAACTGTGTGTACTGCAGAACTTCTAAGATAGTGGCAATCAGTCCAAATGAAACACAAAAGAAAAATTGTAGTCCTTTCATTGTACCAAAAATACAACCTGGATAATGCATACATGCACATGAATCCTGTTGGGTTTTGTTTTTTTTTTTTCATTATAAAATCAAAATCTTCAAGATAACATTGACGAATATTCTGAAGAGGAGACATTCATGTGTAATGTCTCTTCCAGCAACCACTTCCTTTTGTGAGACAGAAGAAGGGAAAAAGATGGAAAAAAGATGCAAGAAGGAAACCTTTTTTTGACTGTATTGGGAATGTTTTCAATCCAATCACTGTCCTAAGGCAGTGTAACATAAATCTAGAGTTATTTGCTCTGACTGTATCTAATCGCTGGCAGCTATGGTCTGAGGGAAAACAGAAAGGGCTATGTGAAGGGCATAACTTCTGTCCAGAAAAGGCTGATATCTGTTAAGACTAATTATTTAATAAATGTAATTTTTGCCCTGTACAATAAATATAAAACCTAAGAATTTAACGTAAGTCGGTCACAAAGTCCAGATACAATGATTAATATTTTATTTGTCCATATTAACATCATATGAAGATATACTGTTATCTTTTGAGAAAATTGCCATCACCATCAACTTAAATATTTCTAAGTGCATCTTTATATCATCTGTTTTACTTCTCAGGAAATTCTTTCCTTCCTAGTCAGTAAAAATTAGTCTATGACAAAAATTCTCATTCTCTGCGTGTAAGATTTTTCCATTGCCTATTGAATTGTGCAATATATTTACAGAGTTTACATGTAACTCCAGGTTTATCTGTGAGTTTACTGAATGGAAAAGGGGTAGGACGAGATGACCAGTTCTGATATAATTATAGGCACATCAGAGCATTACCCTCAAAATGCTGCTATGCTCAGGATCTCAATAGCAATAGGCATTTTACAGGATCAGACCTTGTGAAATGGGAGCTTCATGCCCAGAAATACTGCATGCCAACTTTATCACTGAAACAAGCTTTGATGCAAAAGCATAGAGGCTTTGGGGTTAGATAGTGTATGTAAAGCTAGGGAGGTCTGCAGTTTCCTTGAAGTAAGAGTAGCTGTAATTTGAGGCAACATGCACACAAGTAGTCCTCATGAAGTTACAATTATTGTATTTCTAATGATCACAAGCAATACACAAAAAGCATTGGCAGGTCAAACATCATGTGGCATGGTTGTCCCATAATACAAACATCATGTGGCACGGTTGCCCCATAATACAAACATCTGAGCATGAGAACCTGCCTCAGGCCTATGCATGTCTTGCATTATTGTAACTAGCTTCAGAAAATTTCATAGACAGACCTATGCTACATCGTAGTAAGGAAATTGGCTCATGGGTAAGCACCACAGCATGGAAAGTTTTAGCATGAGAAGCAATGCAGAAAGGGGTGCCATTGGGCTGAGCTTTCCTCTGTGTGTGCTAATCCACTGAAGCATAACCTGATATTCAACTTCCTAATCTCCAGTGGAACGAGAACATAAGTGCTTGCCTTAGCTTTTTGAATAATGCACATTTTAGAGTAGATATCTCTTTCGTGCTGGTAAAAATTTCTGTTCTAGGTCCACTCTGAACTCTGTTATGTGTTTAATGTCCCAGTATCCCCACTCAAGATTCTGATTTTGATAAGCTAACACTCTCCTTGTACATTTTCTGGTGAAAATTTTGTCAGAAGAGTCAGTTCTAATTTCACAGGTTTTTTTCTGATTTAATTCTGGATCAGATACCAGAAGTAATCAGAAAAACAAGAATCATTGTTCCAACATCCTAATGAGATTGTATCTAAGTGACAGAAAAAACCTCACAAATAAAGCAGTAGCAAAATATCTTTCTTTGGTTCCTGATTTTGGATCATTGGGAGGTTTTACTTAAATTTCCTAAAGAATTAAAAGTTTAGCAGTCAATACCCTGAGTAACTTCAATTCTCATCAACTTCAGTAGGAGCTGAATTAATGTAGTTCTCTCCTGGCACCTCACCTCTCAGATTCTTATGCAGCTGACATTGTTGAATCCTGCAAATTTTATGGGCAATTATTTCTTGAGTTCTGAAATTTGCTAACCACAAAGCAAAGAGGATTGTATCTTGAATCAGTTACTTCTACTGAATGCAGTATCAGTTTGAGACCTAAAAAAACCCTCTTGGGTCTTCCTTTTCTCATCTTTGGAAAAGAAAAAGAAAAGTGATACAAGGATTGTTTCTTTACTACTATGTAATTAAGTTTATTTTCATAGAGTTACAAAACGGCAAAGCCCCATGAAAATTTCTCTGTTCTAGTATTTGAAATAGTAGTATGGCTTGTTAACAGAGGTATGATATCTTTCTCTTTAAACTGTTCTGAATCTTATAGATCAGTCACTTTTCTACAGCTGGAGTCACTGAATTATTAGGTGTCAAACTAACCTTGGGGGAAGGTGGAGTCGTGTTTAACAGGTGTGTTATGTATAGTTTTAGGGCTACTGCAATGTTATTACTGATGTTCACATAGGTGACAGGTATACTCATGTTCTGTCCCAAAACTACCTAGGGACCCACCTAGATTGGCTAGTTGCAGCAAGTCGAGCATTTAGTCACTGAAACAAATACTATTTCATACAGTGTCATAATTTTCCACTCAAGCGGCACGGTGACTGCTAACACACAGTTGTCTGACCATAATACACAAAGGTGTAGCTGGCACATGAAAACAATTGGGCCAGGGACTATTGTAGGATATGCTAAAGCCCTGGATGGAAAGACAAGTTACCCCGTTAGTCTGCTGAACTCAAAGATACTTGGTCTATCACAATGTCAATGTGCCAGTCAGTCTCATTCTAAGGTCATATCTGAAACTAGCTATTGGTATGACACAGCTAAAGTCTACGCTTCCAAATGCTCTTTTCTCTTTCCCTCTCACTCACACATTGAAATATAAAAAAAGAATGGTTGAGAATTTGCTTGGACCCCTGGACTTAAACTAGGAAAGAATAGACTAGCTTTATAAAGAAGCTAGACGGGTATCAGTAATGTTCCAAAAGTCAGATATGTGCTGTTGGCTCAGCCACACTACGTCCAGTCTAAGGGACAAGAGACCTCAAACCTGCAGTCCCTTTTTTTGTGGCCTACCAGAGGTTTCCAATCTGGTGATTCAGACCATCAGCCAAATGGGACAGCTTGACATGTTTTTCTCAGGCTGCGCTTCAATGGGTTATATCTTATTGCTTAAAAAGTTTGGTGGATAATTAATAAACCCCCACACCTCCATTATAATGGTGCCATACACCTTTTAATAGTTTTCTAACCATTTGGTGTGTGCAAATGTTTACAAAAAAAAGAGGCTAGTGATATCTGTTTTGCTTTGGCTTCTAGCAGCAGGAGAAACAGAATTCTTCTTCTTCTTCCAGAACCAGGATTGTGATGGCAGGGGAATACTTTCTTCAGAATAGGAATATTGGTCTAAGTAAAAGTGAAACAAACAAACAAACAAACAAACAACAAAAAATAGGAACAGAAAAACCCCCAGCAAATCACATATTCTGAAAAAGTAATTCTCATTCCAGTGGTTAGTGGAGCTTTTTGTTAAAAAAATAAAACAAAACAAAAAAATATATTCAGTTTATATGCATAGTACAGATAGCAATGCATCTAAGACAATTTAGGAAAGATCATCAGGAACTCCTATTTATCATATGTTATAGTAAAAGAAATAAAGTAAAGTAAAAGTCATACTCTCTAGTATTTAAAGTAGATTATTTAAAGAAAATGTCCATAGAGACAGATTAAGATCAGTCATTTTATTATGATACATTGTGTTCATGATCTGCATGTGGTCAAGAAAAAAAGTGTTGTAACCTCACATAGAGCTTTTATATCTTTGGGCCAGTTTTAATATAATGTCTCAGTATTCAGCCCACAGTTTGTGGGATGTTTTACATCGAGTATTGCCAGCTACAGCATTAATTAATTTAATGCCTTTCAGATGAAAAAAAAAAAAAACCACTATAGAAATTCTTAGGATATTAGGGATTAAGAGTCATCTCACAGATGTATAGGGTTGCTTCTCTGGAGATTCCCTGCACAACGAATTCTAATGAGTCTTGGTACTTTAATGCTAACTGCAATACCAATGTTGCATGCTAAGTGTCATATAAGATACAGGGAAACAGCTAAACCAGTCCTCTGCTCTCAAAATCAGAGTGTGCTTTCCTTGGCTTCTGGTTACACTTAGAGCCAATACAGACCAGCTCTGATAATGGGGCTCTGAGAGTCTCTGTAAATCGGATACGTAATTCATTCAAATTGCAAATTTTGCAAGCATGTTACATGGCTGGGAACTGCTGGAACACAAAGCACAGCTTATTCTACTGAGAGGTGCTCCAGACATCAAAGAAAGGATGCTGTAAAGGGGTGGAGAAATCAGCCAGGTTTGTATGGTATCTTTCCTTGACTCTGCAAATGCAGTATTTAAATCAATAATGCACACAGTTCAATTATTCATGCGTCTCACTATATGAGTATGATAAACCCCACTATGCAAGAAACAGATATTTCAAGGCTATGGCAGAAAAAGAAGAGGGAAAAGCAAGAATATCTTTGTGTCTGTTTCTTGTTAATAGTATTTAACAGCTATTGTGTGTCTTATTGTATGACCCATTGTATGTTAAGGTATAGAACACTGCAATTTTCATCAAAATGGCAAAATAGTGGAGTGACTTTTAGCATTCACAACAATTTCTCAAACCCCGCCAGGGCAGGAATTTGTTGAAATCTGTGATTTGTGAGTAGCGATTGGGGCAAATTAACTTAGTGCTAGGTCTGGGCCCCACCCCTGTGTTGTGAGCGATACCTCTAATTTTACCCACTCATTTTTAGGGAGGTAGCAGTATCTCACAAAAAAGGTTGTCTGCAATGACAGAAGAATATATATAATATATAAAACAAATGTTCTTTTAATAACTTTCTATAGGGGGGCTGTCTGAGAGTAAGCTTCTGTATTGCTCCTTGTTACAGGACTGTTCTACCGATGCACAGACTCTCTGCTATTCAATATTGTCCATAATGCAAGTGCATACACTAGGCTTTCTTACAAAAGCATCAATGGGCTGAATGGAGCTTGTCCTCTGTGCTCTGATGCAAGACAAGGAAGGATAGTGAGAGAGAGGACTTTCAGGGTTGGTGGGAGTGTCTTTAAAGTATGGTTCAATAGAAGTGACATTGTGAAAGAGAAGACGACTGTTTCTTTGACTTGGGCGGATGTACAGCGTGTTTTCCCCTTTATTATGTGGAAAATGAGGTATGAAACTTGATGTGGATAAAGAACAACTGTGCTCCCAGTGCCCTGAACAAATGGGCACAGATAATCAAGACCACATTGTTTCCCCTTGTTGCTTACAAAAAAGTGCAAAATGTCATTTTTATTGCTGCTGCTGATCATTCATACAAGCAGCCTAGTAATAGAGTGTAGTTGCAATATTCAGAGAAGCTGGGTGGTTAGAAATGGGCCTTTTGGGTCCTCTTTTCTTGTTTGTGGATGGAATAGTAGCTGCCTCTCCTATTTACCTACAGGTTGGATGCCTTTAGTAGTCTGGTCCTTCTTTCTCATTGAGCACTGCATCACATTGATATCACCTTGTTCTATGATATTTAAGCCTGTATTTATAGCAATGATTGCTGTTATATGAATTCAGTTTTTGTATTGTTAATATGAAGATTCATCCTCTGAGAAGGATATCTTTTATAACTCTATCCCATCCCCTGAAAGTAACTTAACAATGAAATCTAAAAGTATTTTACAGGTACAGGTTTGTTTACAATGTCACAAGCTACAGCTCAGATTTTTTCCAGATGAAAATGCAATATGCAAACTTTTTCTTCTTATTCATTCTGGTCAAACCACATTTTTTTCTCTAACATTCTCAGGTTACACTGCCTGAAGCAACAGCCTTGCCCAATGGCATTGCCTAACAGAGTTGACAATCAAGTGTTGTTTAACTTGTTATTCTTAACTTCTGCTGTGAGGGAAGGTTACACAGTCAATCAGTTGACTTCTCCTTTTAACATTAAAAATCCTTAATTATCCTAATATAGTATATTGGCATGAAGAAGAACGTATACAGAAGTTATCAACTGATACTTGGAAACTTGGAACAAAACTTTGATGTCCACAGGTAATATTACACCTTGTTACCACAGACAGCAAGGCTTCTTCTTGCTGTATTTTGTCCATGTTATCACTATTTTCCTCTTGAAAATCAAAGTAAAGGCACATATTTCATACTATAAGCCACAGAAGTACTAAAGCAAAGATGAGAATCTAGAATTAGTTTTCCTTGGAAAGCTATGTGCGTTTGTATGTTTATTTATAGACATAGCTATTCCATTCATATTGGTTAGACTTGATATTCCATGGTATTCCCAATCTTTCCTCATTCATTAGTCAGCTGCCTGAGAATACAAACAGATCACAATGCCCCACTAGTGGAGTGCTATTCATCTCTACATCAGCCGTGGCAATCTTCCTTTGATTTTAATCTTCAGTAATGCATTTAATTTTTAAGCACAATGCTTGAGAAGTATATTTGACATCTGAGAAAAAAATTACTTTTACTAATATGTATGGGAAGGGTTCAAATATGTTCATTAATATTAGGTAAGAGCGGACTGTTCCCTCATGATTCATGGACAAGATCTGCAAGTTGCACAGAAAATACCACAAATCTTCCTCATCTTTCCATCACACAGCTTTTCAGCAGCCTGCTCCCTAAGGTGGGGCAAGGGAAACCATCCTGCTTTTATTATAGTCTTTGCATAACTGTTCATTTATTCTTTAATTACACACCCTTGAAAAGCACTCACAGAATCTGGCCTTCTGCTTTCACTTATCTAAACCCCTAAATGCATATGCAATGGGATCAATGAGAGCTTATGGGTCAGAATTGAAGGGAAGGCAGGGACAGGTGACATTACGGTGGGGGTCTGCTACAGGCCACCTGACCAGGAAGACCGAGTGGATAAGGCACTCTATAGGCAGATAGGAGCAGCCTCACATTCACAAGCCCTGGTCCTCATGGGGGACTTCAACCACCCTGACATCTGTCGGAGGGACAACACGGCAGGGCATAAGCAATTCAGGAGGTTCCTGGAATGCGTCGATGACAACTTCCTCCTCCAAGTGGCAGAGGAGCCAACGAGGAGAGGTGCTATGCTGGACCTTGTTCTCACCAACAAGGGGGGGCTGGTGGGGCATGTGAAGCTCAAGGGCAGCCTGGGCTGCAGCGACCACAAAATGGTGGAGTTCAAGATCCTTAGGGCACTGAGGAGGAGGGTGCACAACAAGCTCACTACCCTGGGCTTCAGGAGAACAGACTTTGGCCTCTTCAGGGATCCGCTTGGTAGAATGCCATGGGACAAAGCCCTGGAGGGAAGAGGGGCCCAAGAAAGCTGGTTAAGATTCAAGGGTCACCTCCTTCAAGCTCAGGAGCGATGCATCCCAACAAAGAGGAAGTCAGGCAAAAACGCCAGGAGGCCTGCAGGGATGAACAAGGAGCTCCTGGACAAACTCAAAGACAAAAAGGAAGCCTACAGAGGGTGGAAGCAAGGACAGGTAGCCTGGGAGGAATACAGAGAAATTGTCGGAGCAGCCAGGGATCCGGTCAGGAAAGCTAAAGCCCTGGTAGAATTAAATCTGGCCAGGGACACCAAGGGCAACAAGAAAAGCTTCTGTAGGTACATGGGGGATAAAAGGAAGACGAGGGAAAATGGGGGCCCTCTCCGGGCCCACCTCCCGGGAGACCTGGTTACCCGGGACAGGGAGAAGGCGGAGGTACTCAATGGCTTTTTTGCCTTGGTCTTCACCGGCAAATGCTCGAGCCTCACCGCCCAAGCCACAGAAGGCAAAGGCAGGGACTGGGAGAATGAAGAGCCACCCACTGTAGGAGAAGATCAGGTTTGAGACCATCTAAGGCACCTGAAGGTGCACAAGCCCATGGGACCCGATGAGATCCATCCATGGGTCCTGAAGGAACTGGCAGATGAAGTTGCTAAGCCACTACCCGTTGTATCTGAGAAGTCGTGGCAGTCCGGAGAAGTTCCCACTGACTGGAAAAGGGGAAACGTAACCCCCATTTTTAAAAAGGGAAAAAAGGAAGAGCCGGAGAACTACAGGCCAGTCAGTCTCACCTCTGTGCCTGGGAAGATGATGGAACAGATCCTCCTGGAAGCTATGCTAAGGCACATGGAGGACAGGGAGGTGAGTTGAGACAGCCAGCATGGCTTCACCAAGGGCAAGTCCTGCCTGACTAGGGAAGGCCTTCTCTGATGGAGTGACTGCATCAGTGGACATGGGAAGGGCTACAGATGTCATCTATCTGGACCTCTGTAAGGCCTTTGACACGGTCTCCCACAGCATCCTTCTCTCTAAACTGGAGAGGTATGGATTTGATGGGTGGACTGTCCGGTGGGTGAGGAATTGGTTGGATGGTCCCATCCAGAGGGTAGTGGTCAACGGCTCAATGTCCAGATGGAGATTGGTGATGAGTGGCGTCCCGCAGGGGTCCGTATTGGGACCGGTACTGTTTAATATCTTCATCAATGCCACAGACTGTGGGATCAAGTGCACCCTCAGCAAGTTTGCAGATGACACCAAGCTGGGTGGTGCGGTCGACACGCCAGAGGGACGGGATGCCATCCAGAGGGACCTGGACAAGCTGGAGAAGTGGGCCCGTGTGAACCTCGTGAGGTTCAACAAGGCCAAGTGCAAGGTCCTGCACGTGGGTCGGGGCAACCCCCAGTATCAATACAGGCTGTGGGATGAAGGGATGGAGAGCAGCCCTCCCGAGAAGGACCTGGGGGTACTGGTGGGTGAAAAGCTGGACATGAGCCAGCAATGTGCGCTCGCAGCCCAGAAGGCCAGTCGTATCCTGGGCTGCAACCAAAGAAGCGTGGCCAGCAGGTCGAGGGAGGTGATTCTGCCCCTCTACTCTGCTCTGGTGAGACCCCACCTGGAGTACTGCGTCCAGCTCTGGAGCCCTCAGCACAAGAAAGACACGGACCTGTTGGAGCGGGTCCAGAGGAGGGTCACAAAAATGATCAGGGGGATGGAACACCTCTCCTATGAGGAAAGGCTGAGAGAGTTGGGGTTGTTCAGCCTGGAGAAGAGAAGGCTTCGGGGAGACCTTATTGCAGCCTGTCAGTACTTAAAGGGGGCTTATGAAAAAGATGGCAGCAGACTTTGTAGCAGGGCCTGTTGCAACAGGACAAGGGGGCATGGCTTTAAACTAAAGGGGGGTAGATTTAGACTAGATATAAGGAAGAAATTTTTTACGCTGAGGGTGGTGAAACACTGGCACAGGTTGCCCAGAGAGGTGGTGGATGCCCCATCCCTGGAAACATTCAAGGTCAGGTTGGACGGGGCTCTGAGCAACCTGGTCTAGTTGAAGATGTCCCTGCCCACGGCAGGGGGGTTGGACTAGATGACCTTTAGAGGTCCCTTCCAACCCAAACTATTCTATGATTCTATGATTCTAAAGTCTCAAACTAAAAATGACTGTAGATGCTGATTATTTTAATTTTTGAGGCCCAACCTTGGTTACCTGCTAGACCCCAGATATGGCCACTCCAGGGTGTATATAAAAAAAAATGAAGTTTGAACGCTCACAATAGCATCTGGTAAGAGATATTCTATATAACAGGAATGATTTTAAGAGTACAGGTGCAATTTAAGGACAATTTTAAGATGTCACCATTAGGATACATGCTATCTCTGTGGCAAATCTAGTAGGTAAACCACAAAATTTGGCAATATACACTTTTTATCCTTTTGTTGTGGCGTTCTGTTCTCTCCTTTGAGGCAGAATCCTCTGGTAAAATTATTTGCCTTGCAAATGATTTTTTTCAGCAAACAGGAGTTAAGATTTCAGGGAAGAAATAAGCACCAGGGACCGGAGAATTTGAGCAAAGGTCTAAGCTTTCAAGAAAATATTCCTAAATAAAATACATCATGGAAAAGAAAGTAGCACTAACTACTTCAGCCATTTTTTATCACTGTTCTAATATCTTGTTAAGTGTCCTTTTAGTTAGCATGCTTTCTCCTTAAAGTCCAACTGAAACTCCTTTCCCTTACGTTCATTGCTTCCTGTTCTACAACCAAATTGAAGACTTTTGAAGACTTCTGAACTCATTCTTCTGAGAAAGAACTTAAAGGTTCTTCCATTATTAGACCACTAAACCCACTTTTCAGTCTTTCACCAGAAGCCACTTTCATTAGCCCTTCGATCATTCCTTTGTACCACCTTTCTTGTTCATTTTCTGACATTGCATTTCTTGAAATGACATGCCTAAAGGGAGACACCGTACATAAACAAGAGCACACATAGTCACTTGCCGTGGCTGAAATAATACTCAATGACTTGTTGAGCTGTGGAAACTCAATCCTGCTTTTCTAGAAATTCACAAAACATTCGTAAATCCCAGAGTGGCTTTACTTAGAAGACCTTCATTTACCACACTTTTCTAAACATTTGTGAAGACGCGTACACAACTTTCCAACTAGTCACTAGCATTTGAACACACGTTTTCCTAGGTTAGCAAGACAGCTTTTGAAAAATAATTAGCTGTATTCAAAAGTATCCTCATTCACTTGTGGATCTTTTTGCCACCTAAACAGCTTAGCTCTTTTAGTATGTCTTTCATATCAGTGGGTTCTTTTTTTCCTTGACTTTCATTGACAGCTGAGGAACTTAAAAGTAGATGGTTATCCTCTTCACACTTTTCACTCACTCACTTACTTTTTTAATGTAATAGTGGCCTGGCTCCACCCTTCCACTCTCCACAGCTGTGTCCCATAATATAACATACATGAACATTTTTTTTTTCCCTAAATAAACATTATGTCCTAAAAAATTACCTTCATCCATTGTAATCGTTCTGTTTCTCAGGGCCAGTGTTTCCACAGAGGTGAGAGTTAATTTCTGGTATTTTCTGACAGCCTCCCACACTGTGTACATAAATATTTAACCTGTAAAAATGCAAGAGCTTCACTAGGCAACAAGATACCTGCAGACAGTAAAATGGGAGATACGGATCAGGTTTCTCCTCACTGTTTCCTGTGGCTAGCAATGTCTGTTTTGGCAGGAGACCAAAGTGTACTAGATGAAACTCAAAGCTGTAGAAGACTTAACTATAACTGAAAAAAACACAGGCAGATGTTATATACCTGAAAGCACAAATACTCACAAGATTAGAAGGCTTTCAGTAGAATATTTTGCAAATGTCCACACCTCCTTGTTTCAGCTGAAAGAATGTGAAATATGATACTCTTGCTATATTTCCAGTAGTGGTGAAACTGGTAAAGATATAAGGGGTGTTTTATACAATCTCAGCCCTAATTTCACATAAACAGAGTTATTAAATGCTTCCAGATGAAACTGTCATTACATTACAGCAAAGTTTGCCCTGTTTTGGAGAACTGCTTCATGGAAGTGTATTGCCATCTCCCTTCTCTGCTGATTAAAGTTAAAAACATGCTTTTAGCATTGCCAATACCATTATGCTGAGACTGGTCTCAGCTAATGAGAGAAGCAAGTTGTTTTGAACTGTAGGTTAAATATGCTGTTCTCTTGGAATAACTGCAGGCACACAACTTGTGATATATTCCTATATTAATATGAACAATATATGAGCAGGAACTGGGAGAAGCAAGTACTACTCAGCAGTTGCAAAAGCAAATACAGAATAAACTGTTTGCAGTCTGGTGTGATCCAGCTTAGGCAGGTGAGACCAGTGGCTCAGGATTTCTACTTCACTGCTATTGTTCTGCACCCCACCTTTATGTCAAAAAGGATTAAAAACAGGAGCTTGCCTTTAGATTGTAATCCAAAAGGAAGGCTTTTGGTATCACAAGCAGTTTCACTGTGGGTTTATAGGAGGCAGCTTCATTGCGAATCTTCTTCCAAATAATCCACAGCTAATTAATTTGTATGCCTAGTTTCTCTTCTACTTTGAATGTTATAGCTTCACTGGGATGTGAAGAATACAGCATGATATGGGACCTAGATAAAAGGCTTATCTGAAAGAGTACTTTTCTTATATAAAAGGAATGTTTTTGCAATTTTTCTTTTTACAAAACCCAAAAATATAAAAGTGCACTTTTGTCTTTTTTTTCCCCTCTTTCACCTCTTGCTACAGGGGTAAAAAAGAAGAAAGAATAGAAAAGGAGAAAAAACAAAAGAAAAAGCAACCATCTGAACAATTGAGGGTGTTTCATTTTAAAAAATTGCAATCTTATACAATTAAAAATATTTTTGACAAATCATGTTTCTAAATATTTTTACAGCAATTAAACAATTTATGACATAGAATTAGCACTACAACTACTGCTAAAAAAAAAGAACTGGCAAAACAGAAAAAGGCTTGACTCCAACCTATATTTAACTATGGTACTTTAGGTTTCTACTTCCATTTTTTAATATTCACTGTAATGTTTCTTGCTTTACTTAATATTTTAAGGGGTGTGTAGTAGCCCCAGTCCTGAACTAGAACCTGGCTGTGTGTCCTGTTTTCAGCTGGGATAGAGTTAATTTTCTTCCTAGCAGCTGGTACAGTGCTGTGTTTTGGATTTAGGGTGAGAATAATGTTGATAACACACGGGTGTTTTAGTTGTTGCTGAGCAGTGCTTACATTGGTCAAGGACTTTTCAGCTTCTCCTGCCCTGCCAGCGAGAAGCTGGTAGGGGGCACAGCCAGGACAGCTGACCCAAACTGGCCAAAGGGATATTCCATACCATGTGACATCATGCTCAGTATATAAGCTGGGGGGAGTTGGCCGGGGGGCAGCAATCGCTGCTCAGGGACTGACTGGGCGTCAGTCGGTGGGTGGTAAGCAGTTGCATCAATTTTTTTTTCTTTCCCTGTTTCTCCCCCCCGTTGTTTTACTTTCCATTACAATATTACTATTACTATTACTATTATTATTATTATTATTATTATTATTATTATTATATTTCGAGTATTAAACTGTTCTTATCTCAACCCATGAGTTTTCTTTTGCTCTTCCGATTCTCTCCCCCATCCCACCGTGGGTGGGGGGAGGGTGAGTGAGCAGCTGTGTGGTGCTCAGTTGCCAGCTGAGGTTAAACTATGACATGTGCTAGCTATTAAACAAACACAATAAAACAGATTGGTTGTGCCACAGAAATCTTAAGATCACTCCTTTCAGTACTTTTGTTCTGGCTGGTGTTCTTGCTAATCTTACGTTAGGAAGAATCTTTACATGACAAACCTTTATATTTTTACTTAAAACACCCTTCAAAAAATCAGCCACACTATTGTCTTTTTCTTAAATCACCATATCTTGGGACTCACTATTCCGTTCCTGCTTCTCGTATTTTGTTATCAATAATATTTCATACATAATTGTGGAAGGTAAATTTCTAGGGCTAGGAATCTCATGTTCCTCTTTGTATATTCCCAATCAATTTGATTCTCTTGAAAACCTTGTAGCAGCTCCAGGGATAAATAAATTATTGTAATATAGAATTGGGCCACATTTGAAATGTCATATCTGCACCGTTCCCCTTTGAGGAAACTCAGATGCAAATCAGGCTCTGGGTTTTGTACCTTTAGGCAGTTCTGTAATGGGACAAATTACAACAAATACAAACATGCCTTGAAGTTTCTTCTCTTTGAAATAGAAACAAGCCCAAACCCTTTAAAATTTCTCATGAATAACTATGACTTGCACCATGTCGTCCATTGTGCTCTATGTGGTATTTCTTCTCAAGCAGCAACAGCCTTGAAGCAACCCAGTCTAGAGTAAAACTGAAACACAAGAGCAGGAGTTTTCTGGGTTTTTAGCTGGAAACACAACAAGCAATTGCTGTTCAACATCTGAATACAGAAGTCTGTAACAAATCTCCTGGATGCAGATTTTTTTTGCTGAAAGTCAACAATGAGCTTATATTTAAATTGAGGCGAAAACACATAAAATGCAGGAGGCCAGAGAAAGTAGTTCTTCAAATGGAATACTGCAGTTTAGATTGTAATATCTGTACCTTGTTTTTGTGAAGGTTTGGGGGAAAAGCACATGAAAAGCTTTATTTTGTCTGAGATGAAATTATTCTAATGTTCCATAGAAGCAAATATGTTTTGCAGTGAATTAGTTCTGTCAGTTCTGCACAGAAATTTCACTTCTAATTTTGGCAGGTAAGCTACTCAGTGAAATAGTAACACCCAACCTGTCTTGGACAACTTTTCCTAACCACAACAATTCGCCATTAATAATGAGAACAGTTAGGGTCAGGTATTATAAGAAAAAATGAATGTCTAGTTTCCTCAATTTTTTTGTGACTGTTCTTATCACACCCTGAATGTAGACAATGAGCAAAACATAATTTATTATTATTCATTTACTATGCCATTCCTGTTTCTGTGTGGTAGTGGGAGCCAAGCCAGGGCTATGTCACTCCGAACAGGTCTCAGCTTGACTGAGCTGATTCTGAAGCTTCAGAATATGATACTCGCTCCTCATTGTAGATAGGGAGTAAGATATGCTTTATTGTTTTAACCTGGATGTTTATTGTCAATAGATCCACTCACTGGTGTTCATTTCAACATACAGAAACAACCAAAGCAGCACAGTTTACTAAGGAGATATCTGGAAATATTTAATACATTAGTTTTCTTTAAAGGAAAAAGAGAACCCAGAAATGGCAGTAGATGAAAAGCTACTTTGGAGAATCAAAACAGTTTCAGAAGACCTATTTGGTCTTTAAAACCCCAGATAGCTAAATTTAACCTACATATTGCAAGACCAGAGGTTGTTCATCTGCTCATTAACTTTTTGCTAGTTAGTGTTGCCTCTTATTTCTTTGAAGTTACAACAACATAATTTTGCGGCAAATTTCAGTCTCTTTTGAGGTACAGAGGACTGTTCATCCTGCTTCTTGGTCTCACTGGAAGACACTGCCCAGTTCCACTCCTCCTAGGATCAGTTGTGACACTCTGCCAGCCCTCCTGTTTTGTTTTTGTTTTTGTTTTGTTTTGTTTTGTTTTGTTTCCACAAAACTTTTCTCCATTCAGGGCACTGAGCTTTCCACAGCTGTCATATATTGTTCAATTGTTTAAAGTAAAGCTCTGTCCTTTGTGTTCCCTTCTCTTGAATGCCACTTCTGTTATTATATACACCTTCTGATTAGCATTATAGACTGTATAGGACAGTAAAAAGCTTATGCATTCCTACTTCTTTGACTTGTCCCCTTAGTACTTCCCTCTTCCTGTGCACTGAGTTACACCTTCCCCAGTGATTTGCTATTTTTGTCACAACTTCATCATCATACAGGTCTGTTTTGCTCTACTGCGATTCGGAGGAGGATTTGTGTAAGCAGGGTTTCCAAAGCCTTTTTCCTAGAGGCTTCCTAGAAGGTCCAGATTTTCCTTATATAAATTACTTTGGCACACAGACATAGCAGAGTCAGGGCTTATGCCTGGAAGGCAGTCTGACAAGTTGAAAAAGCTTCTGGAAGCATTTCTCAATCTGCATCCCTAAGACGAATTCCTGGTTCCATTAAAATGAGTGACAAAACTTGAGCTTATTTAAGCTGAATGGGACTTCTAGTTCCTAAAATGATGGCATCTTGACATGACTTCACACACAGCTATTCTGCCTGTTTCTAGTACAGCATGGGCTATTTTTACCTCTTTATGTAGGGGGCAGTTCACTAACACTTTGTGTCTTCTGGATAGCCAAGTTTTGGTTTACCATGAGACACAGAAAATCCCTTTTCACTTCTAGAAATCTCTGGAACTACAGAAAGGTATTTACTGCAACTAAGTGAATAGTAAGTATTAGACATAATTATAGAAGCAGATGCATGTTTGATTAAAGCATGGAGTTCCTGTTGCCAGAGAATCAATGCCAATTCAGTTTCATGAGGCACTAACAAAATATTGGTTAATCCATGATGAAAAAGAGAGGTGAATGATAAGTATTTTGTGTGGTGCAAAAACAAATACAATTACTCCCAGTTAGAAAGTTCCTCAAAAATATTTATGAACTATTTTGAATCAGTATCAAGACACAAATGCATGTTATCCAAACGTTTCCCTATTTTCAAGCTTGCAAAGAGATCCGCAGCTGAAACATGATCCAAAGGGGTAATAACACATTAATGAAAATAAATCCTTTAACAGAGAAGCCATAAGAGATATTACACCGTTTTGATTATGTGTCTTTTTTTTTTTTCTTTAGCATGAAACTAAAAAAGAAGTTGTGTGTCTAGATTTGAAGCTCTATGCCACCCAGCCCATGGTATAGGATCATGGGGATACACATGATCACAACCTGAATCTAGATGGACCTATCTAGAATCATGAGGATTAGGTGCAAATGAATAGATAGTATAGCTGTTTTCACTGAAATTGAAAACTAATCTGTTGCAATGTCAAAGGAAGAGATGAAGGTCTGAGGAGGCACTATACTTCAGTATGCAGAAAAGATATTTTTCTGAATAATGTAACTGAGACATGCTTCCTAAAACAAGAATTTGTACAGGAATTGGTAAATATGTGTTAGTGAAGAAGTACTGGGTTTGCTCTGGAATGTCTTGTTGGAAGTATTACTGCTTTCAGTAGGACTGCTGTAACTCACGCAGCAGTGACATTACATGCTCTTAGATCTATACCATCTATATCACTGTCTCTATTACTTGAAATCTGAGTACAGCTGCTTACCCTTCAGGTCCTGGCTGTCTAAGGAAATGGAATAATGTGTTTCTCCTCAGTTTTGTAGGATGTGGATAAAAGCTACTGAAGATAAATGAAGTCACAAGGTGCAAAAGATGAGAGAGGCAGATTCCAGGTGGCTCTGGCTTGCTATCGGCTGGCTCAAAAGGGATGACTGTCCCAGTGGGAAATAGGCAGAGCTCTGTTTTATGACTTACTGTCTGACTTAGTACACTCAGGAGGTCCTGCAGGATAATCCTGTTTCATAAAAATGCAATTTGTTAGCATCAATTTCCACTTAATGTTTATCTCATAGGTAATCTGAAGGTCACTTGTAAAATGGGGTTCTTTAGCTGAGTGTGGGTAGAATGGTCCTCTCCCAAATACCGCCAAACTTAAGTCTTCTTAATTCTCAGGTTACACTGCCTGAAGCAACAGCCTTGCCCAATGGCATTGCCTAACAGAGTTGACAATCAAGTGTTGTTTAACTTGTTATTCTTAACTTCTGCTGTGAGGGAAGGTTACACAGTCAATCAGTTGACTTCTCCTTTTAACATTAAAAATCCTTAATTATCCTAATATAGTATATTGGCATGAAGAAGAACGTATACAGAAGTTATCAACTGATACTTGGAAACTTGGAACAAAACTTTGATGTCCACAGGTAATATTACACCTTGTTACCACAGACAGCAAGGCTTCTTCTTGCTGTATTTTGTCCATGTTATCACTATTTTCCTCTTGAAAATCAAAGTAAAGGCACATATTTCATACTATAAGCCACAGAAGTACTAAAGCAAAGATGAGAATCTAGAATTAGTTTTCCTTGGAAAGCTATGTGCGTTTGTATGTTTATTTATAGACATAGCTATTCCATTCATATTGGTTAGACTTGATATTCCATGGTATTCCCAATCTTTCCTCATTCATTAGTCAGCTGCCTGAGAATACAAACAGATCACAATGCCCCACTAGTGGAGTGCTATTCATCTCTACATCAGCCGTGGCAATCTTCCTTTGATTTTAATCTTCAGTAATGCATTTAATTTTTAAGCACAATGCTTGAGAAGTATATTTGACATCTGAGAAAAAAATTACTTTTACTAATATGTATGGGAAGGGTTCAAATATGTTCATTAATATTAGGTAAGAGCGGACTGTTCCCTCATGATTCATGGACAAGATCTGCAAGTTGCACAGAAAATACCACAAATCTTCCTCATCTTTCCATCACACAGCTTTTCAGCAGCCTGCTCCCTAAGGTGGGGCAAGGGAAACCATCCTGCTTTTATTATAGTCTTTGCATAACTGTTCATTTATTCTTTAATTACACACCCTTGAAAAGCACTCACAGAATCTGGCCTTCTGCTTTCACTTATCTAAACCCCTAAATGCATATGCAATGGGATCAATGAGAGCTTATGGGTCAGAATTGAAGGGAAGGCAGGGACAGGTGACATTACGGTGGGGGTCTGCTACAGGCCACCTGACCAGGAAGACCGAGTGGATAAGGCACTCTATAGGCAGATAGGAGCAGCCTCACATTCACAAGCCCTGGTCCTCATGGGGGACTTCAACCACCCTGACATCTGTCGGAGGGACAACACGGCAGGGCATAAGCAATTCAGGAGGTTCCTGGAATGCGTCGATGACAACTTCCTCCTCCAAGTGGCAGAGGAGCCAACGAGGAGAGGTGCTATGCTGGACCTTGTTCTCACCAACAAGGGGGGGCTGGTGGGGCATGTGAAGCTCAAGGGCAGCCTGGGCTGCAGCGACCACAAAATGGTGGAGTTCAAGATCCTTAGGGCACTGAGGAGGAGGGTGCACAACAAGCTCACTACCCTGGGCTTCAGGAGAGCAGACTTTGGCCTCTTCAGGGATCCGCTTGGTAGAGTGCCATGGGACAAAGCCCTGGAGGGAAGAGGGGCCCAAGAAAGCTGGTTAAGATTCAAGGGTCACCTCCTTCAAGCTCAGGAGCGATGCATCCCAACAAAGAGGAAGTCAGGCAAAAACGCCAGGAGGCCTGCAGGGATGAACAAGGAGCTCCTGGACAAACTCAAAGACAAAAAGGAAGCCTACAGAGGGTGGAAGCAAGGACAGGTAGCCTGGGAGGAATACAGAGAAATTGTCGGAGCAGCCAGGGATCCGGTCAGGAAAGCTAAAGCCCTGGTAGAATTAAATCTGGCCAGGGACACCAAGGGCAACAAGAAAAGCTTCTGTAGGTACATGGGGGATAAAAGGAAGACGAGGGAAAATGGGGGCCCTCTCCGGGCCCACCTCCCGGGAGACCTGGTTACCCGGGACAGGGAGAAGGCGGAGGTACTCAATGGCTTTTTTGCCTTGGTCTTCACCGGCAAATGCTCGAGCCTCACCGCCCAAGCCACAGAAGGCAAAGGCAGGGACTGGGAGAATGAAGAGCCACCCACTGTAGGAGAAGATCAGGTTTGAGACCATCTAAGGCACCTGAAGGTGCACAAGCCCATGGGACCCGATGAGATCCATCCATGGGTCCTGAAGGAACTGGCAGATGAAGTTGCTAAGCCACTACCCGTTGTATCTGAGAAGTCGTGGCAGTCCGGAGAAGTTCCCACTGACTGGAAAAGGGGAAACGTAACCCCCATTTTTAAAAAGGGAAAAAAGGAAGAGCCGGAGAACTACAGGCCAGTCAGTCTCACCTCTGTGCCTGGGAAGATGATGGAACAGATCCTCCTGGAAGCTATGCTAAGGCACATGGAGGACAGGGAGGTGAGTTGAGACAGCCAGCATGGCTTCACCAAGGGCAAGTCCTGCCTGACTAGGGAAGGCCTTCTCTGATGGAGTGACTGCATCAGTGGACATGGGAAGGGCTACAGATGTCATCTATCTGGACCTCTGTAAGGCCTTTGACACGGTCTCCCACAGCATCCTTCTCTCTAAACTGGAGAGGTATGGATTTGATGGGTGGACTGTCCGGTGGGTGAGGAATTGGTTGGATGGTCCCATCCAGAGGGTAGTGGTCAACGGCTCAATGTCCAGATGGAGATTGGTGATGAGTGGCGTCCCGCAGGGGTCCGTATTGGGACCGGTACTGTTTAATATCTTCATCAATGCCACAGACTGTGGGATCAAGTGCACCCTCAGCAAGTTTGCAGATGACACCAAGCTGGGTGGTGCGGTCGACACGCCAGAGGGACGGGATGCCATCCAGAGGGACCTGGACAAGCTGGAGAAGTGGGCCCGTGTGAACCTCGTGAGGTTCAACAAGGCCAAGTGCAAGGTCCTGCACGTGGGTCGGGGCAACCCCCAGTATCAATACAGGCTGTGGGATGAAGGGATGGAGAGCAGCCCTCCCGAGAAGGACCTGGGGGTACTGGTGGGTGAAAAGCTGGACATGAGCCAGCAATGTGCGCTCGCAGCCCAGAAGGCCAGTCGTATCCTGGGCTGCAACCAAAGAAGCGTGGCCAGCAGGTCGAGGGAGGTGATTCTGCCCCTCTACTCTGCTCTGGTGAGACCCCACCTGGAGTACTGCGTCCAGCTCTGGAGCCCTCAGCACAAGAAAGACACGGACCTGTTGGAGCGGGTCCAGAGGAGGGTCACAAAAATGATCAGGGGGATGGAACACCTCTCCTATGAGGAAAGGCTGAGAGAGTTGGGGTTGTTCAGCCTGGAGAAGAGAAGGCTTCGGGGAGACCTTATTGCAGCCTGTCAGTACTTAAAGGGGGCTTATGAAAAAGATGGCAGCAGACTTTGTAGCAGGGCCTGTTGCAACAGGACAAGGGGGCATGGCTTTAAACTAAAGGGGGGTAGATTTAGACTAGATATAAGGAAGAAATTTTTTACGCTGAGGGTGGTGAAACACTGGCACAGGTTGCCCAGAGAGGTGGTGGATGCCCCATCCCTGGAAACATTCAAGGTCAGGTTGGACGGGGCTCTGAGCAACCTGGTCTAGTTGAAGATGTCCCTGCCCACGGCAGGGGGGTTGGACTAGATGACCTTTAGAGGTCCCTTCCAACCCAAACTATTCTATGATTCTATGATTCTAAAGTCTCAAACTAAAAATGACTGTAGATGCTGATTATTTTAATTTTTGAGGCCCAACCTTGGTTACCTGCTAGACCCCAGATATGGCCACTCCAGGGTGTATATAAAAAAAAATGAAGTTTGAACGCTCACAATAGCATCTGGTAAGAGATATTCTATATAACAGGAATGATTTTAAGAGTACAGGTGCAATTTAAGGACAATTTTAAGATGTCACCATTAGGATACATGCTATCTCTGTGGCAAATCTAGTAGGTAAACCACAAAATTTGGCAATATACACTTTTTATCCTTTTGTTGTGGCGTTCTGTTCTCTCCTTTGAGGCAGAATCCTCTGGTAAAATTATTTGCCTTGCAAATGATTTTTTTCAGCAAACAGGAGTTAAGATTTCAGGGAAGAAATAAGCACCAGGGACCGGAGAATTTGAGCAAAGGTCTAAGCTTTCAAGAAAATATTCCTAAATAAAATACATCATGGAAAAGAAAGTAGCACTAACTACTTCAGCCATTTTTTATCACTGTTCTAATATCTTGTTAAGTGTCCTTTTAGTTAGCATGCTTTCTCCTTAAAGTCCAACTGAAACTCCTTTCCCTTACGTTCATTGCTTCCTGTTCTACAACCAAATTGAAGACTTTTGAAGACTTCTGAACTCATTCTTCTGAGAAAGAACTTAAAGGTTCTTCCATTATTAGACCACTAAACCCACTTTTCAGTCTTTCACCAGAAGCCACTTTCATTAGCCCTTCGATCATTCCTTTGTACCACCTTTCTTGTTCATTTTCTGACATTGCATTTCTTGAAATGACATGCCTAAAGGGAGACACCGTACATAAACAAGAGCACACATAGTCACTTGCCGTGGCTGAAATAATACTCAATGACTTGTTGAGCTGTGGAAACTCAATCCTGCTTTTCTAGAAATTCACAAAACATTCGTAAATCCCAGAGTGGCTTTACTTAGAAGACCTTCATTTACCACACTTTTCTAAACATTTGTGAAGACGCGTACACAACTTTCCAACTAGTCACTAGCATTTGAACACACGTTTTCCTAGGTTAGCAAGACAGCTTTTGAAAAATAATTAGCTGTATTCAAAAGTATCCTCATTCACTTGTGGATCTTTTTGCCACCTAAACAGCTTAGCTCTTTTAGTATGTCTTTCATATCAGTGGGTTCTTTTTTTCCTTGACTTTCATTGACAGCTGAGGAACTTAAAAGTAGATGGTTATCCTCTTCACACTTTTCACTCACTCACTTACTTTTTTAATGTAATAGTGGCCTGGCTCCACCCTTCCACTCTCCACAGCTGTGTCCCATAATATAACATACATGAACATTTTTTTTTTCCCTAAATAAACATTATGTCCTAAAAAATTACCTTCATCCATTGTAATCGTTCTGTTTCTCAGGGCCAGTGTTTCCACAGAGGTGAGAGTTAATTTCTGGTATTTTCTGACAGCCTCCCACACTGTGTACATAAATATTTAACCTGTAAAAATGCAAGAGCTTCACTAGGCAACAAGATACCTGCAGACAGTAAAATGGGAGATACGGATCAGGTTTCTCCTCACTGTTTCCTGTGGCTAGCAATGTCTGTTTTGGCAGGAGACCAAAGTGTACTAGATGAAACTCAAAGCTGTAGAAGACTTAACTATAACTGAAAAAAACACAGGCAGATGTTATATACCTGAAAGCACAAATACTCACAAGATTAGAAGGCTTTCAGTAGAATATTTTACAAATATATATGTATGTCTCATTATACTATGACAGTAGCTGCATGGTTTGCCACTTCTGAATAAACAATACCAGATCGATGATAAACAACACACAAACTATTCCAACTTTGTGAAAGAAATGATGGAATTATAGTTAAGAACGTAACAATAAACACTAAAGCTCCCTCCAATTAAATTGTATTTTTTAATTGTAAGTGTTTTTTACAATAAGCTCTCTAGCTCAGATGGTGACTCACTCCAGCTTCCGGAAGAAGATGAGTTAACATCTCCCCGCCTGTTAAGGAGGAAAAGCAAATGCAAAGAGCTCCTGCAATGAGCTCTAGCACAATGCCTTCATGTGAGGTCACTCTGAAAGTAGAAACACAGGCCTGAAAGACAATACAATAAAAAAAAAAAGAGGTGAAAAACTACTATGATAAAAATGGGATAATAGTCCAATTATTGAGAAAGCGTATTAGAAAAAAGAGTCAACGTGGAAGAGTGTCTTACTAAATACTTGTAACACACTGATTCCTACCCTTATAGGCCTGCAGTAAACGCTGCTGTGCTATCTTCTTTACTGAGAAAATGCCAAAAACTTATAAAGATGCTCTGAGCCTGTGTAACCCAGCTTTCTAGGTTATTTCTGTACTTCAGAAGACTCACTGAGCTACACCAGGGATACACACAGATTTCCAGCTTTTCAGTATAAACGGATTGTAGTTAGCCATGCTCATTAATAGACAAGGGAAACAGTCCCAGAAAAAGAGTGTAAACAGACGTTTTGGCCAACATCCAACACGAGTGAAATAAGACTGGTAGTGTCCTACTGACATGGAGAAGGTCAAGAGGGTAGGAGTAATCTGAACTTCGCGCATCATAATTAAATAAACAAAACCAAATACAACCTGACAGCTTGCTCACAATATTGCTCTTAGCTGGTAGGCCCCTTCAATTATTCAGCTTACTGAAAATATCTGAAATATCTTTGTCAAATAACATGTGAAATGCGCAGGAAAAAAAGAAAGAACAACATGCAGGGGAAAATTGCTGTCAGAGAGTCGGGGGAGCTGGGGGCTCCATGGGGGCCAGGACTGGGCGGGGGGTTCCCACAGAGGTTGGCAAGACAGGGCCTGGTAGCCCCTCCTGTCCCACCACCCCAGCCAGGAGCAGGACAACCAGGGGGCACTGGAGGCAGCCCCAGGCATCGAGCACCTCCCTGGGGATGGAGATGGGGATGGGACAGGACAGGACATCAGCCTGCAGATTGGGCCCAGCCCAGGTCCCACAGCCAGTCCCAGCCTGGCTGCAAGGCAGCAGGGCAGTGGCTCAGGCAGGGACCAAGCACTGGGGCCGCAGCTGAAGGCAGGTCCCAGAGCTGGGGTGGCCTGTCCACCACCTCCCACAACACTACACTGGGGGCTCTTCCCTTGGCCCAGTGGGATGGGGACCCCCTTGGCTGTGCTGATCCTGAGCTGACTCCCAGCACCCGCAACCAAACCCTGTTGGGGGACATGTTTAGGGCCCCAACAGTTTCTACAGAGCTATTTTAAACAGAGGAAGACATAAGCAATGCTGGATTGTGTACGCAATGATGTGCTACATTTGAGGAATTTGCAAGTGTCCCTTCTAATGCTCTCCAGCAGTCTGCTCCCCTTCCTCCTCATTTCAATAATTGCTACACTTGGGTTTCAAGGCAGACTGGATTTCATGTATGTTCATGAGAGGCAGATCAGCCATACTTCCTCATTCTGGAGGTACCAGTGTGTTGCAGCAGGTCCAGGTCAGCAGAAAGCAAGACGACAGCCAGCTGGGAGGCCAATCTGCTAGTTGCAAATGCTTCTGGTTCAGGAAGTGGTATTTCTTCACTAAGCATCACATTCCGGGCCAGTCTGAGACATTAGTGATATGCCATGTGGTGCTATGCCGGACGTGCTCTGGAAAATGTGTTTGGCTGGCTTGGTGAGGAAGTGCTTACAGAAAACCACTTCTAGCAGGCTGGTGAAATCCCTCATCTTGTGCAAACCACTCTCACTTTGAACTTCAGAGTTTAATCTGAATGTTTCAACCTCTTTCTAATTATGTAGGTGCCAGTTATTGCCCTTCTATTAAGCCTGCCAGTTTCCAGATGTTTTCTTTCAAAAAAAAAAAAAAAAGATATAGGGTATTGATATTAAGTTTTGACATGTCTTATTCCTGGACCATTTCTGCCACATGCTCATGTGCAGAAGAAGCAGAGTTAACAGCCACCAGAGCTCAGTGAAACGTGGAAGCCGCATTGACTCTTCTCCACTCTTTTTTCTCTCAAAGTTTCACTGAGCAAAGATATATCTTAATGTATTCACTTTGAAGTAGTATCAGACATGTCAAAATGTGAAGGGAGTAAGTCAAGTTTAGTTTTTTTAACATTTTAATCTTACGATCCCGAAAGATTTATGGCAATTTACTACAGTGAGGGATATGGCCATGGCAGGGGAGGAGAACTACCAATGCATGCTCATTCGTTGTTTTTTCCCTTCTGAAATCTGCTGCTGCTTTCTCCAGCACATAGTTTTGCAATGACTTTTTTTGTGTAATTCTTTGTTTTGGACAGTACCCAGATTTAGCTGTTGCAAAGAGCAGCCGGTTGCTGGGGCTGTGCAAACACAGTAGTTGCTAGGTGGGGTCTCCTGCGCGGCGCTATAAAAGCATTGCGAGCCCTCTGCTCTCTTACTGCTGACTGTGCTGCCCTGACAAGTAGTATTTGTGAGGAAGAAGGTAGGTTTTTGCAGTTTTTTGCTACTCTCTGTAGGTCCAACAAACTTTAAGAATTGTACACTAGATTTGTCAAGTGACCTGGTGCAATTTTCTGTGGGTTGGATTTACTGGCATGGGAAAAGATGGGTGTGGGCAGGAGAAATTCTTTCAGTTTTGAAATGTTTCATGTGCATGGAAGGTGGACAATTACTGCTTTTATTTAATGCATGTAAGGAATTGGAAAAAAAAAAGCTTAAAAGATTAAAAGCAGACTTATTTGCAGTTGACTGTTTCCTATGCTTCTATGCTTTGACTTTGTAGTAGGCTGCTGTAGAAATCTGCAGTAAAACTGGAGTTGCTGGAAAACTAGTGTGACTTGTATGGAAACTTAAAAAAAAGAGACAGCTGTTGTTGCTTCAACAGTTTGCTGCTTTGGGACTGTAGAGGGGCCTTTGCTCATGAAAGTGATGAAAATGAGGCAAAGCAATCTTTTAGAAACATAAGAGCAAAACCCTGGTTTTGTGACTAAGAACTTAGGCAAAGCCACATAAGTAAGGAATGTATCATCTGGGGTTTGTTCTGCTAAAACTTTCCACTGAATTTTCCAAGGATGAGATTGTTTTCCTCTCTGATGTTTTCATTCATATTCAGTAGACTTTCCACTGTAAAATAAACTATTGTGTTAGATCTACTGCCTGTTTTTCTGATAGGGTGTAATGACCTTAATTTACACCAAGATCCTAGTAACTAGCATTGGACATTAACCAGAGATGATATATCTGATACGGTTCATGATATGGTTAAATAAGCATGGAGAAATGGTGTTTGACACAGACTATAGTGTAAAAGTCTAGTTTGTGTCTCTAAATATTTTCAATAACTATTGAGTATTTTCTCAAAACTTTTAAAAATTTGCATATGTCCAATTCAAGGGTGCTTCCTCTGGAGAATGGGAGCCAGACAGAAAGCAACATTGCAATAATTCTTGTGAAGCAACAGTTAGGGCTTTCAGTCTGGGTGTCCGTCTGATTTTTCATTCCAGTTGCAATGTTGATCATTCTAATTGGGAATGATAAAATGCATAAAAATCACAATATTTTTCAAACTGAGAAATTTTAAGTTCTTGTTCCTTTTTCCTTTTAAATGGGATGTCTACACATTCCAGTTTGGGAAGTGGGACACATGACCGGGACAATATTTTATTAAACAGAATAACTCTCAAATAATTATTTGGTATGGAGTAATCAGAAAGAAGTGTCACACTTTTCTATGGTACCTTCTGTTTGCACCACTCTGTAGGTACATATATTTTTTCATATCCCTATTCATAGACTTTGTCCTGAGCTCAAAAGTAAAGGAAAATATATGGCAGAAAGCCATCAGTTCTTCCAATCCTTTTCATCCTAAAGTAAAATAATATTTTGACTGACTTTATCCCTCCTGGATCTAGGTATCATTTACATGAGCTGTTTGCATTTTAGAGTGGTGTGAGTCAAAGCATTGGGAAAGACCTCTACTCTGTCACAGGGCTGGCTGTCTTCCTAGATTCCAGTCTTCTTTTTTCTTATTAGCCATAGTTTCTTGTAAAGCAAGCAAACAGTTTTATATGTAAGGTGGTTTCTTAACTTTCTGAGCCAATTCAAGCAGAGTAAGGTCTTTAGCCCCTCTCAAGAGCCATTGCCTACTTTGACTTCTATTAAAATTATGTTATTTGTTTACTAGATGGAAATAGATGGATCTGCATGCTAAAGTGTCTTTATTTAAAAAGGAGGGGAAAAAAACTTAGTTTTTAAGGCACAGGATTCTTTTACTGTATCTCTAATTTAAATTAGGATAGACATAAAGGTTTAGATAGAGGCTTAATAAACCCAATTTAGTGTAGGTTAGCAGCCTTCTGCTCTAGCAGCAAAACCTCTAGAGCTGGGTGTGAGGGGTGAGGGTGGGGACAGGCAGAAGAAATGGAGATGTTAGCAGTTCTCCCTAGAGCCAGCTCTACCAACTTTATTCCTGAGAAGTGTTACTCTATCAACCAAAACGCAGTTTTGGTCCCACCTCTTCTCAGATCTGGTGCTGTGAGACTGAATCTTGTTTCTTAGTTTTAAATGATTATACACTCTGTGAATTTATTCGTCGACAAACTTATCTGTACACGTCACTGTTGGTGACTCAGTGCACCTGGTATGGAGACTTTAAAATGTTTTCATCCTGCTGCATGCGGCCTTTATGTGTGCTGTTATAAAATGCAGCAGAACTTTAGATACTATAGCACTTCATCTGCCTCATATACTTCTGTCAATACAAGAAGGGTACAGGAGTGACTATAACAGCTTGATAAAATACTGTTTTTAATAGCAACCTAAGTATACTTTTCTGATCTTCAATAAACGACACGTGCATCAAAATTGATCCTTTCAACTTACACAGTATTCTGACCATTATTCACCCAGACGAGACCTACTCTAAATAACATATAAATACAGTTTCGGAGTCAGTTTCAGTTTTTCTAGCAGCACAGGAAGAGCTGAATTTTGTGCCCTCAGGGCTGAGGGAAGGGCACAAAAGCAAGAGTTTTCTGAGGAAGAGGAAGTGTAGGTTGCTCCTGCAAAAGGGGAAGGAAGGGTGGAGCTGGGCTGGAGGGCTGGAGGAGGGCCATGGGAGGTAGCTTCTGCTTTTTTGGCAGCTGAACATGGAAGTAAATTTTACAGTTTTGCTGTGAGGGAAAGAAGCAGCTGGGCTGCAGCTCCACTGCTTGGTCCTAAGGTGTGTCGCTTTAAATGACTGCTTTTTGCCCTTCCTATGGGACACAGGGCATAAGTAAGGCAAGTGTGCAGCATAAGCAATGTCATTTTTTATACTTGTGTATATGATAAACATTATATAATCTGTACCCCAAGACCATGAATAGCACCTTGTCTCTTCACACTAGATTCAAAGACACTCCGGTTTACCCAGCAACATTATCTTTAGTTTATTGTTTATATGTATGCTTTAAAACCAAGCCTTCCCTAGAGTTTGCTATGGAAGTGTGTTTTAGGGGAGAAAAAAAAAATCTATTTTGACCACACCAAAAATACTTTATTTGATAAAACATTAATTTCCTTTCTTTGTTCCCTCACTGTTTCTATTAGCAAACAGAATATTCCTCACACCAAAGTTGTTATGAAGCAACCTATTCATTATTTTTGGGTGCTCAATGTCAAATCACATCACCATTGGTCTTTTTTCCCCTTCTGCATGGTATCTTATGGAAAAGCTGGACTGATTTTCATTTTGAGTGGTAAAAAGCAAAAATTACTTTTTTTCCCTTCTTAAATGGGTAATGCTCTATTCTTTTGTAGAAATTGGAGGGAATATGTAAGAAATAAGAAACAGCATAGGTGAAACTGTCTGATTTTACTCGTCTTCCTTAGGAAGGGGCTGGTCAAAGAAATTACATGAAAATATATTTAACAAGGTAATCTCTTTTGTCTTAAGATAACACACAAGAGCTCCAGCCTCAGTAAATGATCAGACAAGAATACTTGTTTATCACTGAATTGGAACAGAATCAAACATTTGGTGAGCTAAATGGGCATAGCTGATACCTTAACTAATGGGGAAAGACAGACTTTAGATTGTTTCTGGTAACTTCCCTTTGTAAGTCAATGCTAATGCTTAGGTATTGCCATAGTAAATAAGCAAACAGTCCAACTAGTTTACTGTTCTATTTCTAATCTAAAACTTCTCCAAGTAGCTAAGGGTGTAGGGGTGAGCAAGTAGCTGTGGAGCATGGCATCACCTGCCAAACATAACAAAAGTTACCTGCTTCCAATAGCACAGGCCAATTACTGCTTGAGAAAATAACCCCTGCATATCATAGTTCAAGAGAAAGGATTTTGAGAGTGGGAAACTGAATTGCACTGGTGCTGAAAATGGTGAAAAATGGTTTGTAACTTGATGAAAAATGGTTTGTAACTTGATGCATCTCTTCCCAGAAACTGTCAACATGGCTATGGTATCAGAATTTCTGAAACAGGCATGGTTCATGGAAAATCAGGAGCAGGAATGTATTGTAAGTGTTACCACCTTTTGAGAGCGTCATGCTTATTTTCAAGTACTTTTAGAAGTGATCTAAAGGCATAGGCCACCAAATTTCTTTCATATACTCAAAGGGAGGAAAACCAATGGCAAAACTCCAGCTGATTAGAACTGGAACCCAATTTTATTGCAGCATATAATCTAATATAATCTAATAACCTAGTAAGTCTGCTATCAGATGAAAAATTACTTTTATTTGCACGTATCAGTCTAGTTATCAATGCCCAGACAGAACTAGTTACTGTAATGAAATTGTAATTGCCAGTGGCCAATCACTGATGCACCCAAGTCATCCTCTTTAAAGTAGTAATCTGATGCACAGGTGTGTGAATGTGCAAGAACATGTTCAGATGACGTACATGAGAAAAACAGGGACTCTTAGGCTGAGGTACAGGAAGCCATGAGTTGGAGCCCAGGAATGTAAAGGAGGAACTAAAGTCACTAGTAGATGTCCTCGTTTTTGTATCATATGTCGTGCTTACAGTGGAAAGAGTCACAGTACGTAATAAAACACCTCAGACGATCAGTACTGATACTGATTAGAAGGGAGGCTTATGGTGGTGAGAAGTCAAGAGTTATTGCACTAGGATGATGTGGAGAGTCTTTGTGATAATAAAGTTGATTAAGATACTGAAATGACTGTCAGCAAAGGTAAAGTGGCACACTGTGGAGTCACAGGAGATCCTGAAAGAATTTTCATATTGAAAAAAATTGAATATAGCAGGGAAATTTCAGTAAATAAAGTTTTCTACTCTAGACCTTTGCGGATTTTATAATTTTGACTCCACAACTTTTTGTGCATAAACCTTTGGCTCCACCATCCCATCCCCCTTGCACTCCCAGGGTCCTGAGTCATTCTGGTTGTGTTGGTTACAGACAGTTTTTTACTGCTAGTAGATAAGTTTGTCATGGGAACCAGTATACAAAGACTAACCTCGCGTGCCTGGGAAACAGGCAGCAAACCAGTCCCATTCCTCTGTTGGCTTATCACAAAAGTCGCAATGATTTTTTCAAAAGTGGGCAAGACAGTGCTTTAAGTATGCAGTCCCCCTGCTCTCACACAACTTCTAGTGATATAATTGTGTATGGAGTTGAATATTTAATTATCAGACCTTAGAAGTGTACAAAATTCAATACAGAATGCTGTACGTAAAGCATGTATCCATAAGACCTTGCCATTTGTCTTGTGCTATTTAACTTTAGTGGCAAAGGATTGAAAAAAAATAAAATAGTGAGTTGTTGAAACAGGACAAAGAGTATAGGTCATTCTAAAAAACTGTAGCTAAACTACTGGGGTTTTTTTAAATAAAAAAATCTCACCATATATCATACCAAGGGGAATTTTATACAAATATTTTATCCAAGAATCTTGGGGCATTTTATAGCTTCTGTAAAAGATGGTAATGAGTATGGCATCAGTTAGGTAGTGCTGTTGGGTTATAGGCCCTACCAGTAACTTGATTTGTCACGTTGCTGACTTAGGACAAGCTGCGTAACCTGTCACGTAGCAGAATTCGTCATCCCTAGCTATTCCCAGAGCACTTTAGACATTGTCTAGGGAATGCCTGTATAGGAGTGGATTCACCAAGGCAGCCAGTAGATAATGCCTGTGAAGAAAGTGTGGTGTATGTCTCAAGTTTCAAAGAAGTTGAGTAACAGTTCTCCGCTTCCTTGTAGGATTAGACTTGAACTCTTCTCCAAGATCTTGCATGCAAGAAGTCCTTGTAGCCTTAGATATGAGTCAGCTGAGAAGTCACTTAATGTGATGCACAGTCAATTTGCATAAGATGAGCAAGGAAATTAGCAGCACTTTACTGGCAGTGCCTGTAGGATTTAATTGTGGTTTTAGAGCCTTTAAAATTTGGACATAATTGCCTAATGTGACAGTTAAGAAGTATTTTCCTGTGGAATCCAACTTACCCTGGGAAATAGGTCTTCAGGTTCCTAAAACAACATATGAAATACTTTCTGTTTAATATAAGAGGTGTGAAAGAAATAGATCCAATGCATATCTATTACTGAGCATGTTTAGTTCTCTGTAGTTACAAAACTGTACGTTCCTTGATAGTCCTGTAATAGGCAATCCCAAATACATGGTTTATTTAGTCATCTAAAACCACTTCTTTGCAAAAATATTCTTTGGAATGAGCAATTATTTATTTATTTATTTATTTATTTATTTATTTATTTATTTATTTATTTATTTATTTATTTTTCCCCTGTGCAGAAAAGTTCAAAAGGTGGCTCTGGAGTACAGTCATACCCTAACTTCGATCCATCAGCTGATGTTGTTGCTTTGGACAAAGCTATTACTGTAAAGGGTAAGAGGAATAAATATTTAACCTGCTACATTTGGACTTTTCCTTAGGAAATTTTGAGAATAGCACTGAATAAGATATCAGAGCGAGAGGCAATGGCAAGCGGGAGAGGTGCCTCTGCTTTAAAAAGCTTGGCAATACATTAAATTATGCCACTTGGTAAAGAATCTCAACTCTTTGATATCCTGATGTTGTATTACAATTTCAGACCTTAATACTACATTAAAGTTCTTGAATATGTTGAAGGAAGGTTTGTAAAAATTTAATTTCTAGAGAATCAAAAAATATTGTAACATACCATACTAATACTTTTTGATTTGATTTCCATAAAAACCCTGCAAGAGGCAGTGAATATGCTGATAATGTAGTGCATGCTTCTATTGCACTTCTCTCTTTTAATGAAATTCACATTTGGCACTTTGCCTGTACTTTGAAACCTTTTTCAATTTGATTTACTGAGATTAAATGAGTATGCGATCTAATTCTTTTTTTTTTTTTTTTAGTTATTCTGTAATGTAAGTTCTGCACTCAGAACACTTTAAGACTTTCTATATGAAATTGTAGAAACATAGGTTTCTGTGTTCTATGGGAATCTATTTATTGGGATTCTTCACTGCATCACTAATTGTAAATCAGTAGACGATTACAGTTTTTCCTTTGGTTAAACTTCAGTGTGTCAAGAAATCAACATATGACATAAAGCAAATAATAAAATGTAGAAATTATTATTTGGCTAAATGATGCACTTGAGACCACTATAATATTTCCAATACATTAGACATATTGTTGTTTGGTGTCTCATAGGTGTGGATGAAGCCACCATCATTGACATCTTGACTAAAAGAACAAATGCTCAGCGTCAGCAGATCAAAGCTGCCTATCAGCAGGCTAAAGGAAAGGTAAAATATATTCAAGCCAAGCTTAAATCTACACCCAGAATATCAATCTTGCTCCTGGCTCAGATTGTACATATAGCTTTAGCTTCATAGAACAGAAAGTTACAGTCTTCTGCCTTCTGTAGTTTGTGAAAACCATGACAGAATGATAATAACCTGCAACTATATGGCCAGTGCTGAGCCTTGTAATATGGTGGCCATTAATTTGAAATAAAAAGAAAAATTTTGAAATAAAAAGACAAATTTTGAAGTTCTGACTTTCCAACTTTTTGAATGCCCTAGAAATCCTTTAAATCACTAAATTGCTGGGAATGCAGAGATTTCGCTACCACCTGGGAGACAGTCTACTGAGAGAAAGGGAGAGATGGAGAAGGGGACTTGAAGGCATGTCTCTGAATATTTAAGTCCAGATAGAATACTAAATAGGATAGAAAAGCTATAGAACCATAATGCTGTTCCACAAGTATACCAACACTGGTATGGGGATGGGTGTACAGGGGGCAGTGTTATTCTACCTCTGAGTGGTAAAACTGCTAGTCCGTGGAACTGAATCTTGGAAATTACTCCATGTTTTTGGAAAAGCTTTTAACTCCTCTTACTTTTCTCTGCAACAAATTTTCTCCAGTTGAACCTGTAACTCTGAATTGAAATTACAATTGCACAGCTGGGATACCAGAGTTACTGAGCATTTGCTCCTTGGAAAGTGATTCCTTTGAGTTTTTTGCTTTGTAACTGTAAGTATAACTTTTAAGGGCCAACTTAGAAAATAAGTCTAATACCTCATTTTAGCCTAGATTTCCTGTTTCTGTTCAGGAAACATCACCTGTGGTTTTCACAGCCCTCTCCCCCCTCAGAGGAAGCTTTAGCCTTGCAATTATATTTTTTAAGGACCTAAATTAAAATATAACTTAGATTATTAGTTACCCTGGTTCCTGGCACACCAAAAGCAGAACAGAACTAACTATGGACATACTGCTTGCTTCTGAAATAATCTCGTTGGCTTAGGTATCCTGACAAAGCAGGTTGACCTTCTTACTCTTACAGCCACAGCCTTGACACATACTTGGTGGAGAACAGGGCTGTAGCTTTTAATATAACAAAATAGACTACTGAGCATTTCTGGATAGGAGGCAGAATAAATCAGATTTTTTTTTTTTAAACTTAAATTTAGGTCAAATTAGAATATAGACCAAATCTTAACTTCAGGACTTGCAGTTTTGTGTAAGGCGATATTACAGTATATCCACAGAGTTTCCACAGCAAATTCTGTATCCGTTATGCAATAAATGGATGAATTAAAATGTAATCCAGATAAGTAACTCAGTCATAATCATAACAGCAATATAGTATTACCTTCTCTTAAAAAACAAGCAGCCTATTTTGAGTCTTCTTCTGATGCTGTAAATGGGTGAATATGGCTGAACTGCAATGTGTGAAAACACTCCTGAATACTTACTGAAAAACCCTGACACTTCAATTAACGTAAAGGTGACAAATTAAAATTTCAAGTAGGGCTTCATAATTCTTTCTAGTAGCTAAAGGAATTATGTAGACTAAGATTCATCAGAGATCAGACTTAATTTCTGGACTGAGCAGCTTTTTACCATTCACTAGCTTAGTGTGTTTCTTATTCTTCCTGTCACAGAGTCTGGAAGAAGCCTTGAAAAAAGTTCTGAAAAGCCACTTGGAAGATGTTGTTGTGGCTCTGCTCAAAACTCCAGCTCAGTTTGATGCTGAAGAATTAAGAGCCTCTATGAAGGTAACGCAAAAGCTTCTGAGAAAAACTTTCCTAAAGAGCATAAATAATTATCAGGGCCTATAAGTGACACTGGACGTGGATTTTAAAGCTTGTGTGTTGTCTTAATTTTAACCCCATTTTGTAAATAAATATATACTGGTAATAGAGGTTCTGAGAACAAGACCCAGCAATCTCCACTAAATTTCAGGGTTGGAGGAGATTGGCTGCAAACGGTATTCTTTTGTGGGAATGAACTCTCTGCCTTCTGGAAACTGGTTGCTGACGTAGTGGTAGAAAGCCATAGTGTTTACATACATGTTTCTGTAAGAGAAAACAAAAAGAGAAGGGGGTATTTTTCTTCATAAAGTTTACATTCCTATCTTTTATGTGCACTGCTTGGTCCCTTTAGTGCTTCTTTTGGGTACCAGTGATATTAAATATGATAAAAAATTAATTCCAAAAGAGCTGAAATAACAAAATTCTTTGGAAGCACAATGTTCTTCATTTTTCTTTCTTGTTCCACATGGGGCCTTCAAAGCCAAGTCCATTATTTTCATCTTATTTCTGGTCTTCTAAATTTTAAGTTTGTTGTATCAAATAACATTTCTAAAAATTCAACCATTTTTATCAGGGGCTTGGAACTGATGAAGATACCTTAATTGAGATTCTGGCCTCAAGAAACAACAGAGAGATCAGAGAAGCCAACAAATACTACAAAGAAGGTAATTCAGAGCAAGAAAGAAATATTAATGGTATTACTCTATAGCAGACACATTACAGTCACAGCCCCACTTTTCAATATGAGAAGCTGAAATGACATTGTAGGAGGCAAGTGAAGTTCCACATAAGATTGAAAGAGTTACAGGGGAGGGAGGTCATACTGACTTTTTCTGACCTACGTAGATACCAATACAGAAGAAAAAGGCACATCATCACCACCAGAATTGCAGATGTCTCATGGAATGGGCCATGCATTTAGATGCTTTCTAGGCTGCAAGCAAAACCCAGCTGCTTTTCTACTCTTGTAACTAAACCTTGGTTGACCTCTTAAGATCTCACTAGGCTTGAAAAAAAAGCTTATTGAGTAAGCAACACAGATAACATTAGCAGTAGGAGCAACCAGTGAACTAAAGGGGGACAATCTTTGAAGAGATAACTAAGACGTGATGTGGTATCTCTCATATATGTAGAGTTTATTGCGGTCAATCAGTGTTGTCTAATTAAATAATTTTTTCTGAGATTACAGGCTAACTTTCCCAAGAGATTTCCATTCAAATAGTCTTAGTTAGAAGCCCAAATTAATAGTTTGATTTTTCGGAAGAGTTTTGTGATTGAGTTCAGTGGTGATAAGAACAACCAGAAATAAGAATGAAAGATAAATGGTTCAGAAAAAGTTTCAAGCTTTTTTTTTGTACTTCACAAGCAAGAGCTCAACACAATGCCACCCACAAGACCTCAGAGAAGAACTTTTTCAGTGGATTTTGGGTTTAGCCTCCAATTTCACAGCACGTCTCAGGGATTAGAGGACATGTTACAAATTTACCTTTTCTCAAAGCTAAATGAGAGAAAGTAAGAAAACTGCATTTCTAGTGGGCGTATTTAAGTGGGAAATTAAGGAAAAGCTGGAAAAATCATAGAATCATAGAATGGTTTGGGTGGGAAGGGATCTTAAAGATCATCTAGTCAACCTAGTTGTTAACTTTAAAACAAGCTACAAATCCTTTTCATTTCAGTGCTGAAGAGAGATCTGACACAAGACATTATCTCTGACACGTCTGGAGACTTTCAGAAGGCTTTGGTTGCTCTAGCCAAGGTATGCTGTGCTTAAGCATTTTGAGTGACATTACCCATAATAAAAAAATAATGTTGTCAAGACTATTTTAGAGAAAGATGTACAATAAATAAGTATTTAGGTAATATTTATTTCCTTGCATTAATTTTTATTTACATATCTTAGACCATATGAAATTGTTCTTAAACAAGCTATAATGAGATTTTATCTCAAATGCATTTTAAAAAAGAGTGATGTTTATTATTGTTTATCAGTTATGCTTTTAAGACCTTTTTTTTTTTTGTGGTAACTGTAAGCACTTGAAAAAACAACAGGAATAATGTCACGTCAATTGACTAGAAATAGAAAAAGAAGAAATGCTTACAATTAGAGAAATAAACCTTTTGGCTTGCTGTTAAGATATGTTTCTAGTAGTTAGATAATGGGACAGGGGCAGGGAGCTAACAAGTGGACAAAGTGTTTTGTGAATTTATGTTCAAAAGCAGATGAGTTTAAACACTGGAGCTGCCCAATAAAAAGACCCTTTTAAAATGCATAAATATTTGATTCCATGATTGTTGAGTACATGTATATGAAGCTTGTACATGCATGAGGGATTATTTTTTGATACATCTGTGTGCATAATTTTGATTTTCAGTTTTTGGTTTCAAACCAACTTGAAAGGAGTCTGTTGAATGGTTATCAGGGACCTGTAGCTTCACATTAAGAAACAATACTTCCTGTGGATTTTAATGTAGGACTTCAGAACTAAGTTGCTGATGACCTTAGAAATGTAGGCTCTGATTGATTAACAAATACAACAGCTTTATTCACAGAATGATTGGCATAACTGTATCTATCTGCAATTATGTATTAAGTTATGTATGAGAATGGTAGGGCAGAGCTCTAAAATGCTGTGTTTTGGTGAACTGAATGATTGTGAGTATCAGTGAAATTTCATTTATTTATTTATGTAGGCTGACCGATGTGAAGATTCTCATGTGAATGATGAGCTTGCTGACAGTGATGCCAGGGTAAGATCATACTTGGCACTCTGCAGAGCTTCTTCGTCTGACTTGAGATTACAAACTCTGGCTGCGAATATTCTACCTGAATCTTGTGCATTGCAGACCTAACAGAGATGTATATGTTATGTAGAAATCTTTTCTGAGGGGATACTATTTTATAAAGTTCATGTAAGCTTCACTATCTGAAGGAAATTAAATCTTCACCCTAATATCTAGCTTCAGAAACATTTCTGAAAGACCTCTTCTAGTTCATGTAAAGCATGCAGAGCATTTGAAGTAGAGGTCAACAATTGGAGAAATTAGACACAGTCTTCCTTCTGTTTGTAACACAGTTCTTGAATTGAGGGACAAGGGTGTGCTCAAGTATGTGCAGAACCAGCTACCATACCTTGACCAGTGTGAACTCTGCAGTGTCTTAGCTATAGCTATTGCGTTACAGTGATGAACCTTTCAAGATTATTGGGTAAACCTCACAGTCATTTTCTGAATAATTCTAAAATAAGCAACTGGTCTTTCCCTTATTTCTTCCACCATTAGTGTGACTATTTTTGTTAAAATCTTGGTAAATCTTAGCAGTCTTTCCTGAGTTTTCACCTGTAAAATCTTATATCACTGTTACAATTTAAATGTAGATTGACTTTAAACTGTTTTTTTTAAAAATCCAACCAAGAAAAGGCCATTGAGCAATACTGCTTTTATTCCTACTACATAAGGAGTTTAGTTTTGTCGTCAGACCTATGTATGAAAGATCAGTAAATTAATACTCTGTCTAAGCTCAAAAGTTCAATACTATTTCTCTTGGTGCAGAGGGAGTGTTGTTAAATCTTCTTTGCTGCTGTGTGGAGGTCTTTAATTATTCTAGAGAGGTTTGAGGAGGTGAAAAAAATGAAGGAGACTGATTTGGTTCTTACTTTCCATTAAAGTCACTCCTGCAAAGACAAGGAGTACTTGGTGCATAGGCTGCTCCTTCACATTTGTCCAGTTAATATCAGAGATAATTTTGTTTATCTGGAGAAAGCTTCCCAGTCCTAACTCCCATGCAGACTGTAAGAATATCATGATATATGAAAAATATCTTAATTCAAGAATGCAATATACCCAGGAGAGCTAGATGGTGGTCGTAAAATATCTGAAAATATGTTTTGTAGCTGCATAGTGTTCTCTAGGTACTATTATGACATAAGTGAAGTATGAAGTATTACTTGATAGAGCTAGAGTTTGAGGTTGTGTAGAGTTTTGTTATGGATTGTGTCAAGGGCTAGAGTTCATTACTGACAAGCAATGGCCTACCTTTGGCTGGTAGCCTCAGAAGTGCAGTATTTCTGTTTCGGTTTTACTATACTGATGTTAACTTTACTACTTTCTTTTCTTTATGACAGGCCTTGTATGAAGCAGGAGAGAAAAGGAAAGGAACAGACATTAATGTGTTTGTTACTGTTCTTACTGCAAGAAGCTATCCACATCTCCGAAGGGGTAGGTTGGATGAAACTTTGCGCTTCACAGGAATTGTATTTTGAACATGGCCTGCTCATGAACTCAGAGAAGATACAGATTATCAAGACCACTCTGACTGCTACAAAGGTCTTTGTAATTGGACACATGCTTGCTGACTAAGGGTGCAGTTGGCAGCTTGGCTGTTCTTTCCATATTACTGATCAGCAATACCATTTAGGTTGTTAACAAAACTGTTACCATGAAGTCTCACATGGCTAGTGATGACAAGGCCAAGGGATCAGTGTGGCAGGGGTTCTGATTGCTCCCCAACATGGTCTTGCTCCTCAGCCAGTTTGCCCTGGTTAGAGGGATATCACCTAGTGTCACAGGCTCCAGTGGAGTCACTGGACCACCTCTATCCCTACCAATGGGAACATGAACCCTACCATCCTAACAAAGTCCCATTCCTTATGCTGAATCTACTAGTCCATGCAGTAACACTGCTCTTTACACAGTGCTGGCTGAAGAAAATGAGAAAGATGGCCTACAATCAGTCATCTGTGTGCCCTGCTGCAGCAGTGAGAGCAGAATAAGGCAGGGGCAGTGCAGGGAGAATTCTGTCTTTTCATCACTATTCACTGAGTTTTATTCCCTTATTTAGTCTTTCAGAAGTACACCAAATACAGCAAGCATGACATGAACAAGGTACTAGATTTGGAGCTGAAAGGTGATATTGAGAACTGCCTGACTGCCCTTGGTAAGTGGTTCTGCATATTGTAACCTAGTATATATACTGACCATATGAAAACCTACTTTTTACTTCTGTCATACTTACTCTGATAGAAAGCCATTCCGGGCTTACCCTGCTTCATTGAGAAACTTGCTAAATAAAACTTTGGAAAATATAGTCCAAACATAGTGATTTAATTGAATTATTTAAGGTCAGTTAAAGTTGATGAATGAGTAGAAATACCTCTCCTGATATGTAGAAAGGTCTTTTAAGGAGAACAGATGTGTCATCAACATAGGAAGATCTTTACAGGAAGTCAATATGCCAAAAAGAGCTGTCAGAACAGGCACAATATGTATAAAAATCCAATAGTTTTGAACCTGTCTTCAAAAAACCAAACCCAAACCCACTCTTCTCTAAATTTTGTTTTTCAGAGACATTTATAATATATGATTATTAAAAATATAACAAATTTCCTTCTGCAGTTTTGTTCAAAAAAATATTCTTACAAGGTTTTTTATAAAGGTATATTTTAACACCCCTAACATTACTGCTCCTCATGAACAATAAGGTGAGGCAGTGACTCACTTAAATCACTATCAGTGGACCAGGGATGGAATCAGAAGCCAGACACCCATCTTGTTCTCAGCTTTTGTATCACAGTCAAGCATACTTTGGATAAAAGAATGACACCCATCAGATCCCTCTTAATATCAGAAGTGGAGGGCAAGTACTTAGTATAACTTGGTTTACAAAGCATCAGCTCATAATCTCCAGCTCTGCTGTAGAGGACACAAATGCTTTCACATTTTTCTTGGGAACTGCAACATCTTTCTTAATTTTGTGGCAGTAAACTAGTGAATGCAGTCTTGTAACTGTTCTCCCCTGACTGAATTGCTTTCTGAATAGACAGAAGAAAGGAACTGCTACTTCTCCCGTATTTTGAAGACAGGTAACAAAGAAGTAGATAAATAGGATATGCTGGTAGGAACACTGAGACTGCTTTTAAAGTGTTTTCTTTCCAAACTTTTGCCTTTTGTTACTTGTTACATGTATAACAGATGTGACCTTGTCTCATTGTTTCATTACAGTGAAGTGTGCCACAAGCAAGCCAGCTTTCTTTGCTGAAAAACTCCACTTGGCAATGAAGGTAACCTAAAGAAAGAACTTCTCTTTGTAAGCATGGGGTGCTTTGTAAGCTGAAAAATAAAAAGCTAGCTAGAGTTCTCTAAGCCCTTTGTGTGATAAAAAAGGACTGCAGAAGGAAATTCAGTGCATTTCCCTCTCTCCTGTTCTTTCGTTTGAAACTTCTGAGTGTCTTTCCATAGTAGGAGCTGTCTGTTTGCTACAGTGAGTTCAGGAAGGCATCTGTCCATCCACACATATATCTTTTATTCTAGACAGTGACAGAAAGCTAACTGGAACTTTTCTTAATTATGAAACCACGATAATATTAGTGAAAAGTAAATAGGAAAACAATTACAGATCCGGACAAGCACCTTGCAGAAGCCTAATCTTTGACAAGACATCCATGGTCCTGGCAAATTTGGAACCAGAGTTGAGGGAGGCAGCTGGAGATCCTGAAACAGTCTAGTATGCAGGTATTTTCATAACTCCTGTGACTTGGTTAGGAGCAGTATGTGAAAAATTGAGCAAATCGTTATGAAAATACAGTTCATTGCACTCTTAAAAAAGAGTAATAAAAAAAGGCAGTGAAGTCTAGGTTGTCTCTGGTGTCTAGCAAGCATGGTAAAGGACATGCATCTTTTTAGAAAACAGCTAAAAGAAATGTGTAAAAAGGAAATCCAGGGGTGGAGGTAACCTGTCAGAAGTGAATTCTCCTCATAGGGAACAGAAGTGCGCTATGACAGGACCCCCTCATGAGAGATGTTAAAGGAGTAGGATGTGGGCTTTGTACACCCACAAAGAAGTCTGATAGATTAACACACAGAACTTTGATTTAAGATCTTGCAATGACATAAGTAGCCTCTTTTATTTTTCTTTTTTCTTTTTTCTTTTTTCTTTTTTCTTTTTTCTTTTTTCCTTTTTTCTTTTTTCTTTTTTCCTTTTTTTTTTCTTTTTTCTTTTTTCTTTTTTCTTTTTTCTTTTTTCTTTTTTCTTTTTTCCTTTTTTCTTTTTTCTTTTTTTTTCTTTCTTTTCTTTTAACAGGGCTTTGGGACACGGCACAAAGAGCTCATCAGAATCATGGTTTCACGCCATGAAGTGGATATGAATGAGATCAAAGGCTATTACAAGAGTCTGTATGGCATCTCTCTCCGCCAAGCCATTATGGTAGGTTTTCTCTCAGGTGACATATGAAATGCAAAACAACTGAATGATTTTGGAAGTTCAGTAAGGGTTTGTTAACTCTTCTGCTCCTCAGTCACCGGTTCATCCTGAGTAACTCATTGTAGCTGGGTTACTCATGTTGTCAGTGATCCACATGCTTGTAGAACTAATTAATTTTCTGGGGCAACATTTTTGCCACGAGAGCTATAGCCATTTGCTAGTAGTGGTACATGTCTCAGGATATCATCTTACAGTAGAAGCCAAGAGTTGAATGACTACTACAGTATCCCCAAGTTCCTGTGCTTGGGCAGACATAAGGTACATTGGCAGAAGAGTGGAGACGATTGCACTGACAGCTCTGTGGGAGATATTTGATGCAACCAGCTATTAGTTTTTAACATTTGAGGTGCTCCTGCAAATACCTTGTTAACTTGACATTTATTTGGCCTGCTTTCCAGGTGACTTAAGTAAAAGTATCTTCTTAAAGGGGACAGATGACCCAATGTATTTTCCAGAAAATTTAAACCAGTGAGGAACTTGAAGAAAGCTAAACTTGCAAAGCAGCTTTGTGGAGACTAGTAGACAACACTAAAAAATGAAGTCTTGTTTGGAGTAGAAACATATTCCCTACATGTATCAAGATGTCTTGATGGTGTCTGCTACTTTTTCAGTTAGGTGCCAAAGATCACTTTTATTCTTCCATCATGGCTGTGTGTGATCTGTAATTTGGTACGTAATTACATGACCCCATCATGTTCCAAAGTGATGATTGCATCCAAATGGCTTGAGGCATAGCTTGGTTACACTAAACAATTCATAAGTCTCTGCAAAGTAGATTCAAATTTGAGAAAACATAGCATGTAATAATTACAGTGCATACTTAATGCATATTATCCATTTTTTCCAAGCTGAATAAGCAATCCTATGGTGAATCGAATATCACTGTACTATCAGCCTGTGTTTGAGATAATCCTAGTTACAATGTGTATAGTGTTTTAATATTAATGAACATTGGACATCACGGGTCAAGGAAAGCATTTTCACTTTATCTAGAGAAGAAAATCTTAAGCTCCTGGGCAGATAGAAATCTTCTGTGCTTCTTTATTTATGCCATGAGACCTCCCAGGATTTTTATTGGCCTTGTCTACCTCTGCTCCACTCTGGAAATGCATGTGTTTATTTCTAGGTCATACGAGTGACTTCAGTGAGGGTACTCAGTTCAAACTCAGTCTGTGGCTAGAACATATATGTTATCAAGTAATTAATTTATTTAGGTGAAGGATTGGTGTTTGGTACATGTATATTGAATGTTTACTGAAATTTATTTCACTTGGAGACCATTATCTTAACAACTGTGGTTTTTTGTACTTAAATTGACAGGATGAACTCAAAGGGGATTATGAAAATATCCTGGTGGCTTTATGTGGAAGTGACAACTAAGTTTCATGTTCCTGCAATGCACTCAAGCCCTGTTGCTGAAGGTCTTTATATTTGCCTCAGCTGTCTATAAAAAATACAGGCTTTACACAGTGAGGTTTCTCTGGAATGGTACTTAGTCCATATGTATTATGTCAAAAACCTGTAACCTGGAATGTATTTTTTCAGTATCTTTATTCTGAATGGCATTAATATCTCTTGTTGTCATTATTTATCTAAAGTCAAAGAATGCCCAAAAAGTTTCTATTTGCTTGATTAATCATGAAAAAGATAAAGTTTTCATCTATGCAAAGCAAATAAACTTTTAAAAATAAAATTAACCCATGTGGAACGTTGTATGTCCTTTGTTGCTTTTCTGCACTTAATTTCAAGTTGTCTGTGTACAGTGCATGAGAGAAAAATCAGTAAATAACTTAAATAATCAAAAAAGAATGTAGCAACATCACACAGTATATAGCTGAGCCTATACCTTTCGATTTCACTTCAGTTAGGGTTTATGTAAGCCAGATATAAAAAAAATAACTAGAGATAACTTATTAAAAAAATTACCAATATAAAAAGGATAATGATATCTCTATCTTGTTCTTTTTCATTTAAATTCCAGAGTAAGTAAACCTGTTATGTTTTGTACATGGGGGGGGGGGGGATTGAAAAACCTTTTCATAGCCCATGTAGGACTTTTATCTTTTTCTTGATGAGTTGTGTAATTTTTTTATATTATCGCCAAAGTGATAAAACTACTATCAATACCTCTATTTTGGTCAGAGTTCATGCTTGACATTACTGTCCTGATTGTACCAGACGCTGTACAAATGAGTTCCTATAGCCCTCAGGTGCACTGGTGGAATTAAGCATTACTTGTTGGTTTTTCGTTACATGCAGACACTGCTGGTCTTTGTTATGGTGGCCTCCAATTACTCATTTGGACAACAGCATGCTAAACTATTGGGAAATCAAAGGTCATCTTGGCTAATTTGTGTTAAACATTGCAGGCCCTCTTTGCTTCATATTGTGATGGTGTAGGATAACAGAACTAGGTGTCTGGAAAAGGAGAAGTCTTATTCTAGAAGAAACATTGGCATTGCTAGAGCTGGAAAGAAAATTCCCATGTCCCTTCCACAGGGCCAAGTTTTGATCTACCCCAAATGTTTTCCAAGTTCTATAGTTCCCACCTTACCATAGTTTATTTTGTTGGTAATCCTTATTGTCCTCATAGGATAAGTGGAAGAGAGAGATTCCAACCAAAGGAGTTTATGGGACATATATAAGATAGTCATCAATTAAAATATAAAAACAAACAAACAAGCAGACATATGGATAGAGATCATGTGTTGAGGGATTTGTTTGATCAAATGACAAGCTTCAGAGAAAACCAAACCAAACCACCTTGTATGTTTTGAGTGTGGCACTAGCAAAAGGTGCATTTTCTTAAGAGGCAGATGTCAGGGGAATGCAATTCCCCAATCCTTTCGTACACATAATGATGAGTTGGAAAGGTTGATTGTGACAGTAAAAGTTGATTGGAAGGAAAGTCTAAGTTTACTGAACATGAAATGAAGATTGTATCTTGATTCCATACCAGAACTCTCTTGCTTCCTTTCTCACCAAAGAAAATGCATAGAAGGGAATGATTAGTTTCAGCTGTGGTTTCCTTTTGAACTTGTGGTGATAATCATGTATGTTTTGATTATATGCATATAAATATATATATAAAAATATACATGCATATAAAGCATATATGCTTTGCTAACCTTTTTGGCATTGGTAACAACCTATTAAAAGTGAAGAAACTTCAATGAATGGATTTTGAGATAGTACCTGTGTTCCTGGCTGGACTCTTGGAGAAACAAAAAAACCACAGCAAACTCCGTGGATGGGTCATAACTAATTAACTTGTAGCCAGTAGATTATTAGGCCTAATCATGAAACTCTTGTTTCAACATTTCAGTCATTGTGAAATTGAGAGGCACTCTAGCTATGCAAAGGGAAAGAATCTGATTTCATCAGCATAGGAAAGAGTTGTTTTTCAAGAGGTATGCTCACTAGAGAAGCCAAAAGATGCAAAAAATCCATCAAAAAAAGCTATAGCAGGTTTTTAAAAATTACTTCCAATTAAAGCTGAAGGAATGATTGAAAATTTAAATTTATTTGAAGTGGTCTCTTTCTTTTTGGCTGAGTTCAAGAGGGGCTCAGCAGCAGCGTGTGCTTTGTGAGATCCCAGCCTAAATACTCAACTTCAAAATGTGAACAAATGAGCACCTAGAATTTTCATTTATAGTAAAGGAGATGGTATCAAGTTAAATGTGTTATTAATAGAAAAATTGTTGTTTTCTGATTATGAGTTTTGCAGGACTGTGCAACAGAAAGAAATGATTAATGTACATTCCTGCATTCTAAACAGCTCTCCTAATTTTAAGATATTTCACTATAATTTTATGTGTATAGCTGCATTTTTATTGTATTCTGATGGTGTCTATTTCTACAAATGCAAATGCTGCTTGTTTTGAAGAGGAAGGATTGGTGGAGGTCTGTGTAGTGGTGTACCAATGAGGAGTCACAAGTTTACTTCCACTGCAAGCTAGCTAAATTCCCCTAGGCATTCATTTCTGTCTGAGAGGCACACATTTCTGTACAGTGAGGGTACTACTTCCACATGCATTTAAAAAAACAGAAGTTTAAAAAAAAAAAAGTTCTGCTCATATGGCCATTTCACAAGTGTCTTCAATGTCATGATGTATTTATACGACTCCTTATTTCCATGGGAAATTTGCAGCCAACTATTACAGTCCAGAAACTTCTTCAAGTACTGCAAAAAATAGGGCTTAGGTAAATACTTGTGGAACAGAGTGATTGCGCCATCCATTTCACTGCCAGAAGGCTCCCTGATGGTCTGAGTGGAAGGGGAAGATATTTCTAAACTAAAAAAAAAAAAATATGGTTTTCAGTTATAGCAACACCTAAGTGGCAAGGTGGTTTCCTGGCATTAAGAAAGGGTAGTCCTTGTCCTAAAGACCTATGCTGCACAATCAAGGAGGGGGCGGGGGGGGGGGGGGAGAGAGAGAGAGAGAGAGAACTAAATGGACCAGCACAAATAAGGCAGTGTTTTCTGTGCAAATTAATAAGAGCATCAACAGAGAAATATAAGTGAAGCTCTAAGTATAACTCACTCTAGTAAGAATATTGTTAAGATAAGCTGGGTTACCACAGAAGACAAGTAAACAAAGGTCATTTGGATCTTGTTTGCTCTTATTTTTCTGCCTATCAAAGGACAAAATGTCACATAAAATCACTGTAAATGAGTTTGAAATGTAAGTCCCTAAGGACTCCATTCAATAACATGCTTCTCTCTGTGCTGAGCTTCAAGCATGGGATGAGTCCACAGATTTCTAACAAGGAGAGATGTTTGCACATTTTCTGCAGCTGTTTTCCTAATCAATACTAGAAATTAAGCACCAGTACAAGAAAAAATAGGAGGGGGGAAATGAAAAGGTATTTTCAAGTCATTCTAAACTTATCTCAAAACCAAAAAAAACCCACACCACACCAAAGTTAGACTGCAAAGAACCACTCAGTACTCACTCAGTCTGTCTGGAGGAAGGCTTGCTCAGGCATAGTCAGTGTGCTGGAATTTTCACCACTATTTTAGTGAAACAGAATGTACGAATTTTCTAATCCCTCTTCTGAGGTGGGAAAAGTCATTCATAACAGCCTACAGAAATAAAGAAGCCTTTAATCAAGCGTGAACAGGGGGTAGAAGGAAAGTAGCCTGTCATGGTTGGTTGGTTTGTTTGTTTTTCAAGACAGTCGGATGTGCTTTTTTTGGAAAGACATGTATTAGAATTGCAGTAGGGTGGAAATTTTTGCATTCAGCTAAGACTTCTGAGGAATGGTAGCCCACCCATTTAATGGGGAATGGCCATCCAGCCATTTAAAGCTTATGAAGGAGAGGTGAGGGATAAAATCAAGAGGAAAGAAAATGTCAGTAAATATGTTACAGAAAAGGCCATAGTGAAATTCATGAGAAGGCTTCCTTGCTTTGATGTAAGTTGGTGGGAGGGGACCAAGGGGTCACAAAAAAAGCAACAAGAGGATTGAAATGTGATTTTTTTTTCATTATTGTACACTTGTAGCCTATAAGCAGGAAAGTACTGTGAGGACACAGCTTCAAAGCAACCCTGTAAATGAAAGAATCACCCTTCATCTTCAGTGATGCAAGACAGGAAAAGCTTTCTTAAGGGATGGTGATTTTTTAATCAGTTAGAAAGTATTGGAAAACTGTTCCTTCAAATAACACCAATTCTTTCACTACTGTTTGATAAAATGCACTGGAAATTCTAAATTTGTCACATTTAGCTTACTATCACTTCCTGATCAGCCATGTCCCACACGGGTTGGACAGGTTCTCCCATTTCTTTTTCACTGTGAATGCTTTTCTGGTCCTTTTGGCTTTGCCCTGACAAAACAAATGATAAATTTGCAGGAGGCTAAAAAATGGTATCCAGAGTTTCCGAATGGTCTTTCCAAAAATTTGAGCTCTGGTGCCACCTCGTGAGTAGGTTGAGAACAAGGACAAGGAAATGTATTGCAGCAGAAAATCAGTCGCAAACAAGTGAAGACCTTATCTAGGCACTGTTTTCCAGGCTGTCAGAATGATGAGAACTAAACCAGTTCAGTTTATTAAGGAAAATGGTGCTTTTTCTTTTTTTTCCTCCAGTATCTTTTTTTTTTTTTTTTTTGGAGCACTGGTTTCAAAAGGAAAGAGCAGGGGAAAAATGAACTAGGACTAGCTGATGTATTCTTAAGGGGAGATACAAAATGGGGTTTCTTGGAGCACTGTGACAGACAATTGTAGAATACAAAAAAACCCCACCACAACATCACACCACCCCCACCCCCACCCAAAAAAAAAAAGTATCAAATGTGTATTGGTGCTTATACAAAACCCTGCGCTTGAAAGAGACTCACCCACCCCACAGCCTGTCTGTCTCTTGTGTGATACACAGGAGGCTCTGAGCAGAGGTGTTTATTATTCAGCAGATTTGGGCAAACAAGGGTGAACTTCTAATAGACACCATAAGAAAAGGTGCTATAACAAGGTGATACAGCTAAGCAGCCCTGTGTGTTTACCTAGCATAGAGATAAAAAGACATCAGTTTGGTTTTGGAATTAAGCTGTTTTTCCATCTCCATTCCAGAGGTGATCTGTGCAGAATGTTTTCAATTGTATTTTGCATTTATTATATGCTTCTTTTTGCTAAAATAATTGCAATAAGATACACCAAAAGGTCTTTGAAAATCTGGCCTTTAATTTTTTAATGTCTTGTTTTGCAATCTGTTGAAGTACCTCCTTCATTCAGCTGGATCAAGTATAGAAAAGCTAAACAAACTTCTTGTAAGGAATTCAAATATTACAAAAGTGGTGGCAATTTATCATAGCTAGAGAAGGTGACCATCACCATATTTAGTATTGTTTTCTATGCTATTCTTTACACATCAATGGTTCAGGATGTTTCTGGATTTGTCTGAATAAAGAAGGGCAGAAATTAGATCTTGTATGTTCTTTGATCATACTATGCAGAAGCTTTCATTAAATTGTTCATTGTGATACTAATCTAGGTTTCCTGAACAGTTGCAGTTAATTAGTATTGTCTAATATGCATTTATATGACTCTAGCAATAATAACCTGCATCAATTAAATTCACTATGCCTATTTCAAACTCCGCTTAGTCCTTCCTTCCTATCCCCATTAAATGACTGTGGGTCATTATCAAAAATTGCCATTTGAGTTTTCCAAATAGCTGACGAATGTAAACTGATGAATGAACAGAAAGTTTTGACTTCTTACTGCTCAGTTTAATCTTTCTTTTTTTTCCACCACCTCTTAAAATATTCTAAACTATGCTGGAACTTGGCTGGTAAGATACTGACAAATTTCTTATGAGCTTCTTGGGAGGCTGTGTCAGACTTCAAGAAGTCCAACTGAATTGTAAAGATTCTTCTGCTATTTTTGCAATTTTACAGCAAAATGCTCCACTCTTTGTGGAGTCATACATGTTTAATTATGAGGATGATTAGGTGATTTTTAACTAATTTTTCCAGGTGTTTCACATCTCAGTTAGTATGAAGTTATTGACAAAGAAATATTTTTGATTTATGAATTGATAATTTTATTTCCAGACTTGTTTTTTCCAAATAATAAGTGGATATGAATAAATACCATACATTGTTTATTATTCCTGCAAACACTATTCTGTTCTTCAGAAAAGACTAGGGGGAGGGTTGCATGTGGAATATTTGTTTCATTATCTGAAATTATCAGTATGTGGCACTGTTTAAAATGTATCAAGTTTGCCTCTATTTGATTGAGGTGAATGCTTCTGGAATGTCTAAAAAACATGACACTTGGTCTTACAGAAAATTGATGATTTTGTTAATCCGTGATACATCAACCAGGTCTGGAAACAATGCTATAGTTATGTGTTTTTCTTTTTATCAAATGCAGATATGAACATGTGGAAAATTAATTAAACTTGCTTAATCCTGCTCCACAAAATGTAAATCTTAGAATTTGGAATTTATAATTTCAAGTTCATTTCATCTATATTTGTATTTAGCCTATTAATAAGGACAATACACATATGTAGTATATGAAACTCTTACAGATATACAACTCAAAACTTACAATGATGAAGAAACCACAGTCTCCGTAGATTAATTTGCAGAAGATAAACTGAAAAAAAACCTGAAGCCACTTCAGTGAAGCATCAGTGCTGTTAATTACATAGCTTTACATTGGAGAATATTTTTACCTTTCCCCTTAATGCAGAATACAAAATGCTTTACTAAGATATGGCTTGGTTGTAGGAGAAATTGTCTGTACTGCCTAAAAGCACTAGATGTAGCTGTTGACACTTGCAGGAGAAAGATACTTCCCTCCCTCCCCTCCAGAAAGTAGATATTTTATTGTTTTTTGTGTGTGGTGTTTTGGATTATTATTTTTTTCTTTTAAACAAACCTTCATATTGTGAATTTGCTTAAAATATTAGGGAACCTCTTTCACAGTCTCTGGATTTGTCAGTTCCTCTTCCATTGCACATGATACAAAAAGTTAAAGTATAAAATTTAAACATGACGTGGGTTTTCATGAATTAATTATAAAGTAATGATGTTTGAAAATAAATTAGGATATACGCTTCCAGCAATCAGCCTGACATTGCAACTAGAGGGGTGTAGTGCAGGTGTCTCTTGCAGCATCAATGCATTTTACATAGCTAGGATATAGCAGTAATCCGATAAGCTGCAATTGCCACAATACCAGACAGATCCCTAAAAATAGAAGTCCTCTAGTAATCTGTCTAGATTATTGAATTCAGTGACCACTTGGCAATATATCAGGGAATGCCTGCAGAACTGAATTAAAATATATCATGAGGTTTTATTTTCAGTGACATCTAGAAATCTTCCATATTCTGTTCTACCATTTTCACGGGAAATGCATTTATAAGGATACCCGATTTGCTATACTGCTTTTTCAGGTTTTTTGCCAGCTACAAGTACCATAGTAAAATTCAAAATAGTATTGAGAGTGCCACTCTGTAATATTTTATTAGAATAGTTTAATTAAGAATATATAAGGTAGAAATATGAATTTCTTTATCAACAAAAATAAGTTATAAGCTTATACAAAACTTTTAGTATCATTTTCCTCTGCAATGGTTAAGAAAAGTATGTTTGCAGGCACATGTATTTGTATCTAGATGCTTTTCTAATGTATAATTGTGAAGTGTGCATTTAGGGAGAGGGATACAGAAAGGATGAATATGATGGTGGACAGCATCGTACATTTTTCTGGTTTTCATGTTTCATTCATGCCCTGTGAATGAAAAAGAACTGAAGCCAGGGGTCTGATGTTGCTTTTCGTTTCTAGCTGATAAATGCAAACAAATAGTTAATATAATAAAGTAGTAGTTATAGGAAAGTGTTAATGACTGACTGTTGACAAGCACATGTACCAGTACATCTATGAATGTTCTATTACTGGGAGAGATGCATGGAGATTTGGGTTTAGTTCAGTTAGTGAAAGTGTTTTATTTGTTATTAACATGAGTTGTGTTATACATACATACTACTGGTAGGAGAATGGCATCTACACCCCTATCTGAATGAAAATAAATACCCTGCAGATACAAATAACTTGTCACATAACAGTGTCATCCACTCCCTTGTGCACTTGTCCTTTGAGCCCATCTCCTGTTCTCAATTGTGCTTCTGTGACTTTGTATAGTGTTTAGTGGAGTTGCTGTGGTATAAATACACCTATATCAACAATTGCAGATCCATATCTGGTACTCTGCCTCCACGGTGTCCAGCTGATTTGCACAGAAGCACTGATAGCTTGTCCAGACATCTTGCTTTCAAAGCATGGCGAATGCCTGGTCCAGGCAGAGTACAGTAGTAGATCGTCAGTATAAGAAACAGTCTAATGGTTAGAGTGATAGGGTTATAGGTGTTTAAAAAACCTCAGAATTTGGATCCAGGACTTTTGCCATGAGGAACTCCAGAATTCAAAGTAAAATTAATCCCTGAAGCATTAAATTAACAATGAATTACACTGGTATCTTAGGCACCTTTCCCTGCTCAGCCAGGAGAAATTCACTCCAGCCACCAAGCCAGGAGAGAAACAGCAACAGTTTTACCCTTTCTGAAGTTTTCCTGTTTTATTTGACCTTCTCCACAAGTGGGATCTTCTTGCTTCTTCTGCCCCCTGGTTTCACTCCTTGACTCCTGTTTCCATATACCTAATCCCATGCCGCTGCTGACTTCAACACAGCTTTGCTCTCACTGTGCCAGCCTCACAAAATAGGTTGTTTCTTCCTCCTCTCCTCTCCTCTCCTCTCCTCTCCTCTCCTCTCCTCTCCTCTCCTCTCCTCTCCTCTCCTCTCCTCTCCTCTCCTCTCCTCTCCTCTCCTCTCCTCTCCTCTCCTCTCCTCTCCTCTCCTCTCCTCTCCTCTCCTCTCCTCTCCTCTCCTCTCCTCTCCTCTCCTCTCCTCTCCTCTCCTCTCCTCTCCTCTCCTCTCCTCTTTTGTCCTTTCTCTGCCACCTTCTTACCCTTCCCCCCTCATTTCTAGCTTTTTCCCAATTCCATATCCCAGGGATATAGGAGGAGAAGTCAAGGCCTGAAGATGTTGTAGCAGAAATCTAGTACAAATTCAGATCTCATATGAAGACTGTTCTTGTCATTCATGGTAGTATCCACCTTGCTTTGGTTTCTAACATCATACCTGTCCCCTTTTTCCTTTTCCTCCATTTACTGGTATCTCTAGAACAATCGCTTCTCTCTTGGAAATAATTTCACTGTATGTGCTCAGTTCCTCAGCCTCTGTCTGTAGTAGAGACCCATATCCCTTCCTCCGGCACTGTCTCTGAAGCCACTTGCATGTGGAGAATCCATCTATCTCTTGCCCCTTCCTACCCTGCATCAAAAAAACAAGGATCTTTGGCTTAGTCTCCTTTCCCCTGCCACTTGTATTCCTTCTTCCCTTTTTCAGTCTTTTTCATTTTATGAAAGACATTTCTGCACTTGGTTGTACTTCATTGACATCGTACTGCCACATGTTATCTGTTTGCTCTCTTTGTGTTAGCTTTTCTTTCAGACATTGACTTCTGGATCTCTCTTTATCATTGTAGTCTTCTCCCTTTCTCTCTGAGGACTTCATCTTCCATGTTGACTACTCCTTTATGGCCTTACCCTCACAAATCTTTAGTCTCATTTGTCCAGTTGACTTGCAGCTCTGGCTTCACTCACTCAGCTGAAAGCCTAGTCATTTGTTTTGCCTTTTGTACTGCACAGTTTTCTTGCTGATCTTCCTGTTACTTCTTTGACATTGAGTGGTGCTTTTCATCATTGTCTGTTTGCCCTCTCTCTCTGATGCTGTTCACTAGGTCTTTCATCAGCAATGATGCATTTTCTCTCTCCCCTTCTCGCTTCTTTCCTACTTTGATATAGTTTTTATTCTTTTCGTCCTCACGTTGTTTTCCCACCTAGACGTGTTTTTCTCCTGCCCCACTGCAAGGCTGGCAGTTGTACAGCAAATCTTTGTTTTCCCTTCTGCATCTGCTTTTACAGTTTTTCCTCTGGAACTGTGAAGACTACAGTGACACATAGCCAGCCAGCTCTTTCCACTACTAAGTCATACTCTTCCCCTCATGTCTGCTTCTTCAATGCTAGCCATTAACAGGAGATTGTTCCTGCCTGATTTCATATTTTATGATGAACTAGGTGCAGGCACATGAGAGCACAGTGTGTGCACACTTAAGGTAAAAATGAAACAGACAGATCAAAGATGGACAGACAGGAATTATCTGTCATTAATGTCTAGCATCCACCAGGTGGTCATTAATCCCTAAGGAAAACACTGTACTTGGATATTTATTCTTATATAACCACAACTTTCTTTTTCTATTTAATTCTGTTTTTCTATATCTGTATACCTCTTCTCCCCAGGCAGGCGCAGGATGAATGATCTGTTACTTAAATTACAAGAGCTGATGTAAGAAGATGTACTTTATTATGAATAGTAGTTCTGCATGTCTGTTTCAAAACTTCTCCTTTCTCTTAGGGTTAAATAAATTGTGGGCTGTATATTTCAGCTGATATTGAGTCATATGTATCCAAAGAGGGTTTTTTTTTAAGGTAGCATTTTGTGTATCCCCAAAGCCTTAAATTATGCATACATTGGAGAAATCTCCAGATACTTCTACTTGCAAACTTTGGAAGAACTGAGTTAAATTTTGTGCTATTCTGTAGGCTGGGTGAAAATTGTCTTTCAAATGCACGGAATTTGTCAAACATGGATCTATTAGATCTGTCTGGATCCGTTCTGGGATGTACATATGCCACAGATATGCTTTTTTTTTCTTTTCAGACAAAGAAAAGAGCTGTTTCTGTAGGTTTTTACTAGCCAAGAATTCTCTTTATGCACACTCTTTCAGGAAACAGTTAAGCTAACAAAGCTGCTGTCCTGGAGGTGAAAATCTGGTTTGTTATATCTAATTGGTAATTGTATGGAGTGGAGATTAAATACTGGTACTATAAGAGAAATAAGTATATCTGCACCATTGACTTACTAAAAATCAAAACCTTGTTCAAATCAGGTGTATTTTCACTGAATGTATTCATATTTATGTATAACTTTTGGTATTCTTTTGTCATATTGTCCTGTACATGGAACACATGAAATTGCATTAGGATGTATGGAAAAGTAAATTCTTAAATCCTAGTTGTTGGTGGTTTGTTTGTTTGTTTGCTTGTTTGGTTTTAAAAAAGGAAATATAACTTGGCACTACGTAGGAAGCTATTTTTTAATTCTCAGTAGTTCCACATGTTTTGGGGATCCCCACCCCCACCCCGCCCCGTCTACCTTATTTTGCTACTTGTATTAACAGGACTGGAGGGCTACTAACCTCCTGCACAGAGATGGTAACTAGTCATATGTTTTTCATAACCAAAATTATACTCAGGGTAGCTGCTGCCATTGGAAAGTCTAGGTCTTACAAGGCAAGAGCTGCATTACAAAACTTCTACACAGGCTAAAGAAATAGTGTACGAAAACTACCTCAGAAATGTCTGTCAAGCAAAAGTTGTGAAGCAGCGTAGGAAAAGTAATTTTTTGCTTCTGTTTCCCACACTGTACCTAATCTGTGCTTCATAACAGGGTTCTGCTTTCCTTGAGCCATGAACTCTGTGCTGCCCCTTCCAGAGGGGGAAAACTGCCCATACAGTTTTAGTTTGTATGTTTATGGTACAGAGGGTCATGAAAACAAGCACTCTGTGTACATACCATATTTGTATAATCAACAGGAAGATTTAAAGTCTAGGGTGGTTGATTTACACATTTTCATCAGATACTTGCCAGTGCAATCAAAACAAACCCCTTCAGTTTAGAAGTTCCAGCAATGACTCAGTCATTTGATATAAAAAAGGAAAAAAAACCCAAACCCCCAAACTGATGTCATCCATTTTATACTAAATGAACTTTTATTTTAACCAACCTCATCCAGTATTTTTTTTTCCCCTTGAAGTATCTGCATTATGGAATCTGAAATGCATTGTCAGATATTATAAAGATGATTCTGAAACTGAGTTTCTTGCTGCCACACAGAAGTGCTCACTTGGAAAAGAAATGCAAATACAATGCATTACTGGCATTCTTGAATTGTTTAAACTGTCTGCTCTCACTCTGACTAAAGATGCCTGTAACCTTTTTAGCTTGCTGTCTATGGTTACAATGAATTGGTTGATCCAGTTCAAAACAGGCATTGCACTGCATTTCATGCACCTAGAAACAGGGAAAATCTGTTCTGTGCATGTAAACAAATTACTAAGCATCAGAGAATGTGGCTGAAGGTCTGCTCTGCCTCTTGCTATTTTTCTGGTCCTCGGACTGGAGTAGATAACCCTTTCCTTCATGGCACCTGCAAAGTACATTAGGATTCCTGGATGCACGTATAGCGGTCAATGCTTTGGACTGCTGGTGGAAACAAATAGGATGCAGGTAGTGTGATACTCTCTTTACAGCTGCCATGGCTTAATAGAAAGGCAGCTGCATCCAACATCAGAGCTTTCAATAGCCTTTTGAGGATGTTGGAGAGAGTACCAAAGTGATTTGGTCTAAAAGTTACATGTGTTTGACCCACTGTGGTGAGCCTGACCCTTGATGAAAACCTTGTCAGATACAGATCAATATAAACGCTTTCAATCGGGAGAACCAAATGGAAATATGAGAACAGTCCAGGGTCAAAAAGCAGTCCTAAATTACAAACCTAGACTAACCTTTTCAATAATAGGGACAGTTATAGTGTCAAATACCCTGATGCCATATACATCCCTTTTGGTTATACCTAATAATCTTCAGCTGGGTGAAGTGCCTTTCAGACCCTGGAAATTTTTAAATGTCTCACAAGACAAAAAAAATTAATAAGAGCACAAGGCTGTTGGTGTTCAGCGTGGACTCATCTGTCTGTACACATGTACTTTATGTAGATCTCAATGACAAGAAGGCTGAGGTGTTTTAAGTAAAATAAAATTTAATTTTTTTCTTTATATGTGATTTTTCACAAATACTAGTATTCTTTGTCAGAACTGAAAGTACCGTGTTCTATTAAATGATTATTATTGAGAATAAATTTTCACAGTACAGTTTATAGTGTTCCTACATTGAAATAGGCAAATCCAACAAACAAGCTGAAAGATGAGCACAGCTACACTCTATTGAGATGTCTTCATAATACATCTAAGCATGTACTCACAGGCCGTAGTTATTCCAATGACTGTACATTACAGATTGCATCCCCGAAATGACTGTTAATCATCATTTAACACAGGAAGAAAATATTCACAAAGATACATCTGAAAGAGCACATTTGGTCAAACTTCCTTAGAGGTCCCCAGCAGCCACATCTTGCCAGCTCATTGGCTCCCTTTAGCCTTCATAGTATGTACTTTAAAACATCTCACAGTTTTAATGATGAAGCAGTTTAGCATGTTGCTTGCTGTGTGATGTAAAAAGTGTAATTGCTTTCATTTTACTAGAAATGTTCATGAAAGCATGAGAACACACTCAAATCCAAAAAACATAAAAGAGTGACACCACTTGCTCTTTAGCACTGCTAAGGGCTGACACTGAGGCCAATGCCACAGGTAAGTGCAGCTGCTGAGAAGAGGCCAGAATGGCTGTTGATATGTCTTTTACTTTCCCGTTTCACTTACCTTTTCAAAAAGATTTTTAGTTCCACCGACAGTTTTGGAACACGTGCTGAAGCCATTTGAAGCTATTTCCAAGGTAGGGGCTGTGTTTTCACGCTTGTTTCTGGACTCATGGGAAATCCTCCTTGAATCTTCCTTGAAGTCTTACAGTGCCCAGCCTTTACTTTGGAATACACACTCCTTCCAGGGAATCATCTTCTAGAAATCACATCAGAGTCAAAGAGCTAATTTTTGTTGCACACATACACTCCAGAGACAACAGCTGTCTTATAATTTTTTAAATGGTGTTGTATAGTTTGCCGCTGAAGAAATATGACTACTCCCATAACTCATTCGGCAGCTGCTAATGAATAGGGAAGATGCTTCAAATTCATTTTCATTTAATTCTGTCCCTCTAGCTATGAACATTAACTCTATGGTCTTTCAGCAACAGGAACAAGAAATGTACAAAAACATGATACTGAATATTGTTACTTATTAAATGTATCTGATGAGATTTGATTTCTCTTTTCAGAAAAAAAAAAAAACAACATCTTATTAAAAAGTGACCTAATGGAGACAAGAACTGCCAGAAGGGATCTCTGTCATTTTACAACTTTCCTGCATTCTTGAAGGCAGGTTTAAGACAAATGGATGTCAATAAACCCCATAGGAGATATGTAGCTAACATTACTACTGCCCTTATGAGAAAGGTACGTTGTTTTATCTGGCTGCTCTTCTATATATGCAATATTCTGTTGTTGTCCCCCCCCCCCCCCAGCCAAAGATGGGTGATAAGGTGTTTCAAAACATTTGTAAGCAAGTCTTTTTTGAGGTCATCCAGGTCTTTTTTTGAATTTTGCACTGATGTGAGAAAGTTAACATAACTATTTGTAATATATGTTCAGATATTGTGTGCAACATATTGGTGAACAAACACATGCTCCTGCAAGTTAAAGGAAGTTTAATGATTGACCATCCACTGGAATGAAAATGAAAAAAAACAAATACTAACTTGGACTTTTCCCAGCATCTCAAATTCTATCTGCTCTTTCAAGCCAGCTGCTTTTTCTAATCCAACGGTAAGCCATAATGGCAATTAATGTGCAATGGATAAGTAGCAGAGAAATCTCCATTGTGATGCCTGCAGAGGTAAAACAGCCAACACTGTTTTTAAAGCTGAAATTCCCAGTTCTGTTCCCACTTTCTCTGAGCTCACTGACATCAACAGAATTGTATTTGCATAAATCTGCTGTTACTAAAAAAGCACTAGAGTCCACATTCTATTCTGTGGTGGGTTTTAGTCCATTTGGTTATTTTATTAGCCTTCTGCAGTGTGCTTAGGAGAACACTGTACTGTGCTGTACTGAGTTATGTCTGGACCGCTACCTTCACAGAGATAAAAGTGAGAGTACTCATAAACAAATGAAATACCAGAGTTTGCAGAAGCCGTTAATAGCATAATACAACAGCCAGTAACAGGTAAGCCTGTCGCTACTGCATTGTTTTCAGACACAGCAACAGAAATATTTGCAAACCAGGGGAGCAGCAGGTTGCAATATGACAACCGGGGGGGAGGGGGAAGTTGTGGTTTTTCTCAGGTGCCTGTGTAGAAAGTCCTTGTTAGTATCTGTTAGAGGCAAGGCTGTCCTTTTTTTCAGCTTGTAATTATAGTGACATAAAATAAGCAAAGACAGTGGATAGTCAGTCAGCACCTACAAATCTATTAAAACACCCTGAACATCTTTGATCTGCATTCTTGACATGGGCAAAATGTTAGAAGTCTGCATAAAGTGACAAGACAACAAAAAATCCCAGCAACAAAGAATTACTGTGTTATTCTTTTGTATCAAATCAGAACCCTGGCTGCAGTAAGGGATGGTCTAATCAGCAAGGGAAAAAAAATGGTCTGAGGTCAGTCTCAGTGAATGACAACCTGGCAGAAAAGACATTTCAGCATCTTCCTATGATTTCCTGCAGTTGATTGTAATGGCTGTTGATTGTAATGGTAGTTTGAGCCATTTTATATTATGGGAATTGTCAAAATCTATGTTGTAGAAGGACTCATAGGTTTACAAAAATACTTGTTAGGAATTGCAGCTAATGCAATCTATAGCCTTCCTAAATACTAGATGGAAGCAAGCTCTTACCACACTTTTCCCCTCATTTCAGCATTTCCCTGTCTTTCACTATGCTATTACAGTAATTATTTGCTTTGCACTGTTTCATTCTGAGGACCATTGTACATGTTCTGGATTACTGGTAGGAGTAAAGACTGTTATAACGTAGGAGCAGAGTCTCCTGATGCTATGTAAATCACGTTCACCAAAGCTTATGCAAGAATCACACTTTTGACCTCCAGATGACACATCATTACAAAAGGAGCATTTGAAAATTGCTGCTGTTTGTATGGCCGCTTCCAGGATGCTGCTTTTTCAGCTGAAATTTTACATTATTTTATAGCTGAGACAAAATACTACAAAGGAATCTAAGAAAAGATTTTTCTCCGCCTTCCTCATGTCCTGTCTCTCTCTCTATCAGTATTTCCTTCTGTTTCTCTCCCTGCTAGAACAACAAAGTTGTCCTTTAACCTTTACTTGTCTTTAGCATACAATATACGGTTCTAACTCTACCAGCATTTTAAAGTTTATGTTCCTGACTATGATGGTGCAACAAGCCTGAAAGCTTATGGTGCCATTGAACCACAATTTACTACAGTAGACTTTTCACATATAATTTTCGTAAAGAAAGTTGAAAAGTAGTCTAGCTTTAAGACCATAGGAATTCCCAGCCTGCCCCTGAATGCAGCTTTTTAGCATATTGAGTATCTACAGATGTGGTTTCCAAGTGCATTTTTAACGTTTGACCGTCACTTTACTCAAATGCTCTGTCTTGGAAAAGACTAAAATGTATACCATGGTGAAAAGAAAGAAAGTGAAATTGAAGATCTTTCAGCCATAAGGGGTATATCTGGTAGATATAAGTCAGGAAAAAAGGTAGATTAATGAAAAGTTTTGGGCTATGAATCCTAGAAAGCTGTATAACCCCAACTAATCCTCCAAAATGAACAGCAAGATGTAAGATGTCATGTAGGAAGGCTCTTAGGTATACATCAGTCATATATTTTAATGGGGCTTGTCAGAACTCATAAGAAAATTTGCTGACCACTCCTGCTCTAATTGCTTCTGCTTTCATTTAAACAATCTGCAGTTGTGGAGAGTTGGTATGGCCACAGCATGACTCTAATCAATAAAAAATGTGCAGCTGTTATGAAAAAAGCTGTCTGCAAAATTGGACAACATTATTTCAGTATAATTCTTCAAGACTGAGTCTAGCTTTATTAGGGGGGTGCTTAAAATAGAACTGATTTTCATAGTTTCAAATTTTTTTCACAATTCCCAAAAAATGTTATTCCCTGTCTCTCCCCTGCCCCCCTCCTTTATTTTTCTTCACAGAATTCGTACATCTGTGGGGAAAAACAAAAACGTAACCAAAACCCAGCAGTTTCAGTTTTCTTTTTTAATACTCTTAGCTTAGGATTTCTTTTCTGAAGTTAGAATTGGTAAAGGAAAATTATAAAGCCTTATGCTTCTCTACTGCATTTTCAGTGGAAAAAAGAGGAAAGAGGTGAGAAATACTTAAAAATGCAAAACTTAAAATTAAACAAATTTGTTTATCTAAAGAAATATTTTAACATCTTAAAATGAGGTTATCCTAAAAAAAAAGTAGTTTGTGAACACTTAGTCTGGAAATTTTTCAACAGAAATATTTCCAACTACTTTTAGTAATAAAGGGTTTCAACAGTGAACAGATTCCGTATCATGCAGTAACAGGCAAGGTAATATTCATATTCCATCCTAAGGAGTAGTCATTAGTGTTTGCCTAATGGATTCTTTTCAACAATTATTACAAAAGGTGCATATTCAGAATGCTTATTTTAAAATAATAATAACAATAATAATAATAATAATAATAATGATGATGATGATTATGCCAACCCTGCATTGACAGTAAAGACAATCAACAGAACTAGTGACATAACACATAACTTTAAAAGCAAGAATATCTCACCAGTATGAAATATTTCTAGTTGTTATTTTGATATTGCAAAGTGGAGTCTATTGTAGTAATACCCACTGAAAAAAGGAGGGTTGTGAATCCAGAAAAGAGGTATATATGAAGGAGGGAGTTAATGGTTCTGAAAGCAAGAGGTTGTAACTGTAAACTGCAGATTTGTCTTTTTAATTTTACAGTTTGAAGCAATTAATTACATCATCCTTATCCACTCCCTCTCTCCCACCAGCCTGCGTAAGTTTTCCTGGTTCTATTCCAACTTCCTAACACCAGCCAGGCTCCTCCATGGAGATCCTGAGAGGTCTGTCTTAGTTTTTCTACATTTGTTCATCTTCAACTATTAACATTGTGATAAAGAGCCAGAGAGCTTTAGAGCACTGTTCTTTGTCACCACTTATATTTATCTTTCTGCCATACATAATGCTGATGTGATTCTAAGAATCCAGCTACTTTCTCTGTTTTAACATTAAAAAACAAGCAATAAAAAAACCCCAAACCCTAAATAAAACTAAACCCAAAATGGATTCCTTCATCTTCTCCTCGGCCTCTCCCTCTCTCCCCTCTCTGTGATGATTGATAACTACCTGTAATCTGCATGCTGTAGGTTTTCTTGTACAACAGCAGCATGTAATCAAAGCTGACAGCTGAACCCCCAAACAAAATTATTTTCTGTTCAAGCCTAGAAAGAATTCGAAAAACATAGGGAAAAACATGCAGCCAGTGCAGAGCCTAAAGAAATACTGTTATGCTTTCTGACTATTAAAAAAGCACTTACTGTAAAAGAATTTCATAAAGGGAAGAACCCCAAATAATCTTTTCCAAAGCTTTATTCCTTCAAAAAGTATCTAAAAGAAAGAGGAAGTTCTTTCTTTTTTTTTCTTTTTTTTTCTTTTTTTTACCTTTTCCTTTTTTTGTGACAGTATACATTTGATCTGATTTGAAAGTAGTCAAGGGCAAGAACAGAAGGAAAAAGAACTTTTGATTTTAGGTCTACACCAAAGCTCAGTGACTAGGCTAGGAGACGACTCAGGAGCCTAAGACGAAATCAGAGAAAGAGAAAATTGGCCACAACCAACATGTAAAACCCCACACAGACTTCTAAAACATCAAGAAAATCTGAAATAGAATTTGATTCCACTGTGCTTCCTCCTGCTGCTCTTACTGTTGAACCCAGTATTACTGAGAAAACCAAAATTACAATGCTGCCCTCACCTCTAAATCAAACGCCAGGACTGCTTGATTTAGAAAAAATCTGAATCTTCTTTCTTACCACACCTACCTAAAATAACAAAAAAATAAAAAAGAGAGAAGAGAAGAGGAAGAGAAGAGGAAGAGAAGAGGAAGAGAAGAGAAGAGAAGAGAAGAGAAGAGAAGAGAAGAGAAGAGAAGAGAAGAGAAGAGAAGAGAAGAGAAGAGAAGAGAAGAGAAGAGAAGAGAAGAGAAGAGAAGAGAAGAGAAGAGAAGAGAAGAGAAGAGAAGAGAAGAGAAGAGAAGAGAAGAGAAGAGAAGAGAAGAGAAGCAGAAAGGCAAGGCAAGACAAGGCAAGGCAAGGACAAAGGTGTGTGATTGTAGGTCTTAGACTGTATAAGGGGTAGAGTTTCCCATCAGGAAACATTAGAAAATCATTGTCACTTTCTATATAGTAGCATCCTACTGGGACAAGCTTGGAAGAATCTAACTCTAAAGGCTTTGGTTCAGGTTACCTTACTTGACTAAATAATTTTTTAAGCAATATCTACATAAATGTCCTAATGGCTTATAATGGCTTAATCCTGGCTACAGGAGGACCCTGTCTTAGAAGAGATGCTGTTCTACCTCTGATCCATGAAACTTAGGGACATCAGGGACTTGTTTATGTTTCAACACAAATTGGAATAAAATTATTCTAGCTTTGTAATTTTGGGAAAAACTTAATAAAGTCTTGTATGTTAACCAAAATAGAGAGTAGTTTAGTTATTTGTTTTCCAGTCTGACACTTTCTTACAATATCTTTTGAACTGCATTGACACCTACAGAAAAACACTCTGATTTTTTTTCACCAGGAACATACTTTTGCCTGTATGTATGGGCATGTTATTTTATCTTTATTCATGGGCACTGGATGCTGGATATTAATATTTGATATTCCGAGGAGAGGAAAACACGCGTTTTAGCAATAAAACACACATAAACAAGAAAAACTGTGGGACCAGGTTTGTAAACATACGAGAATTAGGACAAGGTTTAGGTACTGTAATACTACATACAATTATGCCAGTACTTGAAAGCAGGCTTTAGCTTTTCTCTGCTGAAGGAATCAGAGGAGAGCAATGAAGAATATGAGAGTTTAGTAAATAATTCCAGCAAGAACTGTGGAGCATAATTCCCATCCACTTTCCCATTTGATGAGAAAAGATTAATAGAACAGTTATCGTTCATTCCTGCTTTTAGGGCTGGTATTGTGACTAGGTAACACTGTTCATTCTGCAAAATGATAACAAACCCCAGTAATCTTTATGGTTGATCTTTTTTTTTCAAGATTCACTTAAGAGGCTTACATAGAGCTACTTCAAACAGCTATGAAGACGCTGGACAGAGCATCTATCTCATAGCTTGGCTTTGCTGCACTGTACTCTAGGAGACGTTGCTTTCTTACACCCATATTATGAAGATGTGGTAGGTGATTTTCTCAGATTCTTCCACTCTGCCTATCTGAATATCACAGAATCACAGCATGTCCTTTGAGCCTTTAATATTTCTCTGTTTTACAAATTGAAAATTCCACTAAGAAGCAGCACAGAATTTTGTTCATTTAATCAAAAATTATTTGTGTTAATTTAATTATAAAATGTTGTAGGTTTTTAAGAATTTAGGGACAGGACATAGTATCAACTTGGGAAATGTCATTCTTAAAGTGAAAAGACATGAGAAGATGTAACCAGATCCTATGTATGTGAGGCTAAATTCATTCCTGGTCTATGCTGGTATTCGGTAGTGGGAATCCCTAGGTAGGAACAGAGCTTTTATTCAGGAGGGTTGCAACAACTCCAGACAAACATGAATTCTATTTCACAGTGAGGGTCTCCAGGTAGCCAGTATAATACAGCTAAAGTGTTTTCTGTGCCCCAAAACAGATTTAATTCCATTTCCTCCCTTTTTCATGAGGGTAAAAACAAGAGTTTTCATTGACGGAAACAAAAAAGAAAATTCTGCTAGCAGCTTTGTATGATTCATATATAGATCAGGAAACAGGGACTGTATTCAAGACAATACATAGTGTCTCTAAAACAAATTATACAAGTAATGTGCAAAACTCAGCAACAAAATTATATGCACAATAACATCTGTCTGACTTTCTATTCCGTTATGCTTCTGGCCTGCCATAGGCATTGAGCTATCTGCAAATCAGTAGAAGGACCTAACCATTAGACAGTTAGTTATTCTAAGGAAACAATGAATTCTTGTCTTTTCATCAGAAACCAAGGCCTGAGAAACTTTCCCTGATGTGTTTATTTTAACAGTGAATGCAAACACTTAGAACCAAGGAATAGTTTAGACCGCAAGGGAACTCTGGAGGTATCTGGTCCAAACCCTGCTCAATACAAATTCAGTTAGTATACCTTGCTCATGGCTATGTCCAGTTGAGTTTTGAATATCTGCAAGGAAGGTGGTTTCACACCCTCTCTTAGCAACGTCTTCCACTGCTTGACCATACTCATGATAAAAAAGTTTTTCCTAGGATCTAGCCAGCATCTCCTAAGAAAGCTTCCAGTTTTGTTCTCCTTATGTCCTCTTCTTTAGGTAGCTGTGGACAGCTATCAATTCTCTTCTCAGCCTTTTTTTTTTTTTCCTGAGGCCAAACAAACCTAGCTCTTGGATGCTCCTTGCATGTCCTGTGCTCCAACATCCTGATCATCTTGGTAGCTTCTGCTGGTCTCACTCCAGTATACCTATGTCTTCTACTGGGGAGCCCAAACCATGATACAGCCCTCCAAATATGGTTTCCCAATTGCCAAATAAGCAGGAAGAATCACTTTCCTTGACTTGTTTGCTACACTTTTGCTACCACTTGAAGCAATGTATGCAATTAACCTGCAGACTTTTAAACCTAATTGTTTGCCCACTTTTAAATGTGTATCTTTTTAACATACACTTTTCCCTTTTTGGCTAAGAGTTTGGTAAGGCCAGTGTTCAATAATACAGGATATTTGTCAGTTAGGGATTGCTTTTCACTAGTGACACTTTGATTCTGTTAGTATTTATTGTTGACTGGAGGAATAAATACAGACACAGAGTAGTAGTTTAACATGCTGAGATCTTGGTAATGATGCCATGACTGCACTCTGAAATGTATTCTATTTTAATGCTGCAGGAAGTGATACTTCTCTTTTAGCCAAGCCCCTTTCTTTTACTAGCGATGTATTTGAAACTAAACCTGAACAATTTAACTTGATATTTACTATCACATAGATAAGCACTGGCCTTGACTTTTTATCACTGAAAAGGTGGCATATCAATGTTTTATTTTCTTTTTTGTATCTCCAATGTGCATTAATATTTTCGATTTTCACAGCAGTGAGGAAACATGTTTCATCTTAAACGGTGAGACAGAACAACATGCAGAGGACTATTAATCTTCCTTAAGACGGCATTAATTCCTACTATCCAGTTCCACACTCATAACAATATTTACCTGAAACCCTGTGCATTCACTTTTACTTCCCCACTACCTAAGTTTGAACTTCTTATTAATTCATTGAGGTACTTAGGTTTCATGCTGCTAAAAGTGAATTTGGACATGGGTCCAGCACAATTCAGTATACGTATCTGTTATAAGATGACCCCGTCACAGGGCTCTTCTATCAAATGAAATAATTTAAAACTTGAATAGCTTTCCTGTGGGTGGGTTGCTTCAGGTTGGATTTTCCTCATTTGGAAATACAGCTGTGGAAACACAATCAATCAAAACAAAGCATGTTCACTGTGAAAGTACAGGTCATTTACATAGAACATTATATAGAACACTTTCCTTTATATTTAAAACAGAAAGGGAGAGAGACGTCAAGCACACGTTTTTCAGCTAATCATTTTTATTTAACTTGTATGAACTATTATTGTGCTGGGCTGCTACCACAGAAGATTTACTCTGGCACTTGAAACATTAGTGAGACTAAGATGTTAATTCTGTCACTGGACATGTTTTTATGTCATCCTTCCTAGATGAGGATGTGATCTTGAAACATAACATTTTCTGTAATATATATGTATATATATTTATTATATTTGTTAAGTTTTCAGACAAAAGTTTCTGGATTTAAAATTAATTTTACAGAAACTTCTGTTTAATGAGGTGTTGGAAAATACTTGTCTTGTAAATATACATGTTTGGAATCCTAAAACACATTAAATGAAGATGCTTTTGCTGAAGGTTAGCCATTATGAAAGTGATTGGAACAGTCTGCACTGTAGCAGCAGCAGCTGGAGTAGCTGCTATTGACCATTTAGTTCTGAGAAAACAAGGCCTTGAGCTGTCTGCACAAAAGTGATTTTGACCTTGGTGAGAATTTGACAGAAGGGTCAGTCCTTAAATATCTGATATTTTACCTGTGCTAAGAGATTTATGGGGGAATCAGACAAGTTTGAAATGAACATGTTCACTACAGCTGCAGTCTTTTAGAGAGAATCCCCTTCCACAATGTTCATTTATGTTTTTGAGTAGTGCTACTTCTTTACTTGTCTTTTGTTTTTTTCCTAGAGAGTTTTACATTTCCTCTGTTTCCCATGCACCTGTTTTTACTGCTATCCAGTGACCATTTGTCACATTAAAAGTGTGATTATGATTTTCTTGGCAACTCTGGATGAAGATAACCCTTCATTTACTGTGCAGATACAGAAAGCGCACCCAAAGCTGCAGTTGCTGCAGGCAGGCTCTTCAAACACACAGTTCTACTGTTCTTATAAGGGGTGTCATAGCATCAGTCTCCAGAGTTTTGTTTGTCAGGTTACCGAGCCCAGTAAAATGTGTGGCCTTGAAATCTGAGGAACGTTTAATGTGAAGTTTCTGGTGGTACCACTCCTCAGAGATACCCAGAATTTTACAAATAACATTTTTCAAAGCCTATGGCCAAATCCTTAACCAGGATCTTTTCTATTTCAGTAAGGTGTTAGAATTACAAACTCAAATATTATCGGAGCTGTTTTGGGAAAGATGGGGAAGGTATTCTTGGGTTAAGAGAAAAAAAGCTGAGTCAGGTTGACAAATGATAAATGCAGCCAGGCTGAACTGGACTTTGGCCTGGTTTTGAGACTGTTTACATTTATCTTTTTCTGAACCCCTGTGTTCTTACTCCTATGCTCAAGATAAATTTGCTTGCTCCCATTTCCTCGGTGTGAAAGGACTATGTCTCTGACGTGGCCCAAGCCTAGTTCAAACTCATGCTCTGTCTGCAAAGCTGAGACAGTGAAAAAGAAACCGGGCATTTTGCCATGGATCCTTTCTAATTTAAAATTGCAAGGCATAGGATCCTCTTGTCTGGAAAACGAAGTGGGGAACAATTTCACACACAGGAAAAGAAGGCTTTCTATATTTCACATTGAAACCCAGAATGTTATTGCAGAAATCATTCAAAAGTTTAACAGTATTGACGTTTTCTTTCTCTTTTTCTTCACTAAATGAATTTTCTTCCCTTTCTCTTTTTTATTTTTATTGATGCCAAAATATTATTGATTTTCTGTAATTTTTGAAATATCCAAACATAACAGAAAGGCATTATGAAGCAGCAGACCACCTGTATGACTGCATAGCCTTCTAAAAATAAAAGAATACACATGGATAAAGTTGCTTGATTTGCTTTTTGCCATTTTGCTATTTTTGCGAAGTTGAGAAAACTGTGCTTTTTGTTGAACTCTACCAGTTATTCTGTACTAAAAAAGAAATTCCAAGAGATCTCTGGTAGATAACTAGACAACATATTATTTTTAGAAATTAACAGTTCTTGCAGATAAATTCTTTAGAAACAAGAAAAAAAGCTTGTAATTTTTTATATCTTTCAAAACTAGCTGATTAGTAGACTATTTTCCATTTTTCTTTTGTTGCACTTATTCATTAGAGGATATCTTCTGCTATAGCTCATTTGTAATGAATTAGATTAAATGTTAAAAGATGATTCAGAAAGTGTTAAGGATACTGTAGATGAGAGGATAAAGGACACCCGGCCTGCTCATTTTTTTCTGGGAAGCTTAGATGATAAATAACTGTCTTTTGCCCTCCAATAAAAACATTCAACTCCCATTGAAGTCAGCAGCACAGAAATCAATGGGAACTCAGTGTGTATGTATCAGAGCAGATTTTTTGTTCAACCAAATGCTTTCTACTTAGCATAGGAAGACCTAGAGATTATAAGAAATCTGAAATGTTCAGAATTGTGATATAATCTGTAAATCCACCTAATCCTGCTGTGTATATTTGACTGTACTGGGGCATTCTTAACACATGTATACAATACACATCAAAACAAACTTAAAATAAGCATGTTTATAAATACACACAGAATATTTCACCTGTATTATGCATGTTATATTTTATAGCAGAAAATAGAAGATGAGTTTCTACTATTTCATTCTGATATGATTATTTTTCATATTTTTAAAATCTTTTACTTCTTTAGAGAGCATTATTCCTCTCACTTGGATAGTATTCTTAGTCCCTCAGACTTTGATGGCAAGTCTTGCTTGCACAGTGACACATGATTCAGCCTTATTTAGATATGTTAGAATGTCTGGAAAATAACCCTAAGAGATAACATGCCAGAAAACATATTAAAAAATGCATGCTATATTTGTGTCTGCCTTCTTCACATCAATCTTCAGAACACAGAAAGAGTTCATGTCAGGCTCATTTTGGCAATGAATGAGTTGTACCAGAATAAACTGGTACCAAAAGAGTGAATTTTGAACAAATAATAAACAGATAATTTAAACTGGAATAAATCGCTAGGCAATTTGGGTGTCTCTATGTTTTCCTTTATGGACTCTGTTTGTAATTATGAATGCCACCTGTGAATGTATTCCCAAATCTATCTACTGATAAAGCCACAAGCTGCTCTTTGCCTTCATTTTATATTTTCACCCTATTTTACCCCATGACTGAGGGGTCTCTTGGCCAGGCTACATGTAAACTATTATTATACAGAGGTGACTCTCTCTCCAGATGCAAATGTCTATCCAGACTGGAAGCTGTCTCCCACCATGAAAAGCTGGTTTGTCCAGAGAGAAGTCTGAAATGTCCTATTATAGCTGATAAAAGGGGTATATCCTCCCAAAGGAGGAGATGAAAGACAGGGATTTCTTAGTATCTTAAGGTGATGGGAAAAATGTGCAGGAAGTTTTGGTAGGGGAGAGCAAAAGATGGGAAAATCTTTATAGGCAGAAGAGTACAGTTTAGCAGCACCCCTGACCAAGACCAGAGAAGACAACGCTTCCTGCCCCCACAGACTTCCCCAGGAATTAGGAAACACTGCGGTTAAGGAAGAATTCTGCTCTTCTGTGTCGTGATAAAAAGCACTGGTAACTCCCACCGGTGTACTCAGCTACCTGTTTCCTTGTACTTCCCCTTCACTCCCGAGCATTTACACTTCTGTTGGTATTTTGAGGGAGGAAGTGTGTTTCCAGCACAGGAAGGGTCTTAAAAGCCAAGGTTAGATTCTGAATCAAATAGGTAGCATGAATTCAGGAGTGAAATTTAGAAGAGGTATTTGGCAGAGGATGCTTCATTCAAAATTAAAACACAGGAAAAGAATTGATATTGTTAAATCTCCAGAAATGTCAAATATCAAGTACTCTGGTAGCTGAGGAGTCCTACAGACATCTTGTGACAGGCCGAACTCTGTCCCTGGAATAGCACTAGGAAAATGTTCTGCAAAGGTGCCTGGGCTTCAAAGGGAAAGAGACTGCCTTTTGTTAAAATAGTGATTCTAGGATTACTGTTGTCTCAGTGCTTCTTAGGTTATATACAAATGAGTGCAAGTAATAAATGAAGGAAAACATTGAATAAAAATCCAGATGAACAACATACAAAAAGAATGATGAGCCTAACCTCTGCAGCTGGAAAGGCTGGTAAAGGAGAACAAAGGGAGGCTCCTTGTGATGAGGGAAAGCTTCCTTTTCTGTGGTGGCTTCCAGTTTTGCAGGCTGTTGGACAAGGTGAGAATTCACTCGGAAAATTTTCTAAAGCAGAAATCCATCCCTGTCTTAGTCTGCATGGAGCATTACTATCTATCCTTTTAAAGTCAGCCTGTAATGTATTCAAGGTGCATGAAAGAAATACCATAGTGGCAAAGTTTATGGAGGCAAGGAATATGGGGGGTGGGGGGGTGGGTGTATGCTGATATAGTTGGGAATAACTGTTCATAAGTTTTTGTGCCAAAAATCTTGACTGTTTTTTTCCCAGCTTTGTTGGTGGACATGAAAGATTGTACATTTCTTTACATGTCTTGCCTCACTTGTATGACAGCTAAAATATTACTGCAAAAAGGAATACTACAAATGCTCACCATAACCAGTCTAACTCCCTTGTCTTGTACGGAAGCACCTCCTTTTTTTCAGGCAACAGCCAAATCTTTAGGACAGTGCCAGCTGAGAATCTCTCCGGGGATGTAAGAACAGGACATTTGTGTGTATGAGTTGCTACTTTGAAATGGTGCACAGAGCAGTGAAGAATTTAGCAGTAATACTTAGATTGTTAGAAAACACAGACCATATTTATACCTTTCTTCACAGCCTTATTTATGGTACACTGGGACTTTTGAGTGAAGGAATGGCAAACAGTTAATAAAACATTTGATGGATATTAATTACTTTCCACTTAATTACCTGACATGTGGATCTTGTTGAGCTATTGATTACTGGCAAACACACATCCCACTGGGGATAGTGTGATTTAACTTCATCCAATGAGTCAATTAGCCCAAGTAACACTGGGAGAGCTGGTGCTCTGCCTCAGTAGCTGGGGTTTCTTGCCAAGAATGGTAGATAAGCTATTTACTTGTTCATTAAAACACTATACTACTGTCAACAGGAGGTACTTACCAGGTGTTATTGAGATTGGTAAAATGTCACTATATCATCAAAGATTAACAGCAGTTTGTAGCTGCAAAGTGGGTGAAAAGACCCTCTCTGATTTGAAAGCACAGATGAATGGATGAGGTCAAGATGTTAACGCCTGTTTGCTTCTCATTTGTGAGAACTTCGGTTACAAATTTGCATCAGCTCTCCCAAGGGCAAAACATCCTTCACTGTCATTAATTTAAAGGCTGTGGGACAACAGACCCTGAACTGTGGCATGTGACATTCAATTAATAACACCAAGAGTGAAACACATGGCATGACCCCCAACTCACCAAAACTAAATACTTCCCTGTTCTTCAGTGAGGATGATCTTCCTAGCTGACAAGAATAGCCTGCTGTCTTCCCATGAATTAATCTGAGAATGAAAAAATCTTTTTTTAATTTTTTCTTTCCTGCCTTGTGATTTAAATTACAGATACAATAAAACATTATTCATATTGATAGTTACCCTAGTATGTAACTGAAGGCACAAAAAACCCCTCTTGGCTGGAAACCAAAGTTCTATTAGAAGAAAAACAACAAACCAACAAAACCCCCAACAAAACAAGAGAATATAGGTGGAGAATTACGTTTGTTCAAGGAATTCTTAAAGTAGACCTTACATGGATTTGGTTAAAGAAAAAAATTGGATATTGTAACCACAAGATGTCTAGAGAACTTGCTTTTATTTTAATTATGAAGGTTTGATTAAAATATAATTTGGAGATGATGATGTATGATATACTTGAAAGATGGGATAAATTGTCTTAATGATGGGTTAAAAAGTCATTCTAAAAGGAGAATCTTCTAGGAAAACTGAACAACAAATGAATAAATGACTGACCACAAGTACATGATTAGATTAAATCAGATTGGATAAGATATATACAAATGTATAAGACAAAAAATTGACATAGGGATACATCCGTCAGTTTTTTTCTTTTAGAAGAGTCACAAGGTTGTCTTATGAGATGATTTATTTGACAGTGACCTGCACAAGAATTTGTACTTTCCAAATCCATGGAAAATATTGAAGAAAGGATTCAAGTTCTATCGTCAGCCATAAATGAATGATAAGATTTACCTATGCTATATTTTATTTTGCTTAATAGAATGCATTAATTTCCATTTTACAGTTCTTTTTATATCCATAAGAGCAGAAACTAACTTTTAAATAATACTTCAGATAACACTGAAAAATGTTACAAATTTGTCCTGAGTTCATCTTCACAAACTAAGTTGTTCATTTGTTCTGTAAGAGAGGGTCACTGGGTTTTGATGGTGTAAAAATATTATTATTGCAACATAAGGAAACCAAAAAATATTCAATAGATATTTGTCTTGGCATAAGACAGATTGTTTTTAAAGCAGGATCAAGTATAAAATTGAAAAATTGAAACAAATATTTAATTTAATGTGGTTTTCAAAGGTTTTGGTTCCTTTAAAGTTAAGTACACTTTATGAAGACATTGCACACTATGAAAACAAAGTGGTTCATTAAAATTATACTTACATTTGCAACTGGGAAAATAGCTGTGTAAGAATGGAAACAGGAAGGGAAATTTCTGAACACTGTTGAGATCTCCTTTTAGGCATGAGTTTCCACTTTACAACATTGTGAATCAAATAAAAAAAAAAAGATTTTTTTAAAGTATGTTTCTCATGTTTCTAGAAATTTACAAGGTTGTGGTAGGTTTCTATAAAACTAGCCATGTAAGTTATGTTATGCTCTTATAAATTACCTTAGCTGCACACACTGATATATAAGCTCATTTATGTCAGTAGAATAATTTTGAATTGTTACAAGCAGATGAGAAGGATCAGGCTCCAAATTGTTGCTAAAAAGAAACATACTTTATGATACTATTCAACAGTGTACTGGGTCTGGCTGGGATGGAGTTAACTTTCCTCATAGGAGCCCGTACGGTGCTGTGCTTTGCATTGGTGGCTAGAACGGTGTTGATAATACACTAGTGTTTTGGCTATCTCTACGCAGTGCTCACACAGCATCAAGGCTGGGTCACCAAACACCTCTCTCTCCCCCACAAGGCTAGGAGGCTTGGGCGTGGGCAAGAGGCTGGGAGGGACCCCAACTGACACATGACTGGTGTCATGCCATATGACACCATGCTCAGCAATAAAAGCTGGGAGGAAGGAAGGAGGAAGAGGAGGAGTTAGGAGTTAATGATGTTTGCCTTTCCAAGTAACTCCTACGCACGTTGAGACTCTGCTTCCCAGGAACTGGCTGGACAACTGGCTGATGATGAGAAGTAGAGACCAAATTTCCTCTTTTTGCTTTGATTCCACATGTGGCTTTTGCTTTTGTTATTAAACTGCCTTTATCTCAACCAATAAGCTTGTCCATCTTAGTGTCTCCCCCTGTGGTGTTGAGGAGAGGGGATAAGAGAGCGTCTAGGTGGGGGTCTGGCAACCAGCCAAGGTCGACCCACCACAAACATTTACAACTGTGGTGTTTGTAGAGTTTGCACACCTGGTGTGAGTGCACAGTGTATGTATTTATGTACACACCTCTCATTTTCTGTTTAAAGCTATCGGAGCACATTAGGATGTGCTGTTTAATTCAGTCATAGCCTTCACTGCAATAAAACAAAGAAAGCACAACTCAAAAGAAAGACATGATCAATAAAATATGGGATTAACTGCTATAAATCTTTCTGACATATTCAAGGCATGAGGACAAGAGAGGAAATTCTTAAAATTTCTATTTTTGTGTGATTTTTTTAATGCAATATAGGTGTCACTGTATCTTACCATAAAGCTCTGGGAAGCTGTGAAGTAACATAGGTGAGCAGCAGGGAGTGGGGTAGAAATTACTGTAAAACATTCTTGTCTCTCCCAGTATCAGGTTTCTGTGGTGGCAAATTAGCATGCTAAAATGAAAGCAATTGACCTATTTTAGATGGTGGTGGAGTTTGTGTGTATGTTGTGGAGGAATTATTTAGTGGAGTGTTGTGCTTTAATGTGGTTAATGGTAGTACAAAAGGGGAAAGGGACCTTGTTTTTCTGCTTATGCTGTAAACAAGGTTTCAGGGGAAATTCTTTGAAGTACGGAGATCTAAGCTGGCCGGTTTTGAATCCCCCCTGAGGTACTACAGAGGAACAGTAGGTATCTGATAATGTTTGCACTTCGAGTAAATCTTTTTGGGCATCAAATACGGTGTTGACAAACAAGATAAAAAGTGGATTATTTAAAAGTGCTGCTTAAGATAAATAGGATACTCATATGGTTTGTGGTGTTGAAGTTTTTACTGTCTCTCTCCAGACTTAGAAAACAGAATGTAAAACAGTAAAGGACTAGCTTTCAAAGGATCTCTGCTCAGCTCTTGTTCTTACACCAAGATCCACAGCTGAGTTTTCGAAGAGAAAAGGACACAGGCTACAGTGAAATCTGGAGGTGTACTGCTGATATCATCATATGGATTTCATCCCTAGCATGCTCATCCCTTTGTAAAAACAATGTATGAGAAGCACAGTGGCATTTCCCAACTCTTGAGCATTTCCAAAGATCTGGTCTAAATGCCAGGTTTTCTTTCAACAGTCCTGACATCCCCCTTTGTTGTGGATGGGTGGGTCTGTCTGTCTATTTAAATGCACAGAGAAATATGTGAGCTACAACACTGTGGTGTTGAGTCAAAATGGTATACTAAGATGTAAGCAGTGCTGACGGAAGTCAGCAGGGAGCACCGTGGTTTAAATATAGCATCTCAGGACTTCAGAAGGGGTTACAAATTCTGCTACAAACAAGGATAACTTACACCATGTTATGATAAACCCATTGTCTTTTTGTGTTTAAATATGGTTTTATTTTCTTTCCCATTAGCTTTGAAAAAGAAAACAATCAGAAAACATTGCCATAAACAGTTGTGAAATATTAGGTTTGATTATAGTTATTATTGTATGGCTTGTAATTTTGGATTCACTCTATTTACAGGATCACATTAGTACCCATATATAATGCAGGAATAAGGTTCTCATTCTGCACTATTAAAAATTGGTCTCCAAATTTGGCAGGTTTATTGACAGGACTATGAAGTTCTCATTATACCTTCCATAAAATTTTCTTGAGATAGACTCTGGTTATTATATTAAGATGATATAGTTGACCTGTTATCCCAGTGGCATCACTGGAGACCTGAGAAGCTGGAAATTATGGAAACCGGAGATACTGAAAAATTTAAAAACCTTCTAGAGGATTGGTTTACAATATTGCTCAAAACAGTAAGTACTAGCTTGGTGATAACTGCTGATAGAGACAATGGCCCAAGAGTGTGCCCAACAGTGTGCACTGTTTCAGCAAAACAATTTTTTTTTTTTCTTTTTTTTTAATATTGGTGGTGCCACTTATATTCACAAAATAAGGCTGTGAAACATAGGAGTGTATTCTCAACTTCCTTTGGCTGCAGCGAGACATAGTGTCCCATGTGCAAGAACACAAGTGCTGAGTATGCTATGACCAAATCCTCACCATGTTGAAACCAATATGTAACAGCTTGTTACAGCGTGGAGGAACTGGAAGGGGCTAGGCGGGTAAGGTCTGGGTTTAGGCCTTGCCCTTCCTCACAAGCAGCAATGTGGTGGAGGAGCTCAGATATGGAGGTGGCAGTGGCAAGCTAGGTGGGACATAGCTGTGGAGGATTGATCAATACAGGGCCAGTTCTCAGCTTTCAAGGATTGCCATGAGCTTCCTGAGAAGAAGGAGGGTTTCTAAATAAGAGATTTTTCTTCAAATGCATGGTGAATATCTTGTGTAACAGGACTGACCATCCCTGGCAGAAAAATCCACATAATGCTATGGACAAAGCCTCAGTTACACATATATTGGTCACCTGGAAGTGAAGACAGAAGAGTCATCATGAAATGGTTAGAATGCTGCAGAGCTAAAAAAGGCCCACTGTCTTCAGTAACTTCTGTCTCTTCAGACCCTTCAATGAGCATGGAAATATTAAGTGAAAATTTATGTTGTCATTTGGTCCTTTCCAAATGCAATGGATACCTAAATGACAGTGATTTATAATTCCCAATGGGATTTACAGCCCCATGTGAACTACATTCTTTAGCCTTTGGGAAACACAATCTTGTAGCACATTGACCTACACACTGGATAAGGCTTTCTGTTCCTTCATTGGTGCTGGAAAAAAACTCCACAGGTACAACCATTGACCAGTGCAGTCCTGGCCTTGGTGATCTGTCCTATCTCATCTGGAAAAGGAAGAAAATCTCCTCCTGGACTTGTAATGTAAATTGTCTGTAATGGTTTGGATTGAGCTATTGTTACACCTGTTCCCAGAGACGCAACTGAAAGAATGACAGGTGACCTCAGAAGTTCAGACCTGTGAACTGATCTAGGATGCTAAAAGGCTTAATGCATCAAGAGCTATTCCTCCTTAGTCTGGATGGATTTTCAAAGAAATTTACAGTATTATTTCATGATTCACACATAAGGGCAACCAGTCCCCTTGCAAGAACTGAGAATATCAAAGCCCCAGCTTAAGAGGAACATTTCCCAGTCCTATACAATTCTTGTAAAAATCATACAGGCAGATAAAAGGATGCTGTATGCTTTTAGGAATTACTGAAGAACTCTTTTTTTTTTTCGTTGCAAACTGCATTCCTACATGGTCAAGCACTACTAAAGATGTTCACTTTCAAATTGTGTATCACTATCTACAGCCTAGCTTACTGTACCCTGTGGCTTTTATGAAACCAGGAAGATGTTCAGGAAGAAGTGGTCATGATCGTCTACTCTGTTCTGCTTGGTGTCTGGAAGCAGAACTTGAACCAGCCTGTAGCTTGTTCATGGTTCCAGAAGGAAGCACTGGCTTGCAATGTATTTGGGACTGCTTCATTACTTCTTTTCTCTCTTATTTCTTCTTTTCTCTCTCTTTCCTTTTTTTGTTTTTGAGATTTTTCTACTTGGGCCAGTTTATGACAATTGCTTTGACCTTGATGATGAGAACTGCCCTTCATCAAATACTATGTATTTGATGGAGAACCAAAGTTCTTAGAAGGGTTTTTTAATAGTAACAGAAACATTTGAATACATTTGGAAGTTATCCAAAATATAACGAGGACATTTTGGAATCGATCAGGAGTGGTAAAATGTGGTTGTTTTAAAAACCAGAGGACAAAAATCCTCCTGATACTTTCATGTTGCCTCATTGAGAAGTGAAGGTTTTTATCAATGAGATTATTGCTGGTTTTTTTGCTTAAAAGCATACTGGAAATAAAGTGGGGTTTCAACATCCAGTAAAAATTGCCCTCAACAAGATTCCTCAAAAGTGTTTTCATATATTTAAAACCAGTTTTGCTAAAGCAGACTATGATAAAATCAAGTATTTAAGAATTAAAGTTTTGAATATTTGAAACTGATCCAAAAATATACAAATAAATACAGAAATATTTTTATCATTCAGTTAAAATACTGTCTATATTACATAGATAAACTTTTAAAATCCTAAAGAGTAGCTGTTAACAGCTAGCTTTTTCTTTACCTTAAAAGTATATAAAGATGAGAGTTAGTGTAAATGAGATGTGGAGTTCTATGAAAGATTTTATTAGCCTGACTTTGAAATGACTGACATATTTCATCAAAGTTTAGCCACTATACAGACTCTTCCTGCAGAAATACGAATAGACTTTTAACACATTATATATGTATATTTGTTTATGCTCAGTGCTTTATGACAAAAAAATTTAGAAAATTTTCAGAGTTTATCCTTTTAATTGGTTCTCCTTTTTATATCTATCTGCCTGCCAAAAACAGACTCCCTGACCATTATAAGCTGAGCTGTCTTCACTGCAGAGGGCAAGAAAATTATAATGAAGATGCTTCACAATGATCTGAGGAAGCTTTCTTTAAGTAACAATGCCTGCTAAATATATCAGAGGTGTATGATTAAATATAGTATATCAACTGCCTCTTTTAGATAGGAGGTACTGCCAGACTGCTTCCATTGGAGCCATCCTCACTATGGCTTCTACACAAATTCCCCTTCAAGTTACCCCGTCTTGGTTTCAGCTGGGATAGAGTTAATTTTCTTCCTAGCAGCTGGTACAGTGCTGTGTTTTGGATTTAGGATGAGAATAATGTTGATAACACACCGATGTTTTAGTTGTTGCTGAGCAGTGCTTACATTGGTCAAGGACTTTTCAGCTTCTCATGCCCTGCCAGCGAGAAGCTGGGAGGGGGCACAGCCAGGACAGCTGACCCAAACTGGCCAAAGGGACATTCCATACCATGTGACATCATGCTCAGTACATAAGCTGGGGGGAGTTGGCCGGGGGAGGGGTGACTGCTGCTGAGCAGCTGGCTGGGCATCAGTCAACCGGTGGTGAGCAATTGCATTGTGCATCACTTATTTTGTATATTCTTTTATCGTTATTATTTTCCCTTCATTTTCTGTCCTATTAAACACTCTTTATCTCAACCCACAAATTTTACTTTTTTTTTCCGATTCTCTCCCCCATCCCACTGTGCGGGGGGGAGTGAGTGAATGGCTGTGCGGTGTTTAGCTGCCTGCTGGGTTAAACCACAACACCCCCCAAAATGAAAACCTGAAAGAAAGTAGCCATCTCTCTGCAGGAATTTGCTCAGAGCTGGCAAGATGACAGTAGTCCTGCTCTCCCCACTACCCGAGGCTTTCAGATCCTTTTGGAAAAGGCCACAGCTTTACTGGTCTCATTGCATTTTGAAGACCTCTAAGAAAACTGCTGTGGGATGGGCACTTCATTTGCAATCACTTGTACCGCATGTACCACACCTTTTGTATTTCAGTTGTGTACCATGTCAGAACAGGGGAGAGATGTGACCTTTTCGCAGTGACAACCATTCTATTGCATACATCTGATCCTGGTAGAGTTATGCTGATTTATACAGCTGAAGAACTGTCCCACAGTATATAAATCATACCTGTCCAGACAGTCACAGAAATGAAAAATACTGTATCTTGGAAGACAGCCTGTGTATAATGCACCCTTTGAGAAAAACAGCCTGTTTTTTGAACAAAAGACAAGTGCTATTAACAGATAGAAGTTATCTGCTCTAAATAGTGGGTCAACAGGACACAGTATATTTGCAAGAAATATACAATTCCCATTTGTGACCATAAACACTGTGGGGTCCACATTTCTATGGGTGAAAACCAAAGTCTGTTAGCATACAGATGTGTGATACCTTTTAAAATCCCTGCAGTATCTTCCTACCTGCTGTGCTTAATTTCAGATTCAAGTGCTGTCATTAAAGGAAAAAAAAACCCACAAAACTGTTTTCGCCTTTATCTGTGCCCTACATTGCATTGGCTTTTCCTCAAATAATTTCCTCATGCTGCAGCTCTCCAAACATTTTTTGAATACTTGATCTTCAGGTCCCAGCTTCCACTTTTCTTTTTCAAGTTAGCACATGTCTGTCTGACATGTAAAATCACAACTTTTTTATTGTTTTCTTACAAACAACTTTCTTGCAAACCTATCTTGGCAACATTCCATAAGGAAAAAATCTCCACCGTAAAGTTTGTATTTAGAATTGTAAAAACCTCTGTTACAATCTGCCAAGCCATAAACTCCCTTCAAAGATCAGTTGCACTAAGCCTAATTCTCATTTTGATTTATTTGACTTTGGATATAACGGTATTAAATTAGCAAAGACAAGCAATGAACAAAACCCTGGAGATGAATTAGCCATTGTATCCAGTCCATTAATCTCTTCTTCAATTCCTGAGAATTGTGGCTCACCCAGACCCAGAGATCAAATAAAATGCCTAATTGGGAAAATCCTAAACAAGAGTATCCTGTGGAGCTTGAATTTATTTGTCAACTGTTCAAACAACTATGTTGTTTATATGTCTTTAAAACCCTGATACTTTTCCACCACTATATCTTAATCCAGATACTTTAAACACAGGAGGGTGATTGAGAATTGTTTTCAATTAACTGGAATAGGGAGAGACACTTATTCTAAAAACAGATAGTTGTGTTGTGAACATTCTTGCCAAACATGCTGAGAATTTTAGATCTAAACATCAGGTCTGAGGGATGCTCTGAAAACTCTTCGAGGGTAGTAGTAAACACAGCTACTGGATATTCTCTTCTTTCAGTAGCATTTGTATTAAGCACTGTGATTCAATAAGAGGAAGGAATATGGTATAAATGAATGATGCTTTTTAAAAAAGAAGTTCAATAACATTTTTAAAGACATGTGAAAGGGAACAAATATAGGAGTCTTTTCTGCTTGTGATTACCTCAGAATTACATGCTGATTTTCCTGGACATCCAGGAACTCAACCAGCAAGACTGACCTCCACCTGCCCTTGCAGCAGAAATGGAGAGGACAGTTAAAAGTCCATACCCAGTTTTGAGTCTGATAACATTCCGTATTCCTATCGGTAGTAAAAGAATAGGTAACCGTTAGTCACCTAACTTGAAATAATAAATTTTCTGACAGCATTGTGACTCATCAATAACCTACCTCTGATCACTCTTTTGGGAAAAAATGCCTATGGAAAAATCTGTGGCCAGTAAACACAAGCTGAAGTTGTTGGGTTTTTTTCCTCTACTTAGGTTTGGTGGTCCTAATCACCAGTTTAGATTTGATATGGCATAGAGGTCACAAGTGCTAAATGAATTGGTGCCTCTTTCTTGCTACAAACTATTTCCTGTTCTCAGTTGCAATAACAGTGATCATGAGATTACATTAATTTGCTTACAGGGTGTACAAATCAGCTCGAGCATGACTGCATTACATATTTTGATGGTATCCAGAGGGCTGTCATGGGCAATTGTTTCTCTAATCTAAAGCTGGTTTAGTTTAAGTTGCCACAGAGATCTGTGTATGACAACCCTCTTCTTCAAGTCTATAAAGCTTCCAGAGAGGTTACTTTGAAAAAATCACATTAATGACAATCTGTACTACAGGACAGAAGAAAATCTGTCAGGGATGACATAAGTATAGTTGGGGACAGATTAGATGACTTCTTGAAGCCTCTTCTTCCATGCCTATTCTTTAATGATTGCACAACTTTGTCTCCATCAAGTACCAGTAGAGCAATGAAATAATAAATCTAATAGGAACTTTCAAGAAAGGAAAAGGGACAGTTGGACCACATAAGACTGATAAAATACATTTTGTCCACAAATTTCTCCTCTTTTTGTTTTGCAGGACTAACATCTTCTTGATGAAGGAGAACCAAAGGGAGAAAGCCAGATAGATTAGGGTTATAAAAATCTTGCCCTGAAAAGACCATTGTGTATAAATATTATTTTTTTCAATCTAATATGAAGGATTTGATGTTTATGAAGGTTTTTCTTCCAAATGTTAAGAAGAAACTAAAATCTTTCCTGTTTTTTTTTAATATGTATTTGTATTCATTTCACGTTGAGTTTATTTTCATCGTCAAAAAAAAGTGAGTCAAATAAATATATGCACAAATTATTTGCTCTTCTTCAGTGTATGCCATAAATATTGTTCCCTCTAGTCTGATTTGAAGTGCTAAAATATCCTGTTGCATACTGTGAAGGAGAACATATTTTGACTCTAATAACGACTGGGTTTCATTTATACTGATATTCAGGCATTCAGGGGACAGCAAATAGAATTCAGAAGTTGCTTGCTGACAGGAAAAGAGTTGAAGTTCTCAATGTCAAGTACAGTTCATATTTTTGTACATGTGCAAGTGATGTTCTTTTGTTTTCCACACTAGCAAATTTTTCTTTGTTGGTGTGTGACTCTTTTGCATTTGTCATTGCTTCCATTTCCTCACTTGTGAGAAAAAGTATAGAACTGTTTCCTCCCATCTTATCTTTATAATTAGCTGGACACAGATACCTTTGATGACTTTTAAATCTTCTACTGAATCACCAACAGAAGGACTTATTTGATGCCACTTTTAATGACTTGCCATTATTTATCTGTGCTGATAGAGATATCTCCACCATCTATTTGACTTTAAAGGAATTTTTTTTTTTTCATTTGAAAACATCCAAATCCTCAAATTACTTACTGATGTTGCATATCTTACTAGTACAAATTGTTTCTTTCTTTACAATTTTTTGGTTTTGTTTTTTTTTTTCAACTCAGTTTCACTCTGAGCCCTTCTCCTTCTTTCATGGCTTCAGAGACTCACACAAACAATTTTAGTCAAAGATTATTTTCTGAGCTGTGGTGCTGGAAGAAGGACAGATGGGATGCTGATCATTCAAAAACGCCAGTCTGTACCAACTCCTCTTCCTTGCTAGACAGCTTTCTTTCTATTCCTTGGATTACTCTTGAGGAACTCTTCCTATATTCAATGTTTATCTTCCTCCCACTTGTGAATACTTGATCTCCTTTGTGTCAAGACCCTTCCACTTCATTAGTCTTGGTGAATGGATGACCTCAATCCAGTGTACAGTTTCTTGTTCTTCAAATGCCTTATGCTTGAGTCCCTGGTGCTCTGGAGCCCTCCAAGTGAAGGAACAGCAAACAAGTCTGCTTCTCCCACGAATCACAATCAGTTTTGTCAAGTATGTGCTACAAAGTCTGGTTTTGAAATTTCACTTTAACCATAATGTGGGAAAGATTATTTGGAACAGCTCAGTGCTTCTGCCTGGAAAGTTGCCACCTGCTGGCTGCCTGCCTCTATAAGTCATCAGCAGTCTCCTTCACAGAGTGTTACTTATGATTCTTCCTATGTTTTACTCACTTTCTGTAATCAAAAGCAGAATAAGCCCTGGACCAAAACACTCTATTTCTCTACAGACAGTCCATCTTTGAGCATTATAAAGCACCTTGGTAGGCAGCATTGAGAAAATAGACCTCTGCTATCCATGCTGTACCTGTGCTGTGGATAATTAGTTGAATTCAATCATTTCCACTGTCAATCTGGCACCCTTCATGATCAGTATAATTCTCATTAAAACATTCTTTTTGCTGACAAACCTGGCACTGGCAGACTTCATTAAGTAATTAACTCAGATACCGAACACCAATCCATAATGTTGGGCATAATTAACAGATCAGGTTATCTGTCAGAGGCAGGTAATTTTCCCTTACCCTTGGGATGCAGTCAGTGGAGAGACTTTCAAAATTTGCACATCTCCAGACATAGTACAGCACAACATCTGTGATTTACACAGAGGAGAGCCATTGTGTTGCTGTGTGATGGGAATGCCTATTACATGGAAGTGCAGTAGAAATCCATGACCTTTCTGCAAAGGGAATATGAAATATTAGTGCAATATATGGCCAATTTTTTCTTCCATGAAGACGAATCACAACGTTAACCATCTCCTACAGGAAGTTTATATCATACAAGAGAGTAACACAATCAAATCAAGATTTAATTGCAATAAATGCAGCCTTAGCCAGACATGGAAATATCAAAAACAAACCAGATCTTTGATTTACTGAGTATTGGGTGAGCCTGAGTAGTTCTTAAAATGGTAACTGTCCCCATGGCAGTTTGGTAAATGAAAGAGATTTGGTTTTGACCATTGAATGATAAGCAGAATACAGCTGTTAACAGTTGGATGGAAAAGTGTTCACCAGTCAAGTTTTGTCTGTAACACAAGGCATGGAGCATTACAGGCGTCTTCAGTTCTTTTTCGGAAGTCTAAATGAATTCCAGGACTATATTCCAGATTGAAGTTAATCAAATACCATCTTTGAGCTTGAACCTGATTATGGAGTAAATCAGGCCTTTCTGTTTAGGCTTGAATGAGAAGTGCTTCATAATCACTGTGCTAAAGACAGTCCCAGAAAGAAGACTGGTGGATCGTTATTCTTTCGTTGCAGCCAATGTTGTTGAGGGGATATCGAACTGCAGTCCTGTGAAAATGTGCTTCTCCTTGCAGATGGCAAGGTAAGAAGGAGGTGGTTTGGAGCCTTTAGAACTCAGAATCTGTCTACAGCAGACAACTGACAGAAACCTTATCTCAGAGTGATTACTCAATATCATGTCAAAGCTAGTCATCTGCTATAGCTGGTGTGAAATAAAAGCTGTAAAAACACAGAAACAAACCCCAAAAAAATCCTGAAGAGAAGAATGGTGCAATTTAGAGCTCCACCAGTCTCAAAACTGTGGAATTATGGAAGGTGACCAGAGAATGATGAAACAACATTTCATTCTGTATCTGTAAGTTACTGGGTCCTGTGAAAAGGATGACATTCAGAGTAATAATATTTTTTACAGTGACTAGGTCTGAAGCACTTGCTGTGCTTAACATTTTTCAGTTAGTACGGTGAGGAGTAGCTGACCATAAAATCATAAGGAAACAAAAAAATAATAATTTAAATCAGAAGGATAGAATAGTTTATGACTGATCTGAAGCTAAATTTGAATCTACTTTTATAACTGCTATACATTTTTGCAATTTTTACAACTGCAAGTTTGGAATTTGATTAAGGAACAAAAACTACAGTGCAGGAGAAGCTACACAATTAACTATACACAGACAATCTACAGTTTGCCAAGCCACTTAGAAAAGAAGTTCACAGGAGATAGAAAGTCTGCTGATACCCTCATGAAAATCTGAAAAATATAAACTTTTAAGACTATAGCTAACACTTTAAAGTACCACATCCAGGTGGCTTTCTCCCAGCTCGGCCATGATTTCCTCAAGTCTTCTATCCCAATCCTAGCAGAGTTTCAACTTTTCAACCAGCAAGGTTTAAAGAGAAGAGGAAGACTAAAATTTAGATCATTTGAGACTATTATTGATATCCTCCATTTTATTGTGGCATCTCTGTCCTTATATGTTGTTTATATATATGCAAGAGTTATAGAGAAAAACTCTTTCATTTTCCTACCCCTCCCCCAATGTTTATCAATTTAAAAAATTACATTATCAAGTTTTAGGACAAAAAATGTTTAATGTGATTAATCATAACTGATTCAACAGTTTTATCATAGTAGTCACCACTTTGAATGTATTAGTAACATTTCTATCTTGCACAGTCCTTTATTGCACCTCGGAAGATTCAATACTTTGCCTTCATCTGACTTCCCTTTCCAATTTAGTCTTACCAGCCACAAATATAAAGTGTATATTCTAACTACATTTTTCTACTACTACTACTACCCCTGAAAAGGCAAGAATTAATTGGATCTGTTATAAATGACAGTGCAGATATATAATTTGTCATTCTAGAAGGAGAAGTATCTTACAGTTCATCCCAGGTGAGTATTATAGATCAGTGTCAATATTCATCCTTACACTAGAGAGCAGAAACCTATCTCATTCTTCTGTTTCTCCAATTAATTGTAAGCATGCCAAGAAAAAAGATTTATCTAGATAAGTAAAGATGTCTGGCAAAATATGCTTTGTGAAGACTTCATTTTCACCAAAACAAATAAAGAACCCCACCAACCTCCTCCCCAACCAAAATAAAACCAACAACAAAAAAACCCCAAAATAACAACAACAAAAATATGAATAAATAAAACAAAAGAAAAAAAAACATAGCAAAGAGATAAAGGAAATTTATTTTTGTTTGGTATTCATTTAGACATGCTCTTGTGGATCCTAAAATAGCATTTTTAGAGAAGGCCAAATAAATAGCACATTTTATCTCTACTGTTAGTGCTTACAACGAGTTCTGCAACTGCAACCAAGCTGCATCTCTGCTTTTTGGAACCAGCTGTTTTCAACAGTATGCATCAAGTTCTCTTTCTATATTTGTAGGTAGAGTATGAGAGTAGGTGCTCATTGGTGTTCTGGCACATGACTTTCACTACATACTTACTCTTTTGAAGGCTGTTGCCAAATAGTTTTCTACACCTATTAAAGCTCAGTTTGTCTTGTACATTTATGAGATATACAGTAAAAAGTTTTCTAGGTGTTACTCTGCACCATCTGCATGTCAAAGAATGTGTATCTTTTTTTGCCTTGGAATGTCAAAAGAAGGAAAATGAAATATTAGGAAGCAGCTAATGGTTCTTCACCTATCCTAAACTCACCGTATATTGGTCAAAGCTTTGCACTGGAGAAAATCTGCAAGAAGCATCTTGCAATAAACAAGAAAAAAATCAAATAAATAATTTGATTTTTAGAGGTTCTTGGTGTCTTCCCCCCCTGCCCCAAGTTTTTGTTAATTTTTACCCATGAGGTAGAAAGATCCATACTGAGCATACAAGAGTTCTGTACAAGAAATGTCTTTTAACTGCATGGATTCCTATTTCTCTGCTGGATATTATTTTATCCTAACTACAGATTGAGTACAAAATGTCCTTTAATGAGAATCAAACAGAAATGAGTTAATTAAAGAAATAATGTATCTCCAGATGGGATAGAATCATAGAATCATAGAATGATTTAGGTTGGAAAAGACCCTTAAGATCATCGAGTCCAACCGTTAACCTAACACTACCAAGTCCACCACTAAACCATGTCCCTAAGCCAACGATCCACACAAGAACAAGAGCACACAGAATCATAGAATCATAGAGTGTTTTGGGTTGGAAGGGGCCTTTAAAGATCATGTAGTCCAACCCACCTGCCATAGGCAGGGACATCTTTCACTAGATCAGGTTGCTCAAAGTCCTGTCCAACCTGACCTTGAACACTTCCAGTGATGGGTCACCCACAACTTCTCTGGGCAACCTGTCTCACCACCCTCATCATAAAAAAATTCTTCCCTATGTCCAATCTAAAGCTGCCCTTTTTCAGTTTAAAACTGTTCTGTCAGTTTACCTTGTTCTGTCACTACAGACCTTGGTAAAAAGTCTTTCTCTGTCTTTCTTATAAGCCCTCTTTTTATAAAGGCTGCCATAAAGTCTCCCTGGAGCCTTCTCATCACCAGCCTGAACAACTCCATTCTCTCAGCTTTTCTTCATAGGACAGGTATTTCTTTATCAAGAAATTCCCATTTATCAAGAAATTCCCTTGCATGACCCTAGTCAGGTTAGCAAGTATTTTTTTCCGGTTAGCAAGAAATTAATTCCAGAATCAGAAATGTTACACTACAGTCAAAGATCTAGAGAGGAAGGAGGGAGTTATCTGCTCCAGTAGTACTAGGTTGTCTCTCTCTCAGGGTTAACTCTGGTCAGATAAAAAGTTTAGTAAGATTATGTAGACCTCTGATTTTGACCATCTATGTCTGTGTCTGTTGACTAGGAGTTAATTTTCTCTGAATCACAATGAACTGTGTCTCACTGCATTCATTTTCTAGCTCCCAAAGAGAGAACAAAAATTCTGTGATGTTACTAAAATGAACTTCAAAAAGAAGCAGTGATACAGAAAACCTGCATGATATATCATCAGAGTTATAAGATTTTCTATTGAGTAGGTGGCAGCCCAAACTTACCTTTATCACATGTGTATCCACAAAATACTGTGAAGATGTAAAAGTAAAATACGCTTCCTTTGGAACTTTCAAGGGTGCTATATGTTAGAGAGAGACAAATAAATGGTAGCTAAAGATTTCTACACTTTGTTCATGTGTAGGATGTAGCAACAATGTAGACTAAAAAGAAGATAACACTCCACCTATAATTTCAAATTTTGGAGACTGACTTGTCATTTTAATGGCTATTTATAGCTAGATGGATATATGAAAAAGGTATTCTGTAGGATTCTAGTCATTATGAAAGAATATAGATAATAACTTTTTAGTTTTGATTACTTGAACATCTTTTGGTAATTAAGCTAGATAACTCTCAGAAGTAGATTGCCTCACTGTATGTCATGCCCATATAATCCCTTTCTAAACTAACACAAGTAATGATATTTTGATGCATGGTTAATAATACCAACATCTTTGTTCTAGAGCCATCAGAGAACCTCACAAATATTTGTAAGTCCTCACTGTGCACATTAAATAAATGATCTATGGAGAAATAGTTTAATGGAATAGTAAAAAGAAGTAATTTTGTGAGCATGGAAGGTTTTTAATGTACAAATCTACTAAAATTTAGGATAAAATTTGGGGAAATACTTTCTGGATCTAAGTGAGAACATAGATTTACTAAGATTTGCTTACTTCCCAAGCTCCTAGTCCTGAAACAATCAAGGCAGAGAATACTAGATGAAAACCTAAAAAAATCAAAAGAGGATTATAAATGCAAAGGAAGAGTAATGAAAGTATTAAAAAAAATTCCATAAAACTCTAGTCCTCAAAATATATATTTTATCTATTAAAAACATTTCTTCTATTCCCAGTGTAATTAGCACTTGTCCACATGTAACTAAGTATATTCATAATCTTATTAGCTGACAAGGATTACTCACATGTTTAAAGAAAGAAAAAAATAATCTTTTTTACGTCTGCGTTTCTGTCATAGAGGGCTGCCTTGTTTTTTATGAACTCCTCATGCACAAGAACAGAATTATGCAACAATCTGTATATGAAGAGAGAAACTCTTCAGCTTGAGATGACTGAAGTGTGACATCAGGTGTAGAGTGAATGTCTGCAGAGTCACAGAGGTGAGTAGAAAACTATTAAAAAGTTATCAGGTAGCAATTAAAAATAATAAAAAAGTCTTAATCTTCACTAAGTATCAATGCAATTCAAATTTTTGAAGTATTAAAAAAAAAATAAATTCTCCCTGAGGTCGAAAAGTTTGCTTCCTCCAAAGTACAGAACTGCATGTAGAGTAATACAGAGGTTTGGGGTTTTTTTAATGTTTTTCTTAGTCAGTTTATCACCCTGCTTGGAATCTATTTCTGAGGTATTTCCAGCCCCAAGAAACAATTGTCTTGCTATTTTTTCCTCTCCTTCTATTCTGGGACAGGTGGCTACTTTTCAGGATTCTCCAAAAATTATGGGACTCTTCAAAGCTACAGTGAAATAAGATAAAGTGTAACAACCATCTAAGATCAATTTGGTTGGAAAAACAGTTGCTGTTTATGAACTGAGAAAGGAACCAACAGGTTGGTCCTGTACCAAGTAGCTCTATATCCTCAGGGAAAAAAACATTCCAGAGGAGGATTGATCCATTGCCTTTCTGAATCTTTTGCAGATCCAACAAGGGGAACATACTGAAACTAAAAAAAAAAAAATTACTACCTGTTCTTATGAACTTTTGTTAATGTAGATTTCACAGAATTTTCTTACAGTTCTGTTTACTGATTAATTTCTTCTTAAGAAGATCACTCTTTTCTTCACCTTACAATTTAGCAGTGTGGTGGAAAATATAGATGTTCCTACACAATTCATAGGTAATGGTTGTTGTTAAAAATCCACTGAATGATATGATAAACTCTTCTTTGTTGATGATGGCTTTCACATGATTTGTGTTTATGTAAACCTTTTTAACTTTCACAGCTTACAGCTATGAAAGACATTCATTTAAAAAAAAATAAGTTATTGAAGATAATGTCTCATCCTTGCAAAATTTTTTGATAAAGGGTTATTTTAAAAATAGGCTGAGGTTATATCATCTGGCATTTCCTGAAGACTTCTCTTTTTTGATGTTCCAGTCCTTATATGTTCCCAGTTATCACTGGGATTTTTGTTGTTGTTGTTGTTGTTGTTGTACTACAAATGTCTGATCAGGAAATTTGAGAGAAGTTTTAGTATTTTTTTTTCCTAATTTTTGTTTGAATGAATGGTGATCACATAACTTACGATATAGCAGAGGAATGATTGTAACATAACCCACAGGGCTAAAGAATTTATAAGATGTCAGTATTTTTTTTTTTTTATTTCCTAATAGTTGATAAACTTTTCATACTCTTTTACAATAAAATGGATCATAAAATTTTGCATTGTGACCAATCATACAATTGCATTGTGGTTGTTTCCAAGCAACACTTTGGACTACTGTTTTGGTATGAAAAGTCTACAGGTCTGGCAATCTCCCTGAATAAGTACCTGAATAAACTTTGTTTTTGTTCCGGACATAAAGAGGCATAGGATGGAATAAGGATTAGGCTTGAGAGGGGCATCTGATTTTGGTAGGTCTAATTCCAAAATCTACTCTCCTTGTGCTATTAAGGAAGTGACCAAAATCTGTCTGAATCAGGATAAGACATCACGGCTGCAATTTATATTTGTTGTATCACTTGGTACATCTAGAACTGTCTGCTGAAAACATCTGAACAAGCACATGTTTTAAAATAATAGTGTGTGGGCTGAATATAGATACACAAAACATCTAAACATTTTCCTAGAGTTTCTGGCTTTGCCAGCAATTTATATAAATTCATACAAAGATGTTAACACCAAATATGATTGCATTAAGTAAACTAGTTTACATTACCTTTTTGACACAATGTTTCATTTTTCTCCCATTTCTGCAGGTTGCATACTGTTTGAATTATGGTTAATGAATTATGGAGAGAGGAAAGTGTATGAAATTTTGCATGATCTGGGGTACCCTTTGAAACAGTGGAAAGCAACGTAAGGTCTTTCACTAATACTAATAGGTGCTCAAGTAGGAATTTTGTCATAAGTGGACCAGACTTACGATTTTGCCATGCCTGAGAAAAAAATGAAAGCGTGTTAGCCTTATATCAATTATAGTTTACATGTCATTGTAAGAGGAATACCAGAATCAATTTCTGGGGTTTTTTTGTAAAGAAAGCATGAAGTCAGTCTATTCAGACCTCAAGAGATTATTTCTCATTCTCTTATCTCATTTCTAGGCTGAAATGGTTAACTCTTAGTGAGTTCTTCACTGATATTAAATATTTCTTTTACAATCTATCTTAATACTCCTTTACAGTCTACAGGGATGTAGGCAAGCAGAATGAACTTTGGATCTGTGAACAATAGCAAACTGGCAACTACAAGTGCAAGTTATTAAATATAATGGAAGAACTATTTGGGCTGCTAGATGTGATAACTGAGATGTCGAGGAATAATCCCTTTAAGATAGTTGATCTCTGCTTTAGTGGTCACAGAACTGAAAATATAAAGTCTTATACTTGTATTTTTCCTTGTGTTCTTGAACAAAATGTTCCTTTTCAGGTTTATATTCACAATAATTTACTCCTCTACACACCCCTTTCAGTCATAAGTAAACTATGTTAACGTAGAAAGTTTATAGATCACTTAATAGTTTTAGGGCAGATGAAGCAGTTGACAGTATTCAATGAGAGGAGCAATGCAAATGGATACTATTTATTTCTCTGCTGCTACCAGTAACATTTTAGTGCAAAAAATTAAATGCTAGTCTTTTTTTTTTTAAATACAATTATATAGCTCTTAATTGAACTCCTAAACTAATTTTAAAATGACTTATCACTGCAGTGCACCCTGAGGACCGGTGCCTCAGTCATCTACATCTGTGACCTAATGGCACACAGCATGGCTGTTATCCATCCCATGTGCCCTACCTTCCTTTCTTCTGAAACCAAGATGTGTGATCTTGCCCTGCTTGTGGAGCCAGGACATGGCAAAGGCACATACCCTAAAAGCTTGGCAGTCTCTTTGGGCTGTCCATTTAGGCACAACCTCAGTTTTCAAAGGCGGCTGGGATTCTTCTCATGGCACTAATTTCTTACATAGATCGAGATTTTATCCTGACATTTATAAATCTAATAAGATCTCAAAATAACTAAAGTTTAATGAGTAGGATATAACAGTGTTATCTTGAGATAGTCTCTTGCTTTAGTGGAGAAAAGGAAGAAAATAATCTTAGCCCTACATTGCATGCATCTATCCCTTCCCTCCCTTTTACCCTTTCCTCTGTTTTAATGGTGTTCTTTCCGCCTTTCACATTGCCTAACTGTATGCAAAGAAGTGCATATTAGTTATATCTTTTCTGAGCAAATCCTATGGAGGAGGGTCATAGATTGATCAGCCATGAAGACAAATCCAGGCTTTAAAGATCTCTCGTTGCCTAGCATTTCATCATTTTAAATTGTATGAGAAATCAGGATTAAATATTAAATAATTATATTATTTGCTTATTGATCTACGTTCACAGCATGGATGCCCTATGTGAATGACAAGCATGAGGAGTACAGTTAGGAATACACAAGCTGGTTCAAGATCACTCATATGACATGAATGGAGAAAGAAGTAGTTCCGTGAGTAAATCTTGCGTGACACCTTGCAGTCCCAATATTTCTAACACATATTATAAGTGCCACAACACAAGCAGATACTAGTTACTTTGTGTGCTGATGAAAAGCACCGCCCTGGACTTTACTTTTATGATTGTTGCCCACTGTTCTTGTCTCAGTGGCTATTTCTAGGACTAACAGATTTCATTGCACATGGAAACCTGCATAAGATTAGCAATTAGTCTTCTTCAGTTATTTAACTATATTTTGTATCGTTCTGCCCAATAAAGGTCACTGGTTATGTTACTCTATTTCTGCTGACAAAAACTGAAACATCCCCCCAAGTCTCACTGTCTGCTTGTGAAAACAGACACAAGTGTTTCTTAATGCAAAGGAAACTGCCATCTTAAAAGTGTTCTGACCACCATGTTACGGTCACTACAGCAATATTTGATACAGACCTGTGTAAGTACTGTTATCTCAATTGCACCAAGACTGTATTGCACTTCTGACAAACATTGCTGAGGCACTTCACTTAGCAGACACATTCCTGATGTTTCATAATTTTTCCTCACAAACATTTTTCCCATATAACTCAATTCATCAGTGCGCTTCACAGACTGCAAAAAGACAAATCCAATGGCAATGTTGCCATGTATAACCAGATGCTTACAATTAATGTATTTTCAATCTGCTAATAAATAAATAAATAAATAGATAGATAGATAGTAATCTTTCTCAACGTGCACAGGTTTTAATGAGGGAAATTGCACAAAGCAGGTCACATTGTAATGAAGGAAATTGTACCATTAACTATTATAAGAGATCTCTCTATTTTCTTTTTCTGCAGCAGAAAAGCCCTGGGTCTCACTAACAGCAATTGCTTCAATCTAAATCTTTGATCTTGCTTGGATGATAAGTACTGTGTAAGTACTTTGCCAACCTCTGCATCCTATGTAAGCTATTTGAACTTGTGCATTGTCAGTCAGAACTTGGGTCAACTTTGAAATAAGACAAGCACAGTACTTACAACTATACTTATTTTACATAAAGAAGGCAAACTTTAAAATCATATCATTTGGTTGCCAAGACTAGTGTTTCCCTGGGAAAGCTGCCTGTGCATGTTGTAAGACCATGGAGAAATGTGACTATCAGGGCACTACAGGTTGAACGTAAAAGCAGCTCCCAGGGCAGGAGGGGGCAGCCCTTGCCCTCTTGTGAGGTCTGTCCCAGCCTCTCCATCTCTACTGCTCTCACCAGCTGCTGTTGAGGTGCCTGATGAGGTCCATGGCCTGGAGATCCAACTGCTTATCCCCCAGGAGAAAGACTTGCTTGCGGCCCTGACTGGTGTTGCTGTACTGCTAGAAAGAAAAATATGATTTGTTTAAAAAATATTTAAAATTCATTTGCTTATACTTCACCAGCTCTGAAGTAGTTTTCAAGAAGAGTTCTGTGTCAGAATTTCACACCCAGTCTTTTTGGGATATGATATGTACCATACAGAAATCTTCCTAGGGCAGACTTACAGTACTTCACCATAATAACACCGTGCAATCCACTTAACTGCTCCCCTGGCAAGAATCATATTGTTTTAATTGGAAACACTGTCCCAGACAGATTCAGAGCAATGTTTTCCACTGTCTCTAAAAAACAGTTAAATCATAGAATCATAGAATCATAGAATCATTAAGGTTGGAAAAGACCTCTAAGATCATCAAGTCCAACCGTCAACCCTACACCACCATGCCCACTAAACCATGTCCCTAAGTGCCTCATCTACTCGTCTTTTAAATACCTCCAGGGATGGGGACTCAACCACTTCCCTGGGCAGCCTGTTCCAATGTTTAACCACTCTTTCAGTAAAGAAATTTTTTCCTCATGTCCAATCTAAACCTCCCCTGGCGCAACTTGAGGCCATTTCCTCTCGTCCTATCGCTAGTTACTTGGGAGAAGAGACCGACACCCACCTCGCTACAACCTCCTTGCAGGTAGTTGTAGAGAGCGATGAGGTCTCCCCTCAGCCTCCTTTTCTCCAGGCTGAACAGTCCCAGTTCCCTCAGCCGCTCCTCATAAGACTTGTTCTCCAGACCCCTCACCAGCCTCGTTGCCCTTCTCTGGACACTCTCTAACACCTCGACATCCTTCTTGTAGTGAGGGGCCCAAAACTGAACACAGTATTCGAGGTGCAGCCTCACCAGTGCCGAGTACAGGGGCACAATCACTTCCCTACTCCTGCTGGCCACACTATTTCTGATACAGGCCAGGATGCCATTGGCCTTCTTGGCCGCCTGGGCACACTGCCGGCTCATGTTCAGCCGGCTGTCAACCAGCACCCCCAGGTCCTTTTCCTCCAGGCAGCTTTCCAGCCACTCTTCCCCAAGCCTGTAGCGCTGCATGGGGTTGTTGTGGCCAAAGTGCAGGACCCGGCAGTTGGCCTTGTTGAACCTCATACAGTTGGCCTCGGCCCATCGATCCAACCTGTCCAGGTCCCTCTGCAGAGCCTTCCTACCCTCGAGCAGATCAACACTCCCACCCAACTTGGTGTCATCTGCAAACTGACTGAGGGAGCACTCGATCCCCTCATCCAGATCATTGATAAAGACATTGAACAAGACCGGCCCCAGTACTGAGCCCTGGGGAACACCGCTCGTGACCGGCCGCCAACTGGATTGAACTCCATTCACCACAACTCTCTGGGCCCGGCCGTCCAGCCAGTGTTTTACCCAGCGCAGAGTCCACCTCTCTAAGCTGTGAGCCGCCAGCTTCTCGAGGAGAATGCTGTGGGAGACAGTGTCAAAGGCCTTATTCAAGTCCAGGTAGGCCACATCCACAGCCTTTCCCTCATCCACTAGGCGGGTCACCTGGCCACAGAAGGAGATCAGGTTGGTCAAGCAGGACCTGCCTCTCATGAACCTGTGCTGGCTGGTCCTGATAATGGCTCAACTAATCTGTCTAAATGGCACACCTGTATGGCCTTACAGCTCTTTACAGTACTTTTCAAATGGTATTTTTTAAAACACATTTTCTACTGTGTGCCCTTTGCTCACTTCATGCTGTGTGCTCTTTATGATTGCTAAATGAGAACTTTCCTTAATACAGTTTAACATAACTCCTCCATTCATCTCCTGATTCTTCCCTGCCTTGCCCAAACACAGCAAAATCCAGTGATTCTGTTTAACATATTGTTTATAATCAAGAATTATTTTTTTAATCAAGAATTAACAAATGTATGATAACTTACATGATTACTTCCTGAACACATTTGTTTTTAGCACATTATATTAAGCAGTGCTAATACGGTGGTTATAGACCCAGGTACACCTTAAAGCTATGGCAAATGAAAAGCTGTCTATCTGATTACTTTAAGCTTACATGCAAGACAAGAAGTTTCACTGAGAATGACTCCCTGCTGAAAATTATATTGGTGTTTTGAACTTCTATTTCATGAGATGAGTTCTTCAATTTATGTACAGAAAAGTATGTGTACTTGTGCTCTACTATCTCTTCTAACAATTGTTTCCCAGTAAGAACTGATCTATCTTTTACTTTCTGCTTCTTTTTCTAAGTTAAGAAAGAGAACAAAATACCCCAAAACATTTAAAAATATGTCTGCTTTTAGTAAGTGCTATTCCAATCAAAATGCACTTCCTTTCAAACCATATTAACTAATGCAAAGTGAATATTTTTTTCTTAGTGTTAGGAAAAAAAATAATTTTTGTGGCTTTTAGAAATTCAGCTTACACTTCTTAATGTAACCTCTCTAATCCCTAGAGTTTGTTCCTGAAATTAAAAAAAAAAAAAAAAAACAGGCATTGAAGAGCTATTTTAATTATTTTCCTTTACCAACTTTTAAGATAAACTGGCTTATAATATGGACAACATTACCTCCTTCCCTCCTTCTGTAAGCAGAGAGAGAAATGAAGGGGGTAGGAAATGTATGTTAACAAGAAAAAGAAGCAAAGGTCAAGGTAAAAATCCCCTCAGGCTATTTTTTCATATGTGTTAATGCGTGCATGATAGTAACATTTATGTGTGTGCAACTGAAATAGGCAGTTGAATGAAAGAGATGTCCTAATGTGAGCAAAGTGGCAAGGCACAGATTGCAGTATACAGCAAACTGAAGATTCATTTAGTGAGTAGGAGAAAGGTCTCCATCTAATGCATCCAAGAGCTATGGCTCTTGGCTTCACAGCTCCGGTGATAGTGAAAAGCAAAAGGAAGTAAAAATCTCTCTACATGTAATTTAACAACACAACAGTGTTTGTAGAACTGCATTTTGCTGTCTTTTTATCTGTTGTATATGGTTCAAGATGAGCTGCTTCAGAGAACTGTTTTAGTGCTAGCCAGTCATTCTAGCTGATACCAAAGACCCTTTCAATTAGGGGAAGGGAAAACTCTTTTTGATCATCTCCAAAGACAAAACATGCAGCTAGATTTTTCTATGTTGCCTTTTCCCTCTATACTCACACCAGTAATCTCTGAACATCTGGCATGTCTACTTTACTTACAACAATGAACATGCTCAATGACTTAGTTAATCATGTATTTCAGTTTTGTTTTTTACTCTATGCTAAAAAAAACTATATTAAAACACTATTACAGGGCTAGATTAAACCAAAATAAATCACAGTGAAGGATTATGTTTCATCCTCAGTCCATCCTACCATGTTTCAATCTTTATACTGCATGTTTCTGTGCTGTCTAGTATTGGCAGCACAACAGTTTTACTTAGAAACAAACACTTCTTAAGTTTGTGCTTACATTGTGTTTTTGGAGTGTCTTCATTATTCAGTGCATGCTCTAAATAATGCAGGTGGGAGGGGTTTTGGAGGCAGGGGGAGGTCTCCTATGCACTGGAGATTTGTAACCTCTTCTTGGTACCTTTCATCTTGTTGAATTTATTTTGTTCATTTCTTTCACTTCATCTCCTCTTCCTCTATGTCTCCTCAGAAAGAGAAGGGAAGAGACGTCTACAGAGACAGAGCAAATCAGACACTACTGGAGCAGTGATGTACTCCTCTTGTATTTTGAATATCTGCATTTCCTTTCTGCCTTGCCCCTTGCAGGCAAAGAACACAGAGGGGCTTGAAAGAGAAAAGCATGGTCATATTATGATGAGATCCAGTTACTTTACAAGAGCGAAGGTCAAGGATTCTAAATCAGAGAGAAATTATGAGTGGAATACAATTTGAGGAATAAAAATAAATACTGAGATTCCATGTTCAGAAATTTTGTCACTGCACTGTATTTACATTCAGAAAAAATGTCCAAAGTACAGAGGGAATACAAGTTTTTTATCCAAGGGAAAGCTTCTGAATTCTTTGTCAAGTAAGGGAGGGTGGCAGAAAATTGGAAACTCTCTGGCAGGGGTTGTTACCCAGTCTGACAGGTTATTAAAAGATGCATGTACCAAAAGGGAAAAAAAAATTAAGTCAGAATAACAAGATCCAAAGTTTCTTCTTAAAAGAAAATAGTTAAAAGATAAATTAATTAATCTAGTACATTATGTTATCTAATAAAGTCTTTTAAAAAGCTACCCATCTGCAAAAACAGAAAAACTCTCATGTTCCTGGGACACCATGGCCTAATTATGCTAAGCATGCTCTGAGAAACTCACACAAGCACAGTCTCCCACTATGGCTAAAACAAAAACAGCAGTAAGTACGGTGAACTGTGGCTGAAGCAGCACTGAGAGGAGAAAGGAACATAGGTAAGTAAACCTTATGTCGCTTGTGCCTAAACTGTAGGGCTGGATGAAGGGACTGCAAGGAGTCATTTGTTTATTCCCCTGCCTAATATTGGATCAATTATACTTAGGACAGTCCTGAAAGGTAGCTGTGTGCTATTCCCTATGCTAGATTTTCTGTTGAAATCCTACAATTTCCTCAGGCATTCTATTTCCAGTTAAGTTTGACCTCAAATGCAATCAGGTCATTGCTGCCACAAGGATTTTTTTTGTTTAGTCCACCGTATCTACAGAGAGATTACTCCCATTCTCTTTTCATATTTTTACTTGTTGAATCCTCCTCAGATGACACTGAACATCCTCAGAGCCCTAGGAAGTAAAGGTTAACATTGGACTAGACGTATACCCCATATCTCTTCCTCATCCACTGCCCTGAGGACTGGGAGCTGGGGGAATGACTCAAGTTTGCTTTGCCGGTCAGCGCAGTTAGGCACAACCTGTTACTAAAACTCCATCTAGTTCCTTAAAGCATTGCTCAAAATAGTTTGTAGCAAGCCCTCTGCTGGTCCTGTTCTCCTGCATAGCTCTTTCTTCTGTGCATAGGTTAACAGACCTCAGCCTCTTTCTGCACTGTTTTAGAACCTGCCTTTCTGTTATTCCCATCCAACCACATTTCCTAGGGTTGCTGTTAGTTAGGAACATATCTCTGTCGTAGCTAGTGTTACACTGTACAAAGATACAGGAGTTTTCACAGTGTCATACATCGGCAGTGGATACAGATCCAATGAATGACATGATGGGCAAAAGAGAGAGAAACAGAAAAGGGCAGACTTGCTGTGGCAGCTAGAGAGGGACTTCTAGAGAGAAATTATTACACAAGATAAGGGAGAAGCCCATTATTTTCAACTTTTCAATGGTTTCACCTTTTTTGAACCTGGAGGCAGTATGAACCTGGAGCTCTCTTATGTAATACACTTTTATTAAAACAGTTTTCCTTCCTCTTTCAATTTTCTCACTAATCTTATTTTTGTTCTATTTCTTCTTTCAGTTTTCTATCCTTTCACTTTTTTTTTTTTTCCATTTCTCTCCAGACACAACTTTACTCCTTTATTCTCCCACTGACCTTTGCATGGTATTCATGGTATTTCCCTGACCTCTTTCCTGTTCGTCTTTCTTGGATATTATCTCACTAGTTCTCTTGATAGGTCCCCTTGGACAATCCTTCTTCCAGCCTTTTCTACTGAACATGGGGGTTAGACACTGTTCTTCAGTGGGGTTCTTCATTGCCACCTTTGTCTTTGCCCAAATTTAAAGTAGAGAGCAGTTTATGTGCAGAAGTGAAGAATGTGTTTTAAATGGAGCACTTGGTCAATTTGGGTTTTGGCTTCAGCTCATTAGAAATGCTTGTAAAATTAGAGATGGAGAAAAAGTTGGTAAATCTTAATTATTCCTTTACTACTATCAATCCCACACCTACTTTATGTCTTATACTGAAGGAAAGGAAGGGAGACCAAAAGGGAAGGAAGATGAAAAGGTTAGTGAAATCCATTAACTTCATTTATTTTGAGTAGGCATTAAATGGGGTAATAACCCCTCTAGAAAGGGTTTTTCTGATTTTACGTGGACTTCTGCCCATCACAGGAACACTTACGGATTCTGATACCTCTGTTGCCATGTAAGCGCATAGAACGAGAAACAGAGACACACATCCTTCTTTGAAGAACTATATAGAAGATAGAACTTGTGCTCTAGATTCCTCTTCTCTCATTCCACAAGTCCTTCCTTTTCTTTTCTCTCTTGTTTTCTTCTATAGTTCTTGAATCAGAAAATGCTATGTCTCTTAAAGCCTAGCAGTACAATGTGTTTAGATGACCATAATTAATATTTAGGTCTGGACTTATTACCCACATGTGCCATAGTGGTGACATAACTTAGCAATGGAAAGTTAACAAATGCTTTTTTCATTTGGTTTCCCTTGGGACATTATGCCAGTCATTATTTATTCTGGCAATTCTGAATTTCCAGCCCAATGTCTCGGTCTTAGAACCAATAATTATGTCAGCCCAAGAGACATGTAATGTAAATTGGTGCAAGTAAATTGGAAGACCATTTTAGTTACTGAAAGAAATCTGAAAGCAAATATTGATCTTTGACATGTTTGGCTGTAAAGTTGCTTTTATGGGAATCTGGTCTGGAAAGGCATTGGTTTTTCTGTACATGGCAACATGATTTAATGTAACAACTTGATACAACACAGCTTAATGCAAAGCGATGGCTTGGAACCTAAGTATTTATGTGGATAAGATGTGACGTGAAGAGAGGAAGAGCTAAATAAAGGGAAACAGAGAATAAGAAAAAGAAAAAAGTCAAAACAATTGCTGAGGAGAGGTAAAACAAAAGGTTGCCTGGAAGCCTATTATTATGCTGAAAATAATTACATAAATTATACAATTAATTATATAGTAAGTTATATTATTGTATTATTATATTATATAAAATATAATTGGTTTATGGCTATTACTGCTTTCAAATAACCAGCAGCATACTAAACACACATATGTGTTCAGATGCATATGAGATTAATTTCCAGGTTTATGGAAGTTTAGGACATTTCAGCAGGGTCAGGATTTTCTTGCTCATTTTGATATATGAGAGATCAGCAACATATAAAGGTGAAGATTTTGTGCCTCTTGGATACTGTGCAAATGACCATTCTCTTTAAAGAAAACCAGGTAGGTTAAACTGATGTCCAGGATTTTCATTGTGTTTGCATCAGTATCTGCAACATTTCATCAGCTTCAGTGAGGTTAAAGATATATTTACACTTTCTAGTGCAGTGCTAGGCAGACAAAGCCACAGAATAGACCAAAGTTTACCTGAGGGATGCTTTGTTTCTGAGATGGATTAACAAGCTGAAGTGTATTATTCTGATAAATTCTGCACTGGCTCTAGTGTCACAGTTATTCAGTGTAGACGTACCTTAACAAACATTAATGACAGTGAATGCAAGCACAGGAATAAATCTTCTGGAGCAGATCAATCTCTTCACGCTGAAGGGAAGACCACAATGCAGTGTTTCTGCAGTGTAGCGCAGCATCGTATGACCTATATCCAGTACTAGGAGCAACCAGACTGCAGAAGCCCTGAGTTATATCCCCCAGGAAGTTAACTACTACTTGCAGCATACTACCTCATTCGAAGCTAAATTGGGGATTGTTATATTATGCTGTGTTTTAGAGGATAAATATGTCAACCTAAAGTTTGACATCTCCATTTAGCCATGGCAGATCAGAAAGAGAGTGTACAAATCAAACCAAACTCACGCTCAATATCTCAATCCGGGAATGTCATTTGCAAAACCACAATAACAATCTTGCCAAACACTGGAGAATCAAGGAATACTGCAGCTGTGCTTAACTTAAGTTTCTTTGGGGTCCATATGGTATTAAATCAGACTTATGTTACTGTGCCAGCAATGAAAAGCATAATAATGGCAGCAGCATGAGAAATTTGTGAAAAGTTGAAATGTCAGTCATGTCATTAGACATCTAGAAGATGTCTAACACAATGTTAGAAACTTTTTGTTGCTGTTGTTTTTCCAGCATTACCAGTTTTCAGGCATAAATTTAAAGTGAGCACTGTATGGGATATAATCAGCTGATGTGTATTTCAGTTCTTTCTGTAGGAAGCCGTCGAAGTTGATCAGTGCTACCATGGATGATTGTGTTTTATAGTTTGCATAATAAGTCTGCTTTTAGTAAAGTGCCACCAAACAAGGATCAATACATGTTTTGACAGTTCTTTATGTCAGTGCTTAACATGTTTGAAACCATAAGTATATATATTACATGGTCTGTTAGAAAATTACATTTGTGGTAACCTTTTCACAAAGGCACTAAAAATGCTGAATTGTTTTTCTGCAGATTTAAGAATTAGTTTAGTGGCTCCAGTAATGCCCTTTTGTAGCTTTAAAAACACCTATTTCTTGAAACTATTAAAATCATTATGATGAATAATGATGTAATGAATATGTGATGTAATGAATAATAAAAACACTGAAAGTATTTTAAATGTAAAAAAAAAAAAAAATCCCTTTGTTTAAAAGCTGCATCCACCCTTCAAAAGGAAGATTAAACACCATACTGGGCTTGAACAGTTTGACTTCTTTTGATTGAGAGTTTTATGAAGTTTGGCTGGAGTCTATTTATGAAGTCCATCATTAGTGAACTAAAATATGGGGAGTGGGGAAAAGAAGGAAGGGGAACTCAAAGCAAGGCTATGTTTTGATCAGAACTTGAACTGTCATAATAATTTCCTCTTTGAGAAGAGGTATGGACTGAATAAACACTGCATTCATTAAATATAGAGAGGTCATTCTTACAAATTTCTAAATTAATGACAGTTTGTTCCATTTCTTGAGCATGGTGAGAGTTGCTTTTATTTCAATGATGTGATAAAGATTTCTAAGCATGTCTTCCTTTGTTGTTATTTTCTTCTGGTTTCCGATAACTGGCAGATTATACTGGAGTTTAAACAAAAATACTTCTAAAATATTTCTGCCTCTGAATTCTAAAATGTATCTTCCAGCTAATAGTTTCCTTCTGCTTCTGCTTCCAAGGCTTAAATAAAATAAACTGCTAATCAAAATCTTTGGTTTTCTCTACTGTTTCTAGCATTTCTTCTATATCTTTCTCTTACAATTTCCTTTAGCCAAAGTTAGTTTCTCACTACAATTTCCAAATTAAGAAATACATCCTGTCAGTTTAGATACAAAAATTTTGATTAAAAAGAAAAAAGAAACAACAAGCAACTTAATTTTCCTATTTTTGACTCAGGCTATTTTGAACTACTAAAATCTGCTGGGATCACAACTACCTTGCAAAGACACAAGATAAAGGTGTGTGCAGCAGTAGGGGTAGGAAATATGAACAGTCTACTTGGAAGTTACAGTTGAGTGGATGGATAGGAAAGGATGTATCCTAACAGTTTTAGTTTAGAGAGCGAACAAGTTTTAGATAAACTCTGGATGTGAAGACTGGCTGACAACATCTAACAAAAAAAAGGAACTGGAATCTTAATGGAATAGATATAATTTCCACTGGGAATAGGAAAGAACTTATGACAACACATATAATGAGAAGTGAGGGAACTAAATGAGCATGCTATAGCTCTGTGTATAGATAAAATGATTAGAGAATTTCTCAGTATTCCCTGTAAACTCCTGGAAAAGGATGAAACATTTTAATATGATTTCCTAAAATCTTTCCTTTACCATTATTTTGATTACTTCAGAACTCTGCTAGGTTTTTCTGTTTAACTACATCTCAGAAAATATGAAAAAGATCTCTGCCTTCCTACTAAAGCATGACTGTTTTGCTAAAAAAATACTGACTGCCAATTTGATCAGTTTGCATTGCCTCTTCAGGTATAACACTATACCTACAATGAAATTTGATCAAGAGTTTCATATTATGATCACTCTCAGTTTATTGTGGTTTCCCTGCTTAGCAGTGACATTGGTGAGCTGTTCTGTAAAAGCTTTACAAGGAGATGCAAGGGAAGTTATAGTGTAAAACATGGTCTAATAAGGGAGTTTAAAAATTTCCCATAGCTAAGAAAATTTATCTTGTCTATAATCACCAGTAAAATCATATTATCAATCAATCAACAAAGACTAACATTATTTACTGAGTACAAACTAGATGGCTTTGCTAAAGAGCTCAGCAACTTAATGTATATATTATATTTTTTTGTCTGGAATTAAACTAGGATTAAAAGGAAATCCTGGTTTCATTTTTTATGTGCTCTCCCAGTGGAGCTGTGTAGTAACTAGAAATTCTCAGATGATTTTTTGAAGAGGTAGTTCTCCTCCATTCTAATTTCCAAATCCTGAGGTTGTTAAAAAGTACATCAGCTAACAAAGCTACACAGAAGCAATGCAAAGGAATAGGTCCCCAAATAATAATTAATGTCTGGCTATATTAATTTTATTTGTGTGGAGTGATAAGCAAGAGGTAATCTAGCAGACATTGCGCTATGTCTTTGCCTAAATTCTACAAATAATTTTTAATTTCCCTGATCATCAAAGTTCCTGGATTTTTAAGGCCATTGAAACCCAAACCAAAGGAGCCATGGAAATCTGTTACAGAGTTTTCAGTTCTACTTGGAATTACCCATGGTCTTGGATGCCATGAAGTATCCTGTAGTCTAACTCAACGAAATAAAAGTGAACACAGATCTTTGACAGCAAGGAGCAAACACAGAACAGTGGTAGTAAAGGGCTTCAGAATTCTAATGAGTTCTGTAATGACTTGGAAAAACTGGCCAGTTTGCTCTGCCTTTTCATTCTCTATGCTGTAAAATGATGTGTTGATTTTGGCTGGGATACAGTTAATTTTCTTTGTAGTAGCTAGTATGGGGCTATTTTTTGGATTTGTGCTGAAAACAGCGTTGATAACACAGGGATGTTTTCGTTACTGCTGAGCAGTGCTGACACAGAGTCAAGGCCTTTTCTGCTTCTCACACCACCCCACCAGCGAGTAGGCTGGGGGTGCACAAGAAGCTGGGAGGGGACACAGCTGGGACAGCTGACCCCAACTGATCAAAGGGGTATTCCATACCATATGTCATCATGCTCAGCAATGAAAAACTGAGGGAAGAAGAAGGAAGGGTGGGACATCCAGACTTATGGCATTTGTCTTCCCAAGTAACGGTTACGCGTGATGGAGGCTTGCTTTCCTGGAGATGGCTGAACACCTGCCTGCCAATGGGAAGGAGTGAATGAATTCCATGTTTTGTTTTGCTTGCATGTGCAGCTTTTGCTTTACTTATTAAACTGTCTTTATCTTAACCCATGAGTTTTCTCACTTTTACCCTTCTGATTTTCTCCCCCGTCCCACTGGGGGGAAATGAGTGAGCGGCTGTGTCGTGCTTAGTTGCCAGCTGGGGTTAAACCACAACAAATGAGAATAATAGTTCTTACATCCTTTCTTGGGTTTTCTGTAATATTCTTGTTCACATTTACACAATGTATACAAAAAGCAAAACATGGTATGTGCAATCATTGTTGGGTTTTATGATATTGTATGAATTACTTAAAAATAGCATCTAGGAAAGTACAGGCATGATCTTGAAAGTCTGACATGGTCTTTGTCAGGTTTTTGACATGCTAGTGTATAATTCATATAACCACAGAATCATAGAAAGGTTTGGGTTGGAAATGACCTTTAAAGATCATCTAGTTCCAACCCCTTGCCATGGGCAAGGACATCTTCCACTAGATCAGGTTGCTCAAAGCCCTGTCCAACCTGAGTTTGAACACTTCCAGGGATGGGGCATCCACAGCTTCTCTGGGCAACCTGTTCCAGTGTCTCACCACCCTTATAGTAAAGAATTTCTTTCTTATGTCCAATCTCAATCTACCCTCCTTCAGTTTAAAACCTTTACCCCTTGTCTTATCACTACACTCCCTGATAAAGAGTCCCTCCTCATCTCTTCTGTAGGAACCCTTTAAGTATTGAAAGGCTGCAATAAGGTCTCATGGGAGCCTTCTCTTCTCCAGGCTGAACAACCCCAACTCTCTCAGCCTTTCTTCATAGGAGAGGCATTCCAGCCCTCTGATCATTTTCATGGCCCTCCTCTGGGCACACTCCAACAGGTCCATGTCTTTCTTGTACTGGAGACCCCAGAACTGGATTCATTACTCCAGGAGTGGTCTCATGAGAGCAGAGTAGAGGGGGAAAATCACCTCCCTTAACCTGCTGGCCACACTTCTTTTTTGTGCAGCCCAGGAGACAGTTCGCTTTCTGGGCTGCAAGCGCACACTGTCAGCTCATATCTAATTTTTCATCTACCAATATCCCCAAGTCTCTCTTTGCAGGGCTGCTCTCAATCCTTTCATCACACAGCCTGTACTGATATTGGGGATTGCCCTGACCCAGGTGCAGGACCTTGCACTTGGCTTTGTTGAACTTCACGAGGGTCACACGGGCCCACTCCTCAAACCTTTCAAGGTCCCTCTGAATGGCATCCCTCCCCTGAAGCAAATCAGCTGTACCACTCAGCTTGATGTCATTCGCAGACTTGCTGAGGGTGCACTCGATCCCACTGTCTGTGTCATTAATAAAGATATTGAGCAATACCAGACCCAATATGGACCCCTGAGGGACACCAGTTGTTACTGACTTCCATTTCTACATTGAGCCATTGACTGTAACTCTTTGGATGTGGCCAGTCAGCCGGTTCCTTATCCATCGAATAGTCCATCCATCATACCCATATCTCACCAATTTAGAGACAAGGATGTTGTGTGGGACCATGTCAATGGTCTTGCAGAAGTCAAGATAGATGACATCAGTTGCTCTTTCCTTATCCACCAATGCAGTCACTCCACCATAGAAGGCTACCAGATTAGTCAGACACAATTTCTCCTTTGTGAAGCCATGCTGGCTGTCTCTAATCACCTCCCTGTCACCCATTTGCCTTGATATAGTTTCCAGGAGGATCTGTTCCATGATCTGACTGGACACAGAGGTGACGCTGACTAGTCAGTAGTTTCCAGGATCCTCCTTTCTACCCTTTTTAAAAATAGGCATAATGTTTCCCTTTTTCCAGTTACTGGGGACTTCACCTGACTCCATGACTTTTCAAATAGGAAGGAGAGCAGCTTAGGGGCTACATCATGCACCCCCTGGGATGCATCTCAGTGGATCACATAGACTTGCGTATGTTCGGTTTACTCAGATGGTCTCGAACCTGATCTTCTCCTATGATAGGAGGCACTTCTTTACTCCAGCCCCTGCCCTGAGACTCAGGGACTCAAGACATACGGGGAGAGCAATTGCCAGTGAAAACTGAAGAAAAAAAAGTTGTTGAGTACTTCAGCCTTCCCCATGTCAGTTGTCACCAGATCACCTGTCTTATTTATGAGTGGCAGTACAATCTCTTTTGTCTTCCTTTTCTGACTAATGTACCTATAGAAGCCCTTATTAGTCTTCACATCCCTTGCCAAATTTAGCTACGGTTAAATTTGTTCCTTAGCTTTCCTGATCCCATGCCTACACTCCCAGGCAGTATCCCTATATTATTCCCAGGACGTGTGCCCCTGCTTCCACTGCCTATGCATTTCCACCTTGTGTTTCAGCTTGATCAAGAGGTCCTTACTCATTCATGCTGGTCTCTTGCCTTCCTTGCCCAATTTCTTGCACATGTGAATTGTTAGTTCTTGTGGTCTAAGAAAAATGTCTTTAAATGTCTGCTAGCTCTCTTCTGCTCCTTCCCTGAGGGCAGATTTGCAGGAGGTCCTATCCACCAGTTCCCTAAGCAACTGAAAATTCACTTTCCTAAGTGAACTTAAGGTTTAGGGTCTTGACTATACTTTTTGCCTGGCCTATATCCCTTGAGATAATGAATTCCACCAAGGCATGATCACTGCAGCCCAGGCTACTACCAGTATTGACCTCCCCAATAAGTTCATGGTAACAAGCTCTGAGAATAGCTACAGGTGTAATAATCTTCCTTGCAGGAGACTTGTGTGTATCAAATTAGAGTGACAGAACAATAAAATGAAGCTGAATCTGACTGATACCTAAAACTTTTTAATTAATTTGTTTTCAGTCTTTGGAGTCTCAGCACCTTAATGTTAAATAATGCAAATGAAAAGTACCTATATTTCTTTAATGCAAAGGCTGCCAACTAACTGCCAATGCTTAAATTACAGTGGTAACTAACACAGGACTATGTGCTGCATGGAGCTGAACAGCTCGCTGCTTCTGACCAGTCCTCCCTGTGTTGCTTGCTTTAAGGATCTCTGTGCTAGCTGATTGTGAGTGTATGATGTTCTCATTATCTTGATGTAATGGTGGAATAGCTGTAGTCAACATTTTATTGGGTAGAAGTGTAATGAAAAAACAAATGTAGTAGTCATCCGGACAGAAACATCAATGCCTAACGCACTGTACGTATCAGCAAGATCTATGCAGTATGTGCAGGGCTCCTGTAAGCCAAAGAGCCTTCACACATTAAGTCAGCATAAGCACAACTGCCCTTGGAACTCTTTGCAGAGGTCAATTCCAAAACGTCTTTATTTGATTAGCCAAATGTCAGTGTTTGCAAATGTTGGATGGTATTTCAGAGGCAGTAAGTGGGTGAGGTGTCAACATCAAGGGTGTTTTACAAATAACTTCCCTTGTTTTTTTCACAACAGAAAGGGGAGCCAATCTTTTGTTTTCCAATCCCACTATCAAAGGGAGAAGACAAGGTGATTAATATATGAGATTATTTTAAGATCTGGCAATGGTAGGTTTTCAAGTAACTACATTTTTAGCTTTTGCTTGAAGTAGACTCATGAGAAGGAATTTATTTCCTTTTGCAGTCCAGTAGAGCTCCTGAGCATCCCACATGAATTTCAGAAGTAAGAGATGATAGTTAATTTGTTATCGTGTGCAGTGCATGGATTTCATGATGGAATTGGAAATAGCATTTGAGAAGACCATTCTTGTCATAACCTGGAAGTAAAGCAGTCTCAAATTGAGATTACATTTTTAGTTTTGAGATTATCTCAAAAGTTTCAAATCAGTATTTGCTGCATTAGAAGTTGAGAAAGACAACAATAATTTACCGAGGTATACTCTCCAGTAAAATGGATAGGATTGATGGGTAATTGTATGAATTGGTGCTGTATATTGCAATTCTTCATTAATTTGTGGAAGTCACAAAGCACTGTCTATATCCAGACTTTTTCCTATTCCTGCAGTACAAGCACTTTTTACTTTACACTAAAGATTTTTATGTGACTTATAAACCTCCTCTGGGGGTGTGGTTATCATAAGATAATCACCCCCTTGGGGGATTAAAAACACTTATCTCTGGACCATGACTTGTAATACCCCAGAGGTGTGATTATCTTAGGAAACTTACACTCTCTGTCATGCCTAATTGCTTAATTATTACAGTGGTGAGTTCACACTACTATACAGGAGTGAAGATTGTGTCAGCATTTCTCTTAGAAATTTCTGTTTTCAGAAATCTGCCATGAAAGTCTGCTGCAGGCTGAAACCTGGCAAAAAAAATATTCTGCCTGGGAGCAAATATCTCTACCAGATTTCTAAAAAATTAGCTTGATTCTATTTTAACAATGTCAGTGAGAAATAAAAGTTAACTATATGTGTTTACATAACAGTTGACATTCAGCCAAGGTACTGACACTGAGTTAAATGGAGCCAAATATAACATTTATTTAAAAATATTTATAAATTTGTATTCATTCAAATAGTGCAATGACTCACAAAGTCTTTTGGGCAAAGGTATATAGTGTTCAAATATCTGTCTGAAAGTTTTTTACTTCTTCAATAAAAATCAGGAAGGGATCAAACTTACTGAGCTATAGTACTGATGAATCCAACCCAGTTTCTACTCAGTGAGCACAGTACTAATCATAATTAAGCAGGAACTGAACATCTTAACCAAGTTCAGAGAATCACTGATGACATGGATCCACAGACAGAAATTCTTATTTGTACAAGTTTCAAAATTTAGATATATTTAGTGATTCCAGTTAAAAACCTTGCCAATTTATATTTGCAGAGGTGGTAATTCCTGCCATTTTTATTTTTTAATCTAAGTGTAAGTGGAAGCTTAGTACTCAATATTCTGGTGTTCTTGTCCTGTAGCTTAAATATATCTAAAGTAATAATAATAAAGGTAATAATAGTGTAATATATTTCATACCTTCAGTAATCAAAAATATTCCTCCTACTTTGAATGGAAAGTTAATTTTCAAATGTTTATTTAATAGGCTTGTGTGACTTTACTGCTAAATGTCTATTCTTTGCCAAATAGAATTTAACACACACAATATGTATTATTGTCTCATTTTTACTTTAAGAAAATAAAAAAAAAACCATGAAAATAACTATATTTAAAAATATTTAATAAACACCATGTATGGAAGTGGACAGTTTACAGAGAATCTGGAAACTAATCAATGCTATAATTTTTTTTCTTATAAAATAAAAATTAAAATTGATCGGCAGGTTATGCATTTTGTGGAACTTTATATACAATTCAAAAAGTATGCGGGCAAAGCACTATCTTTCTGTCTATATATTTCCTGACACAACAGGACCTGAACTGATTGGAATGACAAGATAAAACATGTAATTTAAAGGATTTTAAAATAATATTTCTACATGTGTTATTTGTTGTTTTTCTTAAAAATAAAATGACCAGGTATGTTGTTTATTCTTCTCTAAACTGGATATGGCTGGAGTGACCGTACCATTCACAATGGAACCTCTTGAAAGCCACAGCCCATAATCCATCCTGACATACATTCTAATACCCCACCCAACATGTAAACAACATGCAATTTTATAACATGTACTTTTGTGTTATAGGATGTTAGTCACAGCACCTGGCACATACAAAGAAAAAGGAAAACCTGGGAGTAGGCTGTGGGTAACTAGAATAGTTCATCTGGCAAACCAGTTAATAGTCTCAGAAGAGAAGATTGTTCCCCAGAGAAACATGAGGAAGAGACAGGTGGATTATATTGACAGACTACAGATTGCCCAGGTGTGCTGTAATCCATCAGTTCACAGTTGATAGCTAGCAGCTGATAAATAGCAAACTCTCTTTGAAGCCTAAAAAATAATCTAAGAATCATAGAATCATAGAATAGTTTGGGTTGGAAGGGAGCATGAAGGAGTAGGTAGAAATACAAAGAATATTACTACTGATTAAAAAGTTGACGTATTTTCATATATTTTTTTGCATTTGGTGAGATTAATTAAAACATTAATTTCATGAGGGCAATTTAGACAAGTTTACAGAAGGTGTCTGTGTGCCATTAAAAAGAGGAATGTTTAACTCAGTAGAACTTCTTAGAGTGAGAAGATCTGTCATTGCAGTGAGGCTGTTCCATCATTGTATGCTGAATTTTCTACTTCAGTACTGCATTCATTTTCAAAGAACAAGTTTGAGTTTAACCATGTGAAATACTGGCATACTTTGCTTCAAAGAAATAATGCATTGTGTATGGATTCTACCACATGTTAAGACTTTAATCCTTCTTGCCTGCAGATACACAGTCCTGGAAAGAAGGCTGAATGTTGTGGATGACTGACAGTGCAATACTCATTTGATATGGTGAACAAAGACAATTTAATCTGATTCTTGTTGTTTTATTCCTCTTTTCTGCTTTATTATTCCCCACCTGACATTCTTCTTTTTACAGTATTTTCCACCTGGCAGTATTACAGTAATTATACAGATGTTTTGACAGCCAATGGGTGTTGAACAGTGGGGAAAAATAGCTGGTGGTTTTGATTATGGAGTTCAAGATGGTTTATAGGGGAAAAAAATTAATGAACATGAACAATTGCTAAGTGAAATGACAGAAGGTGGAAGGTCCAGGATACATTTTTACTACCATGAAGGCTTTTTGTTATGTACCCCTAGAAAAACAAGAGGGAGATTGGGACATACGATGTGGAAGATGAGAAGATAAAATAGATATCTCATATAAATTAAAGCATGGTTCATATAAAGATTAGTGAATGATATAAGTAGAGAGGAATAAAGGAGCTTGACATTTCATCATAGATACATTAGTTAATGGATTGGGAGATACCATATGGTGTCACTGTAGAATGAAAGATGGAGATTTCTTGCCCACTGGCTTAGGATTATGGTCAAAGCATGTTTGGATTATTGCCTTTCAATAAGAAATTCCATTTAAAATTACTTACCATGAGTGCTTACTGTCTGGTTATGAGAAGAGATAACCTGTCAACTTCTGACATCAGTCCTGAAATATTTTTGTGGGTGTTTGTGTGTGGATAATGAGGAAGCAAAGAGTGTTAAAGGGCAGGGGAATGGCAGAGTTGTGAAGCATAGCAAGAGAAATGCAAAGAGTGAGAGAACCAGAGAATAGAAGAAAGGGACAGAAAGCAAGAGAAACAGAAGACATTCTTTCTTCTTGTGAGCACAGGGAGTAGCGAAAAGGGACAAAAACCCAATTAAATGCCGCAGGTAACCAGCACTGGTATAACACTTCACTTTTTAATCAACTTCTTCAACTTAACTTTTTAATCAACTTTGGTAACACATGGGGATGAGATAATAAGAGGTCATGAGGAGTAAGACAAAGCAGGAATGAATGAAATGAGGAGAAATAAAGGACAAATTGGCTATGGCTGGCCAACCACATTTCTGATACAAGTGATGAAATTCCTGATTACATTTATGCAATGTTATAGCTTGGCTGACTGGTGTGTTTTGCTGGAGCATTTTATAAGTACTTACTCAAAGATAAAGATACCCTGATACTTCTATGTAATTCTCATTAATGCTACATTCGGATTGTGGGCTACTAATCAAAATTAAATATTTTTTCTTGCGTATTTTATTTTCTAGCTTTTACAGCTGCAACAGAAACTTAATATTCAAAAATGTTAAATAATAATTAAAAAAAAAAAAGACTGAAGCTTGGTTCTTGGTTCAATGTAAATACTTAGATAGCCTTATTTGCATAAATAGTGACCTTCAGAGCCTAAATTCATGACAGCACTGACAATTTGGTGCCCACTTGTGGCTGTAGAACACTATGAATTTTAACTTTTTTTTGCCTCAAATCTTTCTGTTGAGTTTAGTTATGTTTTTTAATGGAATAATAGTACTTCTAATCTTCATAGGCAAATTTTGGGGAGTCCATTTTCATCTCCAAGCAGTGGTTAGACAAATAATAACATTTCCACAAATATGCACTTAATTTTGAGTATGGTTTTGATTCTGATATTCCTGGGCACCTTTTAAGTTCCAAAATATTTGTTAATCTAGTCTTCTTGCCATAAATACTCTCAGATTTCGCTGGCACTGATGTTTTCAGAAAGCCAGTTTCCACACCCTACATATATACTTTCAGAAGTCCTTCTAGGTTTACTCTTTTTGAGGATCACCCAATACAGAAAGAAAGAATGGGATAATTCCATCTCAAACATCCTGGCTGATCACAGCTTAATAACAGAATTCACATAGAGAATATGGAGAGTTGGTCATGATAATTAAAGTCTGAAGAAGAAGAGGAACTATTTAAATACAAAAACACATAAGGAAGTAGCATTTAGCAGAAAGAGAGGTCACATTTACGCGGCAATTTTTTTTCCCAAGCATTAGACATTCAGCTATACTAAAGGAAGTGGTCAAAACATAACTGGGGTTACAAGATGGATGTTTCTTAACCCAGAAATTCAGGGAACTGATTCTCATTGTTGTGTTCTAGCTGGGTAGACCTGTTCTCCAGTTTCACTTACTACTGTCACTAGCATTTTCTCCTTTAAAATAGATCATTTGCTTGTAAATAATACCTCTGTGGTATGAAATGGACAAATATGTGTTATAAGTGTTGTTCAGGTGGGGGCGTATAGTATCCTACTCTTTGGAAAGAACTGGGTCTCAGTCATCTGAAAATGTTGAGATGTGCTATTCCTTTAATGACTGAAGACGACAGTACATGCCCCCCGCCTATATTACATGTGAGCCAGGCAGAAAGAGCTATAAACCCCTCAGTTTAAAAATAGGAGTTCTTACATATTTTTGAATCTTTACCAATTGAAACTGAAGTTTTCTAATAAATAATAAAAAAAAAGTTATTTTCTAGAAGCAACTGCCCAGGAAATTCAAGAACATATGTCAGTAACTGATGTTTTCTTATCTTCCATCAATAGCACGTGCTGGGGGAAAAAAAAAAAAAAAAGAAAAAATAAATTTATGGATGGCAATTAGAATGATTCTTACCTTTATTTCCAGAACAGCTTCCTTTCCCCTAAGTACTGGAAACTTAATTGCTTACTTTAGCAAAATTATTTGTCACTAGTACAGTGTTAATCTGACTTTGCAAATCCACTTCTCAGATAGTTTGCAGGTTTGATGTGTTCTGAGTGTGGATTATGCAATCAAATAAACTAATTTACATTTTAAATTTACTTCTTCCTTATTATAATTTTCCCCATGTTAGTAGTACCATATTTACTAGTGGCTGGTATACTGGAGCCAGCCATGAACGTATTTATTACTTTTCCTTAGTACGGAGGAGAATGTTCTCTTTTCTCTCTTTTTTTCTTTTTCTTATGGTACATATATACAAATTTCAGCCATATGTGCATGATCAGATTAAATAAAGTATTGGCAATCTTACATAATTCTTCTACTGCTGAAAAAGCTTGTGAGGACAAAGCATCTTTTAAAGAATATTTATCTACATTATCAATGTAAGTTTATGAAACAAGAACAATAGATAAATCATATTTTATTGAATGTTGAAAAACCATTATGAACTTTGTTACCTGACTCCAATTTAGCAAGTCTGACATCAGCTGTGCAGTTTCTTATTCTTAATGAATTTGTGAAAATACATTACAGGAAGAATGACACGGTCTGTCACTATGAAGTGAGCATATGTGACCAGGAGTTGTAACAACAATGTTAAGGTCAGGCAGGAATTTTCATTTCAGTACAACTCCTAAGATATCTTACAAACATTTAACAGAAAAAATATTTAAAAGTGCTTAAATCTCTGTCTGAGTTGTAGTCTTCCTGTAAAATAGAGTGGGATGGGGTTGATTGTGGGGTAGGAGGGGAAGACTAGGAATAAGTGAGCTGAAATTTTGGTGGATGTAGCCTCTGAGTTTTATTCCATTCCAGTAGACTATGTTAGAAATAATATATGAAAAATGCCTTGACATTTTAAAAATGCTGCTGAATTCAAGGACTTGTCATCTAGATGACACCAGTCCATTCACTTTTGTCAGTTACGAGAAATGAACCAAAACCATAGTGTTGACCCAGTGCTCTTTCTACTACCTTTTGCTAAGCAGAATGAGTCAAATCATGCCAAGAATATTTGCTTTTCCACTTAACTGTAGATTGGCTTTTCTTTCCTGAGTTTTGGTGTTTCAGACAGTCCTGGGGACACTCTCATCACCAAAGGCAATTATGACAAAGACAATGGTACTCATAGAGAGCCTCAGAGTGAATTTCTATTATGTCAAATAGCTCTATGCTTTTTTGCATGCTTTTTTAGGGAAGGTTTTTTTTTTCGAATGGCAGATGCAGTAAGAACTCAAAAAATTTGTAGATGATGTATCACACGTGACAGCCTTTATGTATAATTTATCCTTCGTGGCAGGAAGGAATTCCACAAGTGCCACCACTTGTTACAAGAGTCGCAGTTCATAGAGCTTATAGTTGGAGGGAGCTTCTGGGTCATTTGGTGCAAGACTCAACCTATGTATTAGATTTCCTCACATAACACCTACCATCTCTTTGAGTACATCCGATGGAGTTTTAGTGACTTCCTTGTTGTTGACTGCATTAATCCACTGATACCTAACTTGAATTTCTTCTGTCAAGTTACTATTTTTGGCATAACTCCAAATTTAAGCTTCCAGTTTCCTGAGCAATCCCTCTTTTTTTTTTTTTTTTTTTTTTTAATAAGTATTTATGGTGAAATAAATGAGCACCAATCTATGCTTTTTAAGTCAGCAATATTAAGCCTAGCTGAACATGATTAGATAGCTTCATTGTAAATGGGATTGTAGAGCCATTTGAGACTGTAGCTTCTTGAAATTCAATATGTCGTCTATTACTTTCATTGGCAGTATCTGTGAAGACAATGTCAGTTGGCAACAAACACAAGTTTCATCAAGTTCTTCTGAGATAAAAGAGGCCAGAAAGTCTTGCCTAGTAAACAGGAATTCACAATGAGAGTTACTTCCACCTTGGAGAATTGGTGCTTAGAAAAGCTCCAAGAATTTTGTTTGGAAGGACCTTTGACAGTGGATGAGAAACAGCCTGGATGTCTGACAGCCCCTCAGGTTTTTCCAGATTTAAAATCCATTGTGCCAAGATCTTCTAAGGCAAACAGCTGTTGAATTGACCAGTTCACCATGATATTCCCTGGGTACTTAACTTTGATGTCTTTTCTTCTTATGTCTTTTACAAGCTTTTTCTACAATTACATTTTCTGGAGTGTACCATGTTCACCTTTCTTCATTTTTACATCCTTTGTAATTCGTTGGCATCCACTTGTGGAAGAAAATGTGATGTGAGTACACTACTGTGTTAATGTTGTATAAGAAATTATTGTATCCTGTGTTTTACAGAGTTTAAGATTGAAGCGCTTTCATTGAAAGTTTTGAATCTCCTGCAGACTGCCAAGGAAGGATCCATACTTCCCAAATCTGCTCACTCTGATCTGTTGTCTGATTTGTCTTGTATCAGTTCAAGGCAGCAGGAGTTATTTAGTCAAGGTTTTGACTAAATTAACACTTGTCATATGGAGTGTTTTGAGTTGTTGGATTTTGTCTTTTTTTTTTTAATTTTTGTTATGTATTTGCTTATTTATAACAGAATTTTCTGCTATATTCATCAGCAGATATTTCATCATTTGCAATTTACCTTTACTTAGTTTAAATCACACTTGTACCTTGACACAAGGCAAGAGATTTCTGAAGAGGCGTCTCTGCAAATTTCATCACTTCATGGGACATATTTTCTACAGAGAAAATACAAGAAATTTTCACAGTTACTGGAGATTCTGAAGAATATTATTTGTCAATGTAAAATCTTATGTTGGGATGGAAAGTGCCACTCAGTAGGGAACTGATGAAGATTTCCTTGGTAGTCCGCCTTTGATGGACAAATCACCAGCCAGGCAGGCACTTTTTTCCCTATTTGCTTACATGAGGGGTTTCAATTACACATCACTGGGCTGGACTCCAATTAGAACACCAAATTGTGGGGAAGATATTACGATATTTTAACTTGTTTAACAGAGATAAAAAGTGGTATGTGGCCAGTGTTATGGTCCTGTGACCCTCTGAGGGATAGCTGAATTCTTTCCAAAGCATGGGTCTATTACAGTTTCAAAACAAACCTAAAACCATCTAAACTGGGAGTTGTAGTTTCCTAACTTTGTTTTGAAAAATGGCTGATCTGGTTTTGCTGACATTGAAAAAAGGCCAGCCTGAGGCAGACAGTCAACATGGACAATTTTAACCCAAACAACTGAAGTCTGATCAAGATATGTAAACCAGGATATTTTAATGGAAATCATTAGACAGCCTTAATTATATCAGATAATGCTCCCTATGAATGAGAATTAATCCATTGGTCAGTCCTGACTATGCTTTGACATTTATGCTTTCAATATAAACACTTGGTCTGCCAGAATCTCCTTGAAGATCCATCAATAACTCAATAACAGAATGCCCCAGTAAGTAAAATATTTGAAACATAATTTCAAAGTAGATGTCATCCCTTTAGAATGCTGCTGCAAGAAATTATATAGGAAAATGATACATTAACATAAGGAAAAACAAATGGCTCTTGATTGATTCTTAACATTTCTGTCATAAGAAGAGCTGAATTAATTAATGTACTTTATTAAATGAAGTGAAATACAGCTGGGTTAGTATATTGAGACAGCACTAGGAAGATGTGCACTGCATAAGCACAAAGTTTTAAGGATCGAGGTTAGATTATCTTTCTGCCAAGATAATATATTAGTGATCAAAGTTGACATTGACAGCCATGGGAAAGAGATAACATGCTTAGAAATCTTACAGTGAAAGATGTGAGCAAAAGGCTCCTCTGTCTCCCCTGCCTGCCAATTTCTGCTGAAGGGCATTTAAAGTCTTTTCCCCTGTTGTTACACTTACAGGTGGAAATGAATTCCAAACACAGACTCTGTGGTCTTTCTCCCTCTCTTCCCAGAACTGTACAGGAATGTTTCATTCAGTCTTCTCATTCTTTGTACATTTGTTTGAAAATCAGCCAAAGTACTAATCTACTATCAGGTGTAAATCCCACAGGATTTCTTTGGTTAGGCTAATCATTTATTGAATTTGAAGGTAGGAAATTAGGCTGGAGAAAATCAGGCACATAAATAGAGATTATACTCCCAGCAATACCTTTCTGCAATATCAGAGTAGAAAGTGGTGACAGTACTTTTGACAAACAGCTACATATGAGGTTGCCACTCAGCTTCCTCAAAAAAAAGTTGTATGACACATTATACATGTTATATGTATATTATGCATATACATATCTGTTTCACAGCTTTAAAAAATGTTATTGGGACTATATACTCTTTTTAAAACAAAACAAAATTTGAAATACTGTGGTAATCCTTTCACTCTTGGTGAAAGTAGAGGGAAATGCATTTTACCCCTCTGTGAAAACCATTTAAATGTCACATATTCAAGAGTTTAATTTGGAGACATTTTTATGCATGAGTCTTATTTAAGATGCAACGATGAAAAATGGATAGCAAAAATATATGTCTCTCTGTGACTATGTATTTCTGGAACTGTGTGTGTATTGGTGTGCAAATAAATAAATAGCATATTCTGGGTTTTATTTTTAATGCACACATGGGAACCTCAAGTGAGAAGTGAAGTTCTACAGGACGAGATTAATAAGGTGCTAAACAGTGTAAAGACTTGTTTGCTGATGGAAATGGAGTTAAGGGCATATTTCCTGTAGAGAGGGGAATGAGGTGTGGAAAGATTACGAAAAGGTAAGTACCATATATAGCAGTGGAAATGAAGTCTACAACTTAAGCAGTACTCCAAAAAGGTACAAGGAAGTAGAGATGAAGTAGGAGGCCAAAACACAAATGTACTCTAATTCAGAGCAGGGTTTTCAGACCTGTTTACTTGGGCAAATTCCCTCTCCCCTGGATTGGTGAGTATCCTCATGGAGAAATCCTTTAACCTTTGCTATCAAGTGATCCCCATTCAAATACCCTGAGCAAGAGAAAAAGGGCTAGCAGGTCTGTAGCTTAATTGTTGGGATGGTGACTTAGGAGTGGAAACCACTTTAGCCAAAGATCCTGATCAAGATTATAGTGGTATTTTACATAGAACAGTGCAACCCTGAGAGTACATACTAGAAGTATCCACACCAGAATAGCCTAGTGTACGGTAGGTAGGACACTCTTGGGAGATAATGCTCTAAATCATTTATCAGTTAGGAAATGTCAAACACCACTTGTATTTTGTAACTCTGTACATTCAAAGAACTATCTTGCAACTGAAGCTGCAATCAAATTCAGATCACATTTGTGGATAGGAAACCAGAAGCCAAACAAATATAAATAAAAATATGATGTGGTTTCTTGTTCCAAAGGAAAAAAAAAAAAAAGACAAAACAAAACCAAAAAACCACCACACCACCCTCCTTTTCAAGAAGACTGAATGCCTCTGCCTTCTGGTGACAGATTTAGTTAAGCCTGTGGAGAGAGTCAGAGCTGTCATGTGAGACCTTCAGATTAGTCCCTGGCTTGAGAAAGAAATAATCAGATGATTTTTTCTTGAGAGAATTGCATCCAAAAGACAATGTTAAACAACGGGGAACGTTACAAGTGAAGCTAGCAAGTATAGATACCTGTGAAGAATGCAGTTACCAAATGTAACATTTGCCATGGGGACCTAAGTAGGTACTTTTCAATGTTTGCTTGTTTGAATATACAATTGTCTTTTGCTGCACAGGTAGATCTCAGATACTGTACGCACAATTTCCCTGCAGATATGCATATGGAGAGCCTAGAAAAGCAGCGTAATGCCACCCTTCCTTACTTACTGAGGCAGTGGCTGTATCTCAGTGCAGAAGTTCCCCATCATAGGGGAGATCTTGTTTCCTTATGGGTTTCACCGCATGGTCTGAGGTACAGGGCTGGCAGGAGCTCTGCAGATCCAAGACAGGGATTCAATCCTAGGTGTATCTGTAGGGACGATTAACCTCTATGTCATTCTTCCTTAAATAAAGACTATCTGGGCTTTTGGCAGTGTTAGAAAAGGAACACAATGTGCTTAGCTGCAATCAGGTTTGCTTTGCCCCACAAGAGTCCCTGTGCCAGCTCATACGTGACATATAACCTGGATGCAGGCCCCCTACAAAGCTTAACTCATAGGGCCCCTTCAATTCAAGGCTGTCTACTCCTTTGTGTTCATCTGCCCTCAAAGGCAGCATTATCAGAAATGCATTCATGAGAGCTTTTCTCACATCAGTGGCAGAGGCACTAAGATGCAGTTAGAAGCCCTGGGGAGGTTGGTTTCAGTGCTCAGCTGCATGCTAATGTTATCTCGGTTAAGTTCTAGGATTCACTCAGCCTTTCACTGCCACTGGCATAGTGTGGAAAAGATGGCAAACCACTGTAGAAGGGTAATAAGTGGCTCTCAGAGCAAACTTCTGCAAGTCCTTGTGTAATGAGAAGTCTGTATATTTTTACAGTGAGAAGATGTGTCATAATGCCTCCAAGAACATACTTCAGTCCTGTTATTTTGAAGTGAGTGCCTTTGCTTTTTTGCACCATCAGATTTTCAGCTTTCTCTAGCTGAGGAATCTGTACTGCAGACTGAAGATGGCTGTATTGTCAAAATATAGGTCTTGTAGACTTAAATGATGAGGAACAAATGAAACCTTTATATACCAGCAAAAGTTACAATAGAGATTTGCATTTCCCAGAGAAAATTTTTACTTTCATAGCTCTTTTCAGGTTTCGTGTGGAGACGCAAGCTAGTCAGGCACTGTCGTCTCAGACATTCCTTGCAGATGAGTCAAGATAGCTGTCCCCATGGTCAGCTCCCCAGGAGGCCAGGTGTGTTCCTGTGAGTGTGACTGGTGTTATCCCCATCCGTGTGGGCATCTTACCAGATGTCTAGATTGACTAGAGCAAATCATCAAAACTCTGCCCTGTTCAAGGTTTTGGGTTTTTTAGTATTCAGTTGGACAGGATCAAAGAATTCCAGTGTCCAGTGCGTTCAGTTCTGACTCCCACTTTGTGGTCCCTTCTCTCATGCGGCTTCCCTTATGATTCCTGTGCTCCCAAGCATAAGCCTACCATTAGATGATGTTCTTAGCTTTGCCCTTTGGTCTATTGTTTCATTTGGCTAGTACAGCATATGTTTTCTGACCTTAGCCTGGCCTTAACCGCTGGGTATAACTTCACACATCTTCATCAAGAGCCCCAGTCATTGCCAATACCTTTAGCAATGAGATTGGAGAGCAATTGGGACCTTTTGAATTATTTTTTTTCAGAGTCTTATGAAGACATGAAAACATAACAAAAACATATCTCCAGGCCATGATGTCAATGCAAAGCTAAAAGTTATCCTCATACCTTTAATTTATAAAGTTGCACAAGAATTCACACCTATTTTAATGTAAATCATTACATTTACACTAAACCATCAGCATCTGATTTAAAGAGCAGACAACTGCGAAGAGACATATTTAACATAACCCATATAAAAAGCGGAGGTAAAGACAGCAAATGAATTATGTTTTCAGAGCCGTTCAACGGCATCTGGGAAGTCTTTCCTCATGTTTCATTAATCATGCAGAAATTGCTTACTCTCCTGATGTGCTGTCTTTATGCAGAAAGAAACAGGATGCTGTAAAAAGAGTTCCAGCATTATTGTACTTCTGAAACTACCGAGACCTCTGCAACATTTTATCATCTCACTAAGATTGAAGCTGGTAGTGTTAAGACCTTTTATAAATATTAGTTTAACAATTGCTTTATGGAGGTGAAGTTCAATGTCAATGTGCAGTTAGCTGTAAATAACCTATTTAAAAAAAGTTCAGGAACTTTCAATATAAGGGGAAATTGGCATTTTTTAGTCTGCAAAAATGTATGGAACATGTTGATTTGCAATGCCAGTCTTCCATATAGGTTTAATAATTTCTGGTTGGTTTTGCTCCAGGTGGTTGGGTTTTTTTATGTTAAAAATCTGAGAGGGGAAAAAAAAAGTAAAATCTAATTTGTTAGACAGAAATATATGGGTATCTTGAATGGAGTGATAATGTAAATTTTGATTTGTTTTATTATTACAAGAAGAAATTAAAAAAACACACTCTGCAAAAAAGTCAATCTTAATTATTTGGTCTTAATTTTATAGAGGTCACTTTATTTGTCTCTAGGTTTTTTTACATGTGTCCTGGTTTTGGCAGGGATAGAGTTAATTTCTTTTCTAGTAGCTGGTACAGTGTTTTGGATTTAGGATGAGAACAAAGTTGATAATGCACCGATGTTTTAGTTGTTGCTAGGTAATGCTTACACTAGCCAAGGACTTTTCAGCTTCCCATGTTCTACCGACTGAGAAGGCTGAAGGTGCACAAGAAGCTGGGAGGGGGCACAGCCAAACTGGCCAAAGGGACATTCCATACCATGTGACGTCATGCTCAGTACATAAACTGGGGAAAGCTGGCCGGGGGGGCCGCTGCTCGGGGACTGGCTGGGCATCGGTCGGCGGGTGGTGAGCAATTGTACTGTGCATCACTTGCTTTGTGTATTATTATTATTATTATCATATTATTATTATTATCATTTTATTTCAATTATTAAACTGTTTTTATCTCAACCCACGAGTTTTTCTAACTTGTGCTCTTCCAATTCTCTCCCCCATCCCACCGGGTGGGGGGGAGTGAGCGAGCGGCTGCGTGGTGCTTAGTTGCCGACTGAAGTTAAACCACGACAACGTTTCACATTAACCTTGAGTACAGATATTCATTGAAATAATTCTGAGTTCTAGTATTTTCTGTGACTCTTTGTAGAACTTTCATGAGAGTAATTATGAATTTACAAAAGGTGAATTAACACTTGCTTAGCTTATCTATGGTATGAAGAAAGAAGACATTTTAACCTGTCTGTACTATAAGATGTCTTATTTCTATTAGCTTTGAAGCATTTTAGGTTCAAAATCATTATTTCACAGGATAATTTAAAAAAATAATTTTTTAATTAGATGTATAAAAGAGATAAAATATTTTACTCTTCTTCAGTCTCAGAATTTATCTCTATAATCTTGCAACTACTTCATTAGTAGATACTAATTTAGACATTTATTTATGAAAATAAAATCTCCTACAGCTATGAACCTTACATGTCAAAATTGTGTGTCTTAACAGCTTATCTGGCATCTTGTTCACCCCCTATATATTTTAGAAGGTGTGCCTGTCACAGTGAGTCATAAATTAAAAATGTCCTTTGCTGTCACAGGTTCAAATATCTCACCTTTAAAGTGTGGTTGGCAGAAGTGCAGCTCCTCAATTTACGTATTTGCAATATGCATGTACAAAACTCAGTTATGCAGGCCCAGAATGAGAACACTGCCTATGAGCTGTGCCACTGACATAAAACTGCAGCATTAATTGTGGAAACTATTTTGAAATTGTATCCCCATCGTACTGCATGCAAACAGGAGTGTCATGCTACTGAATGATTTATTACAGCTTCAAGGGTAGCATATGCTGCAACGGGCTTTTGCACGGATGGGAGGCAATCTGCTATGAACGCACAGCCTAGGAAAAGTAGTCTTTGGTGAGGGACAGGATAGGCCACTAGGTGACACTACTACATCACAGATGAGCAAGTCGAACGTTATTTATCCAGCAGGTAAAAAAATATGCCTGAGTAGTAGCTTTTCCTATAGTTGGTAAATTTTATCAAAACTATTTTGAAACATAAAGATTTTTTTTTTTTTTTAATTCAAACCATGTAATCTGTGTCAGAAATATTCAGATTAAAAAAGAAAAATAAAAGGCAAAACAACACTTTGTCTGGCCTTACTTTATTGCTTAGTTATTACCTCTGTTCACCACTATTAAGATAAATGGGCAGATGGGAATAGCAAAGTTTCAGCTTGGTGTTATCCACTCAGTCTCTTATTCTGAGCTATTTTCTGATGTTTGTTTGAAGCATTAAGTTGGGGTGTTTTTTATGGCGGCACCACAGACAAACTATAAATTAAAGAAAGACAGTAAAATTTTCAGGATATTCTGAATCACGTATGTTTTTCTTACTATTATCACTATTGCTGATGAAAATTTCAAGGTAATAAATGAGTGTTTCTGATATTTTTTTAATTTTTTTTTTTAAATACTATTTTGCTAATGTGTATAACACTAAGTATGAATGCATCCTGTCTGTAAAACATAACTTAAGTAATCTTGGATCCTATATGTATATATATAAAACCATAGTCTAGCTCAACCAAAAGAACAGAAAAACAGTACATACCATAAAACTAATACATATTATGCTAATGAAAGCCAAGGATATTTTCCCCTATTTTTCTTTTATTTTAAAATGTATTTTGAAAATGAATGAGTTAAATACTGTCAGAAGAAGTGATAACTGAGCTGAGATTCATGTGAAAGGCCCCCCAGAATAAATACAATTATAAAGGATAAAATAACCTTGACAGTGGTTCAGTCCAATTTGCACCACAGCAGTTATTATTGTTAGCAGGGTTTTTTTTTTCTCTTCTTCTTGTTTTTTTTCTTTAACCCTTTTGATTTCCTCATTGGGCTTTTCCCAGAAGAATTTGAGGCTAACAATTTTTGATGGATGATAGCAACTTCATTTTCCAACAGCCACATTCTTCATGTAGGAACAACATGCTTTGTTTAAGGAGGTTGAAGTGCAAATGCAGAAGTGCTATTCCCAGGCAATGCTAAGCCTGCAACTCTAAACTGTAATATTGAACTGTCCTCAGTACAGTGTAGACAGAAATCCTATTTTGTTTTTAAACTGAAAGTTTTGCATCCATTAGCTACATGGTTCATAATTAGTGTTTGGGCCAAACAAAGAGTCAATATGATGTCATGTCTAGACAACATGTAAATTAATATGAAAGCAATTGAGTTACAAATTCTATACTAATACAAATTAATCTGAATTAAGTTTAATCCACAGTTATTAACTGATTAAATGTGGCTGTTGGTAGCTACAGGGTGCTGACTTCCATCTGTGATTATTAGGGGCACAGCTTAATCACCGATTCTGCACTGAGAAATATTTAAAGCAAATGTCATATACAGTGACTCTTCATGCTTGTTCACTGAATGGAACATCTAAGAATGGAAATCATAAATCTACATTTTTAAAATATGTAGAAAGTCTATCTTGATTTTTATAATTAGCTTCTGGTTAGAGCCAGCTTAGTTCTTTTTCTGTTGACTCTGACTGGTTTCGTGTTTTCTCCTTTGAGAAGTGCACATCTCTGTAGGTGAAATTATAGGCCATTGTGAAAAGTAATACAGATTTCTAATATTTCCATTATTATTATTCAAAATATTTGAAACCTGTTGCCAGAAATAGGCAGGTATGTGTCTGACATAATCCCACACCGCCAAAGCTGCTTACATTTCAAAGCTGGATATTCACTAATGTAAACAACACAGTGACAGACGTGTCCACTAAAATCGCAAAAATGTTGGTGGGAGCTGACAGAGCAAGGACCAGAGTAAATTCTCTGTAGATTTATGTAATAATTTGTTATAAAAAAATATATTTTCCTTTTAGGCCATACATATTGCATTTAAATTGTTTCATATCCCTTGTAGATTTTCAGTACTGGTAATAGGTAAAATTAATGTTTAAAAAAAAATAATAGAGATGGAAATTGCCTCACTAGAGAAAGCTGCAGTGTCTGTGATTTATCAACAAAGCAAAACTGCAAACAATTACTGGCTGATATTTTCTGTGATTTTTTTTGGTTTGTTTTGTGGGTTTTGTTTTCTGTTTTTACTAAAAAAAACAACTAAAAATGTAAGGGAAAGTATTTTATCTCTTCTTTCTTTGTGACTGAACAACTAGTTCATCAGAAAAATTGTCTCAAAGCTTTGGAATCTATTATGAATCTATCATATAGTGTATATATAGCTGATAATTACAAACTATGTGATATCAAAACCAGGGTCATTCTCTTCTATAGACTCTTTTATAGACATCCTACTCATTGCCATAATAACTGAAGCTGTCATGACAGTGGTCTGTGCCTAGCATGAAGCCCTAAACAATTCTGACAAGCTGCAGCTCATTAAGGGACAGTCACTTTGTTGAAATGTCTATCAACTCTCAGGGATGTACCAAGATGAATAGACCCAAAACAATAGCTCCATTTGTTAGAGCAGTAGCTTCTCTAATACATGATGAGACAATCAAGCCAAGCCGCCCTCAGCACAAAGACATAATTAATCAAATGGACAAATGGTTCAAAAATTGCTCTAGTATATTCTGTAGTGGACAGGGGTTCCCATGGAAACATTGGCGTTTGCATCACAGTTAATGACCATTCTGTACAATGAAGTTCCAAAAAAGATAGCCATGGAGAAAAAAAAAAAAAAATCCAAATAAATAAATAAAGAAGAAGCAAGTGACAGGTAAAAGGAAGAGTTTGAGAGTGTAACTCTGGTGTGACAGAGAAATTAATGACTATATTTTCATATATTTTTAGACTGCAAGTCTCAAACAGGCCATCATGGTCATCCTGTTTGACCTCCTGCATAACACGGGCCAAGGAACTTCGCCCAGTAAGCTTCACATCAAACCTATGGCTTCATCTGGAGCTAGAGCATATGATTTAGAAAGACATGTAGCTTTAAGTAAAGTATTGCAGTTGAAGAGTCTATCATGTTCCTGCTTAAATTATTCCAATGGTTAATTATGCTAACCGTGAAGAATTTGCATGTTATTTTGTACTTTGCTTCTGTCTGTCTAACTTTCCTTCCAAGCAGTAACTCTTCTTATACTTTTCTGAGAGATTCTACCATATAAAATCTGTTTCTTATTCATCTGTTTCTGTTACAATGGACTCAATCTTAGTGCTCTCAGTACAAGATGTATTTTCCAGGCCGTCACAACATTTTGTTAGCTTCTTCTGGAACCTCTGCTAATATGGAGCCATTATTTGAGGAGCTCACTCTTTCAATCTGGCTAATGCTTCCTGCGTAGAGATAACATTACTTTCTGTATAATACTCAATGTTTGTTAATGTGGTAGAGAAAAAACAATTTTTTGACTCTTAGGGGGAAGCTTAATGATCAAGTATAGGGTCTTTCTTTCTTTCTTCCTTTCTTCCTTTCTTCCTTTCTTCCTTTCTTCCTTCCTTCCTTTCTTCCTTCCTTTCTTCCTTCCTTCCTTCCTTCCTTCCTTCCTTCCTTCCTTCCTTCCTTCCTTCTCTCTCTCTCTCTCTCTCGTTCTTTCTTTTGTTCTCTCTCTCTTTCGTTTTCTCATTCTCTCATTCTTTTGTTCTTTTTCTTTACTCCTTATAGCCAAGCATACTATAAAATTATTTAGGAAAAAATAGAACTGTTTTAAGAGGAGACAGAAAGAAGTTGTAACAATAAGACCAAGCAGACTTATTAAAAGATTGTTCAAATGAAAGGTAGGAAGAAGAGTACATTTAATGACCTTGTTCTAAAACAGATCTAAGTCAAGGGACTGAACTAACTGATTTTTGAAGAGTACCCAAGCTACCTTAAGAATCTAGTATAATTTAAAAATATGTACATTTAGTTCTGGAAATGCTGAAGTTAATTTCTTCAATATTTGAAAAATATATTTTGATCTGAAGCTGATCATTCCTTATCAATATTAATTTTCTCAAATTCACAATTTTCTATAAATTCTTACTACAGCTTATTTTTAATTGAGTACCTGGCATTATAAATGTCATTGTTTATTTCCACAGGACATTCTTCCAATCTGTAATTTGTTTTCCTGTGACACGACCAAGTATTTAGCTGTGTATTTGAATGAATTTGCCACAGTCTGTGTAACCATGATTTCATCATCAGGAGCACTGATCTTGGAAGTCATCTACAGATTCTAGGTATTTATTACAACTAATCTTTCCACACAATATTCTTAAAATAATTGTTATGATAATACAAAAATCTTTTGGACTTTGTTTCAGTTCAGGATTTTGGAGCTCCCTTGTATCATTCATGAAGGAAGACTTTGCTGTAGTTGTTGGCATTCTTATTATGTATATCTGTTTTCTGACGCACAAAGAAGTACATCCTGATCCATAGCTGTCCTGAACCATACAGGGCTCTCCTTGTTCCCTTCTGAAATTGTAGACAACATAAATAATCTTTAAGGCTATCCTGAAGCCTGAGAATGGATACACAGGTAGCACAGAGGGGCATCTAATAACAAGGTCTGGTAATTTGTGTGCATGCCCCAGACTGCTGATGGGGAGCTCTGACTCTGTCCAGGGAGACACATTTGGAAACTTCTGTGACAATGCTGGAAGAGAGCTTTTAAGTGACGGGTTTGTGGTGGCAATCTTCTTCATGACTTTTAAAGGGAGCAGTCAAACAGTGCTCAAACTCACAAAAAAGTGAGTTTTGCTGTGTCCCCGGATGGTAGGTTGCTGCAGCATCCTCTCCCCAGGTGCTCTCTGGCATTTTTGTCCAGCAAAATCAGGATCTGTAAGATGTCCCTTGGATGGCATTCACATGAGCTCTCTGTCACTGCAGGCTGCTGTGTAAGTCCAGATGACTGAACAGCTGCAGGTCCGTTATCCACTTGGTACCAGATAACTGGACTGACCAGCAGCAGCATCTGCCAGGCAGAGGTGCAACCACCACTGCTCCAGAAAAAGAAATTCTATAGAACTTGACAGCTTGTGAGTGCATTTTGTGCTTATCAATAGTTCAGTGCTGTGACATATAGTAAATGCTTTAAGTGATTAAAAATGTAAAAGTTAATTACAGTAGACCAATAAATTTCTAAAATAAAAAAATAAATATGAAGGCATAGTCTTGTAGGAAAAGTATACTCAGGTTGAGCTCCTACTGACTGAAGGAGCTGTCATTGTTACTGACAGACAAACTGCAATCCTGGTAAGAAACATCATGGTTCTTGAGAGTAGGTTTTGGATTAAACATTTGAGTTTAGTGAATAAAGATAAATCCTAGAACTTGCAAGTGCTCTTCATTGCAGCAACAGACATGCCATGTCAAATGAAGGAAAACATTGCTACACTTGCCTCGACAAATCCCAAAGCCATTTACAAATAAAGATTCCCATTTTCGTTCTATGCCCTTTACTTGAATGTATAGCTGACTATTTAATTGGCAGTGGGTTTTTTTCTCATCTGGTGCTTTCTACAGTTATATAAATATAGTTATATAAATATACATATGACTTAACAATCTACAACCTTTCTAGATACATTCTTTACAGTGCTTAATGTACTTCAGTGATTTCATCTTACTAATAGAGTGCCACAGTGAAAATTAAAACAGTAAATCCTTCTGTGCTGACAAAAACCTAGTCTTATGCATATCAAGATTTTCTGTCACATAAATAAAACTTGACAATTTTTCTCGCTCATCATGCTTTACAAAAGCTCCTATAAGACCTGATTCCACCTGCTTTTTGTAATAATTAAAAAACCCAAACCAAACAAAACCAAAAACCCCCTAAAACTGTTCAGTTTCTTTCTTTGCAGAAAGTCACTGAAAGTAAATTATCTGGAGCTCTATGTGTTGTTGTATTTTTACACTAATGCTCTAAAAGTTTTTTATTTAACTCTGTTTATATTCTACGGTTTCCTGGAATGTTATTTTTATCTGGTTTTTCTTTTTCTCTCATTTGGTAAAAATAGTATATTGCTCTAACTACTTGGGATCAGCAAACTCTGCCTACACATTTGTCTTATAGCTACCTTTCATATTGTCAGCTTAGAACTCTGTATGTAGCATACTTTATCATGTCCCATGTTGGTTATTATAATTTCAACGTTCATGACCGTTATACTTCTTGAACTTCATGTGTTACCAGGCTACTCTTATGCTTTAGGAGATATGAAACTTTCACCTTCATCCATTATCCCTTTGACTGGATTTCTAGGCATTTCAGAAGCTAATTTAAAATTGCTCTCCTGCTTCAAAACAATGAATTTACTGCACCTTTCTATAATTTCCTGACTTATTCTTTTTCCATCTCTCTGCATTCTTCATCTTGGTTCTCTGTTTTGTGTTTTCCCTGTCACTCTCCACAGCTAATTGTCACCTTTTACATGTGCCACGCCATTCAGAATAATCTTTTTTTCATCCTTCTTTTTAAATATTGTCTTCTGGTAACACTTTGCTACTCACTTTTTCTGACCACTTGTTTCTCGGAAACACAGAAGTCAAAACTGTTAATGACTTATCCTACATTAGTCACTGTTAATGTAAAGTCACTGTTAATGACTAATCCTACTAATGACTCAGAAACACACTCATGACTGTGTTACTCCTGGGCATCTGTAAGGATTAATACTTCTAATAAACCTGATCTTGAAAAATGATAACCTCATTGTAGGGCAGAACAGTAGCAGGGGTAAGGGGACAAAGAAACTGGGAGTGAGGAAAGGGGGAAGACTGAGAGAGAGAGAAAGAAAAAAAGTCACCTAAAGCATATTCTTTGTTTTAGCATATAATTGAGATGAAACCTTTTCAGCAGCTCATATTTACTTTGTTGGAATGACATTTTTATATTACTACCTCAGAATATCAGATTGCTGTACATCTTAGCACGTTACTGTTGTTACTGTCCTCTCACTATTTCATTCAAGCTTTCAGTTCAAAACCAAAGTTTTTCTGTGGTTTATTTTCAATAATGACTATTAAAGCATTTTCAGAAAGAAATATCCTAAAATTTAATTTATTGCACAACAAGCAATAAATTTTGTCTGATAATAACACACTGAAAACAAACAAACAAAATATTCTGTATTTCTTATAGTTTTCTACTTCTTCTACCTTTATATATGAACAGACACACACCTACATGTGTTGGTACCATCCAGAGATTCAAAGAGTTTCCACAAATTAATACTATAACATGTTAGAAAAATATCTGCTGAAAACCACTGTAAATGGAAAGGAGAACATGATGTGTGAGCTTGGGAATATTTCTCCACTAATATGGAAATGTCAGCATCTAAAGGTTTTCAAGCAATTTATGGACTAGGAAGGGCAATATCAACTGCACTTGCACTTTCAGGTTTTCCACTGTAGCTCTACCAACATAGGCATATCGTTGGACTATACTTTCAGTGTAGACAGGGCCATAATACAAAAACAGTCAGCTGACCTCATTGTGCATATTGATGCTGATGACACTCAAATCTCTTAAGCAGATGCTAATCCTGTATTTGATCATATTGGAATGGGCATTGGGTACTGCTGAATAAAGCAATGAATTTGCTTACATAATTTGGTTGTTAGGACTAAAGCAAATGGGAGTGTTTTAATGCTTACTTGTTTTTGTCTAGGTAAACTGATAAGCTTTCTAAGGGCTCAGAAGTATAATACATCTGATAATGGACATTTCTTGTTTTAGTAGTTGATTTTTTTTACATTTGGTATACATGAAATTAATGTTTCTTAAAAATCAGCAATTTTTTTTATTGCAAAACCTCTTCAGAAATGTGAATATGTGTTTGCTTTTCATGAGAAGCATATAGAGATTTTTTTAAAAGATTAATGTGAAAAATATATAATTTGCGGTGTATGTTTCTTCTGGGTTTTTTGTTTGTTTGGTTTTTCCCCCAAAACCAACTAGAATATGCTGAAGTGAAAATTATGGGGTTTACTTGAGATTAACCTCAGCTGATTGTTTTGCATGTGACTGACTTTCCTCATTTCCTCCTAGGTTTTTAGTACCTATGCTTTAAAAAACATTAGTTTGTCCCCATAGTGGGATTTTTATTTTTTACCATATTCAGCCCTGGCAGTTCATGAACTTAATTTGCCACCTTCTGCTGCCTGAACAAAATATACAAATGGATACAGGTCTCTTTTCTGTTTCTACTTCCTTTTGTCTCCATCCTTCTATTTAAGATTTTTTGGGGGGAAACAAAGCCTCACAACTATATGGAATATGTGCTGTTTAGACAATAGTAAGTAGTAAAAATGTTACAGCTATGGAAGTTGCTTTAGAATTGTTGTAATACATGGAATAGTTGAGACACCTCATTGGGTAATAGAAAAATTGAATGAGTAACTAATAAGCTTAATGGTTGCATGGGATTTGGATGGTATCCTGGTGACTAGTGTCTTCCCCCTTTGAAGGCAAAAAGTAAAGGAAAAGAAAAAGAAAAATGTAAGAAAAAATGTTAATAGCTTGCCACCTGGGACCGTATGCTGTCTATTCTACATCTAGATAAAAGATCCTCACATCTGAAGCAAAGGAAGTCAGTTATACAGCAGTAAAAGTGTTAAAGGGGGCTGGAAAATCCAGAGAACCTAAGGCGGTGTTACTCAGCTTATGGCCGGCTGGCCAGTCACAGACCAGCAAACATCAAGAGGTGTCCAGGGAATCACTCTAAGAGACAAAATGCCACAAATCATCTTGGGAACCAGACATCTTCCTTCATTTTTCAAATGCTGCCAAACACTTGTTGAAAAGAACAGGAGAATAAGCAAAATCCACTAGACTCTGCCCTTGCAAAGTTTGATGAGATTTCTACTTAATAATAGACTCCCATTGACATTATGTATTGTACTCAGCTTTTTTTCCGCCTGAATTTGGATGATGCCATATTTATAAATTAATGCTTGATTAAACAAAAGAATTGAATGGTAAAATGTCTAGATTTTTTATGAAATATTTGATATGGGGTCACGAAGTGCTACAAAGAAAAAAAAATTAAAATTGCTTTGAAAACAATCACAGACTGGACAGGTTACAGCCTATAAACAGACAACTGTAGGTCAGAGACAGGCACAGTGATTTCTCTGTTTATTTACATTTTAAAGAGAATGCTCATGCCACAGCACTTTGGGCTGTAAGTTAGTGTAAAACTAACTGAGTGTGAGTGAATTTGCTTATAAGTGGATGAATCATTTTCATTGAAAATTTACAGTCAGGACATTCAGGTCCTGATCCAAATCAGATGAAAATAAACTGGAAGGACTCCCATCATCTGGCTGACTGAAACAGAGGTTGCAGTGGTGACCAAAGGAGATCAAGAACGCTCCCACACAATGCCTTTGTGTTCAAGGTACAAGGGCATATTCATTGCAGCTGCAAGGTGCAGTTAATTATCACTGGATGGCAATTTTGAACTACTCTCTGTAAACTTTAAAAAGCTCTATATTCATATATGCCTTTTAGAAGAGATAATATGGAAAACACTCTAGTGATGCCATAAGTAGAGTAAAACTTCTGAATGTTATTAAAACTTTAACAATTAAAAATATCAGTCTTATCTGATGGCCAGATGACACAGAGTTGTATATAACTTCTCCACACATTATTGGAATTAATGATGATAAAGTACAGTGATTCATTCATCCACATGCTTATCAGTGCTCTTTAAGAAAAGCACCAATTCCAGGTGTCTTGAAGGAAGTTATATTATGTAAGTACCAGTACTTCTTTTAAAGAATCTCAACTGTCAGAGATAGGATTTAACACATGAAGGATGTCAAGCTTGTAAGGTTTTGTTACACGTTTAACACTCTTGGAAGCCATAATACAAAAAGAAGGATAATTTTGTGCATTTACCATATGATAAGATTCATTTATTCACATAGTCATATGACATATTCAGTGAGGATTTGTTAACTGAGCCTTTAAGTCACTTTTTTGGGCAGCTCAGTCCAGAAACTGATCCCTAGGCACAAACTTGAAGTGATTATGCTTTTATTAGGGCCTAAATACAGGAATTTGTATGCTGGGATGTAAAAAATGTAGTCTGCATGCTCTTTTGAAGAATTTTGCTTTATTTCTCCAGAAAACATTCCCTACATTGCTACTTTAATTATCTGAGCTTGAGGGACATATGAATAAGTGAGTGTGTTTAACACCCATCTGTAAATTACTTCCAAGTGTTTTTTCTACCTTTCACAGCATAACAAAGTTCGGGTGTTTTAATTGTTCTGAATGCATACTATTGTCTTTAGTGTTTCATCATTTATCTTGTTTCTGTGAAGGTATGAAATACCCACAGGTGGGTGTTTTCCACCTGTATGAATGCCAACTACTTGTGACTGGTATGTAAAGGCTGTAACTCTTTGAATTTCTTAGTACATTATAACTAACAAACAGAAAAAGTTTTATGTGAATATAAAGCAGTTCTCATATGATAGCTGTATGAAATAAACATGCTATTTGATTTTGCTAATAAATTAATCTGTCCTGACCTAAAGGGTTCATGGCATAGTTCTTTTATGACTGAAGGCAGCCAAGCTTTCACCAGGGCTACAGTGCAAAATCAAAATAATAATGCAGTCTAACTAAGGTAAATAAAAAATAGTAATGCAAATTCTCTTTTCTGTAACCCGTTCAGACTTAAATAAGAAATTATGATATGTTTCTTGCACTGCATACTTTCAATAAAGAAAAATAAATTGATAAAATTGATGCGGGGAGAGTCTTTTGGCAGAAGGTAAGTAGATAAATTGTATAAATTGTATGGGAACAGCATTTGTTTTGTTAAATCATCTTGTCTAAAACTTAATACATGACTTAGATTAATTGTAAAGAGTTGTATTTTTTTATCTGCTTTCATTTCTCAACTTAAATAAGCTATTTCCTTGTCATATGAAACATAATTATCTATAGCTCTTTCTGCATTAATGATGCTTTGAGACCCACAGCAAGGGTTTTTGGCTTCTGTAACACTGATATCAAAGGAGGACAAAAATAGTATTTCTGCTAGAATTCAGTTGGCTAAGAGTCAGAAGCTTTCAAAAAAAAAGCTGGCCTGCTTCAGCAGTGAATAAGAGAAAAACACAGTTAGCGATGAGATGAAATCATGCAGGTCTAAAATTAAGGATTACAGTGGGAAAGCTCTGTATCTTATTGCTAATTTCCAAGTAAGGGAATTTTGAATATGTCTGTGTGTTGAATTTACTGAAAGAACAATAAACCATGGTTTATCTGATATCAAAAGTCCTTTAGTTCAGCTGACTCATGTTCTTATTATATTCTGATTCGGCACACTGGTGTGAATTGATTTTGTTAGTATAAAAGTTAGGAAAATGCATTTGTTTGCACAAATACATCCAATCAGCAACTAGAGAGAATGGCATATGACTTAATAACTAACCATGTAACCATAACTCTCCTACAGAAGGAGCACACAAATACTTTGGACACTGGATGTACGCGTGCAAACATTTTTCCAATATATGAAAGTAGCAAATATGTTAGAATTAGGTTATGATTAAGGAATGCTTTGTGAATATGGAAGAAAAGTGACTATTAATCAGTAACTTCTTCTCTATAGTTATGTCAGGCATGTCTAATGTTTACACATAGCAAGTCAGCTACTAATTTTTTGGATATCAGTGGAACAAATCAGATCCCTGTTGTATTGTGTAGCTGAAAATGGCAGAGCATATATGAAATTTGCCAGTGCCACCTATTGTCAGGTAACAGAAATGAACATGTATTTTACTGAAAACAGATCAAAATGTGTATATTGAAGCTGTTGGTTACACAAAAGGTCTTTAAGTGATTTTTGATAATTTAACTATTTCTATCTGAGGTTAAGAGTGTTGCTGTCAGCTGAGGTATGCGAGGCAGAAGAGAAAACACTGCTTTCCTGTCTGAGTTCTTCCCTACAAGTATCAAATAAACGTGGGCCACAAGGCCCAGCTCATTCATGTTTTTAATGTTAATTTAGAGACGCATACATAAACAAACTCATGCAAACTTGCCTGCTTGCAAACTCATTACCAAAAGAAGGTGTCTACAAAGCAATTGTGCTCATTCTGTTGCTCCAGAAATGTTAAGGGTGGATATTTTTCAGCACAATCTGGAGAAATCTCACTAAAGGAAACTGTTCTTTACTTCAGGTGAGGGAACACCAAAATTTGTTCATTGGGCAAATTCTTATTCCTGCTGTATTGTCTTTAAAGATCACTGTCTTTCTATTCTGCATTAGATAGCAAAAACTAGCCTCAAGACAGATCATGTCTTCCAGTCACTGAATGTACACATACTAAGAAAAAGAGCAATGAATATCACTTACGACAGCGCTTTACCAGTAATTTCATTATATCTGTATTCTGAACTCAGAGAATCGGGCTAAAAGAATGTTAAGACTGAAAATTCAGGCACTTAGTTTAGGATAGTTCACCATTTAAACAGCCCAACGACGTTTCCAGCTGGATTCCTTTTATGGGTCATTACAATTAGAATAACGTGTAAGAATGAAAATATGGTTTTTTTCTGAGATTTGGGAATTTGGCTGTATTCAGAGCTAAAATGAAAGCATTACATTTTAAATACTATCAGAGTATGTGTTTTTAAACTTACCCACGAAAAGACATAACAAACAAAAACACCTAGCAAGTCAAAATGGTAGGTTTTGACAGCATGACATTTTCCAGTTATTCTTATAATGTTGGCAAAATTCAACCAATTTTTAAAGGACTTTCGATTTTTACCAAATTGCCTATGCTACAGAATACAATTCTGTTGAATTTCTAATCAGTGCAAATACCAGAAGTCCTCTGTAGGATAGTAATGATGAGGGTAAAACACTGAAGAACTGAATTCTACTTTGCTTCTGCCAGTCAGTCATCTGCCAAGCTAGGCAATAAGCAATCACTCAGAAAGTCCACAGTGAGCCACCCTGTGTTCCTCATTTTCTTGGCACCAACTGAAAGATCTGTGATCTGACATTCAGGGGTGTTGTAGCATGGAATAAGAACATAGTAAACACTTTATTCTCACTATACACTCCAAACAGCCAAGTTATAAATGTCTTATCTTGGCCGATATTTCCAGTCATTTTAGGCTCTGAAACACAACTGATTCTTGTACCTCATTCACCTTTCCTTGCCACACTTTTCTATTTGTTGAACAAAATATCTTCTTAATATCTATTTGATTTTTTTTTTTTTTTAATGAACAATCTAGGTATCAGTAGAACATAAAGCAGAAACCTTTAGCATATTTGTAATGGTGAATATATACATAATTTAAAGAAATAATTAAAATAGTAAGTAGCAATGTGTTTATTTGACAAATATCTACAAAGCATTTGCTCAACACTATTTTAAACACAAAGGAAAACTCAGTCCTATTTTGACTAGCTAACATTTTAAACAAACACAGATAAAGACAAAATGCAATGCTTACTTTATAGAACTGTATTTAGGCAAATGTATTTGACTAATTTAAAGTAACATGCTTCTCAATAGTTTCACTTGTGTAGATTAACAACATAGGCTTTTCTGGAGAAATCGGATACTGACATGTTAACTCAAGTGTCAAACGCAACAAAAATTTAAGTATGTGGTTCCCATTGCCACCTCCACAACAGTGTTCTACTTTGATCTGTCAGGTAAAATGATACTCTACTCACTTCTCTTAATGTAAATAAGCTCTATATTTAACTATGGAATTGTAATTAGATCTGCCAGTAATTATTAATGAAAGTACCTACATTTTATGAGTCAATTAAAACATAATCATTATAATACTATGGTAAAAATTCCTCTTGGCACAACATATTTTAGAAGAAACTAGAGCTCTGTAACTACTATTATAGGTACCATTACCTGAATTTGTAGTTTATCCCTTGTTTTCAGCTTTAGGATGCATGCAAGAAATAAAGGTGTTTCTGTCTTCAACCTTACTGAAATTCATTGGTGCTCAAATGCCCAGACTTACTGAAAGTAAGTGCTAATAAAAAGGCATAAAAACTTATCAGTAGCAAAATAATTTTGTTCCATATCAATTCCAATGTTCTAAAAAGAGGACTTTTAAACTATTGGCTTTTAGTGGCTTTATAACTGATATGATTACCTAGAGTTTATTAGCATAATTGGTTCTTCCCTCACCCTGACTGTTGTTGAGCAGAATTTACAGTAAATAGCAATGAGAAAACAGCTGCATGGGACTCTGTTTCTCAGAGCTTTATCTCTGTCATCGAGAATTCTTAGCATTTAAGCAGGCACGACTCTCTGAATCCCCATGTTTGTATTTTGCTTCCACAGTCAGTTGCAATAGCCGATTTCTCCATCTCTCTCTGCTTCTCTTCTTCCTTACACTGCTTGCTCTCAGTTTCCAGGTACTCTAGCATTTAGTGATCTAATTATTTCATCCTCCTTTGGTTTTCCTGCTGTTCTGTATGCTTTTAGATAAAAGCACTTCAGGTAATCAGTTTGGCTTGTCTTTGATGCACTAGATTTCTAGTAAGCCAACTATGATTTTATGAATCAAATCACTTGTTCTTGACTGAATATTTGCTGGATGCTGATTTGTTAAAATAATTTTGCTTTCAAACTTTGCACAATTTGAACTTTATCTCTGTACTGCTAAATTAATTTTAACTTCCTTTATCCTACAGCTGCCACAAAGTTCTGATATTTCATATAAGGTTAGTTGGATACCCAATACTACGTGGTTTAATCAGAGATGTAAAAAAGTGGAGAAAGTGCAAGCACAGCAGGACTGTGGCTGCTGAGCAGTGAAGACAAACTACTCTCCGCTAGAGGTTAGACCTTTGGAGGTACAGGATAGAAATAGGTATGAATGCCCAGGAGGGATATGGGAAAGAACTGCAGTCATGAGATTTCAACTTTTGGGAACATCTATAGCTGCCTTTCACCTTGGAGTAATAATCTATAATAAATGCTGCCTTGTGGGCAGTTGTTTAGTTCAGGCCACTGTAGCTGACTAGATACGTGGCCTCATAGAGACACAAAGACATTGAATAACATGCTGCATGGCAAAGCTGGTGTAGACCACAAGTTTAGGATGTGGCAAAGCCAGTTGTCTCTCTCTCAAATGGTATAGGACAGAGATGTGTTCCTCTTCAACCGGAATGTGATTTTTTGCTTAAATTTACATTTGCAATGTAGCACGTAGTTATACTATCCTAAGTGGCCTGGGTTTGAAGTTGTCTGTTTAAAGATTATGAAAATTAAGAGTTGGTGATTTGTAGAGAACATTTTGTGTGGTTGGAAGAAATACAGCAAGTAATTAGGAAATGAGACAGGAAAGAGGCTCAAATTACTCTTATAACAGCCAACCAGAATAACTGGCGAAAAGATCCTAGTTTATATTCAAACCCATTAGTCATATGATGTTAAGAAAAGATGCTGAAACTTGAGATTCCAATCACAATCCAACCAAGGTCTGAAAAGAAAAAGGACAAGATGGGGAAGAAAGGAATAGCTCTAATTAAAGAGCTGTATATTCACACAATTGGATACAAAGAAACAATATTTTTCTTTTTCCAAGGCCTGTGCTATGTTTGTGTTGAGAAAAGATGCAAGATTAAAGAGGTCCTTGAGAAAAGGAGGACATGATCTTTTATAATAGGGGGTAGCTAGTTAGAAGCTATTGCTCATGCTCAGCCATTTATTAGCTTTTACATGGTTAGCTAGGGAAATTCTTTTGGGTCACTATGTATTTTTGTTTGGGTGAAGAAACTGGGCACTAAAAGAAGGGCCTAGAAATTATTAATATATTGTTGAGTTTTTTGGTAGACTAGTGAAGGAACTTGTTAGTCTACTTAAAAATTTATAGTCAGCTAAGCTTTTCTGGGTACAGCAACTCTTATTTGTGTATGTCTGATTGAACACAAAAGGCTTTTATCACTTTATAATGATGGAATTAAATGTGTACATTTAATACTCTATAGTAAACACTGTGGGGTTTTTTTTTTTTTACTTTTTGTTTTTTACTTTTTGTTTTTTACCTTTTTTTTACTTTTTTTTTTACTTTTTTTTTTTAATTCAATAAGATGTTAGCTGAATGCAGTGCTCGCTATTAACACTTCATCATTCTTCTACTGCTGTGCATCCTCTTGTTCCCTGCATCTACAACACTTGTAAAGCTATGTAAGACCCTCACTTCAATGTATCAACCAGGTACTCTACTACACCTGCCAGCTGCAGTAACAATTCTACAATAGCAAAACAGTATCTATGGATTCATTAGGTCTCACACTCTTAGCACCAGATTGTGACCAGATATAAAATAGGGTTACATTAAATGTGGATTTGATAGGCAGAATAGAACGGGAATTTCTTTAGGGTACTTAGGATACTAAACCACCGCAATTCAGAGTATGGATCAGATCTACTGTATAAAGGCTGCTAAATAAACATGGTTATTGATTCTGCTGTTAGAGTTCTATGTTAGAACTGGTTACCCTTCATGTCAACTTATTATTTTAACTAGCATCAATTAAACATTGAACTAGCTAAAGTAGGTAACGAGACATGTATCTTGTAATAGAGATAAGTGTTTGGGCCAAGACAGCTCAGAAGTCACAAAAAGTTCAAACAAACAGTTCTGAAAGTTTCATTACCATATTCATTTCCATATTTTACCCAGTTCAACGTTTTTTTCAAGCATGCATCCTTCTACAGATGGAGAAGTTAGACTTGACTCTGTTCAATCATATACAGTAGAAGGAGAAAAAGCTATCTGTTTGTGTCTGTCTCCTGAAGAAAGGAAGTTTGCTTTATGCTCATTTCCTTCCTTGAAAAATAGATGATAATGGTATGTGTATGTAGACAAAAAATAGGTAATTACTGCTCTACCTGAGGAAAGAAGAAATGACTGAGCAGTAGACAGAGTGGATGAATCCTGCCTCTACTGAAAAAGCTCTCCTGAGGGAGCTCAAAATTTTAATGTGAACATATCAAGAATTCCTTCATATTTCCCAAAATTCTTCGTAGCTACCTTCTGTTACACAAAATAGTGCTACCATGTCATTCGTCTTTTAAATGTTGGGAATAGAATTAAAATCTATTTCCCTGCTTTGATTCAACTCAATCAAGCTCTCATTTTATGTTGTTGATTAGTTGCAAAAGGCTAATATTGCACTTTGAATGCACAATGCTTATGCCAGTGAAGTCAACTAGAACGCATGAGGTACTACTCTGCCTAGGGATGGTGGGGTCTGCATGTCAGTGGAAAAAATGAGTGGGGCAGAACTTGCTTTTGTTTAGCAGGGTTTTCTATGTATCCTCAAAGATAATTCACAACTGTGACTGTTCATTCAACTCCTGCTCAGATTTTGGCCAACACAGCTCATGCTAAGGCCTGATGTATGCTGGGAGAGGCATTATTAGGTCAAAGCAAGAGCACCACATAGGCAAGACAGGTGGCCAGAAAGAGCTAAAAGGCCATTATGCAGCCATTACCACCTGCAGATTGCTGTCTCCTGCAGCCATCATCTTTGCATACTGATTGGCTGGCAGTTTTATCAGAATCTGCTAACTCATGGAAATGGTATAGACAAAACTTCCATGCTGGAAGGCATAAAAACATCAGCTTACCCAAAAAGCTTTTGAAGCAGATCCAACAGCAGCTGGACTGCTGAGGCTTTTGTGCTTCCTGGTGTGATCTAGGGGAAACCTGCAACATGACTGAGGAAGAAGGATGAGCACTCTCATAGTCAGCGGGGTAACTATTTTGCTCATAGGTTCACAAGTTAAGAGTTATGCGTTATAAGCGATGAAATCTCATGATTTAGGTGGTGAATAAATGAACTTATGCGATAGACTAGTCTGTGCAAAGGGGATTGAGCCCTTGTTTGTCAAGTTTGTTATATTTCTTAATGAGCTCATAAAATAAAGTTTAATTTACAGAGTACATTGTTCTGTAAATTTGAGAGATCCAAATGGACCGTGACAATGAACAAAAAGAAAAAGAAATTAAACAGATAGTTTATCCCCTGAAAATTACTTTTGTATCTCCTCTAGTTCTTCCATCAGTTACTGTTTTCACTTTCTTTGGGCTCCCACCTGTGTTCAACTGGCATGCAGGCAGGTGAATTTCCCTCAGATGTAAACAGAAATGTTGAAGGTGAGTTGTTATGCACCTAAACATGCCTGATAGTTTATGGCCACAGTCTGAGGTAATCCAGCTGAGATCAGAATACTGCAGAGGAATAATTTTTAAAGCACCTGAAGGACTTCAGTCTTATTACCTTTTAAATTTAGCAATTTAAACTTCAGGCATTTTTCTATCTTAAAATATTTTAGGGATCTCCACTCAGATTGCAGTGTTTTGCTCTCCAGCCACCTACTGCAGTGCTTTCACTAACGGACTTGCATCATCTTGAAAGCTGCAGCAGGAGGATCAGCAGCAAGGGCAGATCAGCTCCTGAATGTAGACTTTTTTAACCTAGGTTAGGAGAGGCTGGGCAGCTGAGTGTCTGAAATTGCTGTCTCCAGATGCTTCAGATAGGTGGGAAGCAGAACTGAATGAAGTGCCTACATTTATCTGAGTTGCTGGTTTAATGGGTGAAAGGAAAGAAATACAGACAGAAAGAGCCCTGTCTAAAACCAAGAAAACCAACAGTCAAGACAGGCTTCTGAAGCTCTAGTATGAAGAAAAAAATGCCTGCTCTTAAACATAAGTTCTCGTTTGATTTTTAAAAGCTGTGTAATCCTTAGTAGGGAAGTACTACTATACTTAAGACAGATCAGGAAACAAACTGTACAGATTGATTGTGATAAAAGTAAACTTTCATACAACACATTATGTTTTCTTCCTAACTGAAGCCCCTTATGTCATCTAAAGGTTTTTAGCAGATTATTAGTTAAATATTAAGCAACTATAGCAAGTTGAATAGAAAAATTAGAATGCTAAAATCAGTGCAACTGAGAACTGATCATTTGACAGGTCGTGTGAGTAACCTGGAAGATGAGTTGAAAATTGTTAAACAGTTGATATTGAGCAGACCAAGAACATATTTTAGGCTAGATGGCTCTTTGGTTTTTGCATAGGAAAGAGCAAAAATTTCCTCTTAGTCTCATGGGGAATTATCTGGACTTTAGTTGGGACAGTTGAATTTCAAAAAGTTACTCCCCTAAGATGTTTATGGCTCTTTTTATTTTATTTTCAATGTTTCCAGAAACTACAGGGTCTAAGGAATGATCCCAGATTGGGTGGTCACTTGGTTGAATATGGCAGAGAATGTGAGTCACCTAAACAGTCAAATCTTAGATGTGCTTATGTACATACTCCATATTGACAGGTTTTCTGGGGAAGGTGCAGACATGGAGTGCCTGCCTTGGGCCTGAGGAAGTGTGCAACACTTGGGAGCTCTAACAAACATTTGGGTTTTTATGTTCTCTTCCCCTAACCCATATGCTTATGTACACTATAGATAGGCTGCTAAATGATTTTTGGCAAGACTGAGGTTCTGCAGTAAATTATTGCCTCAGAAATGAGGCAGGACTATAGAGGGGAAAAAATTGCAGTAAATATTTCCTTCCTAGGGAGCTCCTCTGTAAGAGGATTCACCTTCCAGTCCTGGTTACTAAGATTTTTGAAGAAGCCAGAGTGTCTTCAAAAGGCATGTCTCTGCAATGATGTTTCTATCATATATTTTATTTTTAAAGGCCTCATTGATTTAATCAACAAAAAACCCTACTTATTGAAACATGAAGCACAACAACATACCTGAGCATACTGGTTTTTCTAGCCAGATGAGTGAAAAGTGTTTTTTTAACATAACCGTATGTATGTAAATCAACCTGTCATACTGCCAAACAAATTTAACGCCTGCTGTTTGCATGTTCTTTCCAATAGCTCTGCTTATTGTTTTATAAATGTTAAACAATGAGTCAATATTCCCTGAAAGCTGACACTGGATTTTGAAAAATACATGCATGTCTCATTCATGTTGTGGAGTCTATACTAGGAAAACACAATAAATTTGAAGGTGATACAGTGGAAGCAAATGCTGTAAGAAGCCAAAAACAATTATTTGTATCAGAACACAATTTTTTATACTAGACATATGAAATTAAAACTTATCAATGTACATGGCATGACTTTACCTGTATTTTTAAGTGAAGAGATATGCAGTGAGGTATTTATGTGCAGAATTATTTAAGCTGGACACACGTTTGTTCAGGAAACTTATCAAGTGTTTTATTCTGAATTTTTTGCTAGCAGTGGAATGAAATTGTTGTTTTACAGATTTTGAGTTTGTTTATGTCATTAACCATTATATCAAGACTAGTAATAGTCTAAATCATAGTTTAACTAAAAATGTTCTATTACATCATCCATTAGAACAGTTTATTCTAAGAGGGAATTGTAACTTCTTCGATAAACACTTTTATATTAAGCAGAAATATCAAGATGGAAGGTTATATATCCATGTTTCAGAAACAAACATACATTCTACTAACCAACACTTCTATATTCTTATTAATGTGGAATGATTTTCATTCATGTAGACATTTATTACCTATTTCATAGGATCACTTATTTTATCTGCCTGGCACTCAAAATAAGTTACCAGTTTGCAAGCAGAGGGAACTCACATCTGGTTTATTTTGCATACTGCAATTGGTTCTGTAAAATGATGAAAAATGCATAGCTGAAAAAAAAAAAAAAAAACAACAAAGCCCTAACCCTTTATGTTTGTTAAAAAAAAAAAAATCATTATTGTAATTTAAATATCAGTTTAATAATGAATAATCTACTTTGCTTACTTATATCATTATACTGATCTCACCTAGGACTTACATAGTGTATTTGAAAGTATTTATAAGCCAAGATGCTACTGGAGAAGTGACTTTCTGCTCCCTGTTATTCTTGTTGGTATTTTACATTGGAGCAAGGTGCTGCTGAGATATTAGACATACAAATCCTCAACTAATCAGCAAAATGCTGAGTTTGCAGGGTCTGAAATGCCTGCAGTACATTGAGCATACGTGGTGAGATTATAGTGAGCACTATAGTGAGATTATATACAGCAGTACATTGTAAAGCATATCCCCATTTTGCTTGAAAACCTGCTAAAATAATAATAACAAAAAAACCCTTCCTTGAACAATAAATAATCTCTGAAGATACATGGCTACAGCTTCATAGCTGATTCCTAGCATGAGAAGCAAAATTGTTCAACATTGCTTTTTTTTGCCTCTTGATCCCAACGTTGTGGGAGACAAATGACTCAAACCTGCCAGTTTATGATGATTGTTCAAGGACAAAGACTATTCTTTATAATAATGCTAAAGGTTTGACAATCTCAATACGTAATGAAATTCAGAGGTTAGGCTGGAGGATCATGTCTTATACCTCTAGATTTTTCCTACATTTTCAAAGCAGTGATTTAGGTCTTAAGCTATGTGGCTTAGCTACCCTGTTGTTACTTACTGTTGCAAGGTCACATAAAACAGTATGCAGTGTTACGTTTCACATAGCACACACTGAAATTTCTAGACTATTAAAACTGTTTTAATATAGTCTTTCTGAACTTTCCATTTCAAAGCAGTTCAATACAGTAAACAATAGAAAACCTTCCTGGAAATAGTTGAGTTTGGAAAAAAACCAGAGCTGTGGCTTTATCCTTTGTATGGTGGGAAGAAAGGATAACATGGAAGTAATTCCCCATCTTTCTGATTTTCTTGCTTCCCAGCAATTATGTTGAGGAAGAAAATTTTAGACACTATTCTTTGGTTTGAATGCATTTGACACAGTACGCATCAAAATTATTTCGAAAACAGTTGTGTCTAGATCTGTTTTAATCAAAGCATGCATGATATTATAAAAGGCAAACAGCTGTTAGGAGAGGGAATAAAGATTTTCAAGCTCTTTTTGTTTTTTTTTTTCCACAATTTGACGTAGCTTATGCTGCTACTAGTATGTGAATCCTTTATATTCTGAATACTCTGCATGAAATTTTATAACACATCATACTGAGCAATCCAAGGTAAAGGGTACAAAATGTACCCCAGGTCCTTGGGGACTGTAAAACCCAGATTTATGTCCCTGGGGCCATGTGCCGTTGTGCAAATTTACTAGTGATTGACATCAAGGTGTACAAGTAGATTTTAGTTTCTTTGCTGTTGATTTAAGAAATGGTCTGGTTTTCTCATGAGCTGAATTCAGAATACTCTCTACCCAAAGACATCCTGCCAAAGACATTTATAAAATCCCAAATGTCCTCAGTGGTTTTCTGAAACATAATAGATAGAATGACTAGGACATTGTGCTGTTCTCAGTAGTCTATTTCCTCTCCATTTGCTGATGTCACACTGAGGTGTCAATTAAAGATGATATGTGCAAATCATTTAGGGTTATAAAGAGATAAAAGAAAAGGTTACAAAACAGGAGGTCATAGCTTGGCAATTAAGGAGGCAATAAATGAAGATGATTTATGGAGGGAAATTAGAGCAGATAGAAATGGAAAGCCCTGATTAATTCATTCATTTAAACACATTCTGCTTAGATGCGACAGAAGAGCCTCTCTGTAGAGTTGAACAGTACACTTTTAGGCACATTACCTGACTTGTATGACAAATTGTTTAGCTGAAAATAATGGAGCTCATTCTGAGATTGAAAGGTACATTTAACAATGGATAACTGTTAAAGATTCAATCCTGAGGTCTTCACATAAGGAAAAAGGCAGAGATAATGTAATACCCACACTGCAAAACATAGTGTCAAAGAGATCAGTTACCAAGCAGCTATTTGTGTGTCCCCCTTCATAAATGGGGAAGAAGCTGAGAAATACTGACCAATGATCAGAAACTTGAGAAAATAAGTGGGATCAAGAAAAGGAGACAAATTTCTTTCTTCCGCAGTCCAAGAGAACTTGGCTAAATAAGACAGAGTCTCATTTGATCCCTGTTCACTTTCAGTTAGGTAGACTGGCAGATATGGTCTATTCCTCACACCCACTAATTCTTATCCTAGAAAAAGATCTGTTCAGAAAAAGACATTTAGCTGAGATTTGACCTGTCAGAGCCTTCTTTCAGATAGAATCATAGAATCATAGAATGGTTTGGGATGGAAGGGACCTTTAAAGGTCATCTAGGCCAATCCCCCTGCAATGAGCAGGGACATCTTCAACTAGATCAGGTTGCTCAAAGCCTCGTCCAACCTGATCTTGAATGTTTCCATGGATGGGAAATCTACCACCTCTCTGGGCAATCTGCTCCCATGTTTCACCGCCCTCATTGTAAAATGTTTCTTCCTTATATCTAGTTTGAATCTACCTTCTTTTAGTTTAAAACTGTTACTTTTTGTCCTGTCACTACAAGCCTTACTTAAATGTCTGTCCCTGTCTTTCTTACAAGCCCCCTTTAAGTACTGACAGGCTGCAATAAGGTCTCCCTGAAGCCTTCTCTTCTGCAAGCTGAACAAGCCCAACTCTCTCAGCCTTTCCTCATAGGAGAGGTGTTCCATCCCCCTGATCATTTTCGTGGCCCTTCTCTGGACCCGCTCCAACAAGTCCATGTCTTTCCTGTACTGAGGGCTCCAGAGCTGGACGCAGTACTCCAGGTGGGGTCTCACCAGAGCAGAGTAGAGGGGCTGTCCTGGTTTTGGCAGGGATAGAGTTAATTTCCTTCCTAGTAGCTGGTACAGTGCTGTGTTTTGGATTTAGGGTGAGAACAATGTTGATAACACACCGATGTTTTAGTTGTTGCTAGGTAGTGTTTACACTAGTCAAGGACGTTTCAGCTCCCCATGCTCTACCGACTGAGAAGGCTGGAGGTGCACCAGAAGCTGGGAGGGGGCACAGCTGGGACAGCTGACCCAAACTGACAACAGGGATATCCCATACCATGTGACATCATGCTCAGCATATAAAGCTGGGGGAAGAAGAAGGAAAGGGGGGGACGTTTGGAGTGATGGCGTTTGTCTTCCCACGTAACCGTTACGCGTGATGGAGCCCTGCTTTCCTGGAGATGGCTGAACACCTGCCTGCCCATGGGAAGCAGTGAATGAATTCCTTGTTTTGCTTTGCTTGCATGCGCGGCTTTTGCTTTACCTATTAAACTGTCTTTATATATCAACCCACGAGTTTTCTCACTTTTACCCTTCCAATTCTCTCCCCCATCCCACTGTGGGGGAGTGAGCGAGCGGCTGTGTGGTGCTTAGTTGCCGGCTGAGGTTAAACCATGACAGTCCTTTTTGGTGTCCAACGTGGGGCTCGAAGGGTTCAAGATAATGACAGGTTTGATTGGAATGTGCTAGATCGAATTTATACCTGTTATAGCTGTTTAGCTATTAATTGGCAGGCTCCTGTGCTTGCCATGGGGCTTGCTTGCCTTGCTGTATATTGGAGTCTAGTGCTCTTTAGTGGCTGCTTTTTGCTTTCGCTGCTTGCTGTACTGCTGTAGTGCTTATCATCATATTCTACTGTGCCTGGGAACATTTTGATAACAGCAATGGCGATGTGCCTGGGCTGGCAGATGGCCAGGGCATCACTGCTCTTTCTCTGCTGCTGTACTGGACAGGCTGGAACTCCAGTGTGAACTCGAGTCGAAGGGACTGTGACCTGTGGATGAGTCCATGCGGGAGCAGGACACCCCAAAGCGTCTGTGGCCGTGGATAAGCCCATGCCAGAGCAGGTACATCTCGAAGCATCTGTGGCCGTGGTTACGTTTGTGCTACAGCAGGTTCACTTCTGAAGGGACTGTGGCTGCGAGTAAGGCCACGCTGGAGCAGGTATATCTCTGAAGACATTGTGGCCCATGGAGAAGGCCATGCTGGAACAGGTGCATCTCAAAGTGACTGTGGATAAGTCTATGCCACAGCAGGTGTACCCCTGGAGAGACTGTGGCTCATAGATAAGGCTCCACTTGGAGCAGGTACAACCCTAAAGGACTGCAGTCTGTGGGTAAGTCCAAGCCGGAGCAGGGGCAAGGGGAGGAATTCATTGCAATGTTAAACTCTATGGTTTGATCTGAAGGGACCAGGGGTGGAGATTGTAATGGAAATACCTTTAAATTGTTGTAACCCATGATTTCAGTTGCATGTTATAGGAATTACTATAGCAGGAAGCACCCGAACCAGTGGAGGACAAGCCCTACAAGAAGCAGTGCAAGTGCGGCAGTGACCCAACCTGAGCTGGCTTTGGTGCCCAGTAACTCCACACAACACACCACCTCTCCTGTCCTGGGTGACCACCATCACAGATGGAGCCCAAGGTCACGGACTAAATGAACTCAATGGATATTTCATGGACATTTCTGGACATTTTACAGACGTTCCACAAGGGTGGTCCATAGACTAAAGGAATGATATCTGTGTGTTATATCAAAGGATGGAAAGCGGGGCGGGTGGTTAATGAGGTTGCACTGGAAAATATGGGACTTGAGCATGACATAGTTGGTATAGAATAAGGGGTGGATACTGTCCTGGTTTTGGCAGGGATAGAGTTAATTTCCTTCCTAGTAGCTGGTACAGTGCTGTGTTTTGGATTTAGGGTGAGAACAATGTTGATAACACACCGATGTTTTAGTTGTTGCTGAGCAGTGCTTACACTAGTCAAGGACTTTTCAGCTCCCCATGCTCTACCGACTGAGAAGACTGGAGGTGCACCAGAAGCTGGGAGGGGGCACAGCCAGGACAGCTGACCCCAACTGACCACAGGGATATCCCATACCATGTGATGTCATGCTCAGCATATAAAGCTGGGGGAAGAAGAAGGAAAGGGGGGGACGTTTGGAGTGATGGCGTTTGTCTTCCCAAGTAACCGTTACGTGTGATGGAGCCCTGCTTTCCTGGAGATGGCTGAACACCTGCCTGCCGATGGGAAGCAGTGAATGAATTCCTTGTTTTGCCGTGCTTGCGTGCGCGGCTTTTGCTTTACCTGTTAAACTGTCTTTATCTCAACCCACGAGTTTTCTCACTTTTACCCTTCCGATTCTCTCCCCCATCTCACTGTGGGGGAGTGAGCGAGCGGCTGTGTGGTGCTGAGTTGCTGGCTGAGGTTAAACCACGACAGGGGCAGAATCACCTCCCTTGGCCTGCTGGCTACGCTTCTTTTGATGTAGACCAGGATACGGTTGGCTTTCTGGGCTGCAAGCACACATTGCCGGCTCATGTCCAGCTTTTCGTCCACCAGTACCCCAAGTCCTTCTCAACAGGGCTGCTCTGAATCCCTTCATCCCCCAGCCTGTATTGATACCAGGGGTTCATTCGGTTAGATTAACTGGTTAGGTTAGATGACCTAACATCTTCATAGTCCTCTGCAGGCCCTGTGAGAAAAGTTTTGACATCCCCTGTCCAAAGGCAGAATGAAACTAGAGACAACTAATTTTCCACAGCTGTTGCCCTAGTCCCGTTTGAGAATCAGCTGTCGAGAGCTGGAGGAGGACCCTGAAAGCTGTTCCATGCAGCTTGTGAATGGGCCTGGGTCCCACCAGGGGGCTGTCTGAATTCTTTACTCCCTTCCTGTGGACTCAGCCCCCTTCCCACTGGTAGGCTGCTCTTCCCACCTACAGAGGAAAATCAAATTTGTCTTTGGTAAACAATCCATTAACTGGACCAAGGCAAAATTTGGAGCCAGAAGTAATGTTTTTAGCTAGACTGGTTGAGGTAACTGATAAAAACAAAAAAGTTTTTGGGTGCAGAACTTCTTCTTGATACCCCAAAATTTCTTTTTTCAGCTGATCCAAAGAAAGTTGTTTCCCCTCTGAGTAAACTTTGTCTCGCTGAGATCTTTAGGCCATGTCGCCTGCAACAAATCATTAATAGAAAGCAAAGAAACACTTCTGGGTAGAAAAGACACTGACTGAACGTAACCTGTACTGTAAATTTATAGCAATATCAATTATCACAGATATGATACAGTTTCTCTACTGTCTTACAGTTTAGGGAGCATGGTGGGTCATAGCAGTGTGAATTCATGGACTGGGACAACTCTTTTTTCCCCTTCCTCCCAAGCATGTTTTGTGGAATATATCTTCAATTTGTTATTTTACTTAAGTAAATCTTGGGCTCCAAGACATATTTGATTGCCAGTGGGAGGCCCCATTGACTTCACCATCATACACATAAGCATATCAATCAACTTTTGGTTTAAATTTTACACGCAGTCATGATTATACATTAATTCTAGACCTTTCCAGTCAATTTAATAACTCTTTAATGGAGGTTGGTGCAATTATGGATGTTTGCCAGAGGTGGGGTCCCCAGAAGACATACACGGAAACCATTCTAGAACTTATAAGGGAAATGAAAGGTGATCTGTCTTAAGAAAATAAAAAAAACAAAGGAATATTCACTTACATTAAAACACATGCATAGTGTATATATATAAATAAACATGTATATGCATATATAGATATATATGTATGTGTGTGTGTATATATACATGTCTTTATATATACATATATTATGTGTATATATGTTAACATGGATATTTCTCCTTTTCCTTATAAAACCCAGTTCTTCTATTCAATAGTAGTCAAGGGGGGAAAGGTTTTCAGAGAAATTTTTAACCCTGAAGCTTGAGCCTTTTCTTTTTCCTCCCTCCAGCTCTTCTGCCATAGATAACAAGCCATGAACATGTCTTTAAGAACTCTCCAGGTAGCCGACAGTGAGAGCTTTCAAGCTGCTCTGTTCATGTCCTAGAGTTGGTGTGTGACTTTTCCTGTCTCTCTTGTCACCTGAACAGCAATTTTGCTTTTTTGTTCTGATGAATTTCAACCACTTGTGAATAGGACTTTGCCCTTCTGGGATCTTCCCAATTACCCCCCTTCCTCTGCCCCTCCCATTTTATAGCAAACCTCACTGCAGTATTTGAAGCCATTGACACACTGTTTCAGCACATATTCACTTCTCTGCACAGAAAATCCCTTTGGGTCAAGAGTAAAACCCACTGCTTCCTTTTTATACCAAAGAGAATTCTTAAACTCTGCAGAAACTCTGCAATTTCTAAAGTCAGGGCAGAAAAAAATATTCACTGCTTTCTGTGGAAAGTCAAAATGTAAAAGAATAGGACTCTCTTGGATGTTCTGAACGTAGTTTTTCAACATGCTTTAAAACTGTATCATACCTAATAAAGCACAATACAGGATGTATGTATTCACCATTATTCCAAAGGAACTTTTATTTTTGCAAGGGTGGAATGAAACATGTTAAGGAACTTGGAGTCTGCAGTAGATGACCACGGGAAGTTATGTTATCATTTCAATTTGTATAGTTTTTGTTTTGCTTCTTGTGATAGTTGGGAGTGAATTCAGAACAAACCTTTTATTTCTGTTGTGCTCAGGATTTATGATTTTTATATATATATATATGTGTCAGAAAAAGAAATAGCAATGAAAAAGTTCATTGGTAGTAATAATAAACTAGTATCAGGATTATAGCAAACATACATGTTAGGTGCATCACTATGTGGAATATAAAATGACAAGATTAAGGTTTATTGGCTTGCCCTTTCTTCATATTAAGTGGATGATAAACTATGGATCAGGCTGTGAACTCTTTGCTTTTAACTACTGAAGCAAGTAACACTATCAAAGCCAGTTCAGTTACTCCCATGAGTAATGACTTACTGAATCAAGTTCATAAATAATTGACATCTACCACCTTGAAGCTTCCCTCTATACATGGTAAAAATTGTCACGTCAGCCAAAATAAATGGCTATAGAGATGTTTTTGGCAAAGATGATGAAATCCTTCACAAGTCAGGATAGCAACAACTGGCACGTACTGTGGAATTCTGAGGAAAGTCAGGCAGGATTAAGTTTTTTGCATTTTTACCTATTTTTACTTAACATAATAAAAATAACATTTCTTTCTGAATGCAACCTTGCTTTCAAAGGCATTGGCTAACATTTTCAATCTGATATTCTTAGCACACCTTAAGCTCTCGTCAATCTGTTTGAGCAAGGGTTATAAGCATCATACTACCATAGCAGTTAGCCTGACTTCTCCTATTACTAAAAAGAAAACCTTCAGTTTATCAAATCTTTCCAAGATATTAATAGGATCTGCCAGTTACGGATCCAGACAGATTGGTCTTCTTGAGATACAAAGAAACACCCAAGTTAATGAGAACCAAAGTGATTCACTAAATAAATGAGTTTTGACTGATTTTCCTGATCTTGCTACTCATAAACAACATGAGATTAGGACCGGGCAATTCTGGATTAGTTCCTAGTCTACTCTGTGAACTCTGACTCATCAATAGCACTTTCAGTCTTCTGCTTGGGTTTTACAAGTGTGGGTTAAGCACCCTTCCTTTGAGTTCTGTGCCTAGTCCCCTTAAGTTCTGTTGAAACTCTTACCGGTGAAATAAATCCATTTAAACACATTTATATCCAACAGTAAGTGTATGTTTAATTTCTCTGAGTTTCCTAACCTAAGTTGCTTTTGCAGATGAATAAATAGCTTCCCATCACAGTCAATATTTTCAATATAAGGCACCTTTACATCTTTACATTAGACTTCTCACTGGAGGACTCTACTATGATTTGTGAAACATAAATGTGTAGAATACACAATGTATATTGTGAATTAAATAGGTGGGAAAGGAAAGGTTATCCTCCAAGGACCAAATGTTCTACTGAAATTCATGAGTCATTCTGTATTGAGTTAGAAGTGCTGAGTATTTACACTAAAGCACAGGGATGTTCATCTTGTTTTTACCAGAGGTAATCTTGATCTTTTCTTTAGTTTGTCCACATCTCTGATAAGACAGCCAGCAGGAGTTTTACTGTTTCTAGACTAACAGCAGAGGAAATAGAAATATTACAGCTGCTGCTCTGCATGTGGTAGTCAATTTGAAATACTGCATTTCAGATTCCCACATTGACCTTTCAATTGCTATCCCCACTATATCAGACAATAAGAATATCCACAGGGTTATATTAGCTTTAGAAAAAGAAAAAAAAAAAAAACAACAAACAGTGCAGACAATTTGGGGGTACAGGGATAAATGCTTTTATTCACTTTTTTCCTCAAATCTGTGAAATTGGTGGGCTTTGAATTTATGAAGCAGAAAAGTTTCCTTGCTTATTTGATGTATTTTAGTCTTAACATGTTTCCTAAAGTTGTTCATTCGGGAGTCTTGCCTGTGCTTTAGAAAGTCCTCTTCCTTCTACTTTTCAGTAGACAACTGCCATGAAAATCTGTGCTTGGTAGAGCAATACAGTTTCCATGTCCTTGACAAAAGCTCCATCTTTTAGATGTACTGATGGGCTGCCGGTTACCTTTTTTCACTCTTCCCTTAAGGGTCATCCTTACAAGCAACTACTGTGTAGCTATACTTTACTATATGTTATTGCATTGTTAGTATTTTCACACTGGAGACTGTTATGATATGCTACAGGTTAAGTTTTTTCTGGGCTCCTCAGTGCCCAGTGTCAGAAGACAAGGTTGTCTTCTCAAGACAACCTATTAGTAACTTGAAATTGACTCTGCAGGGGAAGAGGCACTGTGCAGTGTTTGGAAATACGTAAGCTACTGGTAGGGCAGCAGCAGAAAGGGGCACCAGGGATGAGAAAAGCTGGCTTGAACTGATGCTTAAAATTCTTCTGGTGCCCTTTCCTTCACCAAAACATATCCATACCTAGTTACTTGATTGCATATTTTTGCATGCTTGCATGATTGACTGTCTTGTTAGCTACTCTGCTTCTTGGTAGAGATCAGAATGACATTACTGGAGCAATTGCTATATAGTAATATGTTTTAAAGGAACAACTAATATCCATAAGCTGTAAAAGAATAATAAAAATATGATTCAAGAAAACATTAAACACAGGGGTGAACTGGATGGTTTAATGTAGCAAATGATTTAACACATGGTTTAGACACAACAGTGGTCATGGGACTCTGAAAGGAGGTCTGTGACATGATGCAACAGTCAGTTTGAAGTTCATAGTACTTATTTTGGATGCTTAGTGAATATTTACAATATATATTATAGGAATACTTCTTCTGGATATTTAGCACATATTTAGATTATATTTTATGAGAATTACTACTATGGGATGATTGGACTCATTAAGGAAGAGAGGTTGGGGATGTGGAAGGTGCAGAGTGTAGGACAAAGAGAATTGAGAGTGACCTGGGGAAAGGAATAGTGTACCTGGGGAAGCATGACTAAACGAGAGAGGAAACAGTGGAAGACAGATCTACTGAAATCATACCACTGAAGTGGAAAATTTGCTTTGCCTGCATTTCTTTTTCTGGGGGGTTGTTTGTTGTTTTGGTGGGGTTTTTTTGTGCTGGTGGTATTTTTTTCCTGCAGGAGCAGTTTTTTTGAAGAAAGCAGAGTTACAAGAAAAGTTTGAAAAGCATATTTGGTTTTGCCATAGTTAATAGTCACCAGAAAGAGAAAGGGAGGTGAAAACTTGGCAATCAGAAGCTTGAGGCAGGGTAAGAAATAAAGGAAGCAGTGAGAGAAATTGAAATTGCAAATCGTGAAGAGGGTCGAGCTGTACAGGAGATACCTTAGAGATGTATTGGAAGTAGTGCTTCCTAGCTGAAAGACTAGGGTTAAATAAAAGTGGTGTATTAGGAAGGATCTGCATGTGATGAATGTGCTTTCTAGCTTAGACCAAGATTTAAAATCCTGTTCAGAGGAGCAGGTTTCTGTAGCAACTGCTTAAATTGTAGATGCCTTGCATGCAAATCTGTTTGAAAGTCAGTGAGAGGCGCTCCGGGGCTTGAGCTTCACAAAACAGCCAGAGATGTTAGTAAAATAAAATCTAGTGCCTGTGGATTGAAGGATTTAAGGACTCTCACAGTGAGAATAGCAATGAGGGGATGTCCAAATGGAAATATTCACACAGAACATGTTTTGGTTATGTGCTGTGAGGATTTCAGCACTGCCTGCTTGAGCTAGCTTGGATGAGTAGGGACAAGATTAATGAATATCTTTTAGCAGGCCATATGTCCTTCATAACCATACAAAGTACTCTAAAAAGCCTCCTGGAGGCAATGTTGCAACCTTGTACTTGGGGAGGGGATAATTTATTTCTGTTATGCTTAATCTGTGCTTTCACTCCAAATCACTTCCTAATGAAATTCATAAATGTTCACAGTTGTTACATCAAAATACCACATTTTAAATACTGCTGTTTAAATTACAAAGTCAAGCAACAAAATCTGGGAAAAAGACAGATTAAAGAATGTGGCTGCAAACTTAATTTGGCTCCCTTCTGACTATATAAAAATGCATTCTTTAATTTTGTGATCCCCTGTCCTCTTCTGCAGTTGTGAACTACCTAAACATGAAAAGTTTGTTATGGTAGCAGGCAAGTCAGTTTAGTTGCTTGGAATTGTTTCCATATTCAGAATTTTAGGGAGAACTTCTAAGATTTTTTTATCCCTATCTCCATCCTTCCAAGAAAGTATTTTGAAACAGAGAGACTTACCTCACTTTTATATCTATGCACTTAAAACATACCTGTATATGTGGGAGGATTTGAAAGAATATTTAAATATTTTAAATACCTTAAAAATTTTAAATAACCTTAATGTTAAGGGCTTTTTGTGTTAAGAGGTGCCAGGGTTTCATGGCTCTGTTGGGGGAATGAAGGTTGATGCTATCTCTGCAGAGATTTTTATTGGTTGCAATGGAAAAGTTGGGATAAATTTATTATTGCTCTCTGTGAGGAATTTGAGGAAAACATATTCCAAAGTAATATGGTAATTGTTGGATGATTTTTCAAGTAAATTCCTGCACAGGCTTAAGTGTTTGGAGTTAAGTGAGATATTTATCTGCAGCAAATGTATCTTCACAAATAATTGTAAAGGCTTCTAAGAAAATAACAGAAATGTCATGCATGAACATGACATTGCCTCAGAGTAAGCTGTAGTGTTTCTGTAGTCAGTATATTTTGACATTGATGCCTTTGCGGGAGCTGGCTAGTGCAAGTTATTTGATATGATACTGTTTCTTTTCCTGTGTGTGCTTTGTTCTCTCAGTCTGGTGAATACATTTGAATAATATGTTTCTGAGATAGTTTGGTAACATCTAAATTTATTTTGTGAAAGAAGGACATCTTCAGATGCTTAGATCATCTAGGCATCAAAGTACAGTGAAACCATAGGATTAAGATGAAACTATTATTTTTTGTAGATTTCAAGATGTATAACACGACCACCTGTGATTCCAATCAAAGTTAATTAGGGATTTGCCTTTCTCTTGAATAAGATCAGAATTCAGCTGTGTATTGTTTATAAATGTAAATGTTATACAAAAGAGCAGTATTGCATCTATTGAGACAGTTCTCCAATACCTCCTTCTTTCAAAATGTCAGTCATATTTTTTTAAAAAAGCAACAACAAATAGCAAGTTATCTTCTAAAGGTCAACAGAATAATTCAAACTATTTCTCCTGATAACAGTGTATAAAATAGAATATCAGGGTTGTTTGCTTCCATGTCAAAACCACATAATAGCAAAAGATATAATGAAATACAAGTGTTTATTTCTCTTAAGGCTCCAACCATACTATGACTTTTCTAGAGATTAACTGCATGAAAACACCATTTTAAGACAGTGTTCTTGTTTTTTTCTAAACTTTTTTCTTGAAACAAAAGGTAATGGTTGAATAGAGTCTACTATTGAATTCAGTTAGAGCTATCAAATGTTAATCAAGAGTTTTATGCTATCAGCTGGTGACCTCTTGTTTATTTGATGTACTGTCTTTGAAAGGATGACATGAACTGCAGAATACACACTTGTTAATGATCATTATTTTAAGGGTGGACAGTGGTTGTAACAGCACATTCTTGTAGCTAGCTTATTTTGAAAAGAATTGCACACTCGTTTACTGCAATTAGAATATTGTGTAGGCATTTCCTTGGCATCCTGATTAAAATGACTGGGGCAAGATATTTCAACTGTCTACATACTGCATGATTCAAGAAAGCATGTCTGTAAATATTCTCATCATTTCTAGATCAAGAATAAAGTGTCACTATCAGACTGGATATTCAGATGTGGGTTCTTTAAGCATGGTGTTGGGGACTTAGATTCAAAATTTGCAGCACAACTAATTCTGGTAGCATATAACTTAAGGGAGTTTATGCAGTATGAGGTAGGGAGATTCTTTAATAAGTTGAAAACTTTATAACATTGTGTTAGAGTTGACAGGAAAATGTTTCTCTGAGAGCCCTGATAATGAAGTTCCTTTCAACATTAATGTTTACAGTCCCTGTTTTATTATTTATGGGATAACTCTCAAGAAGAACCCCACAGGGAAAATACTGTTAAGTTGAATAATTATTCATCATGAAATCCCTATTAATTCTTAACACTTAGTGCTGTGGGTACAATAAACATGGTGTATCTATTAGGCTGATTTTAAAATCATGCATGCTAGAGTAATGAATAGAACATTTAATAACAATAAGTAGGTTAACCATAGCATTTACTCATCAGAAGGACTGTCATTGTCTCAAGCCATTATAAGCTGTATAAAAGAGAGATGGAACCAGATTCAGAATTTCAAGTCTGGGGTAATTCCATTGACTTTAATGGTCCCTTGGCCCAAGTAAATTATTAGTGAGGTAAGAGCAAATTAAAAACATCCAGAGCACTATAAAAGTCACCCCAGTTGAGAGTATGTATTAGCTGTCATTCACCTGGAGGTGATTATGCTGTAAAGACAAGCAATGGGTTTTGCACACTTGCTTTCTCTTCCCATTTTCATGAATGTTTCGGGACAGAATACCTTTGTTTTGCTTCTGCTGACAGCTTGCTTTGATGTTCTTTTGATGAGCACAAACATTTTATTCAGTTTCATTAGTCCAAGTCAAGTCCTTAAAAATACACAACTTCATATGTGCGTGTGTGTACATACATATATGTACATATGTATCCTGCAAAAACTGTATGCACAAATATCTCTGGCACAAACCTCTTTTTCATGTTGCCATTCTAGTCTTCTCTGATGTAGAACTGGAAGCCCACTCTGAACCTTTTGGAAAAGTCAGTTTGAACTGGATGCTGGCCATATGGAAGATGGTCATAACTCACACTAAAAGGGGATGATACAGTTAGTCTACTATGGACTCAACAGGCCTATGGACTATAACACTTTATGAACAATATCTCATAAACATACCCATCTGTCCTACCTAGGTGTTTCTGCATTCTTTGCAAGGCACTCACATCTCTTCTCATACCTAATGGTTTAATATTCTTCCAGAATTGTTTTCTGTCCGTATTTGATATACATATGGATGATTATTTTAATGAATTTATTTTTTTTCAAATTTGCTGTTATAGGGCTGAAAGATTTTTTTATAACTATCCCGTGTTTATCTTCTTTCTTTTCTCAGCAGGTGGAGCAGTTTGGTCAAGGGTTGTTAAAATTGCAATGTTCCTGTCTGAAATTACTATTTAGCTTTTTTTCCTGTGTTGCCCTCACATACCAGGAAGTTCAACATTATACGATATCAATGGTACCCAAATCATATTAACCAAACCGAAACAAAAAACCTTCGACTGATACACTGTTTCCTCTGAATGTTAATACGAAAATTTGCACAAACACAAACCTTATAATTTTTCATCAAGACAACTATCTAGAGTAGGATTCTGCTATAGCCTGGGGCCTAATGAGCTTGGTTTGTTGCACCTGCTATGCCATCCCAGACCAAAGCACTTTCTCTGAAGCTCTACACCACAAGCTGGCCTGTGATCACTCCTGCACCCTGTACAGTGCCCATGGTTCAACACAGGCCTCAAATACCTCTTGCAATCCCAAAGAAAACACCTTCCATAGCCTCTTCAGCTGCTTTGCCCTCACAGAGCAGGTAGTTCAACAGCTCAGGATGGAAGGAGAAAACAGTTCATCTTCCCTATCCCACTGCTTTCCTGGCCCAAGTGGCCCTTGGAGAAATGCATGCTGAAATTTTGGTGACAAGTTTGTAAAAGCTTAGAGAGCTGCAGTGCCTCCAGGGAACACCTGTGTCCTTTGTTGTATACCTTCTCTGGGCTCCACACAACTTTTCCTGCTATGCTGCCTTCTATTTACTCCCAGCAGGCAAGTCCAGTGAAATGTGGAATATTCTTATAGGAGAGATAACAGAAACATAAAATGTGTCTCTCTTTAGATTTTGATATGTCATCTTCTCAGAGCTGTTTCCTCCTGTCAGAAATCTGAGTCTGTCAGTTCTGTTTGCCCAGTACTAAAAACCTCTTTGGTATCCTTATGGTACCAAAACTTCTTTGTGTAAACAAGTCTTGGCCCTGGCACTTGCTATTTTCCTCACAATATAGATTTGTCAAATAAAGATATTGATTTCTATTCTTATTTAGCAAAGAATTTTTCTGTGTGGGGTTTTTTAAAATTATTTTTATTTTAATACAAATATTTGCCATCTGTTGAAATGTCCTGTCTTCAGAAATGAATTAATTGCCATACTTGGTTCTTTTTGCTATAGAAAATACAAACTCTAAAGCACCAACTTCTCCCAGACCTGTAGTTATTTTTCCAGTTTCCTCTCTTGAAATCTAGTATTTCAAATGCTCTTTTGATCTTGCTTACATCTTGGTCCTGGGAAAAAAAGAAAAGAAAAGCCAGTGTTCAGGTGATTGGGAATTTTCATTTGCATTTTAATGGCCTCTTTTCTAGTGGATTTGCTTATGTTTCCCTGAAGTGGTACAAAATAGGGCAATTGTTGTTCAACTGTGGCTTTAAAGATGCAGTGACCATTTAAAAAATGTAATTTCAGTGTAACAATAATTCAGATTGGTTGCATACATGATTTTTCTACAGGCAGATTTCAGACCTTCTCCCTGCCAAGTTTAACCTTATTTTATGCCTGCTTGGGAATTATCCATACCAAGAACTAGATTTCTGTTAATGCCTCCTTTCTTCCTGCAATGATTTGATGACTTTGTGGAAGCATGTTTCATTTTGTGAGTTGTTTACAAACAAATTTAAACTGATTGTGTTTGGTTATTCATCATCTTTTTGTTTATAGTGTGTTTATCAGCTAAGTAGTATGAAAGTCTTTCCACCTCTTGATTTGATGACACAACATTTTATGAGCAGGAAATAAGCACTTCTGGTATCAATTACAAAGCTGCATTATTTTTTCTTTCTTGGAGATGCCATTTTTTTTTGCATGTGACCATTACGATCTTGAGAGGAATAACCATATGGCATGTTTGCAACTGGAACTCATCCCACAGAAGAACTGTGAATAGAGTTGGGGGAAAAAAAAGGAATTAGAAAGTTTGAGAACCTGAATAGTTTTTAATACTAACTACTGAGCCTTAGCTGTTGATTTCCCTATACACATTGTATTAAGAGTTATCTACTCAGGGAATTTATTCCATGGTAAACTGGGGTGCAAATTTACAGTACACTGGTTATTCTGCATTAACTCCCTGTGAGGAAACAGCGTGAGGCAACTTATTCTACCTTAAAAGCACCTCGCATAAAGGTGCTCTTAGTACAGAGGAGTTAGTGGACTGTAAATTTTAACCCAAGCTTATTAACATTAAGCTGTCTGAATAGATAAGGCCTTATTTGTCTGTCATTAATTTTCAAACATCTCTGTGCTAAAGACTCGTCACTGTTGGTTTTCTACAGTCACAGTTATAAACTCCTTGGGTTCGGGTCTGTGTTTATACAATGACTGATATATTTGTTGACTATTGACGGTCATCCTCATCCCTCATAGCGATCCTCATATGCTATGCAGTACCAACAGTGGGCTTCATGTATATAGTAAATATAATAATAAGTGGTATGCTTTCAGATGTGCTCCACTAAAACCAGCAAACACTAGGTACCAAATACTTTTGATGTTCTTGACCTGGGAGTTTGAGAGCTATCTCCATTACAAGCTAAGCCCAAATCATGCACTCAAACTCCTCCAAAGTTTGAGAAAGTTAACATTGCAACTTGTGCCTGTCTCAAAATGTAGTCAGTGATTGTCTTCTATTATTTCCAAAAGAAATTTGGAGTCTTAGTAGACAGGAAGTCCATTGAGAATGATTGGGAAACATTTATTCCATGGTAAACTGGGGTGCAATGGTTAGAACGACTTTTTTGTGTGGATAATGATCTGTATGAATGATAAGTATTTGTAGAGTAAGTACAGTTTCCAGCTCTGACACTTTGAACACTCTTGATTCTTTTCCCTCTTCAGAGTTCAACAGATTATAAATCCACCACAAAGTTTGTCAGTACACGGAAGTAAAGAATAAGAAGCTAGAGATGGTCTAGAAATTATTTTAATGTGAATGTCTTTTGACAAAGAACTAGGAAAAAGGGAAAGTAAACCTTTTTCTCTTTTCCCTCAAAGTAATGGAAAACGTTTTCTTGCAAAACAGAACTGTTTTTATTTTTGTTAGAAATCCCATGTTTGGTAAAAATAGTTTGGATGAATGGAAGAAAACAGAACCCGGTGGTGTTTCATGATGGGAACTGAATTTAAGGTATATTAATGTTTCACAGAAAATAATAGAACAAAGACTTTCCTTTCTCAAAGTTTTGTAATTTTTTTCTTAAAGTGTAAAGCTAAATGTCAGTTGCAAAAATCTATTCAAATATTAATTGATTAACCAGCATTCCATTTCTTTCCTTCTGATTAACTGTTCTATAAAGCTTCCTACATAAAAAAGGAAGTGTTAAAAAAAAAAAAAAATGTATTCCAGGCCATTGCATTGAAATCCAAGAATGACACATGCTTCAAGCCAGCACGGATCCTGACTCATTGTTTGTCACTGAAAAGAATCATATAGGCTTTGTGTCTTAGTGATATCCTAAGGAGATAACTAATAAGAAATAATATATATCGGTAACCTTCCTGGAATCACTTTAGTTTTCAGAGAACGCTCTGGGTTTGACAGCTCAGGGAAAGGGCAGGAGCAGAGAAAGAGTGTAACATAAGTCTGAACACTGCTTTGCTGGTTCTTTGTTTTTTCCTTCTCAGTGTCTGTTATAAGTAAAAATACATTACCATAGATCTTTTAAACCCAGACCAGACATTTGAACTGTCATTTTCACCTCTGATTCCCATCAAGGTTCACAAATCTTTTTATAGGCACTCAGTAATGTATCCTGTATATCAAGATCCAAAAAAAAAAAAGGCAGCACTCAGCGCTTCTGTTCTGTGGTGGTGAGAGGCAGCGCGCTGGACTCTTTGTAGTCCACAACTAGGGAGTTCAAAAGCGCTAACAAAGGACTTCTATGCAGCCAAAACTTTTTTTCTGTTACTTTCATTCTGAGCAAAATGTATTCAGTTAACAAAGAATGGGAAATAGTGGTCTTAAAACAATTTTCATGCCAGAAACTGGATTTTTGGTGGTATAATGAACTGATGTCCTGTAAAAGGTTGAAAATAATTAGATAAGGGAAAGCATTTGATATTCAGGAAGAATGTAACTGATCTGTATTTATACATGTTTTTTCTCTAATAGGACTGCCTAGTTACTTTAGTATAATCAATAGGAAAAGTCAGCCACATGATGAAAACTGGTTCCTATTCTATCCATGTGTATGCCATGAGAATGGAGAATTATAGTTTAGATGGGCCATTAGAAAACTGCAGTGAAACCATCCATTGAGTGAACAAGGGCATGAAAATGCTCAAGTTCTTAATTTAGTATTTGCACAAAAGCTTCCTAGGAGAGATTTGAAGACTGACTTCAGAACTAACAGATCTCCTGATGATTTATTCTCCAATTTAAGTCCAAGTCCAGGTGGTAAGTGAAACATAATAGCAGTAGAGAAGTGACAATAACAAATAAAAAGCACCTGCATGTGAAATACGTACAGCAATTTCTTATTAGCAAATCTGTCAGTCCATAGAGACTCTAAACTCTGTTCTCCTCATCAGAACAAGGACATGTAGTTATGGAAATGTTCTGCACGCTGTTCTTACCTGGGCCATTTCTTGATGAAAGGCAGTGGTCATTTCCACAGATTTTCATCTAAAAGGCTTAAAACTCTGGCCCTTTGCTGCTCTATGCTTTCTCTTGTACTGTAAAATGCCTGGTAGAAATAGTCAAAAAGTAGCTTGAAAAGTGGGGTCTCTGCATTATTGTCCTTGAGAGTTAACTGTATCTTTTTACTACCTGGTTATGAACATGCTAGAGTCCCTTAGATGATCATCCTCATGTTAAAATGTGGGATAAATCTTATTACTGGAAGCTCCAGTCTGGAATTTCAAAGGATTTGTGGATTGCTGTTTCTAGAAAAAAAGACAGATTAGAAATGAGATGAAAGGGGAACACTAAGAGGAGAAAAAGTAAATGAGGTTGAAACAATAATCATGATTTAACTTGGTTATTCTTGGTTATTACTAATGGTTATTGCCATGTGAGAAGGTTGTATATATTGGTCACTGAGCCAGTTCATATATCTGTATTGAAAATAATGAATGCTTTTCATCTTCACAGATGTTTTTTCATCCACTATTGACCTGCCCTTGGGGAGCTGTCATTGGAGAATGCAATTCTTGAGTATTCAATTCCAAAATCACAACCAGTAGAGGACAGTGTTTTCAAAAATATCAGAAGTAGAACTGACTACAGAGGGCTGACCAGCTGATGATACCATTCTAGATGATATTGCTTTCAGGTCAACATTTCTGAAAATGGCAAAACTTTCCAGGGAGTCCATTGGTTACAGTCAGCGCAAACACTGATGGCAAAATGTAGTCTTTTGGAAAGTCTGCAAAATCTGCCTTGCTAAAATGCTTTCTCTTCTTGCCATTAGACAAATAAAAATATGTAAAAGAAGTGATGCAGTTACTGATAAAAGTGTTCCAGTAATAGTTGTGTACTATCAATCTATTGTTTGCATTGTGGAGCTAACCCTTGCTTCAGAGCATTCTTTGGAAAGTCATAACGTGAACATTATATTTTTCCCCATTTTTTATATTTTTTTATGGGTTTTGCCTGGCTTTAAAAGAAAATGAGTACACAGGGGGGTTTTTTCAGAAGACTTAGAGTTCACACATTAAAAAAAAAAGTACTGGCATTGCACAATAGAAACAAATGATGAAATCTGAAAATGAAAAGAAGTAGGTAGAATGGAGATAAAGATCTGCAGTAGATTAACTACAGCTAGCAGATTAGAATTAAAATTCACGTTAAGGATCAAAGATGTAACAGTTATGAACCTCACTCTGGTTAAAAGCAAAACTAAATTAAACAGAAAACATGGTAATATGCAACTAAAATATCCACAGAAGGAATTCTACTACATTAACCATGTTTAGTAACAATAAGCTGTAAGTTGTATCCCAGACTTCTACAGAAAAGAAAAGAAATTACTCCTAGGAAGTTACCAAAAACTTGTTGTGATTTGATGCTATCAATTCATCAGAGCATAAAAAAAATATTTGAACTGCATGACCTTCATGATATTTGGTTGGGCTTTCGTGTTTGAAAATTACTATTATTAATTTATTAGTTAGGTGGAAAATTGAGTTGAAAAAATTGAGTTGAAAGAACATGGAGTGATCATCTCTAATGCTTTTCACTCTTTAGAGACATGAGAATAATTTGCAGAAAAGTCTCTCCTTTCAGTATTTGAGAGTTAAATACAGACTCATGTTTGTGCAAACAAGTCAACAGTTCCTACCTGCAGATTATTTTATTGCTCAAATTAATGCTGACTACTTTAGACATGTAAATTCAGGATGTTTAGAATTCATTTCTTACAAGCATTAGAGAAGCAACATATTGCCCCCTCAATTCAGTCTATCCATTGCAACCAAGCTGAAGTAGTTAGAACTGTCTTTTCAATCACAGGATGTGGGAGCTAAAAATTATTCCAGTTCTTTATGATCTTTATGAAAGGAAACTCAGTTCATTTTTACAAGTTGTCAAAAGGCCCATTTTTGTTTTCCAGTAAAGCAATGGAGAGATGCAAGTTTCATTAGAAAGTAGAACTGGTCCTCCACTAATTTTACAAGCAATCCTGAAACGGAGACCACAAACCCCATGCAATGCAACACTACTGTCATCCTAAAAGCAATTGTGTAAATTTCCTTAAGAACAGGGTCCAGTAAGGAAAAGATTGGCCATGAGACATGAAAACACTGGGAGTGCTGCATGTTAACTCTAGACAGTAATATCTTTCTTAACAAGAGCCTCAACTGATTTTATTTTTCTTCCTACTTGTGTTTCTCATTTATATTTGACATTTATTATGCAGGTAGAAGAAGCATAACTCTTGCTAGATCTCAGATGCAGGTTTGATTTTAGAACAAAATCTAGTATAGAGCAATTAAATCACAAGTTAAACTCTTCCCTGTGACCTGAAGAATTATATTTTCCCCACCTAGTTTTTTCAGATTTTAGAAATGAAACTGAATTACATACAAAACTACTGGATTCATGCCAAATAATTTGCAAGATGTTTCATAGTGGGAGTTAGCTATATTTTTTTCTAAATAGGTTTAGAGTTTCTCCCTTTTCAAATGAATTCTGAAGCACATACTTTCACTATCTGCATCTAACTCTAGCGACTGAGTTTTATGATAAAATCAGAAAAGTATAGGACACTAAAAAATTTTATGTCCAAACCATCTGATTTTCTTTTGTCATAATTGATAGTAGAAAATATTGCAAATGTACATCTCTCATGTGTAACACCTTGCCACCATATAGAGAGCTGAGAAACACTAGTAGTTGTCACTGCAGCCCTGATTTATAACATCTGGCACTTGCACAAGTAGCCCCATGGATTTAAGGGGGATTACTTCTATGAGCAAATGCTGCCTAAAGTGCAAGGTGCCTATAGAAATTAGAAATAAGCCTTCCTAGTGCATAATTGTTCCCTGAAAACACTTCCTATACGACATTGTCAGGTTTAGCTTTTAATATTTCAACATATCTTTTTGCACCATTAATGCTGAAGGATCTTCTCTATTATATTATCTTTTTGTCCTCCAGATGAAAATGTTTCTGGTATTCCCATTCCTACTTTATTGATTGTGTAGTATTCCATAATAATTATAAACAAATAAAACACAGATCTACACTCATGTTTAGTGCATCATTCAATGATTTGATTTCTTTCATGATAGTAACTCTTTTATTCGTCACATATTCCTACTGTTGCTAAACACTTCAAAAATCACTATGGTTGTAGCCTTAGAAGATGGAACCACACAGCATTTCACAGTTCATCATTTCATATGATTTGGGTAGTATTATATAAAATTTCCATTGGTATTTTGCATAGCAAGCTGACAATTATTAACAATATATTTTTCCCTATCTTGTTTGTGCAACTCTGTTATTCATAGAGGGTTACAACTGAGTTAATTTTCAGAAAGAGTGATTTGAAAAAGGTCTTGAGCTGGGCTGTTTATGAACACAGCCTTTTCTCTTATTTCTAATTAGTGTGAAATGGTTCCAAACAGGAGTCAGCACTGCAGAAGTCTGTGCTGCACAAAGCCAGCCTTGTTAACGGACACAGGGAACAGTTTGTTTTGCTGAATAAACAACTTTGTCATAGTGCTTTTCAAAAAGAATACAATCCAGTTTACCAGCTGCCCTCTGAATGTTGAGTGCTGTTGATGTGCATCTGGATGTCTTTCTTGGGGATTAGAAATCTTTATTCCTGTTTTGAATCCCAGGTTTACTCAGTGAGAGATTCAAAAGAGAATAAGTCATAAAAGCTTTTTTTTTTTTTTTTTAGCTGGTATATATTTTTTTGTTCATAGAATTGAACTGAAACCCCGTCATTGGTTATTTTTTCTTAAACTTTTCCTTGTGTCTTGCATAGTCAGAAAGTACTGCATGCTGGTATATACTGATTCTTAACAGCTGAGGAAAATACATTAGCAGAGGTCTTGCTTAAGTTTTACACCATGAAAAGTTGTCCTGGTCTGTCTCAGGATAGGTACTGGAGATGTTCTTTAGGAGCTTCTACAGTAAAGCAGGTTCTATGAATTTTAATTATCCAACATCACTAGACCTGATCAGATATTTTATAGAATCATAGAATCATTAAGGTTGGAAAAGACCTCTAAGATCATCGAGTCCAACCATCAACCCTACACCACCATGCCCACTAAACCAGGTCCCTAAGCAACTCATCTACATGTCTTTTAAATACCTCCAGGGATGGTGACTCAGCCACTTCCCTGGGCAGCCTGTTCCAATGTTTAACCACTCTTTCAGTGAAGAAATTTTTCCTTACATCCAATCTAAACCTCCCCTGCCGCAACTTGAGGCCATTTCCTCTCGTCCTATCGCTTGTTACTTCGGAGAAAAGACCAACACCCACCTCGCTACAACCTCCTTTCAGGGAGTTGTAGAGAGCGATGAGGTCTCCCCTCAGCCTCCTTTTCTCCAGGCTAAACAGTCCCAGTTCCCTCAGCCGCTCCTCATAAGACTTGTTCTCCAGACCCCTCACCAGCCTCGTTGCCCTTCTCTGGACACGCTCCAGCACCTCAACGTCCTTCTTGTAGTGAGGGGCCCAAAACTGAACACAGTATTCGAGGTGCGGCCTCACCAGGGCCGAGTACAGGGGCACAGTCACTTCCCTACTCCTGCTGGCCACACTATTTCTGATACAGGCCAGGATGCCATTGGCCTTCTTGGCCGCCTGGGCACACTGCCGGCTCACGTTCAGCTGGCTGTCAACCAACATCCCCAGGTCCTTTTCCACCAGGCAGCTTTCCAGCCACCATTTTACTGACATTACAATTAACGTTACATAGAGGAATGGATATTTTCAGCAGGCAAGGAAAAAAACTAATATTATGCATAGAGCTGCCTTTGCTATTGACATCAGCATTGGTTTTAAAAGGTAAAATAGGCCACTCTTGTATATGGTTTCTTGTTTGTATGGTTTCTTTTCTCAGAAATTTGTAGGAACAGTAGCTTCAGACTACATTGCATGATTTTAGTTACGTAACCTTGATTGTTAGCCTGTAATCATCATACAGTATAAAATAAGGACTAGCTCAAAGGCATAACTTAATGCTAGCCAAATATCTGAGCACTTTATTGATAACCTCTCATTAAAGAAGCTGTGGCTCAGGAAGAGAAGCAGAAGAGTAAGGGGTATGTGAATGTGAACACTGTTAGTAGTAAGGATTTTTGTGCGCTCATTAGACTTTCAATTATACTTCCCATGTAGTTAACAGGAAGTTTCCTGTTCTGTAAATGGAAGCAGAAGTTGACCCTTTAAAATTTAAAATTACTCTGTATGCAATCCTGAGGCTCAGAGGGGTAGTTGGTAGGAAGTAAAAGAAGGAGAAGCTTGTGCTGTGGGAGCGTTGTATCTCATGTGTACATCAGTGCAAGAAATGTTTGTCACAGTAGCAGAACAAAAGGATAGCAATGTGTCCAACCTGATGTCTTCTCCCAGGCACTGTCAGTGCCGTCTTGTACCTTGCCAAGCCTTTTGAGTGTACATTACCTACCTATGTGCTTGTTAATTCTAACAGTGAAGAAAACTCCTGAGCCTGCAAGAATTTATGTGGCCTCCATTGTTTGAGAGGACATTTTAGGAGATCATGAGATGTTCTGACTGTAAAACCTGTGGAAGTGACAGAAAGGGAAAAAACAAAATGCTGCATGAAAGAAAAAAATGTCTTCAGTGCTCCTGCACTGAGATTAAAGAGAAGGGAAAGGGTCTTTGCTCCATCTGTAAACTTTGCTTTTCTTCCTCAAAGTTGTGTTCTCAGCATAAACAGATTAAAAATTCTGAGACTGCCAAGTATTATGATAATAAAATGGGGAGATTGTTCAAAGGTGCCTGTCAATTTGGCCTGGGTAACTGTGTGCCATCATTTATTAACTTTCTCTCCTTCTCCCCCCCCCCCCCCCCCCGCCTCCCCGCCTCCTTCATGTTTCTATTAATGAATATTTATGGCTAGTTCTGTCTCTTTTTTGGTCTTCTTTTTTTTTTTTTTTTGACTTGTTATCTGTCCACCTCCCCACAGTCTGAGCATCTGCACCTATCAACACATCAGCAAAGTAGAAGGACATAGATTCAGACTTCTCCCATAAGAAGAACATTGGAGCTATGATACAAGCATGTAACACAATCTTTGATGGAGACCTTTGGAAAGGAATTCTCACTTGTCTCAACTCTGTATCTTTCCCAGCTTTGGTAACTTGAGCTATACTCTCTAATTTGGAAATAGAATGCAGTTCAGAGCACAAAATAAGTATTTTTTCATTTCTAGCCACTTTACAAAAGATCTATATGAGCTTTTTGACCATGTAAGCATATAAGGAAGCTGAAATTAAGATTTATACATAACATGGCAGTGTTGTTGATAGAATGAATATACCAGCTGACTCCCTTCCTTCCCTCCCCTCTTCCCCTTAGCATCAGGCAGAATGCCTGGGGCTTACGATTTCAAAGTCTTGATAATATAAAGTGTGTGATTCGTTTACTTTCTAGCATTAAAAGGTTGAAAGTCAAGCACTAGATATCTTTAGCTCTGTCACAGTGGAGGAGACAGACATGAAAGAGCTACATGAGAGAGTCTCTCTACTGAATGCCCCTCCCTTTACTATATGATTCCCTTACCTGTAGTTAGCCTAATTAAACTGAATAGGGGACTGTTCTTAATTGGCTCCCTGCTCTATTAAGTAATGCAGATTACACAATTTAAGAAATTTGCATTTCTTGGAATCTAATCCATCCTCTCAATGGTGGGCTTGCATTTTTTTTTCCTGGTTTTAAATGTTTCTGTAAGAGGCCAAAGCCCCTGAAAGATGTCATACAGACAGATTGGAAAATAAACATTTTCCAGTAATTTCTTTCATTATTTGGTTTTTTCCCCCCTCTATGAAAAGTGTGTTACCAGAGGAATCAAGAATGTAAATGTCCCCAAATTTCTCCACAACTGAATTTACAGGCCAGATCTGAAGAAGTCAACACACAAAGATTAAAGTCTTTGTTTTAACCATTCTGGCTTTGAGACAAAAAAAAATCAGCCACCCAGAATACTGAATTTTGGGGAGTTCTATGCCCTGTGGTATAAACTGATTGCAGGCTGCAGTATAAACTGATATCTTTACAGTTAAACCTTAAAAGAATTCTGGGCACTATTATTGTTTTCCAACCAACTTTTGTAGTCAGCAATGCTCATAGGATTTTAAAAGAGAAATTACTCATCTGCATAAGACCACTTACTCCAACAACTACTGGTGCAGTAATGTTCCCCAGCTCATGGCACATTTTCCAGGGCCTTAGTCAGTCTGTATGTTCATCGAGTTTTCCCCATTTCTCTATGTCTATGAAAATTTGTGTTAACTTCCACTGAATAATTCTGGGAGGGATCAGAGGTTCTCATTTTAAGGTTGGGATAGGTCATTTCTCTAGTCAGCCTTTGTGTTTGACTTCAGATTTAATGGTTTCAGGAAGACTTTATCAACATACATCATCATTTCCAAAGCCACCTTCAGGAATGCCTAGCTGGAGACATTTTGATGTCCTACGTCTGCTTTTAAATGAATTTCCTCTTCCCAGCACCATTATGAACTTCTGTCCTCCTGCATCTAAGGTCATTATTTTCCTTCCTCTATTTACTTTCTAATTGTACTCTAGTCTTTCAGTAATGTTATTTTCATCATTTCTTTTTAAGGTTCAAGAATTACTCCACTGTTACTGCCCCCAAAGCTAAGCAAAAGCAGGCAAAAGGATAATAACAACAAGAGATACTTCCACAGAAGCTTCAGATGTTCTTAGGATATGGAGGAGAAAGAAATACCTAGAACAGAAGATTGGAGCAAATGTTGCTAGGAGAGAGAAATGGTGAAACTGATCTTTCAGGGAAAGGAAGAGATCAACTTCAAGAAGTAATCAGGACTCCGTGATAGAGAAAGAAAAAAATAGATGTAACAGAGAGAGGACAAGGAGAGATACTGGAAAAGGTGGAAAGCTTCACATAAAAAATGTGATTTTAAAAGCTGTAATGCATGCTATTGTTTAACAGTGTCTTTAGTAACTTGCTGACTAGGGGTTCATATACACTCTTATTCATTTGTTTGCATATTGTGTACTTGCATATGAACATGCAGAATTTTAATTGCATTGTTAGCACTTACAATCTGTTTCCAGTGTTTCAGAAATAAGGACCACAAAATGCCATAAACCTGTCCCATTTCATATATGCAATATCTTCCTTTTACAATTGAGATACTTTCAGAATCATCTAGATACATAGGACCTTAAAAGGAAGCAACCTGTGAAAGACTGTATTCCCTGTCTTTACCCTGGTTAACGATTTGAGTTTTTGCCATTATTTCAATGAGGAAATATCTTTGACAAAAAACCCAGTGATCAGGATTAGTTTCCAAGTTTCTTCAGAGTTAACAAACTTTGAAGAGATTTGTGAAAGAAAAGCTTTTCGATTTGATAACATCATTACTGTACAATGGTTTTTATTTCATCTGCCATTACTGAATTCCTAATGATATAACTCTGAATAGGTAGAGTGTCTTAAATCTTCTTTCAATGGGAGGTGAGTAACAAAACACAGACCTTCATGCAGTTTTAGGAAAAATGTACTGTGATTGGCAAAAGGAAGACATTTGTTTTTGTTACAGTCAAAAAGATTTTCTTCTGCTAATAAAATTGCCCATTAAATCTACACTCGTATTGTATTATTACAAAAATTGTGTAGAGTCAATTCAGTAACATTGCTCTCACAAAAGAGTTTGACAGCATTGAAGCTGCTAAAAGCTCATCTGATTTGTCTCTTATGCCAGACATGTAATGCACCCTTGTGTTAAAGAATGGCTTAATAATGCTCGCATTTAAATAGCTTTTCAGGGATTATTAATAAGTTTTAAATATTCTGTATCTTCACTGAAATACATATTCATATGGAACAAAAGGTGTTTCTGGGCAGAGGAAAGAATATTAACTAATAGGAGAATCTGTCTCCAAACGTGCTGTGTGTATGTTTAATTAGTCATTGAAGATTGCAAATACCATGTGTAGTTTCAAATGAACTCCTAATATTTTTTCTTAAATCACCTCTTCCTTTTTGAGTCACCCTAGATATCATTGTCCTTCCAATATCCAGGTCAACTTTGGTGCCATCTTTGTCTCTGCTGTCCTCCTTCTCTCAAATCCCATCAATCCTCTTCAGAAAATAAACAAACCTAATCCCTTCCTCTCAACAATGAGTGGGAAGACATTCCTCTGCACTTCTACAGATGCCCTCTTTTCATTTATGTAAAATTCCCCTGTCTCTCTAACCCAGTCTTACCAGTCTGCACAACTCCTTGGTAGTACAAAAGGCTGCTATTTTAGATAACATCTTATCCAATTCTTTGATAATTTTTCCTTCAGTTGCAATTACTCCAGATCATGCAACCATATGTAAAAATGCAAAGCTAGTTTGGGAAGAAAGATATTTGTACTTTTGATACTGATTTCAGTTTTGTGAAATAGTACTTGCAAAAATTATAATTAATTAATTTGAAATTCACAGTTTAGAATTATCTGTATTCACTCTTCCTATGGCTGGTCTTCCTGACAGGGCTCTGAAGAAACTCAGAATAGTGAATCTGAAGGAATCAATTGCATACTTATTTCTCTCTAAGGGGGACTACATTACACTGTGTTCACTGTTTAGCTGCTACTATCATGTCTTCAAATTAAAAGTAATCTATATTGAAAACCCTTGTTGTGTCACATATTTATGGCAAAGCTTTCCAGACACTACATTTTTACCTCAGTTCTTGTATAATGCTGATTTACTCACAGCCACTGAATGGAGCAGTAAAATGATGTATTGAAAAGATATGGACATTATAATGGAGACGTAAAAGGACTTAACAGCTAAACAGGTGCAGGACTAAAATAAATGCAAAGTGAAGAATCAGGTCCCCAGGGGCCTGTCAAAAAAACATGTGCTGAATAACTGGTTTTGTAGCATGTGTGCCATATGAATTATAGTTATGATTTACACCTATACCTTGTCCAATGAACTCAAATAGCTTATTACACAGATTATTGTAATCATAACACAGTGAAATGCTTTCTGGAGTTTTCACTGTTCAATGATAGAAATTTTACTATTTTCTTTGCCAAAGAATGAGTGAGATGCATATTTATTGAAAACTAACTTGGCCAGAAGTAATCTGGAACGTAGAGAAGTGCCTGATCAGGTTCTGAAACTTTTTCAATTCGTTAGCTATTTCAGAAATAAAAGAGGATTTCTCATTGCCTTTGTTTGTTCATTTGTTTTTCCAGCACTATTTCATTTCAGAATGGAATAGGTTCCTTTGGTCAAGGGAAAGCATGGGAAAGATGAAGCCCAAGTGCCCATAGGATGGAGCAGAAAAGAGTCTACATGTCTCCTTTCTGCTGTTCTGTAGGAGCCTCTGAGCAGAAAGAACATCTGGTCCAGCCACACTTATTAGTGGCCTTATGCCTGTAAGCCGCTCCTGGGAGCACCACCGATTTTCATAGGGTCACTGATTATTTATGCTGCACAGGAAATGAGGAAAAAATAATTTCCAATCTTTCCCAGTGTCCTTTATATCTAGCCTGTAGTATTTTGTCTCCCTCTCATGGTAAAGGCATACAGTATGTGCTTCTGCCAAGCTTTCAGCATTTTCCCTTTTCTTACTGCCCACAATCCTCATTATTTGGTGAATGTGTCAGTGGAAATGGGGAAGGATTAGAAGCAGAGATTAGAGGATTTTTCTGTTTATCCAAAGGCCATAAAAGATTAAGAGGGTGCTATTTTTCCCTGTGGGGCTCTATGGATATAGAATGTGGTAAGATGACAAGAAATCCCTGTTTGATTATCCTGATTCATGTCTATCACAGACACTGCATCTCATAACAGAATTTATATATATGATCCGTCTTTCTATTTTGACTTCTTCCTGAAGATATTAACTTCAACGCCAACAGTTTGCTGTTTATCTTCAGACAAGATCCTTACATGCATATGTCTCTTCCTTGCGTTAGACATTACTACCTCTAGAAGAACAGCACGTGAATCTCTAAGTGATCAGAGATCTCTCCCCTTATTGCTCCTTACTTTCTTTTTCATTTGCCCTGTAATAATACCCTATCATTCTCTTCGCTTCTGCAGTTTCCTCCTTGCTTTCTCGCCATAGTCACAGCGTCTATTCCACTGACGTAACCAGGAAGGATCATTCACCCATTAACTTTCTTTCTTGATCCTTCTCATAATGCCCATCCTCAGGCATTTTGCTGTATTTGCTTTTGTCAAGGTCTTTTGCTCCCTCTTAGATGAATCAGGACCTCTAGTCTGTCTTCATCCATAGCTGTTCAATTGCTTTTGACAAATTTGATCATATATTTCTTTGTGAAACAATGCCCTTTGGGGCTCTCACCAGTACATCCATTTGTCTCTCCTTTTTCTAAGGTATTTCTGTGGAGAAATCTTATCTCCCCTCACTCACTCCCAATGCCTTTGGATCTTTACTCTGTTTCCTTTATACCTACTTTTTGCACGGTCTTGTCTACTTAAATACCTCAAACTATTATCTCTATGATGTTAACAATTGAGACAGCAAAGGCCATGAGGTAAAAGGGAAGAAAATCTCCACCAAGAAATGATAGCATCTCATTATGCGCAGATCTTGTCTAAAAAAACAACCAAGCCCCATGAAAACATAACTGTTTGGAAAAGCAAGATTTCAAAACAATTTTCATCAAAAATTGCTAAAAGTAATTTTAATGTCATGTTTCCTGCTGCCACGTTTTCTTAATTTAGAAAGTTCTGGGAAAATTGTGAAAAATAAATACTTTTAAAAAGAGGCTATAAAGCTAATTACTGAACATCATCATATTTTATGGCAAAAAGATGGGGAAAGAAAGAGTTTAAAAACAACATTTTGAATTATTAGAAAGATTTTGCTTTAAGGAAAATTTGGAAGAGCTAATGTTTCTTTCTGAAATTTCCCTGTTTACAGAAACAATATTATTGAGAAACCAAAAGGAAAAAAAAAGTTACAAAATGAGAATAATCCAGTTAGCTGTGATTATTTTATCCTTTTGTCACTTGGCTTGTTGTGTGTCCTGATATGATTTTGATAACCAGTACATTTTGATTAGTCTTGCAGCATGCAAAATGCAAATCGTTGCTGGTTCAGTCTCAGGTGATATCAGAACAAAACATCTGAGGGCAATGGGGCTTTCAGATGCTCAGCAGTTTTACAAATTGGGCAGGTGCCCTAGGCTTCTAATTTTGAAATCTTGTCTCTACAAAAAGAACATTCAATTTTCTAATTTTTATGTTCAAAATCAAGAGGCAGACAGACAGTAACAGGAGATTAATGTTTTCTGTGACAAATCCTTTTCCAGCTAAATTTTTCTCTAACATGTATATATAACCTGTTTTTATTTATTATTACTATTATCCTTCATATCAAGATGTGCACTGCTGGAAAACAATTAAGCAGACAAGCAGACAATTAACTGAAGGAAAACACATTTATTTCTATATCTATAGTAGTGAAGTAGATTATTTAACTTACGATACTGCACTATTGTGTGGTAGAAACAGTGATATGTTTTTAAAAGTATTGAAATTTTATCATGTAGACATTCTTTAGGGAAATACTTCCAATAGCAATAACCATCTTTCAGCAGATATCTGAAGAACTTAGTTTGTAACAAGGAAATACAAAGACAACAGAGCAGGTTTCCAAATATTTTAAGATAGGACTTTTAACAAATGATCCTTCTTGCTCTGGTTAGTGGTTTTTTTATGACAAACGGCAGCAGGATTTTCTTCACATTTTTTTACCTGATTCCATTTCTGTTATTTAAATATGTGACAAGAAAACTTCTACATTTCCAGATGAAACACTACAAACTGCACCCCACCATGTTTACCAATGAAATAGGGTTAGGTAAATTAAAAAACCCCACAGCCTCTGTGCCTTTCCTCACACACACTTTTCCAAGACTGCTAAGGACCAGCCGAATCTCAGTTTATTAATTTATGCTGTGCATGTAATTTCTGTTAAGTGGGAATTGCAAGTGTTGTCTCTTTTTACACTGTAGCATAGGAGGACAAGAAATTATTGCTTTTTGTTAACTCTTTATTCCATAATTGGCAAAATGAAAAGCAGTTTGATAGCCTGGCTCCCTATTTGTCTGAGCTATCTGGAAAATGAATGGACTAGTAATGAAGCATAATCTGACAGATGATGGCAGGAGGTAGGACTAGGGAAGCTGATTCTTAGCATTAATACCCTGTACAATCCTGCCTCAATAACAGAGTAATTAATCAACTGGGCCTAACATATAATCTGATTAAATCCTTCTTTGCTAAAATGGTATAAAGCAAACCCCAAAACTGAGTCTGAGTAAGCAGAAAAAGATGTAGAAAACCTAAGCATTCCAGGAGCTGCTTCCCAAATCTTGCATCTAGAAACAGAGTAATTTTTTCTTTAACAGTCATGGAAATTAGGACTTCTTCATACCTCATAGGTTTCAGAAGATCTGCCTTAAATTTGCAGAGGAGCAGAAAGCAGAGCTAGGATTCTGAGATAGGTGTTTGTTTCCAGTGGTCAAATAGTTGCAGCTTAGATAAAGAATGTCTGAATTTTGAACATTGTCTGATCATCAGATTTTGGAGCTGTGTAATGGCAAGGGTACAATTCAGAAAAGCGTATTTGTGAATAGCTTGATATTGTTTCCTGAAATCACATTGCATCCCATATTAGAGCAGAGAGACACATTTTATTCTTCTATCTTAGCGGTGTTACAAGTACTGTGTCAAAGTGCTGAGTACAGCAAAATGTGTGGGTCTGCATAATATGAACCCCATGACAAAATGAGTTGGGATTAGCAATTTCTATTACTGCTTAGCATTGGAAAATCTCAGCTACCAGTGCCCAAGGTATAATTCCACTTCATAATGTCGACAGGTAATGCATAAATTAACCAGTACCTCACAACAGGGCATGTACTACTGACTAATGTAAGATGAATATTAGTCTGTTGCAGTTTGGGTTCACACATAAGTTCAGGTCCTTAGCTGAAAAATCTGAACTTTATTTGCAAAACTAGCTTAGATTTTTTTTTTTTTTTTTTTTTTTTAAATCAGGCTTTCTTTTTATATTTCTACAAAGGAATGCAAAAATAAGAAGTGATGAGGGAAGAATAAAAATCAATTGAACTTTTATGAACTTCCAAACTTTGGACTTTTGTACAGCTTGCATGAAGTCTTGGAGAGTTTTCATTGTTTACACCCTGTTTCAGCCACTTCTTTTAACAGGCAGCTACATGAGGTAGAATATGGGAGCCAAATTCTGGTCTTACATCCAGGCAATCTCCTTAAAAACAAGGGAGTTAGGATTCGCACAACCTGTAGATCTTGATAACAGTTATGCTCTCACATCAAGCATGCGCTAGCTATGTCTCCCTGGATATGGTGTACTCCTAGGCTTTGGATCGGCTTAGCCTTGAAATTTAGTGGTCCTAAACTCAGTGTAAACATCAAAATAGTTTTAGTGCCATGAATTTGTCCTTGTTCTATAGTACAGGTTGAATCTTACTCTACTTAGATCCAAGCTGATTGGACAAAAGAAAAGGTGTGAGGGGTGGAGAGGATGCCTGGCAGGGGAAAGTAACACTGCACATTATGAAGGAGCCTCAGAAGAAAGCTACAAAAGGAAAATTAGCCCTCTTGATTTCATTTAGGTGTCCCAGTTCTCTAGGGACAAGCGGAATATCAGCATACTAAGTGCTGAAGCTTAAATTGCAAGAGATGGTAGTGCTGGAGCCCATATTTTGACTTTCAGTGTGGCAGTGAATTCTTGTTACCTTTTCCTAACTTCTGCTAATGCAGATTTGCCAACAACCTGAGCACGAATCTATGATTCCCTTTTTGCTCCATCCTCCTATTCAGTAATGATATTTCTGCAAATTGTGATGATTCCTTCCTTCAACTTTGAACCTGCCCAATTCAAATCAGGAACATCTGGAGAATAACAGTGTTTCTAGTGACTTTTAACAAAGTAACTATATACATAACAGATTTAGATTCCACCATCACTTCACATGGTGGTGTTAGCTTTGAAAGGCCAGTCAGCCAACTGGCAGTCATGAAATGTGATCTTGACGCTAAAATCAGTGTGATTTTTATTTATCACAGTAACACAGGGGCAGTGTTCTCAGTCATCTCTCTTTTGCTCTGTCTGAATTCCCTTTTTCTTGCTATACTGGAGCCATTGTCAGGCCCAGGATATTGTTAACTATGTTGGGCTGATCTTCAATAGGTTGGTAAAGTGCACTTTAAAAGCACTTTAAATGCACGTTGCATTGAACTGCTTTGCAAAGCAACCACTCATATGGAAGAATCTCACCCACAGAGAAGACACTCAGATGAGTGCTACTTCTTGGATGTATGCCATACATCAATTAAATAAAAGTGGTGCTTGAAAATTAATATTACAGGTTTTATTTCTAGTGATCAGCAAGGAGCATTGTTCAACAACAGAAATGGACAAGCAATTAATTTAACATGCCCAGGAGTACAACACTTTTTAAAGTTAAAATAGACGTGATATAAATTGTTTCCTATGATTTCAATTACATTATGCTAATGTTCATAGCCGTAGCTAAACTTTATAAAATATTTAATACACAAAACAGACGTTTACCTGCAAAAAGCTACGTTGGTTCCCAATCGTACTTTTATTTCCAAACTCTGATATCACAACTGACAGTGCTCATTTATTTAGAAAATCAATGATGGAAGACAGTGTTCTTGGGTCCTGGACTTCACACATTTATCTCTCTTTCTTATTTTCCCAACTGAGTGAGAGGGAAAGATTAGTTTACTCAGTAAAAGATCCCACTGCCTGTTTCTGAGGTCTCTCAGTCTTTAGTATAGGAAAAAAACTTAACTGAAATATTTGATACCAGCATAACTAGACACATAAATAAGTGGCTAAAGGAAAGATCATTATGCATCCTTTCTTTTCTAAATGATCTGTTGTTAATAAGTACCTAGGCAAAGTTTCCAGTGGTATCAGCAAGACTTTCAGGTGGACAAGGACATAAAATGCTCTTAAGATTTTCACTACAGTCGCTTCAGTGTTCCTGCCTTGTCCATGTCTGGAAGGTCAGGAGGATTCTGGAGATAATTCTTTAATGGGTTCTGCATGCAGTAGTTATATAGTGTCCAAAAAGCAAGAATATCCTTGTGAGAGCTTATGATAGCTTCTCATCTTCTCTAGAGATGTGGCAAAACCTATAGGTATAGGATTTCTGGGGTAAATGCCTTGTAGATATTCAACAGAGGATATTTACAAGACAGTATTCCATAATAACATGACAGTACACAGGGTCTTAACAGTCAAATTCTTCTCTGCTTTAGGCTATGAAGACTGAACAGTGGTCAGCTATTTAAAAGAAGAAAGAAGAAAGGAAGGAAGAAATTTATGGGGAAGAAAATTAAGGGGAAAAATTAAGAAATTATATTAAAAATCTCATGAAAAATCTTATTTGCATTAGAAGTCATAATATGTTATTAGTATATTCACAGTGAACACTATTTGTAGTATGCCATATTTGCATTATGTTCCCCTATATTATGGCAAAGTTGAATTGTGCCAAGGAGTTTTGCCTGGATTTCAGTATTTATGCAAACTAACGTTCCTGTTCTAGTTAGCATGACATGGAGGGCTAGTAATCAGATATGACCTTATACACTGGGTTTCTGAACATTATTTCTTATCAATTTTCACTATATATGTGCACATATAACTGATGTCAGAATGGCATGCAACAAGGGAACAAGGGTATTATTTGTCCTTAGAACATAGGAAAAGTTCTGTGTCACTGTGTATTGGTTTCTCCTTACTTAAATAAAAAGCTGTAATGAAGCTCAAATCTAATGCTGATGTTGTCAGCTGCCTTATGGGGCCCTCTCTCCCTCCCTGTTTTCCTGTTATCTATTATAAATTTTGATAATACCACAGAAACTAATATTTGGCATTCTGAGTTAGATTTGTTTATTTGCTTGTTTTCATCTCTTCAGGTAATGACTGATGTGCCACTTTCATAGATTTCCCATGTGGGGGGAAAAAAAAAAGTAAAAAAAAAAAAGCTAGCCAGTTGTAGGAAGTAAAAACCCAAACACTGAGAGATTAATGCTCTGATAACCTGTGCCTGCAGAGTAGTAATGACAGAACCCATACTGAAATGGAGGAAAGCCAAAAGGCTGAGTGAGGCACTCAGTTTAGAAATATTGGATACAACCATGACATTTTAGGTAGTGAAAAGCTGTCTTGTTTTATTTTTGAGCTGAGGTTTTCTTGCTACTTCTATATTTTGCTTGCCCTAAAGAGTTCAGTTTGGTCATTTAAATCATGTTATCCATTAAAGAAAAAAGGCATATAATTAATTAAACTCATCAATTTGTTTTACTTTTTTTTCATATATTCCCATTTGTGACATAGGTACACAGGGATACAAGCTAGTGTGTTATGTAACTTCAGAGTTAATCAGCAGAATCCTATGACTCTTGCACACAAACACGTAGTATGAAAGAGAAATGCTATGATCTTTTAGTGTGAAAAGATGTAGTGTTAAAAGAAGGAATCTCTTGCTACCTTCACAATGCCCGCTCTATACTCACCATAATCTATCATGGGTCATGTCCAATACAGTCTTTGAACACTGTTTCAAACAAATTTTTTTGGATAGTCACAAGGTCTCTGTGAGAAGGGAATGTTTATAAATATCCTTGTCCACATACGCTGTCACACACACACATACATATGAGAGAGAGAAGGATTATACATGTATATGTATACATCTTTCTCCCAATGACTGCAAGGAAAGTTTTAATTCCCACTACATAATGGTCCATTTGCCTCGAGTGTTTCAGAATGGTTCAATAATCACTAGCCATGTGTGCCGTTTGTTGAATTATTTAAGCTTATTTCCAGGGGGAAAAAGACAGGGAGGAAGGCAACTGATTCAATGCAAATGAAAAGCTTTTGAAGCTCCCTACGGTGAAGATGTGATTACAGTCAGACAGTTAATAACCTAGACTTAGAAAAATCTGAAGGTTTTAAAACTGTCTGGCCAGTCAGTAAATGAGGTTTTTCCACACTATCGACCAACTGCCATGCTTTGTAATGGTTTCAGTTTTGTTTGGAGTGTGAGTGGACCCACAAATGAGGAAAGGACCCCCCTGCTTCATGATTAAGAAGAGCAGTTGGTAAATCTCAAAGGTTTTCTTCTGGATTTGTGCTCGAGCCTTCATCCTTCAATCACACACTTTCTTCTAAAGTCTTCATAGATTACACTGGGCTGTCCAGCTCTAGGTTTTTGTAGGAAGAAGTTGGTTTATGTCATGCTTTCTCTCTAGAGCTGACAGGATCCTTTCCCCTCCCCTCACTATCCCCAATACTCCATCTCTCTTGTTCCTTGGCACAGACAAACCCTGTTCCTTAATACCTTACAGATTTGGTATCTTCGAATAACTGACAGTGGAGGAAAAAGAAAAAAAAAACAGTAATCCACACACAGCTCTAATTCTGCATGTAAACAGCTCTGAAGTGGTCATAGTCTCTCAATAACAATAAAAGATGTGTCTATAATCTACCTATGCTACATGCAGCTGGTTCAAAACTGTTTCAAAGAGATGCTGTTAACCAGCCACAAAGAACAGCCCTTATTTATGGGCATCCCAGTGAAATTAAGCCACTGTAGACTGAATCTCATCTCCAATGAGCTCCATTATAAATCATCTGTCTTGATCATCTTGTCCAGTGTGCAGCCGCGTGGAAAGACATAAACACTTGCCATCTGTGCAAAATAGTAGGAAGAAGTGCAAAATACTCTCCATCCTTATGCTTCCTCCCATGCAAGCAGCACCGCACTAGTGTGTGCTGCAGAGGACACTGAGGATGTGCTATCATGGAAAAGAGGGGGCATTTCCTTTGACAAATGCAGTGTGCCCACAGGAGCCTGGCCAATGTATACTGTTATGCCATGCATGTAGCCCAGGGCTGAAGCAGCCATAGGCATCTTTAAATTATGTGCCAGACAGTTGGCAGCCAAGAAAACATGAGCAATATCAACTGATGGATGTACCCGCGGGGAATGCTTTCCACATCCTGCCCTCCAGAACTGGCCTGCAGGGACATTGACCTTTGTAGTAGTCCCTCAGTGACAAATTGGATGCTGATATCCTTGCACTTCTTGCTTCCGTTTTCCCCAAAAGCCAGCTGAGAGGCACCCGGTCCTCTTGAGAGGTGACTGTAGGCCTGGCGCTGTGGTTTTGTCTCCCAGACAATGGGGTGTGCTGTTTCTCTATGCCATGGATGACAAGGAACCTGCAATTTTCTTTTAATAATTTTCTCCTTTTTTTGCCCAGTTTTGACCAAATTTCCCAGCCATGTTCACTGCCTTAAAACCCAGTTAGCCATTGCTATTGTGCCTGTTGACTGAGGAGTGATAAATTGCTGTCATTAATGTTCAAAATTAACTAACATTTTTTGAGTGAAAGGAGACAATCTTCTCCTTGATCTTTTGTTTAGCCTCCCTCTGAACACAGATGTTGCTTAAAAGCCAAAATACAGTGTTGAAATCAAGAACCTGAAAGGATAACTGAATTACACCTCATTCTTTCCAAATGCTTTATTTTCACTTTTTTACATTCTGTGCAAAGTTCAACTTTGCCTCTTTTGGTTCCTCTGATTTCCTCACCCTTTTGCTGTTAGGCAGATTATCCTTGTATTTTTCTCATGGCACAAGTAAAATGTCAGACAAAGTCTGAGCTCTGATCAATCTCCTGTGACTGTTGGTTCAGTTCACAAGGGACCTTCAACCTAGTTTTCAAATGTGCAGCGCATAAGTTTTTCTGGCCAGGTTTTTTGATACAAACTGCCATCTTTTGCTATCTCTGTTTGAAACTGGCTGGTCAGGATAGCATTCATCTGTACAAGCAACTGTAATTTGGGGGAAAAAGTTGTGTCTACTGACAAAATTAGAGTCAGGTTTGAATCTTCTCAGGGAATATTTTCAGGTGACGAAGAGTTTGGGAAATCACTCCACAGCAGGCAATCATTTACGCTAAATATTTGCCATCAATTAACAGTGTGTGTATGGATCACTTTCTGTGTCACTTTTCAGGGTCAGATAACTTTGCACACAGCAAGACAGTAGACCACCTCATATCCTGAGGTTTAAAAAGAGGATGATAAGAAAGAAAAAAGAGAAGCTTTCTACTTCTGAAAATTTCAATAACAAAGGAGAAATATGTGTCTTTAAGTGAATGGATGATGCTTAGAGGACATTACATAGCAAAGTATTCATGTGGTTAGTTAATATAGCTGTTTCTGCAAATTGGATTTGAAAAGGTAAAATATCCATGCAATAACAGCATCTATTATGTGTTGACATTAAAAAATGTATGATAAAATGCACAACTGGAAAAACTGTCATGTTGTAACTCTAGGAAGAGGCTCATAATATTTGATTTCCATTGAGTCTTAGAGGTCTTTTACATGGCAGATACTCAATGGTGAACTTCCTCCTGTCAGCTTCAAGTGGGTTAATAACGTTATTAAAACAAAAGCCAAAGCTTTAGGACAACACATATTGATGTCAAGGCTGACAAATATGGATAAGAAGATTGCACTTTTCTTTTCAAAATCACATGCTGAGCCTTTCAAGTATCAAATATTAATGTGCAGAAGGGTTACCAAAACAGAAATGGTGCTATTCCTGGTGAAAAAATACTGGAGATAAGGTGGAACCCATGTGACTTCAAGCTTTACAGAGAACAGAGGCAGCATGACCTGGAGAAATGGGAACAACCAAAAGAGGGAAACTTGAATTCCAGACGTGCCACTCCTTAACTGGCAAATCACTTTATCTTTCTTTCCTCATTAAGCTGAGTTTTCAAAACATCCATATTTACTGAATTGTCTCAGCATATTTTAAATTCTGTAAAGTGGTATAAAATAAAATGCAACTTACATTTAAAATAACTCAGCACTAAGTCCATAAGCTTGTAATGAATGTTGCGTACTTTATGAAGTGCTGGGTCTGAAAAGGTGTGCAAACTCAATAATTACCTGTGGTATGGCATTGCTAGTTTCATAGATTGTGCTTGGGGTGGGAACCTAGCTAGTTGTGTTGAGACATTTAATAAATCCCAACATGCACATTTCCCTGTGCAGTAGCTTGTGAAAAAAGGACCATTTATGCAGGAAGAGTCAAATTTTATTTCCATTGCTCATGTTCTTTTGTGTTCCATAAGAGCTTTATTTCTTTATTTCTGTTTTATTTACCTTATGGTGAGACTTTCAAAATCTTATGTGTAGGATAAATCTTAGGGTTACACTATTTTAGCATTTTAACACTCATATGCTAATCCTAGCAGTAGCGGAATACCTACAGTTGTCTTTACACTAGTTAAAGACAATATAAAACATATCAATAAAAAGGTCTAAACCCAGCAATGTGCAGAAATGTATATCTTTGACTGAAACCACTTGGGGCTAATGAGGATCCAAACCTTAGGCTACTTGCTGTATTTATCTTGGGCAGTACCTAGTTAGGGTTTTTGGTTTTTTTTTTAATTTGTTTGGGTTTTGGTTGTTTTTTTTAGTTTGTTTTTTGGTTTTTTTTTTATTCTCTCTTATTTATAAAATCTTAATTGTATTTCCAGTGTTGAAGTCTGAACATCAGTTTTTGACACTGCTGTCTTTCACTACCCAGACACATCCGAAGCATGTAGTGAAGATAAAGCAAATAATCGCAAGCAATGATTTTTTTCCAAAGCAAACATAACAAACAAAAGATTTTTCCTCCAGACGAGAAAAAAATGTGAGTTTTGGTTTCACAGAGAAATAGACCAGGTATGTTTTGAACTGAAACAAAATATTAGTACTTGAATAGAAACAAGGCGCAGAGATTCAGTCAGAGAAGTCAGCGAGCCTTCCTAATGAATAAAGCAAACAACCTCCAGATCTCAGACAAAGCTGTTGTCGAATGTGGAATTCTTATTTCAAGCTGTGCATTAAGAAAAATAATCTTTTAAGCAGGACAAAAACATGAGTGATTTCTAGATTCAAGAATTGATAGCATATCTATGCAGATTTCTGTGCTTCATAAAAGAAAGGAATGAGCATATTATATCTTTTAGGAACTATTTTCCTAACAGGCATAGCTGTCTGCACTGCGTTAAAAGCCCTGATTGTTGCCTCGTAGAGAAAGAAAGAGGCAAGTCTGCAAACCAACAAGGGATTCCAAGGGATTTTTATATTAGCCCGTAATTAAATAATAGTTCATGTTGCCTTCTTCCACTGGGAATTACATCCTTTTCACCTCTCTTCTGCTAAAGCAGAGACATCCATTACGATGAGTAGCTACAACACTTGTCAGATCCAATCAGCTCCAAACGACTGAAGACCAACTGACGTGTGCTCTCTTAAAGCATGGTTTCTTTTCCCCCAAAAGCCCACTGTCCTTTCACGTGCATGTAACAGTCAGAAGAGATCACATCACACAATGAAGAAAAACAGAAGCATATGGTACTAAGGGGCCTCTGCAGGAGATGGCTAAAATGCCAAGGCTCGCACATAAACAAAATATATGCAAAAATATGTGTTCATAGAGAATGCCAGATACAAGTAGATGACAGAAACAGCACAGAAAGACAAATTTTTGCCATCGTTACAGTCACCTCAGAGTATTTTTTTCTTTTTTTTTTAATTGTTGTCTAAAATGGTGCACAAAAAATAGCAATCGCAGGCACTTAACTATGCATAAGCAGTTGCAAAGTTCACTTCTCCAGTATAATATTAAGCCACATATTTTTCACACACATTTTGCTCAGGCCTGTAGTCAGTTTCAACACGACAACTGAATTGCAAACTCTAAGTGACTACACTGGCAGATTTCTCTTCCTCATCCCATTGCTATTAAATAGTGTATGTAAAAGCAGGGACATAGGTTCACTGCATATTCTTCACCAGCATGTAATTATCTCTCTCTCTCTTTTTCTCTCTCAGGAGACACATAGCTTACTGCTTCTTTTAACCCAGAGAACAGCATTTTCTGAGCTAAGCAACCTATTAGGTGTTTTGCAAAGAAAATGAATGTGTTGAAGATTCTTCCCTCTCCCCCTTAATTCCATATGTGTAAGGTACTTTTGCTGCAATAACTCTGTGTTCAAGAACAACACATACCAAAAGATGCTTCTTTTGTCATGTTACTATAAACTGAGGCAGCAGCTGTTTCAGGAACACTGAAATGTATAAACTGATAGTTACAGAGCTTCTTCTGTAACCCACAAATTAACTAGAAGCTTCAAAATGTTATTTGTTGGAGAAGAAAATGTTTATTTTGGTTTGTAATTCCATCACAGAACATGTTTAAAGGAAAGAGGGAATTTAAGAAGACAAGATTCACCAACAGAAATGCTCTTTGATCCATAAAATGTATCTGAACGCATTTTTAGTGCCAATGTTAGGTGATGCCATTGTTTAATTCCTGTATGAAGCCACAGAAATGACCAAATGGAGCAGGAGGGGGTTTAATTTCAGCAGAATCTGTGGTTTTCCTTGTCTTAATTTATGAATCTTCACATCTTAAATCAATACACCTTTGAAAGCAAAACAAAAATCCCGACAGAACAAACCCAGGGAAGGACCTTGATTCACTTACTACCTTTTACTACAAGATTTTATAAGAAATTGTCTCTCTGATCATCAAAAAAATGCACTCAGTGTGTATTCAGGATGTTAAAAAATGACTGCACTTTTAACAACCATCTGTGTTGATTTGCACAGATTAAATTTCTTCCATTTAAAAAATGGCATAGATCTGAATATTTTTAAAACGGGTTGAGACATCAATTGATTTTAATTTCAAGAAGATTCTCTGCCTTGCAAAGATGCATTGGATGGTGTAAGATTGTGTTCTAATCTGGACTGTCATCAAAACATTCCAGTAGAACCAGGCTGTTAAAAAGCAGCTGTCCCAATGTCACAAGTTATGCTGTGAAAATATTATTTTTAAAAAAGAATGAGTAACTTGGATTCAGAATATTCTGCATGCACTTATCAGTTTGCTAAACTCATTTTGTTATAATATACATTAGAAAGAGAAGCAATTTTTTAAGAAAAAAAAAAAAGCTGTAGAAATATAATGAAAAAATGTGAGATTTGGATGATTCCTCAATTCAAGTTGTCATTCAGCTCTGAAACTCTGTGACATTTATATAATAGATGGATTTCAAATAGGGCAGGTATTTTTTGTTTCATCTGACAGGTGGTGATATAGTCTGGTTAGACTGTTCTTGATACAGAGGTTTATTTCTTATTTTCTATAAATATGGCATTTTGACAGAAATTGTAATTATGTTCCCATCATGTCCCTGTGTTTATCCCCTTTTTTTTATATTTTCCAAATGGAAACAGGATGGTCCTGAATGCTAAGCAAGCTTGTAAATGACATCCATACTACGGAGGTGATATCGTTAAACATAATGAAATCCAGAAAGACAGTAAAACATCCTTTTAAGGAATCTTTCCTTTCAAAGACCACAAAGTATGAGTGAGAGAGAAACCTGGGGAAAAAAAAAAAATCAGTAGTTTCTAATAGGAAACTACAATACTAATGGAAATATCTGCAAAGGATCACAGCGTTAGCTCCATCTTTCTCTTAATAGTGCAGATAAAACTTAATAGTGCAGCTAAAACTTAACTTTTTTAGTCGTGCTTTACTTTTTCTTTAATATTTGAAACAATAATAAGAAACATTCTCTTTTAATGACAAAAAATTATCACTAATCCTATGACTAGAAGAAAAATAGGGATAGAAGGTGCAGAAATGGTTTTTATTTTACATTTGGTAATGAAAAAATAATGTAAAATCCCTGAAGCAGCTTAAAAAATTATCCCGTATCTCAATTAGTCTAGCCAGTCTTTTTGCCTGATGGGTAGGTTAGTCAGAAGTCTAGGAAGCACCTCTTGCCACTGGCACAACCTGATATTATTGCTGCCTTCTTCTATCTTCTGCTTCAAGTTATCCTATGTATTGTTTTCCCAGGTTTGGACCACTCCCACAGGAAATAATCTACTTTTGAAGTGGTTATGTAAATCTGTGTAGCAAAATTAGAAGTTGCATATGTAAAGTGGAAACTGCCACTTTGCATGACAAAAGTATTTTTATCACACTGTTGATGTCAAGCATTGATGATATAAAACACAGTTGAGTCACAGCAGAACTTTTCTCTGGTGAAGCACCCAGGTTATAAAATGACTCTTTTTAAGGATTACTATGACAAGGTTTTTTTCAGTACAAGAAGCAGATGTGCTTTTTAAGAATGGAGGCTCTCCTTAAAAAAACCCAAACCCCAACTTTCCTCGTGACATCAAGCTTATGGCATCTCCAGATGAAATCTGTTTTTCTGTTTTCCTGAATGAACCCTCTTCTTGCAACCTGGGGAACTGGAAAGCATTGTAACTATTTTTCAAATCTTATTAGTCAGATCCCCGGCAAGTGACAAAGGTTCTAAGATCAAGCTAAATAAAAGTGACAGAAAATTGTGGCATGCAGTTCATGAGGCCCCATATTATCGTTTTGCTATCCTAGAATCCATAAGCTAATGGATGCAGTTTTTAGCACCTTTATATTCTTTTTTCTGTTATTTTACTTTACTGAGAATAAAATTGAAAATAGTTTCTCTTTATGCACAAAATCCTATTTAACAAAATAGAATGTGCAAAGCAGAAACATTGAAAAAGTTACAGTTACAGGTATGGACTGAAACTTCTTTAACTTTATAATCCCCCAAAAGCAAAATTCTATGTGTTGGATGGTCAGAAGTTAAGGAAATATGATCAATGAATGAGAAGTATTATTTATTTTTATGGTTCATAAAAGTTAAACAAGGAGGGACACACAAGGCATGTCTTACTGTCAGGTAACAGATATGGTGCTGCAAAGACTCAGTAAGTCAAAAGGGAAGCTAAAATAAAACCATGTTTTGTGTTTAGACTACCACATAACAGCAACGTATTGGGTCCTCCAAAATAAAAGAATCTGATATTAGTATGAAAGTCTTCATCTGTAGTATGTAAATAATGACTTTTTTCTTTCCAGCATGTGCAAGTATTCCAAATTTGCTCTTTCCAAAATGTACTCTCTAATATCTGAATATGGAGATAAGTGACAGCTGCTAGACATCAGTGAAATACTTGTGCAATGTTGATGTACACTTGAAAAATGGTTCACCAGAGGTCCTAAAGATTTGGTATTATTTTGGGTTAAGGCGCTTTTTTTTTTTTTTTTTTTTTTCCCAAATTTAAATGATGCAGTGTGTACAATTCAATATAAAACAGAAGGATAAGTGTGATTATGAACTGGACCTACTGAGAAGTGTTGTTCTGTTCCTTGTAAAGAAACACCATATAATTTTAATTTTTTTTTTTTTTAGATATTCACAGTCTTAGTTGTTATAGTTCTGTTCAGATATGAAACTTCATTTTTCAAATCAAATTTATGTGTTTACTAGGTTTTATTTGTCTTCTTCCAATTCAAACTCTAACTCATAAGTCTGCTAGAATCCAGGCACTGGTTTGGGAATCAGGAGCTCTATGTCATTTCAAGGTGTGTGTCTCACTGAGTCAGACTGACTAGAATAATGGACTCTGATCTTATTGCAAGTCACAAGATGCTAAGAAATACAAGTGTGTAGTATTGTAAAGAAACATCACAGTTCTGGAGAGTTTTGAAATCAGTGTAATGTGATTAGCAGTACTTTCTTGTGACTACTAAATTGGTAAACACATTTACTAACAATGAAGGATGTTTTTATAACTTTCAGACCAAAGAACTACTAAAGAAACAACCTAAAATTTAAAACAATAGAAGATAAATATATATTGGCATATTGTTTCATTTATTTACACAATGTATACATAATTTAGTCGTTTTACTTCAAATTCAGCTAAAGTGATCTAATATTCAGATTGAAATAAGTTAACAAAATATTGATGTTTTGAGGTGCTGAAACTCCGGGACTTAATTTAATGTCTTACCACTATGAGATATGGATCAAGAGTTAGCAGCTGCTAAACTGGATGCAAACTGACATTTTAGCATGACAGTAACAAAATAATTGCAGTGAGAATTCTTTGTTTCTTTACTAGCTGGCAACAAAACTCTATTAAATTGCCATATAACTTTATATTCTATTGTGTAAATCATGTGTGATATATATCTGAAAGTTGCCCAGCATGAAGACGATTACATTTAAATAACAAATAGTCTAAACTCACATCATCTATTTATAAATTTATGAAGCCTTGTCTATAAGAGAAAGAGTGTGGAAAGGGAATACAGAATTGTTATTTCTCGGTAGGTATTCAATCCAGCTGTTTGTACAGGGGCTTTTATTCTGAAAGAGAGTGCCTTTTCTTGTCCATTTGATAGTGGATTAAGCTGACCACGCAGACTTTTTCATTGTGGACTATACCTGGAGTTCATACAGAATAATTAGAGTTGTAGCCTACCGTACTTCACAATAGTTTCCGCCTAAAGACAGGCTTTATTGTTAAGACACAGACTAAGAAGTCTGCATCTCTTTAGCAGCCTCTTTAGCCTGTGTCAGCCTGGTTGTTTTCTGATGGCAGCTACACAGTGGTACCCATCTGAAAAGTGCTGACTGTCTTCATCCCAGACCCACGAAGTACTTCAAAATTATGCTGCTTCACTTTGCTAGATTTAGACCATGGCTCTCAGGATTTCAGAGGGCCAAGTTCTGACAGACACCCTCATGGTCATCACACTTCACTTCCACTGCATACAAAGTAAGGCAGTGATAGTTCATATTTTAAAGACTTGAAGATCCTCTTTAAAAAAAAAAAAAAAAAGTTGATTAGTGACAAATTTGTATCTAATGGGTTAAAAAATGCTTGGAACTGTGGGGAGTTTTTTTAAGCACATACAAAATAAAGAATTATTTATTCTAATTAATTATGTACAGATATTGTAGTTTCACACCCTCTTTTCACTTGACAGGTAAATGGTTGAAGACAGAAGACTTATTATAGATTTTACATCCAGCCCATGAGGATTTGGACTGATTCCACAGAGCAGGTTCAGGTCAGATAAGTCCTTTCCTTCAAAGCATCATGGGTGTCTCTGAGCATCATTGCAAGCTTGTTCTGGCAGTAAGCCAGGCTTCAAAAACCTTTCACTGTGCAGTCACTGACTCACTAATGGGCAACTGCAGGCTTTCTGATTTTCCTTTCGTTTCATGTGTTCATTTGACATAAATTTAATTAAACCAAATCTGGTGTTAAAGCAAGAAGAGATAAAAGTGATATGTCGCAAATTAAAGAACTGTGAATGATACAGGAAACATGACTTTTTTTTCTGTTTCTGTAAAATATTGTCAATTTTAGTGAGCTCACTACTTAAAGTCTGCAAAAACTGTACAGATATGCATTATTAAGAATAATGTGCATCCAGGGTTAGATGAAGGTCTCAGCCCTATATTCTCTGTAGTAAAACCTTTCAGAGAATTCTTATACTTTCTTTCATACCCACACTTCAGGTAGTCACCTCTTCACAGGATATGAGACACGTTTGCCCTTCTGCCGGCTACATATCCATAGTTGTTAGACAGCTCAAAAGCATACAACAGCAGAAACATGAAAAGATCACATATTAAATATAAAAAATCATCATTTTTCAAAGGTCTCTTTTGGTTTTTACTTAAGGCTAAGGAGGTGATAGTGAAAATGAAAAAGATCGTGCTGTTAAAAAGGTTTCGTTTAATTGCTTTGAATGCTGCTTTAGGAAACATCGAACTTTCTTCTTGTTCTTTTTAAAAGTCTTTTTATAAAATTAAAAGAAAATTCAGACTGGAAATATACTAATGCAAACTGAAAGGGTATTTGCAAGCTGCCCAGAGATGTGCTGAACCAATCGTATTCAATGGGATCCCAGTACTGTCATTTCATAAGAACTATATATAAGTTCCTAGCACTGAAAGCATTAGCACTGCAGGAAAGAACATGAACAGTGGAAGGAGGATCTAATGACCAATGAGCAATTTTTGCAAAGTCTCCTATTTGCTTATTTGATATATAAGCTATAAGTGGATAATTCATGTATGGGACAAATTCTGGTGGTCAAGACGGTACAAATAGGAATTTATTTATCATAGCACTAGCTTTTTGGCTTCCTTTCCTTTATAGATGACCATGGGCATCTCTGTTTTTTTCAGGGTGGATGGGTTGAGGTTCAATGATAATTCTTCCGGCTACTGATGCCTATGCACAGAGGTTAACGTAAAGGAGGCCACATCACAACTGACTGAACGGAAGGCCTCCCTGGCCATGCCTGTACTGAGGGTGAAGGTGGCTTTGTGGTGTTTTCCACAGCTGTCATCCCCAGCTGCACCCTGATTCCTGCTTAGGGTAAGATGAGGGTACACGTTACCCCTTGGCAGTCCTTGTCGCCTGTGGGGGGAAAGCCTCAATACAGTCCACTGCCTGGGCAATCAGAGCTGATGAGAAAAAAATCAGCAGAATATAAACAAAGGCTCTCAGGGCAGGATCCTTTAACACCCTGTAATCCCCCTTATCTCTATTCCAAAGACCACATGAAGCTTTTTCATGAGGAAAAAGGGAAGCAGCTTTGAAGAAAACAATCAGAAATGCTTTATTTAGAGAAAATGTTCCCTTCCAGAAATGGTAGAAATTATGCAAATAAAGTACACAGAAATGAATGTTATCTGAATAATACAAAGTCTTTGTCCTGCCCATGTTGAAGGATTCCCTTTTCCTCTTCCTAGCAAGGCAGAATAATATTTCAGGTGTCAAAATCAAGGATTTTACTTTGAATCATAAACTTATTTCATTTGTAAAATCTTCTTTAGCAACTAACTGTTCTAAAACTTTGAGTAGTTCAAGCCAAAGACAGATATTTTAGGAAGCAAAAATTTAATTCCATAGAATTTTTGTGACCATGAAACTGTACATGTGAAAATTAAGACATATTTATGCTTGTCTAATTAAAAAAAAAAAAAAACCTAAAAAAAAGAAAAGCTATTTTATTTAAACAGACAACTTCCCATCAACATAGATCTCAATGGGGATAAATTTAGCATTTGACATATGCAAAGACATTTAGGGTATACTTTTTTAAAGCAACTACTGCTGTTTATGTGCACAGCTCCTTTTGACTTGTAGTGCTTAAGTCCCCTGGCACTTAAGAGAATCCTAATCTGTTTTTCACAAGTAAAATACTACAGAGTGATTGAAAATGGAGACTATGAAAGAAAAATGAATTACAATACAGTGCTATCTTTGCTTCAGACTGTAAATGCTGTAATCATATAGTGTGGCAGAGTTGATGATCTGCTTTAGAAAGTGCTATTTTTTTATGACAAGTCGAGCTTAACTCAACACTCTAACAATGGAGGCCCTGACAAAAGCATACTGGGAAACCAAGTGGCTATATTTGTTCCTTTTAATTCAAGATCTCTCTCACATACTGGGTGTATGTGAATAAATCTGATAGTACGTAAAAGTTATACTGTTAGTGAGATCTATTATCATTATATGATCTAGGAGATTTATCCAAGTGAAGCAGTTTCCACCACAAGGTCTTCAGCTATTATCATTTATTGACAATAAACCCATAAAGAAACAGAGGACAAAAACATATGACAATCTACATATTGCTTCATCTTCTTTCACAATCTATTTTTAGACAGGCTTAGAAGAGTTAGGCAGAAACATTCTGACATTTAAAAAGGTTGTTTTAATCCAGATATGCTGCACCTCCTTATAAGCATTAGAAGGTGGAGGGCACCATTATCTGACTGCTTTGATCGCTGTATTTGCTCCACAGAGAATATCATTGCCAGCCTGGAAGGCCTTCACTGGAGCTGCCACAAATGTCTTTGGCTAGACCTTCTCTGTCTCAGTGTACTCCCTCACAGTAGTAAGTTCCTTAGAAACTAAAATTCTGGTCGACCTCTAGAATGAAACATATTAGGTGAGAAACAAGGATCCCAATTTAGTTTCCTGGAATCTGTCACAAAGAGCTAACGTGTAAACCTTATTGCCTCCAAAAAGAAGAGTAAAAGTAAAATCTGTGATTGCTAAGGATGACAGAGCAAGGGAAGACTGGTTTGCAGAAGAAGAAAAGAAAAAGAGAAAGTCACAAAGGAGAAGGAATAGTAACAGACAGATGAATTGAGAATAAGTTAACAGAACTAAGACACAGTAGAATTCTGGAAATATTACCTAAAAATAACAAAAATTACATAAATTACTAATTTGTCTGAACTCTATCACCCAAAGCATGGTGTTCAGTTCAGAGGCAATAATCAGATCTGAAATTAATATTCACAGATTTTGCCTCATTTTTCAAAACTGCAAGTTGTCCTTTTATTCAGTAGGCATCCCCCAGGGCTTCTTCTGCTTTTTCTGAATGTTGAAGGTCTTACAGTAGTTTCTGGGAGGGAGGAATGCATACACTACCGCTCTTTGTTCTTTGCCAAAATGTCTTCTAAATACAGAACATGTAAAATTTTGTACATAGACTCATTGCATATTTAGGTATTCTATCTTTACTTGCCTTCCTGACATGTAAGTGGTTCACCCAATTAAAAAGGCCTTTAAGAGGTATGCTAAAACTGTGTTATTTCTCTGTTCACCTCAGTGAAAAAAGCTATGGTAGTGTATGCCAAGTGTTTGGGGATTTTTTTGATGAAAGACACTGTGTACTGCATAACAAGTGTAAAATATTATTATTGCTAGACAAAAGACCTTTTTTTCCCAATGTTTCCATTAGCACTACTTTAAAATGTGAATACATTTCATATTTTCCTATTTTCTCCTGCAGCTGAACAACCCAGTTTTTCTGTCTCTTCTACATTTGTAATCCAAAGTGGAAGTCAATAATAAAGATGACTGAAACTGTTTGGCAAAAGAGTAAGGAAGGGGAGTCTTCTGTGAAAGCTGCATATCTGCTGCCCTTTCGAGCAAAACGTGGAGACTATTTAGATCAAACTTGCTGTCCCTGATCTTCAATATGTTTGTGACATTCTCACCTCCCCTTCAGCAGTGACACTGCAGCAGGTCTTCACCCATTGTGCTTAAACACAACCTTTCAGTAAAACTCTTGCTCCTGCCCCTTGCCAGAAGGCATGATCTATTTTAAGGTTAGGTGGAGGTAGGCACTAGGGAGCTGTTACAGAACTGTGACATCAGGAGTGGGAAGCTAATGATTTATGGTAAAAAACAGACAAGTGGTGCAGAAGAGCTTCAGAAAGTCTTGAGAGTTTGTCCAAAGACACACACCCTACCAGTTGCCTTAAACCTAACCTAAAGTCAAAATAAGACTTGTATCCAAGAGTTAACAAAGCTCCATACAACTTCTTCTCAGGAGGAAATGTTTTCTGTAGACATTGAATTTGGCTTAAAGATGTGCCCTCAGAATTTTTACATAATGAAAGCCTAGGATCTGGTTCAAAGCAAGGAAAATCATCGGTTTCAAAGGATTTTGTAGCAAGACTTTGCTACCTCCTGGTCTAAAGGAGATGACTTGCTTCCCAAAGGCACATTACATCACCAAGTGGAAATACCTGGCACAAGGAGTTACACGGAAGAGGACTGAAAAATGTTGAAAGATTGTGTATGCATGTGATTTGAATATCAAAATCTCCTGTTGAAAACATATACTGTGTTACCTTTAAGAAGTCGGCCAGGCTTTAGGCAAGAGAGACAGTAATGTTTACATAAATGTGATAGGAAAGAAAACTCATGTTTAAAATACTCATAATTCAGAATAAGTAGAGCGCACATACAGCAATCCTCTGAAGTTTCACAAATTACACTGTTATCACTGTCTTTCCTTCTCTCCTACTGTGTGGTTTAATCACTTGTCTTTAATTGGACTATAAAGATATCATGGCAAGGACTATGTTTTCCTGTATATGTTTGGACAGAACCTAGCACAGTAGGGTCTTTGATCCTGCCTGGGATATTAAGGTAATACTTCAGAATAATCTGCACACTGTCTTCAGAATATTATATAGCCATCTGCAAAACTGGTCAGATAATGAATAGATCTGAATAATTTATTTTAAGCAAAAGGTTCTAATTAATCAGATAAATTACCAGCAATTAATAATTTAACAAATCTAACTGTAGGGAGCAATCTTTCACTTGCATGGGAATGAACCAGATGACCCAAGATCTTTCCAATTTCTAATTCCCATCTCCTAGGAAATAAAAATTTTAAAAAGTCAGTGACAATTGAGAATTTTTGCATAACCAAAACCTCATCTAAACCCACAATTTTCCTGAAGGAAGAATGAGATGTGAAAAAGGGCACCATGGAGATTCCCAAGAGACTCAGAAAGTGGAAGCTGTGTGCCAACACCTCTGTGGAGGTTTTTTCCTTGGTACATTTGAGAGAAGCAGCAAAGTCAGATTGTGTTCTTGCCCTCTCACCTCACACTGTAGCTCCATATGTAAGAAGCTCTTTCTTCCAAAGCTCCACATATAACAATCAAACCTGAAATTGTGACGTACCTGCATGCACAGCAGACCTTTCACAAACACATGTGAACATTCTTGCATTTCGGTGACCACAGTTTCACCACCTGCCTTCTCTGACTTGACAAAAAAAAAAAAAAAGGCATTTTGAATTCTGCATATTTGATTACTTCACATAATAACATATTTCCAAAGGCAGCTTTTGAACATGTTTGTTTGATGAACATGAGCAAAGCATGATCTACTCACAGATATTCTCTGAGCAGAAGGCTAAATTCTCTTGAGTGTATTATCTGCTACAAAGTATTCACTTAGCTCTAGTTAGTCTCAAAATACTGAACTTCTCTGTATCTGGACTGGGGGCTGAACTCGTCTGACAGATAAAGCAGTTGAACTGTGCTGATGAGCTCCAAAGAGAGCCAAACATCTGTCCCCACTTTGCTGTTGCATGTTCCCGACAGACATTTATGCATTAAGTCTATTTATCAGACAACACTTTGTCTGAGCCAAGATATAGTCAGCCATCGTAATAAGATATATCACTAATATGGGAATATGAATGATTGCTACTTTGATAAGATATTCATATCAGAATACAAGCATTGCCATTTGGCTTATCTTCAATACTGCCAGACATTTTTCATAATTTATAAACAAGGTCTCTCATAACAGTGATATATTCACAGTTATGCAGAATGTCTCCTCCCTTTAGGGTTACAAAAATGAGATAGCACTGTCCTGTGCTCTAGTCCCAGACTTACTTTCATCCTGAGAGACATACGAGCTGTTTCTCTGCAAGCACAGAGCATTGCTTGCTCCTTGCAATTGTGCATTCAGTGAGTACCTTGTATAAACCAATAAACTTTTAAACATTCTGCTAATGGTAGGTACAGAAAAAGATTGCAGCAGTGTCCCCACCCCCAGCTCCATTATGCATACGTGTTTTTAAGATTTTAAATAACAATGTTGAGGAAAGGAGGAGTGCTCTTCTTGAAGAAGATATCCCATGGTGTATTTTTCTTTCTTTTCAGCAAAGGCATGACAAGATGCACTGGTGGTTTGGTGATGTTAGATTTACTCAGCCTTGAAATAAGGTTCTGTTTCCAAGTCACAAAGACAGTTTAATATTAGAAGAATGTTAAAATGGTAAAGACTCCATCTTTTAGCTCCGTTACAGTATAGTTACAGGCTCACTGATTGTGGGTGAGAGAGCAGATTGACAGCAAGTATCTTCCAGGACTGTGACTTGCATCTCCAGAAGGTTTGGCATGAAAAGGGCTGTCTGTGAAAACCTTCAGGTAATACTGGCAAAGTTTCTGAGGACAAGTTTTATATCAGCCTAGCAATTTGCTGCAATGTGAGGCCGTTGGTTCAAATTTGTTTTCTTCTATTCTCCACCTAAGAGAGCAAATTTAGTTTCCAGAGGACTGAAATACTTAAGTCTAACTAAAACGTTTGGGCTTCACGTGGGGTAAAAATGGTGTATGCTGAGCCGGAATTGTTGATGATTCTCTCATGCATGAAACCTTATGAAACTTTGATACATTATATTAACCATATTAATTGCACTTGTTATGTATTTTACTGATATTTTTTCCATGTTAAGTCCCCAAATTAATGTTGGGAAAGTATATGTAAGTGTTAAGGAAGAAATATTCATACAATAGGAACTAGCAAACCAAGAGCTGAAGAAAATTTCCACCTAGAAGTCACTATTACAGGAATTAGTTTTCTGCAAAATAGTCAAAAGAAATTGAAAGAAATACTGGTAACAAAAATCATAAATCTGGAGGATAATACTCAGAGATTAAGGTGTGGGAAGTTAGTAGTTTAGGTAAGAAAACAACCCCATTTAAAGTGTTTTGTAAGCAATGCAAAGAATATTTTGTTTTTTTAATATTGTCCTAGTCAATATACTAATTGGGACTGAACTCAGAAGAAATAAGTGAAATGTCTAGACAAACAACTGAGAAAATATATAAAGAGCATATATTCTTATCAAGAGGAGACTAGAGAAGGTAGAACAATTGGAAAACAGTAAAATGAAACAAAAGAAAACAAGAATAAAAGGATTCTTTGTCTTTGTATTTTATATTGACAAACAGTGAAATAAAAAAAAAAATGTGTTAAAAGCAGAAAAAAAAATGGTTTTGGAAATACCATTATGGAGACACTACTTGAAATGTGCTGTGGCATTTCTAGATTCTGTATGTTAATACTACATTTTGTGCAAATCATATGTTTCATAAACACCATTCAGAATGCTCCAAGCAGTCTATTGCAGAAATTTAGTTTGGAATGGAGATTTACAGTAGAGTACTTCAAGGTTACCCTGAAATAATACTCAAAATAATTCTTAGAATAATTTAAACTTACTGGAGACATTAATTTTATGACCTTTTGAAATTTTTATTGTGCATTTTTTTAAATTGCTACAAATCTGAGTTCTGTGAACAAATAGGTGTTACACAAACAATCTTGTGAATAATAATGCAAAAGTGCAGGCACCTCAAATTTTCCTTTCCTTGGCAACTCCTCCATTTTATTAACTCAGTGTGTAAAAGCTTGGGAAAATGTATATACTAAGATAAGAGACCAGAATATTTTGCACATAAAAATTGCTGATGGAGCATTAAAACACACAGAAACAACACACAGGGAAAAAAAAAATTTTCCTTATATTCCAAAACATAGTTTAAATTTAAAACTCAGTCTATAGGTCTGTCCAATCACTTTCCCAAATGAGTTTCACAGAACTGCTGCTAATATAGTCCCTGGATTTAAACGAAGGGAAAAAATCTAGAGTAAAAAAGCACCATGAATACAGTATTCCTGCACAAATTATAGCTGAGCATCAGGCATTACACCTTCAGGGCAATCTATGCATCTTTTTAACAGAAAATGTCTCAGATGGGCTTGTCTGGAAACACTAAAAGCACTTGGGCCAAGAATTTCAGCATTAAAAATACAGAAGTGGCTGGAAATGCTGTTGTGTGTCAACCTTTATTTGTCCTTTAAACCAAGAAAAAAGAACAAATGTATGCCTGTAGGCCAAATGCAGAAGGTTGGGGCTTTTTTCTCCTCTCTCTCCAACTTATGAGAGATTTGTACAATGAATTGTAATAGAAGGTTCAGATGACAAAAATTACAGTGGTATAGCCAAGAAAAATACCCATGGGGCTTTCTGCTTCCCTTGTGCCCAGCCTGAACTATCAGATCAGCCTTCTGGACTCAAATGCAACACTGTCAATAGGAATACATCATCTTTTTTGTGGTGTAGAAGAGCTGTCGGTTGCAATTCCCATTATTCCAAGGCCAGGATTTTCCATTAGTGTAGCCACCTGCTGGGTTTCTCTACTCAGGTTTAATGGAGTCTGAATTTGAATTTATCACCATCTGTGGGAAGACAGGAAATGAGAGGAGCATCACTAATTCCTTTCTTCATTTACTAAGCATAAGCATAATCTTTATAAGGAGATAGGCAGAAGCAGCAGTGATCAGGGAGACGGAAAGAGTATTTTAACTCATATTGACATCAGAGTTCCAGACCAAGAAAAATGCTGTCTGTTCCTCAGCCAATTCCAGCAAGAAAAAGAATTTTTTAATTTCCTATGTAATGTTGTACCAAAACAGGCAGATATGGGATACTATTTCACTTTTGCTTCCAAGGAGTTCTCTAAAGATTTAATAATTTAGACTATTAAAAAAAATAAATAAATAAAGGGCTTGGAATGTGAATAAGTTCTCAGGAAGAGTTAAGAACACTAAACAGTAATGTTTGTTTATTAAAAGAAAGATCCAAAATCATCAGTTTACACATTTTGTTCTTGTTCTCTCCTGCCCCAAAACAAAAATTTGAAACAAAGCATTACAGAAGAGAAAATGGAAGCATTCAATTGAAAGAACTGTTCAGTGCAAGGGCAACAGAAGAACACAAAAAATACAAGAAAAAACAGAACTTCTGCATTAACATGAAAAGGAATTTTTTTTTTTTTTTTAATTTTAGAATACCCAAACCAGGTAATATTGAAGTAATTTCCTGCCTAAATATAATGATGAAGACTGTTTGTGATTCTTTCATATGGCACTGCAGCTTAATTTGGAGTCACCAGTGGACTAGGAACCACAAATCCACTCCACCTAAATATATGATTTGTTGTTCCTGTCTATTAAGGTTGAGATCTATGTGTTTATCCTGTTTGATAACAGGCAATTGGTGCTTTGGAGTGGGCAGAGGAGAAGGAGGAGGTTTAAAAATGTATATTTTTAAAAATCATATGTGATATCTGTCTGCACTCGTCAAAGGGGTGCTGACATCCAATCTGCATTCGTGAAAGGGGTGCCATAAGTTCAAGACTTTCTCATGAATTTTGCTCCATGCTTGTAATCTTTGGATTTATGATCTTGAACTTGTGAGGCTGCTCTCGTCATGTGGGTCAACAAAAGGAGTTTGAGGAACGTAGATAATTTAAAAGACTGTTATTTGTTGCAGTGAAGAAACAATTCCAAGGGGAGGGGGGATGAGGGACACCAAAAAAAACCCAAAAATGAAACCAAACAAATAACTGAAAGTTTTCTTCCCCTCCTTTTCTTTTTACTTTTAAACTATCTAAATTCCTCTTCTGTCAGAGAAGTTTTGTGCATTTTGCTATGATAAAGCAAAAAGCCTTCAGGTTGTCTGTTTCTGGTGAAAATCATCTGACATTGGGTCCAAAACGAGTCAGAGGATAAAACAATCTTTCTGATTGCTTGATGAGTAAACTGGATGGTTGAGTTTGCCTTGTTTCATTGTAGTGTTGATAGTTACCAATTTGTGATTTGTCGGAGACCACTTGGTCTTATACCAACAAATGTTTAACATGGCTGATAATCCTACGACATTTTGCTTTGCAGACTAGGATTAGCCATAGGAATGTCTTTTGATCATTCTTATATGGTTTGGTTTTGTTATGTTTGTCTTCCTTTTTTGTCTTACAGCTACTGTGGAATTTGTCTAGGCTTAAAAATTGATAGTGAAACACTAGGATGTGCAAGTTGCTCAAATGGCAGCTTTCTCATTAAATGTTATGAATTGCCTTTGACCATATGCATCCTGAGATTTGGTAACTAATTCTCATTTATTTATTAGGGCTACACTATTGCATGACCATAAAGAATGTTTGAGATGGGTACAGGCTACATTTAAACTACCTTGAAGCCTTTTTTCTCAAGCAGTCTGGCAGTTCATCAGATTCTTGCAATGAACTTTGAGTCACTGGGCGAAGTTTTTGTTCAAAAATACAAAGAACCTAACATGCCAATAGAAAATAGAGACATATTTTTGCAGAGCAAATTCTAATGAAAGTTCTTCATACTAAAAGTTTCCTTGATTCTTGTTTTATTAAAGTTGAAGTCTACTGTAAGTTTTGCACCTGACTTCAAGTACTCTGCCTACTGGATATTGAAGGACAGGTCTTTATACTTCCTAGGTACAGGAATCCCAGTGGCCACCAGTATCTTTGTAGAGCTGGACTTGAATGGTTCACCTCTCTGCCTTCTACAGAAGTGTTTTTATTAGTGAATTATTTTTTATTTACTTCTAGAAATAAAAGGATGATGATGATAGAAGCATTATCTATTAATTGGCTGAAGACTTTACAACATATGTTGGGCATCTTGCTTTTAACTGACAGTGTACAAGTGTGTAGGTTTTCAAGCAGCACCACCCAAAATCTAAAGACCTAGGAATTTTTTAAAGGCTTGTGTATGTATGTAAGATTCAGAATCCCAGCCTGCCCCTGATCTGCATGCCTGAACCTTAGTATCACAGAAGAAAAACAACTAAGGAGAAGACAGCAAACTAAATGAGTAGTTAACTGTGGCTTGCCTGTTTTGTATGATGTCACACATATGGTTATGGTTATTCAGACTGAGGGTGGCAACTTTAGTGAATCAAGACTAACACAAGAAAATCTGTCAGCTCTAGTTAAATGAACATTGTTATTACCTCAGGTCAAGCAGATGGAGGGCAAACTTCTCTGTTGGATTCTGCTGCTCTTTAATTAATGTCCACATTTGTTATGTCAACATGATGCATCATGTTTGGTTTAAAGGTTTGTTTTATTTCTAATACAAATGCCTATAGAATTGGATTTTCTACATTGTAAGAGTTGATCTGGAAACCGGGGACCTGAGAGGGATGAAGATTCCTTCAGTTATACTTTGAAAAAAAATAGTTAGAAGAAAATTGTTTAATAGTTCCGTAATTTTTCTTACATATGCTTCTTCTTCTTCTTCTTCTTCTTCTTCTTCTTCTTCTTCTTCTTCTTAGCATGAGTGTTTAATACATTATTAGAAGCAGTTCATGTTTAATACATTATTAGAAGCAACAAGCCTTTTCAATGGGGAAGGGAGATGTTTCTTCTCTGCATCTATATTGATATATTTGTGATTGTGAAATAAATGGACTAGTGTAATTTTGTAGTCAGTAAAACCTTTTGTTTTGTTTTGCTCTGGAGAAGAAGAAAAAAACATACAAGCTGTATCTTGTGGAAAGCTTCCTTGGAACATTCTTTCTCCATGCAGAAATCATGAAAATAACAACAGAAGAAGGAAAAAAAATAGCAATTGCACCATTTTGTGTACATAGGCTTTTTCATGGTAGATACATTAAAAATAATAAAAGTAAACAGGCTAAACAAACACCTAATTTTTATCATTTAAATCCTAAGAAGCAGAAGAAATCTGTTGTCAGTTGCCAAAATAATAAACAAAGAAGCCTGATGCTTCAAAGAAGCAGAAAATAAATATAAAAAATCTACACAGTGTGATGTTCTTTCTTAAACAGTTAGCTGACCCATATTTGCTCTCCAGAAAATAGTTTTTTACAATGCCTGTAAGCATTTAATATTGCAAGTTTGTTGCATTTATAAAGAAGAGGTTTTCTGGCAACTATTCAGTAGCATTAAGGAATTATGTGTCTTGATTTTTTGATGACTTCAGTGAGGCTTATTCCTTATTGGATGGTTGTAAAACCCGCCTTCAGAAGGGTTGCCGTATGGAAAGGGACAGCAGACTGGCTGTGCAGGACAATGGTTTCATCTAGAGTGTTGTCTTGGACAGAGCTCTCCAAATGAAGTGAGTATTGGGAAGTGAATCAGTGGAAGTTAGCAGTGGCCCTTTGCATGTGGCCAGTGTCTCCTGCAAAAGAAAAAAAAAATCTCATGAAGGGACATATTCTCATCAGAATAATGACTTCATTTTACTACTTTTATCTTATGCTTTCCACCCTCCATGCTCCTCACCAGAAAATAAAGGAAAATAAAAAGAGAATTTTAGAGGATCAGATATAGCTGTCACAAAACCACTAATTTGTATATGTTATATTAATATATCTGCTCACATATAAATCAATAATTTCTTTATATACACATATATATACCAATATTTAGTACAAGTACACATTTTTCAAAACATTAATAAATAATACAAATGTTCTTTATGGTTGTAGCTAATATAATGCTTTAGTTTGTTTACATATAGTCTTTTATTATACCCATTTCCATCCACTTCTTATCTGAAATATTCTGCTTTGAAAATGAAGAAACGTTCCTGGTAAGAGCAGGATTGTTTTTGTTGGAAAGCAAGAGAAAAATCATTTCAAGTTTGGAGTGGAGTTACAGGACAGCGAATAGAACTATACACTTGCCAGTTCAAAGTCATGTGGCTTGATCCATCACATCTTCTTCTACAGAAACCTGAACAAAAACATGACAGCCTAATTATATAAAAATTATGAAGAAATTCCATCCGAGATCTGCTTTTAATGATCCTGCAGGTTGACTGGCTTGAGAAATTCAAATATAAACCTCAAGACATCAGTAATCTCGGCTATGTAGACAAGCTTTATCCTTTTCTTTTGGCTTTATAATAATATTTTGCATTTCCTTTCCTCCCCCTTCCTGGCCAGTTTTCCAAAACAAGCACTTCACAGCAAGAAAAACTTTTACCTTCATTAGCTTCCTTCTCCCTGGATTTGAACAATATAAGGTGTAGAAGAAATAAATGTTGTCCTAACAGTCTGGTGAAAATTCCCTACAATATAAATCTGGTTTGGAATCATGACCTAGCACAGCCTTCTCAGCAGATGAGGTTGTAGCAAATGAAATTCTTGTGAAAAGAATCTTTTTTTTTGTATTTGAGTTCCCTCATGCCCACTGTGCATATCCTGTATTGTCCTTCCCTGGTTCGTCCCTAGGACATCCTGCATAGTTTCTCCTATGTGATTTTTACAGACTTACTACCTCCATACACATTTAGTCCATGTTTACAATTTGACGTACACCCATAATCAATTCCTACACTAGTAGGTTCCACTCTGTTATTTAAGTCTCTCAGACCCAGCAATATACCCCATTCTAGGTCCCCTGGCCCAACTATGCTCTGCAATTCCTGGCCCCACTGTACTTTTACCTCTGCTGTCAAGGTAATCAAGATGATTCCTTGCCAGCTCTGGTCAGCTCTACTTATCTGCTGCTTCCTACAACAGAGAAGGGGAATGGAGGGAGACAAGTGTCACTCTGCCTCCCTTTCCTTTGCTCTAGCTGGCAAGTGCCTTTTCAAGATCTGTGTGCCCTGGGATTAGGTTATACTAGAAAACTAAACCCAGGATGCAAGGAAGAACAGAAGATTCCCAGGACTGTATTTTTACTATTAATTCCAGCATGAAGTCCTAGGCTTGGGACATCAGATAAACTAAATGTCAAAAAAGAGTGAATAAAGAAAATGAGAATCTAGTTCCTACCCATGGTGCCTTCAAACGTCATTGGCCTTTGTCCCAAAGGTCTAATAATAGCATGATATTTGGTGATACTGTAACACTTTTGATTGCAGGAGTCATAAAAGATTCCAGTGTTTTTAGTCTCACTACTCTCCACCGTCTGGTCATCACAAACCATACTATCTCCTTATATTTAAAAAAGTATGTAGAAGACTCCACAACTTTGGCATTATTAGTATTTTGTCTACTTCCAATGTAGAGAAAACGGATGTCCACCAGGTTTTCCAGACAGCTGTCACAGAAATTAAAAAAAAAGAAAGCAGGAATAAACAAAATCTATGTGAGAAGATGTTTCCTCCAGTTACAAAAAGGGAATAAGACTAGCTTTGCAAAGTGACATTTAAAAGATAGTTCTGATAAATTAGAGGGCAGCAATTTCCAGAAGTGAAGCCCCTAACAGAAAAGCTTCCTCTGGTGACCTTATGACTGAATGTCTCTATTTCAGCTTCTCTCCTCCAACAAGCACTATTTGCACCCAGCTCTAAAGTCTTTTATCATACCTCACTGTTTACTCACTAAAGAACCTCTTCTGCCATTGCTACCTTGCTCAAAAGTTGAACAAATACCTGCTTATCCATTTTCCCCAGGTCTTTATTAAGTGCACATGTCTCATTAACTTTCCCTAGCTTATCTTCTTCCAACTGCACAGTTAAACGTGTTTGGGAGAAGTTGTGAGAGCACTTGTACAGAGAGGTGACTTGAGAAATCTGTCAACTCAAGGTGACAAGTCAGCTTGTCTCTCCTTTTGGATCACTTCTGAAAGTTTGAAGATCAAATGGAATAATATTTTTTTCTATTAAAGTTTCAGATAGTTCTTTAATTCTGATATGCTGTACAAACCATCTTCATTATATATTCTTCACACCTGTCCACGTGCTCTGTCCACTTCACTTTCTCTTTTTTTCCTTCTGGGGATATTTTCCTTCTAAGCAATAGAAAATAAATTAATTTTCATTTTAAAGCAGTAAACAACATAATATAACTCATTTCATCAAACAGATTTAGCTTGTCATTGCTAAGGACATAAAACTCCAACATAGGTTCTGTATTGCTAACTTAATATATTTCACAAGATTATATTGGTGAGATATTTAAAATAGGGACACAACATTCCTGAAAATATTTTTAATACAGCTCAGTGAATTATACTTTAGTTAAAAATTTGGTATTGGTATTTTAAAATTCAGTAAATACATCAATAAGCAGCCTTTGGTTGGAAACTGGGATTTCAGATCAGTACATTACACAGACTCCAAGGCAGAGGCTCCTGGCTTAATGAACAAAGAGCCTGTGGAACAAAAATTGTTAGGGGAAGAAATTAGAGCCTAAGTATGCAGACAGCAGCCTATGGAATTAATAATGGGAATAGAAGAAGACATCTGTGCCTAAGGAGAAATATTGGACACTAGGAAAGGCAATATGTTTAGTATCTGGAGGCAGTGGATTCAACATTATCAAAAAAGTAATGTGCTGACTATAAAATTATGCTAAACCCATGGTTTTTTAACCACCATGAGTGTGTAAACACTGGACCTATATTTAAAAGCAATTTTTTTGAAAAACAAATGAAGATAAAACTATGTCAAAATACCATATACCAAAACCTGGGAGGCTGAGGACCTGTTGTACATAAATTTTGTATATACAGCAAGAAATGTGGGAAGGGGGGAGGGGAAAGGAAGAATGCAAAGGTGTAAAAAAGGCCATTTGGAAACAGTAGCAAGCACAGAGGAAAACTGAAAAGTGTGATTCTAAAAGGTGGTTAACTCATCAAAACAAGATGTTTGAGGCTAAGCTAGGTGGATATGCTGGGAACTCCATTCTCTCTCACTAAGTCTGTCCATCACAAAAAAGGAATTTCAATCTTTAGCCTCTTTCTGCAGTTAATTGCTGGCAAAGTGTGGTATACTGACTGACAGAACCACTCACACATTTTTTACCACTACTTTTTGGCAACCAGCTGCACCCAACAAATATTTATTCACATCATAATCAAAGTCCTTTCTGAAAACCTTCTTGCAGAACTTAATGTTACACATGCTCCATTTGACCAGTTATTTTCTAAAGGCAGTCCAGCAAATGTCCTTTCTTCTTCTCACAATGTGGATTAATTAAAATTGTTAGTTCACTTGAAAGAAAAAAAAAAAAGAAAAAGAAAAAGAAAAAAAATAAGTAAAATAATGATACCCTGATACCCTGAACTTAATAATTGGAATAAACCACAAACAATGGAAGCAAGCTCAGAAGACAAGTAGTTTTGTATTTAAGGTTGCCAGTGTGGCTCTTAAAATGCAGATTGTCAGAAATTGTTCCATCCTTTGAATTACTTTCTCAGCATTAATTTATTCAAAGCAGTCTCTGCTGAAAAGATGAAATGGTTTACAGTGCTCATTCTGTGAAGCACAATGTAGTACGAAATGGCTTGAGCTGCTATGACCATAGCAGAGACTTCCAAGTAGCATACGTTATAGAGTTACAGTACTACAGTAATTATGAACAAACAAAACAAACTTTACCATAGGGACAACTGCATCCACACTTGGAACTGCATTACCTAAAATTGCTATCTAAACAACAATATTTGGGCAGCACAAAATTTCTTTGCAAACAAACTTCCCCAGGACAAAACATATTCTTGTTCAAGTCAATGTGGTATTTGTGCCATGCCCCCTCTACGTGCTAGCAGGAAAGAGATCCCTTATGGACTTTTAAGATAATTTGGGCTTTTAAGGCATTTATGCACTTCCAAAAAATATATTTTTTTCCCTTCTATTTCCAGTTGAAAAATGTTTTAATTACTTTCTATGGATATTTACAAGGAATTACTTTCCCTAAAAGGAAGTTTTCCCTCCTTGAATTCCAAGCGTAGTGACAACACCAAGCTCAATCCCATGTAAAACAACATCAGTTGCACTTGCAGCTTAGAGGAATTTACCAGATGCACCATTATTGTATTTCAGTGGGCCATGGGATGGGGATGGTAAGAGTTTGTCTGTCTAAATGCATTGCTCATCAGAACTAGAACTTCCTAGTCTTGCAGTTGAAACATGTTATAGCTTAATTTATGCTATGTGAACTGCATTTTCAAAAGGAAAAATAACTGTGACTTTAATTGGAATAATCAGAAACATATATAGTTTTGTTGCAGGCCTTAAAATTTCAGTCAATTAAGGTCAACAAAGTAGAAAAATAAAATTTTACAAGCTATAACACATCAGTTTTTGCTGGACTCTTCACCACAATGTCATGTGGAGAAGTAGATAAATAGGTTTAGGAATACAGAGAGCTACAAACAAACTATTTATTTACTTTCTTTTCAAATTACAGAAGCACCTATACATTAGTACTTTGGATGCCTGGAGCTCAATTAAAAGATAGAAATCACAAAAACAAAAACCGAAAACCAATAACCATATTGTGGCAAGACTGTTCCATCAGGTAAGACAAAACATCAAATCAAAGCATCAGAGGGAACAAATTCCCCAATCTATTTTAGAGGAACCTTTTCCTGCTGCTATTACCCTCCCCTGATAGATGAGAAAATAAGGTACGTTCACAGACATCACCCTAATGTTTGGACTAAAGTGGCATTATCTACTAAATAGATTTTTTTTTCCTATTCTTTAGAATTGTTGATTAGGACTACGAATTTTCTTTAAAGTGTTTGTGGGGTTTTTTTTGAACAATGTTGACTATTAAAAAAATAGTCTTTGAATGTTGGTAAATATTTATTCTGTCAGAAAATATTCAGCCTATTTCCAACTCAGCTTCTGCCAGTAGAGCTCCTATGGGCCACAACCTATTTGTTAAAACAGTGTCTCTGTTGTGATGACTTGCATGATCCTTCTTTATCTGTCTGCCTCTATAGCTCTTCTGTGTTTCTGTGAAGCATTTATCATCAAATACAATGCATGCCTCCTAAACAACAGCCAAAACAATAACAGGTCAATGGCTCAGTTCTCTCTTTATGGCAAGTAGTCCTTGTGCTTTGCCTCTCTCAAAGGAGTATTCCCATTTCAGGTGCAGCCACCTAGTTTGCTGCTGCGATGACAGAAGTAGTAGCAGAAGTATTTTGGTTTATGCCTTGTCACTGTTTGTTTCTGTTCTAAATTCTGTTATTGTGCTGGTTTTAGTTTAAGCAGGTAGGAATACTCTGTTCCTGTTTCAAAGAAATTTTAGTTTAAAGCTCTGTTTCAGCAAGGTGGAAAAGCATCTGCTTAATTTAGAGAATAAATAAATAATAATTAATAAGTTCATACAGAACTGAAGAAGAGAAGAAACAAGAAAATAGAGGCAGTGTGATAAAAACACACACTCCAGCCCTGTACCACTGCAACAGAAAGTCATGAACAAGAAAGCATTCAGTCTACAATCTACTTAAGTCAGACTATAAGTGGTTAGAACTAAATAGTTTTTCAAAGTTTAACAATTTTTTCTAGCTCGCAAAACTTGAGATCGGTGTTTTCTAACACTCTCCAGTTGGCTAGGAGACCCTGCAGTACCCTAATCCTATGCCTGTGTGGACACAGCAATATTATGTACTTTTCCCTGAAACAGCTAAGAAACTCGTACATTCCCTTTTTCATCACAATGTGACACTGAACAAGTGTCTTTTGTTCATCGTATGCTGGTAACCTTGTATCTGTTCTGCTCTCCTCATCAATAATCTATAGAATATTGTGAAACAGTTGATGTCAGTCTGTATTTTCAAAATGCTTGATGTTTCCAGGCCAGAAAGAACTTTTAAAGTTCCACCCTAAGAAGCACATTCAATAGTTTTATTCCTTAGGCATAACAGTCTAGTGGGTACCACAGCTTTACTCTTGTAAAACACATACATACAGAATATAAAGAGTTTTCTCAGCAGGAAAATCAATTATACTTTTTTTTTTCTTTTTTTTTCATAAAAAGGAGATCCAAAAAGATTTTTTATACGGGTTTGAGAATGTTTTAATTTATCTATTGTAATGGAGCAATACATAATATTACACATATTATAAACACACAATCAACACCCATTCTCCTCAGAAAACAATAGCTCTGACCTAAAGACTCCTGTAATTTCAGATATATATGCAGCCCTTTCCGAGACGCTAGAGATATAAGGACTGCATAAACTCAGTAATCAGCAGATTATTAGCCATTTGTTTGCTGGGGATGGTTCAAGAACCTTTAATAACGTTAAATACATGTAAGCATTTTTCAGAGTTGATGTCTAAATAAATAATGACTAAATAAATGACTCGAGACTATAGCACTGAAGTAAACTCTCATCTACAGAAAGTGAATAGATCCTTTACAAAAAGGGATACTCATATCACCCAATACATAGCCAAAGAAGTTTCTTTCTATAGTCAGTAGAGACACAGAACCACCTGCAGACAGAGGCCAGAGAGAGAGCACCTGAGCTATCTCCTGCTGTGGGTGGCTCTCTGGAGAAACCTCTCTCTCTCGAAGCAGCCTTATGAATCTAGCCAGCTAATTTAACTAGCATAGATTGGTATCTAAAGTTGAGTGATGCAAATACTCTCTTAAATCCTGTATTAACAATTAAATTAAACTGTGTTATCAGAGTCTGCCATGAAGGCAGTATGCTGTAACTTTGTTCCTTTTTTTTTCCCATGAGAGGGACTTTTATTAAAAATACTGTAAAAGATGTTTAAAAAACTATCTTCTGTGTCAGTTGATTTCTTAGCTTTGGATTTATATATTTTTCACCAAAAAAGTGAGAAAGTAATGGATTTTTACTTTCAGTTTGGCCCAAAAGAAAAGATGCCTCTTAAAAATAATTTTTATCCCCATAATTCAGCCTTTCCCTTTGAACGTTTCCTTTAAAGTATTTTTGTATTATTTTCTCCAACTCTCTTAATATATTTTCTCTTTCTTTCCAGCATATATTTTCATTCCATTTGCAAAATGTTTTCCATCCCTCAGTTTTCTTCAGCCTAGCATTCTGTTGAAAGACCTTTGTCAATCAAATATAGGAGACTTCCTGTTCAGCTTGTTTTTCACCACAAGGTAGTATTATCTGTTCTCACCAAAAGTCAGAAACCATTTAGTGGTTTATGTATATTTAAATTGTCTGTGTTCACTCTTCTTCTCTTGCTAGTGCCTTCAATCCATGATGTTCGCTGTTTTACAGATATAAGACTTAATCAGTTTTATTACTTGCACCAATCTCCTTTTTAATCATTGTTGTCATTACTGAAGTTAATGAACCCTGTCCTTTGAAGAGTTTCTTTCATTTTTTTTCTGCAAAGATATTTTTTCCAGGCTGTTCTATATTTTTTCTGCATTGCTTCTGTGCAATGGCAGAAAGATCCCTGAAATAACTGTCTAAAAATAGCCATGACATCCCACCAAAGGGAACCGGGTCTACAGCAGTACCCACACATAATAGCACACATTTTCACCCTTGGAAAGCCCCAGTGCCAGCTCAGGCCAACAGCTATGTGGAGGTTTCATTCCTCATTGTGTGACTACAGGGCAAATAGCTCCAAGTATGGGTTCAGCCCAATGCTAGAATTGCAATCTTAGCCCAACCTTAGTATGCTTTTCAGAGAGAAATACAAAGTCGTGGCACTTTTTTTTACAGAAGATCTGCTCCTCTCCATATTTCCCACAGATTCTGTTCCATTGTATCCCAATCAAGGTTTATTTGTTGGGCTTTTTTCCTACTCCAGACTTTGATTAGATGTCCTGAGCAACCAGGGTGTTAGAAAAGGTGGAGGGCAACATGAATTTATTCAAGAAAACATTTATAGGTTGTGTTATTTTGGACTCTCAAAGCACACATATTTTACTCTACAAGCATATATACTACTTGTTTTTATTATAACTGAGTGTATGTGTGAGAAAGGGACAGATGTATTTTCCCCACATTCTTGAACAGATTTTAAATGAGCAAGTTTATCATTAGCCATACTCAGTCTGTTCTGAGACACATCTCTCCTACCAGCTACAGCTAGAAGATAAGTCTTGAAGACAGCGATACAATTTGCTTTTTCAATTTAAAATAGAAAGCATTCAGTAATGGAGCTGGATTGTTCTTTTATAGAGGAAGAGTAATGCAAGTAAAATAAACAAAATACTACCAGTAAAATGTTAGATTCCAAATATTCCGCAGTCAAATCTCTTTTTTGCTTGCCAAAGCTGTATACTAATGAAAGCTATGTGTACTAGTGAAAAGAATGCATGGAGAAGAAATAGACTATTTAGACTCAGATTTGTTTCATAACTTTTTTTAATGTTCTAACTATTCAGCTCTATTTGCATCTGCTTATAAGGAGACAGATATAGGAACAGAAAGATTGGTGTTTTCCAAAATGGACAGAGCAAGTGACAGCATGTATAGAATGAAGCCTTCCTGGATCACTACCAGGGTGACGCCGTGTGTACTAACTCTGCAAGTGAAGTTCTTTTTGTCAGCTAAGCACAGATGTGACATTTGCGTACGTACCTTCTTTGATTGGACACCAAAACATTTTACTTGCATTTACGAAATGGATCTCCTACCTTTAAAAAAAACATTATAATAGTTCCATAATAACAGAATGATTCTTTATGTATTCAAGCTTGATTAAACTGAGTTCAAGAGACAAGGATTAAATCAGACTGAGTTCAAGAGACAAGGATTAAATAAATGGAAACTCCAAAAAATTATTAATTTTATATCCATCCTTACATAGCTTATGTCCTGGAGCTTTATTATAAAGAACAGTAAGTTCTTTAAAATTAAGAAGAAAATTAGGGGAATTAAATAGATTATTTAGTTAGCTACACATGTCCGGATTATTTCCCGTACCAAAAAAAAAAAAAAAGGAAAATAATTAAATAGTTGCCCCTCGTTCACAGAGGTGATCCAATATCTCAAGCACAAAAGAATGCTCATCTCATATCAGAAGAAAAACAGCATTACATTTTCCTCTGTTACAGTGTAAAAACTCCTAAATGCTCACTTAATCAAATTCTGTGTAAAAGTTACTTTATATACTCTTTCCATGGACTGACTTTCCTTTATTTTTCTTCATCTTCATATCCAGCTTTAATTATGGGATTTTCTTATCTTCAGACTGTAGTGGCTACCTTCATGCATTGATTAATATTTTGCATGTTGTCCACCACCACTGAATTTGTGGCCTTGTACAATTTCATTTGTGTTTGAAAACACATGTAACAAGAAAGCAAATGTATATTAAAAAAAAAAAAATCCACTTATTATTGCTCAAAATTAACAATATTATCTATGTAACCCTGTTTATTGCTACTATTGTACATTTACAATTTGAATTCAACCTCAATATCAGAAATAATGAATTTTTCAGCTTCTTGAGAAGAATGAAGTTACGTAGTTAAAATATTATAACACGCCACCCAAACGAAAATCCTCCATGCACTAGCATTACACTGTGTTTTTCAGAACATCCCCTATGTAGTATCAGAAAGACAGATTTCTGTAGCTTTAAAATCTACATAGACAGGAATATCAGACTGATAAGAATGTTTTTGTCTATCATCAAAACTTTTGCATACCTTTTCTCAAAATTACACTTTCTAATGCTTAAGATATGTATCCAAAAAGAGTAGTCGATTTAACTAATTTTGTCTTTTTCTCTCAATGTACAAGGTCATTAATTGCTATTGGGACCTTCATAAACCCTAGTCTGCTGATGGGGTGAGAACTCTATTGTTAAATGTATTATGGCAGGGCTGTCTTCGGAGATTGCCTGCTTGATTGCTTTGTAAAGGCCCAATGGCACACAGCAATTAAAATCCATAGACCTTTATAACCCTACTGGTGTTTTATGGGCCTTTTTGTGTCCTTCGGTGTGGTTTACCATTTGTGTGTCTCCCAGTGGATCTTCTTTTCAGAACTCAAAGTGGGATTTTTTTTCCGGAGTGATAAAGCTAGTTATACATCATGTGAAAGGTTAATGACTATTTTCAAAAAGAGCATATGTTTAATGTCATAGGGTGAAAGTTATAGTAAAGAACAATTAAGTAAAATTACTTGCCATTTTCTCATTCTCACAGTATTTAGATACTACTACTACTTACATACAGTCTACTGAGTTGATAAGTCACCGGATGATTAAAAACTATTCAATTCACTTTTAATACAAGTTTAACTTCTTAAGCAGAACTAAATCATTGGACAGTTTGTCTGAGTGTATCCATATCCATATGGAATAAGAAAATGCCAACTCCAGAGAGTGATGCCCAATATCTGCTACCATGAAAATGCCCCTTCAGTGAGGCACTGAGAGTATACCACTTAAAGCAGTACACGGAACCAATACACAGTGGTGGACCCATGAAGGGTTACGTTCTCAGGAGTTACATGGCTTCGTATTGCCTCATTTAAATGTTTTCCCTTGGTCTCTGTTAATGGTGGACTAATCAATGCAAGTAACACAAAACAACCGTCTGGTGAATGAGAACCATCTTTTTGGCACACCTGTGGTCTCATGGACAAAAGGTCCTTTCAATAACACTTGAAATCTTTGGAGCCATAATCGATGAACTGTACAATCTTTACTACTACTGATCTTCACACCAAAAAAAAATTTGCTATTTTTGTGATTTCTCATGAGATATTTACATCATGTTTTCAGGGAGAGGAGAATTGACTTGTAAAATTCAGTATGGAATAGCCATTAACTAAGATAGCACCTGTTATTTAATGGAATGGAAAATGCCTGCCGTTAAAGGGAAATAATTAAACATTTCCTGGAGATCTCATAAAACTTTTCTTTTTTAATTTATTTCCGTATGTGACAGAATAGGTGCCTTCAGAGAACTAAATTACTCAACAATGCTTTAATTCTAAAATGGCATATAGACAAAGATTGATAGAATAGTAGAAAATGAAGTAAAGAGGGAACAGGAAACAAATCAGCCATGAATTTATTTTTAAAAGGCCTTTTGAGAATGCAATAATTCACAACTGCTATGAACTACCAAAAAGAAATAGCTTTTAGAGCCTAGCAAATGGGGAAAGTCTATTTATACGCATTTCTATCAAGAGAAAGGACTATTTAAATATGAGGTACCTATGACTTGATTTCTATATCACTTTCACAATTTGTAAATCTAAATATAGTTTTCATTTTGTTCACAATGCCAGTCACTCTAGCCACCGGGGACACCAAATTCCCTCAAGTATCTTCATTCTGCATTACTGTAAGTTGGAGAGGATTTGGTGGCCAAAGTAGAACTTCAGAGATTCTCAGTACAATTGCTCAAGCCCAGAGTTATCATAATTAAAGATATTTGGCTTTAAAGGTATAACTGGAATCCCAAACTGGCCTGCAAAATCTCTATTATCACCAGTGGCAAGCAAGATACTGATTGTCAGAGGCTAGGGAATGTGTAAACCAGTGATAGGGAAGGAGCGAATATCCTTTTACTTAAATTAATTGTATTTCATATGGAAATCAGGAGGACACAATGAATAAGGAACTTCACAATGCCAAAGTAACAAAGCCACTTTGTGACTTGGTCATCACAGCTGAAGGTCCCCAGACAACTCAACAGTTAGTCATTTGGACCCAGTTTATCTAAATACGTATTTGATCTTCTCATGTCATGACCCACAGCATGCAGTCAAGTATCATGGTCTCCTTGGCTTTTTAGCTGCTATTATTCAGGGTTGTTTGATTATTAAGAGTGCCAACTGCCATAGAGTATATTTTGTGGTTGTGGATTACTCTCACTTTAGTAAAGAACAGCAGTGTGGTGTCTACCTTCACAGCAGGAAATCTTTCTTTGTAGGATCCAGTTTTCACCCCTTGTTTGACTTATAATAATTGGGACCACATCTGGGAAGAAAATCTGTTGACCCTCAAAATAGTATTTGTTTTGGCCCTAGCAGTTTTCATTATTTAGGCTTTATCTCTGAGGTTTGAGACAGAGATTAGAGTGCTTGGTCCAGGTTTTGATAAGGAAGATTAAGCAGGCGATCCAACAGTATATTTCATCATAGCTAAGATCCTAATATGTGTCTGAAATGAGAGGGCTGAGCATTATTATGCAGACAATTAACTGGATCTGTATCTGATTTCTTGCAAAAGAAATCTGTTCTGGCAAAAGGATGGGGCTTTTTTACTTTCTTCTCAGCCCCCCTTCCTTTTTATAGAATGATGCCTACAAATCTTTCTCCCATGATTTTGTTTGTTTGTTTATTTAAAGAAGGTAGGATTTGTATATTAAAAAAATGCAAGACTTCATATTTGCTGTGATGACGAATATAAGACAAATTTGGAACACTGATATTTTTCATGAAATGAAAAAAACACCAGCTGTTCTTATAAAATGCTACAACTGCATTACTGACAGATTAATATCTCTTTCTTGCTTGTTGATTTTCTTGAGTGCTTTCTGTGTTGCTCTTGAGCTGATTTTTTTTTTAATGTGTATCCAGCTATTCATGTAGTGTAAACTGCAAAGCTAAATTGAAAGCAACAGCGCTCTAATGATTTAGTCTAGATGAGAGTATGATCCTCAGAAATGCAGTCAATTTTTTCTCTATTTGTGAATAAAAGAACAAATAATAAACCTAAAAGAAATATCCAGCTATCTTTCAGGTTTAAAGACGTCTTCATCACAACATCATTCAGAATGCTTTTATAGCAGCGAAATACTGTAATTTGCAACACATACCTTCACACATAATGTATGGAATCATGTGCTCCTCCCTCACTGTTGTGGGTTAAAATACAGCTGATCAGAACAGTTTTAAACTATGTGTTCTAGCAAATATGGATTATGTCAGAGTAAAGAACAGGAATGAGTTAATGAATTAATGTACCAGGTGCCTCTGAGTCATATGAATTGTGAAAACAGATTTTCTATCTGTTGGAGGGCAAGGCCTTGATCCTCAATATACCATGGTGGCTCTCAGATACAATGTGAACATACTGACTCAAAGCACTAAAGCATGCTTAGTGCCTCATTAACGAGACTACCACAATTCAAGCAGAATGCAATAACTTTGCTTCCGGTAGGAAGCTCTGGATGGTAGTTACAATAGCATGTCATGATAAAGATCAAGCAGTACTTTCCTGAAAGTCATTTTCTTAGGTGGATCAAGGAGCTTAACCTTTTAAGCAGAACATTTCCTGAAGACTTCAGTACTATGAGGATTATTTTTTGAGAGGTGTGATGTCTGCAGATACATGAGCAGTGTTCACCTAATTCAGAAACATGTAGCCTGAACTTCAAACTCTGGTTACTCTTGTGCTACAGTGGTGACAGGGTTTAATTGGACCTCTGTGCTTCAATTCTGAAACTGTTGAAGGAAAGCAACTGAAGTACTTGTGCAGATGTTTCTTCCTGGTAATGAGAGGAACCTGGCTGGTCTAGTTTTAAGTAAAATAGCTGAATAAAAAGCTAAATTAAGGCTTTCTGACATGGATGGTCAGTAATTGCAAGCCAAAGTCTTGAAATTAGTTGACATTTCATATGGCAATCAAAATGGATTCAGTGAAGCGACTGAGCTGTCCATTGAGGTCCTCTCCACCATGACATTCATTCAGGAGAAGTAACTCATCAGAGACACTTTGATGAAATCAGTTAAGACACTGTGGGAAAGTATCCTTTTGGGGAAAATGAATCCGCTTTGAAAGATCTGAAGGTTGGTGTTGTTGAAAGATTCTGAAGATACTGGGTACTAGACACAAAAGAAAACTGTTCGGTAGCTAAAATCTAAGAAAGGACAATTTTCTGACCTGATAAACAAAAAATGATAGGTTTTGTTGCACAGCTCTATGAGATAGAGGTTGAAACATCCGTCATATAAAATGCCATTAAGCTAGCTATGAGAAACATGAAGCAAGAGTGGAAATTCTTACAATTGTTTCCAAGTAAGCATTTTCTAAGTTTTAAAGACTCTAATGATGAAAGCTGTGCAAAGGAATATTAAGCAGGACAATACTTACATTAAACCTACATTTGCAAAACTCCAATGAAAATGTACATTTTACATAGCCCAACAAGCTACCAGGTTTGTCTCCTGCATACTGATCTGTTCACCGCGATCACTCAGATATGCAAGGGATACAAACATGAATTGGCAAAATTGGGATTTATTTTCTTATTCTTTTCAGCACTGATGACCTCTGATAAGTATGAAATGTAATGTTCATCATAGTCTGAAACAGACTCCATTGCATTTATTTTTGTTATACATTGTACTGCATTATTTTACACAAGTGACCCCTGTGGAGTGAGTGGTCAGCAAGCATAATATGTTTCACAACAAATTGTGAACAAAGTAGTTTTTATTTTTTTGTTTAAATATTTATTTACTTACGGGGACTTTCAATGAGATGAGATCAGTCAAACAACTAAAGTGAAAAAAGTCTAAAATAATGTTTATAAGTTTTATTTTTCATTTCAAATCAATAGTTTGGTTTAAAATCTTAAATTCCTTTTAAGCCACAAGCTAAAATGATGTGACATTTTAAGATAATATGCAAAGTTGTTTTGAGACTGATTTTTTCTCTTTGAAATGGCCTAAAAAAGGATTATTTTTTCAGAGTTAGTATTTTTACAAACATACATAAACATACACAAATATACTTCCACCTTTCTTGAAATACTAGTTGGCTGTGAAACTTTTCCACATTAATTATTCTACTCCATAAAATATACAGGTTAGGGGATAGGGGTAAAACATTTTGCCATACTTAACTCTTCCATTTCCAAACTCTTGTAATAATGTTAGCTGTGTCTTTTATGTGTTAATACACACTAAAGATTAAAATGTTTTTCTTTCATACCCTTTTTCACTTTTTTCCTATAGCCTCTTGTTTTTCCTAAGCTATTGAAGACTTAAATAACATAACTTCATTTGTTTCGCAGTGTGACTATTAGAGCATCATTGTCCCACAACGTCTTCCTTCCTCTTTACCATAAAATATCTGTTGAGCCACCAAAAACCACTCCTCAGAGTTTGCCACTGGAAAGCCATCACATGGGTAAACAGCTAAACAGCAGAGGGCTCTACAGCATGGTGCTTTTCCACAGCAGGAAATATCAAGCCTATGCTCTACTTTCAGATCTCATCTTACGCAATTCTTATAGCACACTGTAACAGGAGAGAGAGATTCTTGTTAAGAGTAATGATTAATTAAAATATAATATAGCCAAACCCTTTTGGTCCTGAATATGTGATTTTTGTTAGCCTAACAAACAGCATTTACATTGCTGTGTTGAGAGAAGGTTGTAAGGCTGCTCTTTGGATTCACGACTGTTTTAGTTGCATGGAAGAATGATGTGAAGGCTTTTATTCCTCACAGGTGTACACCCACAGATAACAATCTCCCATGGGCATTTAATTAGCAGACCTGAAAACCAACTTCAACTAATTCTTTCCTCTTTTTCCTCCATCATAGACTCATTCATATTTCAAATGCAGCAAAAACTAAAACAACTTCAATGCATGTTCCCAGCACCCAGTGATTAATATGGAAACTTATCTGTTCCTAAAAACAAATACTTAAGAATGCTAAGCACTTTTAGATACCTCTGCAATCTTGTGGACTGAGAACAGAAACTTAGTATTTCTTGTCAAAATTGTCTCTCAGATGAGCCTGTCTAACAGACATGAGCCTGTATAATCGCCATAGACAGAACAAATCTTACTAAGTCTTCCTATCCAGAAGCAGAAATAAGGTAAAGTTAGAAAGGTATCAGGGTAGTCTCATGTCAACAGCAAAAATAGAAAAATAACTAACTAACTAACTAAATACATAAATAAAAACACCTGTCACCATTTATTCAAGAGTTACACAATTCTCTGCCAATAACAAAGTAAAAATGTTCCTTATAAAATCCTATGGTGCCTGAGGGATATTTTTGTTTTTTGGATTACTTTAAGAATAATTCAGGTTTGCAGTCCAATGGACCAATACATAGAGAAGCTGAGTGCTTCAACCACGAACACAAAGAGTAAATATGACTTTCTACCATATAAACAGAGGTATGCTCAAGGTCCCACTGTAAATGTATAATAAAACAGTGTGGCATATAACCCCAACCACATTATAGACTCCATTACTGTGGTGATTTATCAGTAAGTGTATGTTATTCACTACTGACAACACTGTCAGCTTCAGGCACACCATGAATAATAATATTATCAGAAATGTTAAGGTCCTGTGATCCAGGTGCAGAGAGACAGCTGGGTAGATTTTAAGAGACCTAAACAAAGTGTTCATGGGTTTGTATGTGCAGAAAATCTACAGGCCCTACGAGTACGCAAACACCACATGCATGTATGTTTGCTTTTGCGTTACCACATAGACAACAAACCTTAAAGAAAGGCGAAGAAAAATGCTGGAAACAATAGCAGTGAAATTCTTAGCGAAAGATGGAAACCCTTCATTTCTTTTTATGTGGGCTGAAGCATACATCAATGAAATATGAGCTCTTGTGAGCAAGATGTGTACAATTGCTACAGAAACAGCTGTGATTTGAGATCCTACCACTTTCCAGCATAAGATGTTGTCCCCTGTGCTCTTGCTGCTGGGGGTCAAACCGATGAGAGCTCTTCATCTGCATGAGAACAAAGTCAGCCTGTGTAGCCTAAACAACTACTGAACACTATCTAAAATTAAATATCTGACCTCCTTGATTCAAAAGAGGAGCACTTACATGATCCTCCAGGCTTTCTTTGAAGGCAGAGGTACAAACTGCAGGAGGGATACAACCAACATTTACAACTGAACTGGGGGTCAGTAATATCTCTAATCATCATAGCCACTTCTGCAGGGATTGTCTGGCCATAGCCTTAGCTGATGCTCCATCTGACATCATTCCGGATGCATTGGCATAATCCTTGATTGGCACTTTCATTAAGCCAAGATTACATCAAAATACTCTCTTTTAGTCCATCACAGCCAAGAGTTATTGGCATGTAGGACAACAGAATACTTACTGGCATTACAGGTGGGTTAAAACAACGGGATATCTGTGTAGGATAGGCTTGGTGGGGGCAATGAAAGCCACAATTTCAAGATGTGAGAATGGTCAGAGGACCACAAGAAACAGGCAATGTCCAAGAGGATTTAATTTGGTTGACAAAAGGGTTTGTGCATGTTGCATGAAGCAAGGCTACTTGCATGTGTGCAAACCAAACCCTATCAGTGTGCCTCATTCACAATTGTCTCCCTCAGCCATTTGTAAAGCCTTCCTGGAAGTGTGGATGAACCACTTCTTTCAATGGAATATATACTTCTTATTCTCTCTTAGCTCAAGAGCAGCTAAATATCACTTGTTCCTACAGTGAAAAAAAAAGAGGGAAAAAAAAAAAGAAATAATATCTGGAGCATTCCCAAATATGTGAAAAACAACAGAAAAGGAAAATATCCTAAAAGTTACAAGTGGTGGAATACAAAGGTTTTAAATGACACAGCAGTAATATGTCATATTAACAAGCTATTCCTTATTGCAAGTACAATGAAAATAGGGAATGTTTGGAATCCTGGGAGTTACAGGATTTTCAAGAAGGATGTAGGCCTGTAGAATACCACCTATGTTGTATTTATGATTGTATCTGTTTCTACTTAGGGCTTTTTAGAAGGAGATTTTGTGCCTTTTGCCACTTTCGACTGACTGTCCAACTAGACAAATGGAAATTATTTCCATTCCTCTCTTTACTATGGTGATGTAAGTGGGTTTCTTTGGGTTCACTTAGTTTTTAAGGGAAATTTGACAGCAGCCTTCTCCAAAGGTTTTCCATTTGATCTTTTTTCCCTTAATTCATATTTAACTATAGTCCACTGCTTTGAAAAGTTATAAAAATATAGCTGCACAAAGTTCTCCATTGAGAAAGTTTTACCTATTGAGAAAAGAAATATAGAAATATATCCATATTCTGAAGCACTCTTCAGAAAGCACCAGGATTAAAACAGACAGCCATTCAAGATTCTCAAGGAAACTTTGCCCTTTTACACTGAAGCAGTTCTTACCTGGTGGACATTTACCCATAACTGGCATGCCTTGAACCCTGACTTGAACTTTTCATTGTGAAGCTTGTGGTCTTACTTTTGGTGGTGCACACTGTATTTCCATTTACTGCTTCTTAGCAGTGATATCGCACATTTCTTTCTAATTTTAGCTTTTATTTGTCTTGATCATTATCACCAAAACATAAATGGATTTATTATGAAGGCAAGAAGAAAAATGCATGAAAAGTGAAGAAAAGAAAGGAACATAAACTGAAATTATGAAACTTTAGGCATAATTTTTTGTTTGGTTTTTGTCATTTGTTTGTTTGTTTTCCAGGAAATGGAGGAAGGTCCAAGGAAAATAATTTTCCCTTCTTTTTATTTTCCTATAAGAGTTGTAGATTGAACATGTGTGTCATAGTACAAAATCTTGTATTTCCATGCAACAGCTATGAGAATCTCTCCTAGAATACTAAAAAACATGTTTTGTTAGGACTGAGGGGATTAATCATGATAGTGTAAAACTGAGCAATTTTTAGTTTATATGAAACTACAAAATGCCTCATTAGGGATTCTGGACTTCCTTTCTCTTCCCAGCTTTCAGCTATACCTCAGCAGGAAATTTGCAGTGCTGTCAAGAGTTTCCAGTGATGAAGAGGTCTCCCCTCTGCTGTGGTAGGATCTTAAGTGGTTGACTGATACCTAGATCTGTCAGCAGCCCTGTATAACTGGATTATAACTGTATATATATAACTGTATCCCTGTATAACTGTGTTACAGGGAGGGCCAAGTCACACTTCTAGAAAATTTAGTCCTGCAAAGCTTATTCAAGAATCAAGAAAACATTTGTTACTCTGTGTTCTGCACTTTCTAGAACAGCTTTTAGACCTAAATATTAGGATGTAAACCCCTTGATTAAGTACATGAAGAATTATTGATGGGAAATTTCTAGTTTATTGAAGCTGTACCTCCAAATGAGTAGTTTTGGGTAGGTGTGAAAAACAAAACAAAAAGCAACCTCTTGTGGACCACAAAAATTAGGACTCATTTCCTTTGTGTCATTCAAATAGGCTTTCCTAGCTTGGCTGATTTGCATCCAAATCATCCTCCTGGGAGTCAGGAAACTACTTCAGTGACCACTTTGTAATAGAGGACCCATGCAGTGTTTTTACCTGGCAGGTTCCATTTTACAGGTATATTTCTTTCTGTGGCTAGTGAGCAACAATAATTTCTATAAGGATAAGCACTGTGTTGTAATTCTTACATATGCACTACCTCCTTTCTTCCCCGACCCCCCCAATAAAATTTCTAGCTATAGTTAAATGTTTGCAAAACAGGAGGTGCAAGTATTTCATCATCCTTACATGGAGGCAACACAACCAGAATCTGCTCTGTATCGTGTCAGCCTTCACGATTGCGGTGACAGCTGTGAGCTGTGTATGACAAAAATGTATTATTAGTTTTAGATATTATCATACCCATGCTTAACATTAATAATATTGATTACTTAAGGCTAAAGAGTAAATTCTAGACACAGATGGAAACACAGTCAAGCTGTTCCAGTGGCTCTTTAGCATTCATTAAGTTCCTGTTGGGTGCAAACAGCTCAAGCTGGACATTTCTGCCGATGACAATGTGGCAGATGAAACATGGCTGTTTATTCTTCTCTTCCTTTCCAGTTACTTATTGCTTACACAGTAGCTTATTCTGTACTGGGAAAGAAGGTTCAAGGAGAGTATCTCCAAAGGGATTTTGTTATGCTAAGGTTGTAGTGGCTGCTATCAGTTCCATCCCAGATGTTTTGTGCAGGTACGCATGTGCTGTTGTCCCTGTGCCCTTCTCTCCCTCCCAGTTTTAAGTGTTGCCGTTTTAAACAGCAGCTATTCCTGGGTATACCCAGGGGTCTGCACAGCCACTGCCACATGCCTCCGTTACCAGTCCCCTCCAATGGAAAGGCAGAGGCTGGATTATTTTTGTTTGTTTTTTTTGCACTCCTTTGAAATAGCTTATATGCTACTATTTTTTAAAACTTGTCTCATTTAGATAGGAACAGTCTGTATTTATTTTCTAGCAAAGGGGGTGCATTTCTGGCTTCCACATCTCTCTGCTCAATCTGCCTGACCACTTACTGATCTTCTGTATTGAGGCTCATTTTACAAACAGAAATCAAAGACAACATCCTTCTCTCAGAGAGCTTGAGGGAAATTTTCAAAGGAACAGAATTCAGATAGGCAACCAACTTTCATTGCTTTCCGATAGACTAAGCATCTAATTGCATTTTATGCCTCTCTTTTTGGATATAATAATCCTGTCTGGCAGTACAACTGGCATCAAAGAATTCCTCGATATATCTATTCTTGGGCCTTAAATCATTGACACAGTGTTGTTGCTCCCCTATACATCAGTTCCTACACTGTGACTATGAGTATGAGGTAAGGCAGGAAAGGGTTAGTTCTGTCTTTTTTTTCCTGGGACCTGGGAACCCTGATTACTTTCTTAACAAAAAGAAAAAAAAAAGAAAAAAAAAAGGCAGTTGGGGAGGAAAGAGGGAGAGACAGAGAAAAGGAGAAACAGAAAAAGTTCTCGTCAGCGGGTTTCCTAGAACATGAAAATTAAAAAAAAAGAAAATTAATTTTTCATGAACTGCTTTTCAGAATTCAGCTTCTTAAATCTTATAGCCTGTTTATTATACTGAGGACTGCAGTTACTTTCTATGGAGGGCTGAAGTGCTAACTGATGTTACCAACCAAGTACTAATACCTTGTCCTGTGGGGTAAGTTTGTTGTGAAACCAGTACTGTTAAGGTGGCATTTCAGAAATCTTTGTCATGTCATGTGACTGATATTTTTCATCCACCAACTGTGATACAGCTTTCTTTTATTCAGAGTAGAAGAAGTGAATCCCAGTGACTCATACCTTTATTCTAAGGTAATCGTAGCTTTTTAAGTATAAAATGTTACTCACTATTTCAGCACGAAAAATTCATACAAATCAAATGTGTTAATAAAAGCCAAAAGCAATGACAAAGAAAGCTATTATAGCAAACACAGTAAGAGAAGAGTGACCATCTCATGATCAAAGACCCCATCCATAGCTTTTAAAGAAGTGGCTTGTAAAAATCTGTGTGATTTATTTATGCTAGTAACATGAAATATTAATAATTAAAACTGAAAAGCCTTGTTAACAGATATGATTTACACAAATGTATGTCAGGGTACAGCAGAATCATTATAATATGCAAAAAATGAACTGGTGTACAGTGGGGGTGTTACTTGGATGCCAGGAGATCAAGAGTGTATTTGCATTACTGCCTGGTATCTCACAACTAAAGCATTTTACAAGCATCAGCATGCCGACAAAGGTGCCTCACAGAGCTGAAATAAAATATTGACTAGCAATACGATTTTCCTACCGATGTCACTAAAGATGTTAAGTGTGATTTTGACATCTGATATTAAAAACCTTTTTTTCCATGTATGTACAAAAAATATAATAGCTCACCGTAAGTGTGGCAGGGATGGGAAACATGGTACTGAAAGGACAGGAAAAAAACAAGGGGCAGTGAAATGGCATGGGGATGCTAATGGGTGTACATTTGAGCTGTCAGATATGAAAGGGACTGCAGTAAGTTATGTGGTATTTAGTTCCCATCCATACCTCTGTTGTTGCTCCCAAACTGGATGTAAAACAGTCCAAGCAGGGACAGGGTCTCAGCTCACTCTGGTGGACTCTAGGATACAGGCATGCTCCTCATTCCCAGTTGGTTTGTTGGCAGAAACCTGTGTTTGGTTCAAAGTGTATCTTAGTAATATATTAAAATTGTGCATATAAGCACTCAAATGTACGAACCACCAATAGGTCAACTCTGCTGTTGATGTAAAACTTCACAGCTCATCCCACACGAGTGAACGTCATCTTGCTAAGGAGCAGGCTGATGATGTCTCTTGTTGCTGATGTCCCGAGCTTCTTTAGGCAGCAAACAGGTTGAACTGGAATGAAAACATTATTACATATGTCTAGCATTTTAGACATGTGTCCATTTTATTAGCATTTAATGGGTAAAATTGGCAAATTTATTTGACATACAAAATACAAATGTAGAAGAGAAATCATTACTTTGAGGCTGTAAATGCCAGGCAGGTTTTCTCTTCACAGATAACATTTAAGAAACCAAAAATATGACATTTTTCACTAACGAAAGAAGAAATAGAGAATGGTAAAGACAGGAATTATTGCTGTTTTCTACCCTGAAACGGTGGATTCTCTGTTTGAGCAACAGAACTCTGGATATAGCCCAGAGACTGTCCTGGCTCAGAAATGAGCATTTCAGCACTTCTAGTGCCAATTACATTCATTTGCCTTCAGTTTTGGGGGGAGGGGGAAGCTGGGAAGGGAAAATAGCATGGGGAAAAAAAAAAAAAGAAGCCTGGCAGCCATGTTCTCACCACCCTACAATGTTCTTTTTAAGATCTGAACAAGGTTGTGCTCAGATCTCCATATTCGTTTGTCAAGGCACAGCTCCTGCTGTTGGGAATTCTAGTACTGAAATGGTTATTACCATGTTGCTAAAGGCAGCTATTACTCTAGTTATCTAAAGACAAGGCAAGACAAGACCCTGCAAAAATGAGATTTTAATCACTGTGTTGTTTTATTTGATACTGATTTTAATCATTTTTCCCCCCTGAGCCTCGTTTTTATTAAATTACAAAATATAAAAAGGATTGTGAGCCCTGCTAGAGGTTTCTGATTTAAACTTCTGAAGTTGGATACTGTAGGAATAAGTACCTGGAAGAACTTTGCATTGCAAACCTTAAAGCTCCTTTTTTAACCAAAATCTTTCTGTCTTTATAGAAGTATACTTTTATTTACCAAACACTCTTATATGGTACATACAAGAACAGTGATTAAAGGCAAGAAAGTCAGTTTGCAATCTGTAGAATCAAAAGTAGGCAAGCATTTTGACTTAGCATACTGTGTAGCTGTGCTTATGATTGCAAACTGATAATGGTTTCGTAGGGGCTGTGTTGATATGTGTATGTGGTCTCTTTAAACCCACACACCTCTCATTGGTTCCTTAATGTTCCATCTCCCTCTTTTTTCTGACTGTTTCTTATAGCCGTATGCTGTCCTTTGTCACCACTAGATTAAAACTATGGGGAAGAACTGTCTTTTACCAAACAGCCTTAACACAATAACACAACAGCCCAAGCTAATAAAATAATGCTAACATGCTAAACAACAATAAGGGAAATTCAACACTTAGCATGTTCATTTAGAAATCGAAGTCTGGTTTATACAGATAATAAAATTTCTCAGCTTGGGGAAACTTGAATAGGAAGTGATATCAGCTAGAATTTGAGGCAATAATTTAGAAGAAATATTTTATGGAATTAACACCTATTTTTCCCAACCCCCATAATAGCAATGTGCAAATCATTGTTTCCCCTGCATGATGGACTAACTGAAATTCTTTCTGAGAATTTTTTTTCTATCAGCATTGATTGCCTGCTTTTCACTATTTCACAGCTTTTAAGTGTCTGTTTAGCTGTGGCTGGTCACACGATGCACATTACATCCCTGGACCTGATGAACATTATTATTCTCATCAGGAAACCCCACCTGCATGATGCGTAGAATAGAGTTTTGCCTACATCTCTTTCTTGAATTTTTTTTTCTGTCTGTGTTTTTGTGTGGACAAAAATAGAGACAGTGTGATAAAATGTACATAATTATATTAATTGGAATATTATAAAATAATATTCCAAAAATAGAAGGTGACAGATTAGTCTGCTATCTTCTTTGATAAGGTTAGCTTGATTTCTAAATAATACCATTCATGTAGATTTTTGTGAAATATTTAATATGGTGAACTATGGGAAAATACAAATTAAAATGAAGGAAAGGATTTGCAGCAAAACTGGAGGACATAAAGAACAATCTGAAGAGGATGCAGAATGGGTATCAAGTCCAGGAGTTAGGACTTGAAGGCAGAATTGTTAGGCATTTATCTTAGGACTCATTTAATATACCCAGTAATGGCTAAGGAATGAAACATCGTAGGACACTTGTAAATTGCCTGGATACCATACATTAGGGAAGCTTTATAGATGCACTGGAGATCAGAATACCACACAGCCTTGAGGACTAATGGAATAGACAATAACAGTGGGTGAAGCTTACTATATAGGAGGTCCCTTCCCAGTCTACCTTCCAGACATGAAATATATGGTCACTTTAAAACCAATGCTGGAATGGAATAGAACATGGCAGTCAGTCAGCTGAGTTTGGACTGCCAGTAGTAACTCCATGATATCGAAGTAATTTTCTTCCTTCCTTCCTTCCTTGTTCTCCCCAGGAAGTTATGTTCAATGTCTCTTTGTAGAAAAAGTAAATTCACTGTTCGTAACAGCAAAAAATAGAGGCCATCAACACCAATGCCACTAACTCAATTCTTTTCAGAGTAGAAAAATCTAATGTTAGAAGGTCTATTAGTGATGCTGGATGATATCTGAATCATATTAAAGTTAACAGCCAAAGCCAAAGTCATTGGCTTCAGTGACGCCCAGATTTCAACTGTTGTTTTTCATGGAATGAGTACTGCCTGAAAAGAGGAACAGACACAGTTCTTCACAAAATTCTGGCACTAATACCATTGGTCTAAGAAAAAAAACAAACAAACATTCTAACAAAAAAGAAGCTAGCAAAAGAACTGCCATTCCCACATACTTTATTGTGTGGTTCAATTGTTATTGTAATTATCCTGAGTATAGTCCACAGTTTTAAAAAGTTCAGTGATTTTAATTCTGAACACAGCTCTGGTAATAATGCATCACTAGTTACATTCCCATATGTCTGCTAGACTGTGCAAGATCAAAGCTTAGCAAAACTAACCCTTCTCACTATTTTGTCACTGTCCCTTACACTTAGAGGCATGCAAATGGAAATTTTTCCCTGTTATGGAGAGATAATGTTGCTATGGTTATAATTCTATAAAGGTAAAGTAGATTTATCAAAATAATTGGAGGCATGATTCTCCATTAAGGTCAACGATTGCAGAGACAGGCTGACACGAAATGAGTGAACTTTCAATTTGCTTTTTTTTCCTCCTTTACTTCTTCCCTTCCTGTGAATGGATATTCAGCTGGGATATGCTGACAGAAGCCTGTCCCAGGAATGACATACTAAACCTCAGGTCTGAAATGTTAATGCATCAATTAATGGGACTACCTGAAGCTCTGGAGGCATGCACAAACTTACTTTTACAGGACCCTTCTACAGTTTAGATAGCAAAGTCGGGGAGATACATAATGGTAAAAGCATGTTAAGAAAGTTTCAGGGTTGTGTATATTTTTGGTTGTGTATATTGTTGGTACTTGGTGGATTTCATGCTTATGGATACCAATGTAGATGGTTATGAGCTAAGTTAATTAATTTGCTGGTTTCCAATAGACAATAACTTAAAATATCTCTGAGTATTAAAGAAAAAACAATGTGAAAGGTACAGGCCCACTAGTAATCATTTTCTTCTTTAGGATTGTTGACACCTAAAATGTACAAACACTGCTGTCCTAACTTCTTTCTATTAGTTACATGTGTGTGCTAAAACATTATCCAGGTAAACTGGTTTAGCAAAGTGCCCAATATTTTCCTTTTGTAAGACAATATTTTCAATATTTATAATATTGCAAAATTTAAATATTTGCATATAGATTTTATATACTAATGTCCAGCTTGGGCACATTTATTATTCCTTTTTTCCCTGTAAATAGTGGTTAGATTTTTCTGAATGTGAGGTAACAGGAAAATGTACTGTTTTGTCCCTCTTAGAAATTGCAGTGGCTTATGTTTCCAATTCTCCCAAGACATCCTGACGTGAGAGTTATCTCCAGGCATTGACGTCATGAATGTGCCTTTAAACATGCCTGAGAAAATTCCAAAATTAAGGTGATTGGGCCCTGAAAAACTGATTTTCCCTGGTCAGTAAAGTTCTCCTGCTTTCTAAGGATTTCACCTGTGCTGCTCTTTGGCTCCTGTGGGACATAATGAATTGCCATCAAGCGTGGTAATTGGGACCAGGAAAACAGTCTTACTTGGATTCACTATAAAAACTACACTCAAGTACATTTACATGTGTTGCAAAAAAAGGTCAGGGTAATACTGTTTCCTTAAGAGGAATGTTCAAGGGGAATAGTTTCCCATTTCAGTTTTCATTAAGTCTTTTCCTAGGAGGTTGGAGGTTTGGGTGGGGGGGATACTAAATATTTTGGTATCTGGGTGCCAATAGCTGAAATATATTTCATGTATGTATTTTTTCCATGAATGCAAACAAAGATCAGTTTAAGAGAAATACTGCTGAAAAGAGAAATCCCTCATTCAATCAGAAAAAAATGCCTGAAATAGAGTTTTCATTCAGGTTTGAAACATAGTCAGTTCTTCCACCTATAAATGGTGCTGTTTCCATTCAGTGGAATGGCTACTGCTTCTTTAGCATTGTAAGGTGTAAATTTCATCTCTCATATCTCTGGTAGGATATACGATTCTGTAGGCTACAGTTATGTGCTAGCAGAAGCATGCCAGGTGTAACTTGTTCTAAAAGATTTTATTTTTGTCAGTTATAATTACTGTGTGTCTATAAAGAGATATTGTTTTCTGGATACCTACCACATCACCTTTCCTTTGAGCAGCAAAATAGCAGTGGTAGTTTTGGGAATCTATAAAGGCCATACTGGGCAGGTGAAAACCAACAAGGTTGTCAAAGGTAGCAAACCAAATTTGCCCTTTTTCTTTGTTTCTTGGTGCTTTTTATGTGACCTCAGTTAAATATACACCAGCTCTGTATTCAGTGGCTGTGCAAAATCAAAAAATGACTTGCTTTTAAATTTTGAAAACACCAAATTTAGCCTCGTAGCTATTCAGCTATCAAATTTCCTTAGAGTTTTGCCAATATGACAGACACCCTAAAATTTATGAATGGTTTGGGAATAAGCCCAACTTGGGGAGACAGAGTGCTTATTTTCTGTGATCCTGTTAATTACTGTCCTTGCCAGAAGTTCATGTCCTTTCCTTCATTCATGTTACTTTGTGATGTGTTTGTTGCATCCACTAAATGCCAAAATATTGTGAGCTTCTCAGTACTACTTTTCCCCTTACAGTTCTTCACTATTGCTTTATGTTCAATGAATGACTTACTACTATTCACACCAGGACTGAATTTGGCTAGGAGATTAGCATTTGAAAAGAACTGTTAATTTATTTATTTCACCTGCCTGCAGGTGTAGGTTGGTTCCCTCCTGTACAAGGATGACACTACTGTGAAAACACAGGGATAGTGCAGTTCTTTATCTTTTATAAATCACTTATGCAGAACATGTACATTTATTTTAATATAAATCTATAGTATGCTCTAAGAGGTTTATCTCTCATTGTGTAGGTCCATAATGTGTGTTGTGTTTCCTGTTGTAGCTCATCCTGGCATATGTGATGTAAATTCAAGATTTATGTTGTTTGTGTGCCTTGTGAATTTGATGCTCTTGTAGCACCAAAGGATCCTGTTCCACCTCTAGGCCTCAAAACAGTACTTTTAGACTCTTCTCTGTTATTTATGTTCTGTTCCCCAGATACTCAAAGGTTTTGAGGTTACATCTTTTGAAACTATTTAGATTATCAAATTCAAACCCCCTCTTACAAATCTTAAAACATCTTTTATGCAGGTTTTAGGTGAAAATGAAATAGATATGTAATTTTCTGGTTCCTAGTTTATGTGTTTTCCAAACTGATGCCTAATTTATCCATGCATTTACCAAGTCATCTGATGTAACAGCCATGGACTCTGCAGTTATGTGCTTGTTTCCTTTTGTGCTGTGTATCACCTTGTGGTTGGTTAGACTTTGTCTTGGTTTTGGCAGGGATTAATTTCCTTCCTAGTAGCTGGTACAGTGCTGTGTTTTGGATTTAGGGTGAGAACAATGTTGATAACACACCCATGTTTTAGTAGTTGCTGAGCAGTGCTTACACTAACCAAGGACATTTTAGTTTTCCATGCTCTACCGACTCTGTGGGGCTTAGCTGCCTGCTGGGGTTAAACCACAACACAGCTTCGTTTTTTTCTACAATGAAACTGAAAAGAAATAACTTGTTTCAAACAAGGATACTGTATACTTACTGAATGCGAGAAGATTTTTACACCATATCAGTATGTCTGGTTTGGATTATGCTGGAATGTGTGCTTTTGTACATTCTCAAGCAAGGAAATAGATACTAATGGAAGTATTTCCGAAAGTAACCCAGCAGTTCCTGTTAACGACTCCTGCTTCCGAATGTAATCCTACCTAAAACTTGTAGCAAAACCAAATATTCAAAGTACATCTGAGAACTTAGACTAGTATTGAATTTATGATCACTTATGTCATTCCCCTGAACTGGTAGCACCATAATTAAAAATATTGACGGGCTTGTGTTATCTTTGTCACTTAAAAAATCTTATGAGGATGGTATTTCTGGAATAAAAGAGACTGATTGTACATCATCAAAAAATAAGCAGTGAACTGATAAATAGATAAAGCATTCAACTTTCGCTGATAGAGTAAAAATTGTCAATACTAACCAAAGAACAGATCATAAGTGAGATGGATGGTGGTCTCTGATCAGCAAGCCGTCAATAAGTCTTTTGAAAACAATAAACTCTCTCTTGAACAAATCAGTCTAACAGGAAATATTTTTTTAAGTGATGCTAAATTAGGGATGATGAAGGTTGAAAATATTACTTACAATGTTGGACCTGACTGGTGAGGCTATTTGTTGACAAGAACAAAACTTGGCAGCACTCTAAACAACCTTCTTGAGAAAGCAAGAGCACTATGGTATCTTGTAATTTTAAAATAGTGGTTTGAGTCTGTTGTGTTTTAACCTCAGCCGGCAACTAAGCACCACACAGCCCCTTGCTCACTCCCCCCCGGTGGGATGGGGGAGAGAATTGGAAAACTAAAAATGAGAAAACTCATGGGTTGAGATAAAGACAGTTTAAAAGGTAAAGCAAAAGCTGCGCACACAAGCGAAACAAAACAAGGAATTCATTCACTGCTTCCCATCGGCAGGCAGGTGTTCAGCCATCTCCAGGAAAGCAAGCCTCCATCACGCGTAACGGTTACGTGGGAAGACAAACGCCATCACTCCAAACATCCCGCCCTTCCTTCTTCTTCCCCCAGCTTTATATGCTGAGCATGACGTCACATGGTATGGACTATCCCTGTGGTCAGTTTGGGTCAGCTGTCCCAGCTGTGTCCCCTCCCAGCTTCTTGTGCACCCCCAGCCCACTCGCTGGTGGGGTGAGAAGCAGAAAAGCCCTTGACTCTGTGTCGGCACTGCTCAGCAGTAACGAAAACATCCCTGTATTATCAACACTGTTTCCAGCACACATTCAAAACACAGCTCCATACTAGCTACTGTGAAGAAAATTAACTTGATCCCAGCCAAAACCAGCACAGGCTGTTAACTTTAAACTAGTGCTTGGTAGGCTTAGAACAAATAAATGAATGAATATACACAATCTGAATAATTCAAAGAGCAACTCACTGCTGAAGGAGCTAATCAAGTTAAATATTGTGGAAGATTTAAAAAATTAGTCTTATAACCAATTTTATAATTTATGACAGTTTTCATTGCATAGAGTAAGTTAAAGTCAATGCTTTTGGGTATAAAGTGATAATCTCAGTCTTTCAGCTCAGGGAAAGAATCTTCTGTCATGAACACAGTAACACGGTAGGCTGGATGGGTGGTAGCTGAACCCAGTCATGTGCAAGAAATGGTTCTCTTCCCAGAAAAGGGAGTTCTCAACATTAGTTCTCACAGCAAATTCACATTCAAAACTTTTTTATTCTCATTGTGCTATTTTATTCTCATTGCTATTTTTTAACTTCTTAATTTTCCAAAGTTTCCATTATGGAGACTTAGCTGAAATGGGAGAGGATGTATTACAATGTCTTTTAACAGTTATTTATTTCTCTAATTTATTTTTTCAATTTATTTTTACTTTTTTTTTTTTTTTTTTTTTTAAATGTGCTTGATGATTTGCACCTAGTGATCAAGAAGCCAAAAGTATTTGTCTGGAGTTTTTTTTCAAATTAAGTGGGGGGTGGTTGGAAGGGTTGGAGTTTTGCCTGTTGATTGCTGAGCTGGTTTGGTGTAGTTTGTAACTTGGTGGGTCTATGGACTGGCTGTGGCTTGTTGCGTTCACCTGCATCCTAAGTGTTGTGAGCTGGACAGAGACTTAGCTGTGCAGTGCCAATCTTCCTGCCTTCTGTGGCAGCTGACTATGCAAGGAGAGTCTCTGCCAAAGGTTATTATGATAGTTTTGGGTCAAGGCATGATGAGCTGCCATTGTCAGCCCTACTGCTCTGAGATGATGAGGGAAATAATTTTTTTTCTCAGAAAGATGGGCTGTACATGGTACATGTACATGTACATGTACACATTTATGAAGCTGGAAATCTGGAAAGGACATCAGACATGTCTATTCAGATCAATTAAAAGTCAGGGTTCAATAAACCTCAAAACCATTACTACTGTTCTACTGAGTAGCATTAGTTCTAATTAGAACTACTGAGTCTAATGAGTTAAGTATTTGAATGTAAAGTTAGGTTAACATCTATTTAAACTGAAACTGCAAAATATCTGGAATTTGTCTCCTAAGCACGAAAAAAATGTAGGAAGGGAATCTAGATCTCTTCAGAAGGCTAATCACTTAACTGAAGTGATACCTGCAACTTTTTAAAAAATAAAAGAGCCAATAAAAAGGCATAGGGGAAAAGAGGAGAAAAGAAGGTCATGTCTTAAAATTCAAGAATTATAGGAAAGAATTGTGAAAAGTGGAACTGATACATGTTTTGAAAATTATATTCACACAAAAGCAAAATGTTCTTCAGGCAGGTGGTTTTATGTGGTGAGGATGTGGTAGAAATTAAGTATATATTCTCAAAAATCAGGAAAATATATTAAGAAATTCCTCAGTTAAATATAAAATTTAAAAGTTTCATATAAAATATATATTTTTATATATTTATAGGAAAAGTTTTATATAAAATATATTAAAAATTGCCTTAGTTTTCAGTAAACATGACAGCATGGAGAAGAGCAAGTAAAGGTGAGCTGGCAAATGAAACTGGTGTTCTGAAAATGGGAGTTACTGTGACTGAATTAGAAAAAAATCTCAAGGAATTTAATGCTTTCAGGTATGAGCAAGTTTGAAGCTACATCCCTGGATCCTGAATAAGTAGTGTATGACTGTCAAATAACAAATTGTTTTGATTAAGTTAAGCAGTCAGAATAATGTACCAGGAAAGGGCCATGTAATGCCTGTGGTTAAGACAAGAGAAAAAAAAGATCCAGAAAGATACAAGCCCATTCGCCTGATCTCAAAGGTCTTCAGAACTTTTATGCAAATGTTGAGAGAAAGTTGATTAAAGACTTTGCGGGGGGGGGTGGGTGGGGTGGGGTGTAAACTGTTATATGAATTATTGTCGTGGTTTAATCTCAGTCGGCAACTAAGCACCACTCAGCCCCTTGCTCACTCCCCCACAGTGGGATGGGGGAGAGAATTGGAAGGGTAAAAGTGAGAAAACTCATGGGTTAAGATAAAGACAGTTTAACAGGTAAAGCAAAAGCCGCGCACGCAAGCAAAGCAAAACAAGGAATTCATTCACTCCTTCCCATCGGCAGGCAGGTGTTCAGCCATCTCCAGGAAAGCAGGGCTCCATCACGCGTAACGGTTACGTGGGAAGACAAACGCCATCACTCCAAACGTCCCCGCCCTTCCTTCTTCTTCCCCCCAGCTTTATATGCTGAGCATGACATCACATGGTATGGAATATCCCTTTGGCCAGTTTGGGTCAGCTGTCCCAGCTGTGCCCCCTCCCAGCTTCTTGTGCACCTCCAGCCTTCTCAGTCGGTAGAGCATGGGACTAGTGTAAGCACTGCTCAGCAACGACTAAAACATCAGTGTGTTATCAACATTGTTCTCACCCTAAATCCAAAACACAGCACTGTACCAGCTACTAGGAAGGAAATTAACTCTATCCCTGCCAAAACCAGGACAGTATCCACCCCTTATTCTATACCAACTACGTCATGCTCAAGTCCCATATTTTCCAGTGCAACCTCATTAACCACCCGCCCCGCTTTCCATCCTTTGATATAACACACAGATATCATTCCCTTAGTCTATGGACCACCCTTGTGGAATGTCTGTAAAATGTCCAGAAATGTCCATGAAATATCCATTGAGTTCATTTAGTCCGTGACCTTGGGCTCCATCTGTGATGGTGGTCACCCAGGACAGGAGAGGTGGTGTGTTGCGTGGAGTTACTGGGCACCAAAGCCAGCTCAGGTTGGGTCACTGCCGCACTTGCACTGCTTCTTGTAGGGCTTGTCCTCCACTGGTTCGGGTGCTTCCTGCTATAGTAATTCCTATAACATGCAACTCAAATCATGGGTTACAACAATTTAAAGGTATTTCCATTACAATCTCCACCCCTGGTCCCTTCGGATCAAACCATAGAGTTTAACATTGCAATGAACTCCTCCCCTTGCCCCTGCTCCGGCTTGGACTTACCCACAGACTGCAGTCCTTTAGGGTTGTACCTGCTCCAAGTGGAGCCTTATCTATGAGCCACAGTCTCTCCAGGGGTACACCTGCTGTGGCATAGACTTATCCACAGTCACTTTGAGATGCACCTGTTCCAGCATGGCCTTCTCCATGGGCCACAATGCCTTCAGAGATATACCTGCTCCAGCGTGGCCTTACTCGCAGCTACAGTCCCTTCAGAAGTGAACCTGCTGTAGCACAAACGTAACCACGGCCACAGATGCTTCGAGATGTACCTGCTCTGGCATGGGCTTATCCACGGCCACAGACGCTTTGGGGTGTCCTGCTCCCGCATGGACTCATCCACAGGTCACAGTCCCTTCGACTCGAGTTCACACTGGAGTTCCAGCCTGTCCAGTACAGCAGCAGAGAAAGAGCAGTGATGCCCTGGCCATCTGCCAGCCCAGGCACATCGCCATTGCTGTTATCAAAATGTTCCCAGGCACAGTAGAATATGATGATAAGCACTACAGCAGTACAGCAAGCAGCGAAAGCAAAAAGCAGCCACTAAAGAGCACTAGACTCCAATATACAGCAAGGCAAGCAAGCCCCATGGCAAGCACAGGAGCCTGCCAATTAATAGCTAAACAGCTATAACAGGTATAAATTCGATCTAGCACATTCCAATCAAACCTGTCATTATCTTGAACCCTTCGAGCCCCACGTTGGACACCAAAAAGGACTGTCATGTTTTAACCTCAGCCGGCAACTAAGCACCACACAGCCGCTCGCTCACTCCCCCACAGTGGGATGGGGGAGAGAATTGGAAGGGTAAAAGTGAGAAAACTCGTGGGTTGATATATAAAGACAGTTTAATAGGTAAAGCAAAAGCGGCGCATGCAAGCAAAGCAAAACAAGGAATTCATTCACTCCTTCCCATCGGCAGGCAGGTGTTCAGCCATCTCCAGGAAAGCAGGGCTCCGTCACACGTAACGGTTACTTGGGAAGACAAACGCCATCACTCCAAATGTCCCCCCCTTCCTTCTTCTTCCCCCCAGCTTTATATGCTGAGCATGACGTCACATGGTATGGACTATCCCTGTGGTCAGTTTGGGTCAGCTGTCCCAGCTGTGCCCCCTCCCAGCTTCTGGTGCACCTCCAGCCTTCTCAGTCGGTAGAGCATGGGGAGCTGAAACGTCCTTGACTAGTGTAAACACTACCTAGCAACCACTAAAACATCGGTGTGTTATCAACATTGTTCTCACCCTAAATCCAAAACACAGCACTGTACCAGCTACTAGGAAGGAAATTAACTCTATCCCTGCCAAAACCAGGACAATTATGTAGCTAAATTTTGCTATATTAACTTGATATTTTGCTTTGACATCTTGTCTTTTAGACAATAGGATTCCAGTAGATATAAGCTACTTATGTTTGTTTAAGCATTTTAAATAGCATCGCAAGCAAATTTGTTAATGAAATGGGAAAAATGGGCTTTAGTAGATGACCTGGAAAGAACAGATATTTGCTCAAGGAAGCTTCTTAGCGATGATTCTCAAAGTTGAAGCTTGAGACAACCATTTCAATATTTGCATTGATGACATGGGGGGGGGGGGGGGGAACGAAAAAGTGAAAACCTGCAGATTGTGCAATGTCTACAGGAGGTGGCCTGAATAGAACATAAGAAGGTTTAGATTACCTTGAAGGCTGGAGCCAAAAAGATAAACAGAATTAAAATCTATAATAGCAAGTGCAAAGTAATGCTTTTAGCTACCAATATTTCTACAATAAATTGGGATCCAATCAGCTGAAAACAACAGCTGTGATCAGTTGCAGAACTACTGTGAACCCTCAGTATGTTGCTGTGAAGAATATAAATGTGATCTTAGAATGATTTGGGTAACATTCTCTGTGAAGATATGAAAACTATTAACATCACAGCACAAGGAGCTGGTGAAACCCATCTAAAATATTCTTAATAATGATCATGGACACATTCTTGTACTATTAAATAATAGCTTCACTGGGAATTTGGGGAAAGTAATGAAGATCAAGTGAATGGAAAGATACCATCTGAGAGGAGACTAATATAGCAGGGCTTAGGTGGCACAAGCACAAGCAGGTGGCTGGCTATGGATTTGTTCAGCACAGAAGAAGAACATTTGTGCCATAAAATCTCAGATCAGTGAGTTTTAGAATACTCTGTTTGCAAAAGCAGGAGACAGAGCTGGATGGCCCAGGAAGATCCCTCCAGTGCTGAATCCTATAGAACAGTTTCAGAATGGCCATCCTTTTCAGTATAACTTAACTAGCCCATATTTCCTCAAGTAGAGATTACATTTTTAGATAGCCAGTCCACTTCTGAGCTTCCTGGAACTATTGCAACAGTAACTTTGACACACTTTCACAACAGTGAAAATATTTGTAAAATGGATTTGATGCAGAAAGTTATTATTTATATGCAAGCATCAATAACAATAGTAGCTAGAACAGGACAGTCCTATAGAAATGTCCTTTGGATAACAAAATTCTGTTTCAAATTTACTTTCCTCTTAAAGTCCTTCTTTCAATACTGAGGACACTAGTGTAGGCACCACTCAGAACTACTGTGGTGAGGTTCGGACTGAGGGAATGTCCTTTCTTCTTTCCTATTTTGGCTATTAAATGATAAAGTATTCTGTAAGAGGTCTTCCTGTCAGAAGAGCTGTTAGAAACTGACTGCTGAGGCTGTGTTACAGGAATAGACGTTGAAGCTAAGAGGTAGCTTTGCCATCTTTCTCTGTACAGGTCAGCACAGTGCCACAAGATTAAATAGAATTTCACAGAAAAGCCAAAAAATCATTTTAATTGAGCCTGGACCTTGCAGCACAATATTCTTCTCTTAAAATAGAAAATTTCTTAAAGTAGAATGTTCTAAAAGAGCTTGAAAAGTGTCTTTTAATACTGTCCTCAGTTAAAAAAAAAAAAAAATGTTCTCTCTTTAGTTCTATTTAATCATCATGGTACAGAGCTGTGCCTCAGAAATCTTTCCCATCTTTGCCTTTCCACTTTTAAATTTGTTAACTTTTTTTCCCTGATTAACATATGAAGATGTATATTTAATTCCAATACTTACGGATTTTTTCTTTTTAAAAAGAACAACAACAAATAAAAATTTAAAAGTAGGACTAAAGAAGCAAAGGGAAAATTTTTAGATCTTTATTTTAAAATTAAACATGAGACAAACCCACATGATTTCCCTTTAAAATGTATTTGGCTTGTATGAATTTATCCTTGCTCAATTTATATCTATAATCCTATTAGAATCACCAGGAACTTCAGGGAGAGTATAGTCCTAAGGACAAAATTATGCCCTCAATTACCTCTATGTAATAAGGTTTGAATTTGCCCCTGAATGTCAACATTCTCTCTAAAGATCTCATTTAACACTTTGTCAGAGCTGGAATCAGTGTCATAATTGCATCTTTTTTTTCAAATTGATTAAATTTACTTTTAAATCCAAGAATGTTTCTTAGTGGCATTTGTGCATTGCAGGCAAAAATTAAAGCCTTTTCACTAAAACAGAATGTGTGGAAGATCGAAGACAATTGACTTAAGTGAATCTAAAAGTCAGAGAAGTCTGTAACTATAGGACAGAATTGTACTGGGTAACGGAGCCTGAACATTGCAGCTACTAATTATAGTCCAAATTATGTCCATGGGGGTCTCTGTCTACAAAGCTGAAGGAGCATTTCTCCAACTCTTTCACTGCTAGAGCAAGGTACTGTAACACACAGGGCCTCCAGGGATGCTGCTGCAAGTAAAAGAAGAAATGTCTTGTTCTTCAAGTGTTCCCTGCTGGCACAAACCCCTCTGGGCCAAAAAAGAAATTCATAAGCAATCAACTTAGCCACCATTAGTCATGGATGGGGAATACACAAGACAGCTAGGGAATTTCATTACAATAACTCCTGTTTACCAAAACTGTGCCAAAAATAAATGATTTCCTGCCTTGTAATAAAGTTCACTGTCCTCCACAAAACACACAAAACACAGTGGGAATTTTTCAGTATGATTCAGCTTTCAAATCTCCAGATCCAGAAACAGGCTCCAGGCTGTCCTATTTAAACTGTCAGTTTCATAAATCTTAACCATCAATTAAAATAAAATGTAACATGTCCTGCGAGAATAATTCTAAACACAGAAGACACTCTGGACTCTGAAATTTACTGATAAATGTCTGACCGCAGACGTCATTAACAATTAAGGGAAAGAGTAAAAAGTTTGTGTTATGAAATTATGGTCAAATAAAGTCAGTGTGCCATTGTAAGGCTGCATTTAGGGGTTGTGCCATTTTGACTTTAAGAACAAAAACATAATGCAGAGAGAGAGACAATAGATTCCCTGCATGTAGCTTCTCCACAGTCTAAACAGTCAGAGTGAGACTTAGATATTGATATAGATATCACTGCCACATCACTGAGCAAATGTGAATGAACAAGCATATGGGCTCCCCACTAGGCTGTTTTTCAACAGTAAAGATAAAGATGTGTCTTTAGACTGCGTTAGCAAGGGCAATGAAGATACCTAAATTCTAAAGGTAAAGTCTAAAGATATCTAAATGTTGTACCACAGCCTTTTCACTAGAGTTATCACTTCTTCTAGCTAGATAAAGATAGCAAATCTAGAAGTACTTTTCATTTTGTAGTGGACATAAAATTTTAGGCAACTTACAAGGTGAGGTAAGCAGTCTACCAGCAAGATTCCTGGCTGATGCCTCTGCCTGAGGAAGGCTCCTGCACAGATTTTGTGTGCAGGAGAGTATTGTGCTAAGGAAAAGATCCCTTCCACAACCCTAGATAAGAGTTTTACCACCTGATGACTTTTCCTGCATTGTGTGTTTGCACACTGATTTTCATTCTTGATTTTACCAAAAAGAAGAATATTGTTTTGGTAGAGAACAGAGTATGTCTCAAAATGGATAGTATTACAATATGTTACGAAATGCATAAGAAAATTTGGTCAAAGATAGAAAAAAAAACCCAAGAGACCTGGATTCTGTCTGATCATTTTTCAGAGCAGTCCCTCTTTGAGAGGGCTCTTGACTATTCTGCACTGTGTTTATAATTTGATTAAAGCTACCTGCAAACTAATGAGATATAGTTCTTCACTACTGGCATAGTGCCATACACCACCTGTCTCCTCTGTCATGTCTCATATGTTGTCTTTGTGCTCACTATAAACCTAGAAAATATTTTTTTCCATATAAAAAGTAAGTTGCTTTGTACGTCTGTAGTGGGTAAATAATGAACATAACAGACATGAGACTGAGTGACAGCAAAAGTAGCAGGGAATTTGAACTTAGTTCATATTTCACTTAGATACCCGGATTATGTAAGCATTCAAATATCTTATTGTTAAGATATGTGATGGCCAAACATCATCCACATTTTTCTGAGAAATAGAAACAACATCATCTTAACTGCTTAGTTACGTCTCTGTGGGACGTCTCCAGAATGCTTCTACTATGGAGCTACACTCAAATGGTATTAGGAACTTCTGACTAATCCAGTAATCAAACGATTGCTTCTGAGGTGAAGATGTGACAGTATTTCAGCATTTTACACTATCTGTCTATTTGTTCTTGCACAATTCATAATTCCCACTACAATCTATAAAGCACAGATTCACAGAAGTTGAGTTGAAGAGTTGAGGCCCATGCTTAGTTTAGGTTGTATTGTATCCATTCTTCAGGAGTGTTTATGTCCTTTCTCTTTGCATGCTGGCAAAAGCAGAGCTGTATCATTACTGCATCCTTCAACTTTGGAATTACCTCCTACCAGATATCTATTTAAGATTGAGTTTGGTCAATTTTAAAGCCAGTAACACTGTGTACATCTCTTGCTCCTAGATTTTCACTAACCACAATTTCTGGAATTTAATATTATCATAATCTCTTTTTCATTTCTTACTTTCAAAGTCTGTGTGTGTGTGTGAACTTGTATGTGTGGGCATGCACGTGGGGATTGTAACATTAAGTATTTGATTATCCTATTTGCTTAATGTCAGTTTCTCACATTTTCAACCATTTAAAGTACTTCCAGATTACACATTGATGGGTGTGTAAATGACAGCAATAATAATGATAATAAGGATAATTTCTGCAATTTGGAAGTGAATTTTTCTGAGTTCAGCTGTTCCCATAGGATTTTGTTTGCATGCAAATTAGGTATAGAAAATAGGCCCATTCTGATTTTGAAAATGACCTGAAACTGAAGTAGATAGAGCTTTGAGAATCTGATTTCAGCCTAGGTAACCCTAGTAATTTGTAGAAAACTAAGACATTGACAAATATTCGATTCATGAAACTATTACTAATATTTAAGTGCATAGTCCTTTATAATGGGAAGTCTTGTATATATTTAATCATAGATGAAGTAAAGGTGAGGTGAAAGAAAAAAGTATATCTCTATATAATTAAATGCACACACACACAAATATGCATACCTACATATGTACACATGTACATACATTTATATTTTTTTTTCCCTCAAATATATATGCAAGATTGGGGTTTTTTTAGGACCTGAAAATTATGAGTTTTCTAAAAATGCCTTTGGGATCTGTTTTATCTCTGAATGTGAAGACTAACTTTAGAATGATCCTTACACACTATGTATCATTATTAAATAATTATATTTTAACTGATCTTTGGAATCAATGAGACCGTTACTTGTAAAGAGTCAAAAACAGATTTGGGCTTCACACAAGTCCTAAGCTGAACAGACTGTATCAGACCCCCTTTTTGTTGCTGTCAAAAAGAAATGTATATTAGCTGGAATTTTGAGCCCTTATCTTGCTTCATGTCACTTGTCTTCAACTTCCATTGAAGTTAATGAGAGTTGAGGATACCCCGTATTTTGTAGGAACTGCTAGGCAGCTCATGGGAATGTCTTCTTTCTTAATTATATTTTCTTTGAACTTCAGCACTTAATATTCAGGCCCCCCATCTTGTAAACATTTATGCATGAGAATGATTTCTCACGTGTGCGCAGTATAACCAAATCCAGTGGAACTATTCAAGTATCAGAGAGTTTGCAGAATCAGGCCCATTGTCTAGAGATCTGCACTCATGGAAACCAATGAGAGTTTTACCCTCATAATTTTACCAATGCCATAGTAATTTCCCCTAAAGCTTTTGTGACATTACAACTAAAAGGGTGCATTGAAGGCAGAATAAAAATTCTGGCAATATGCATGCAGATTTTATTCACATTGTTGAATTTAAACACACCCCTGTTTTGGAAGAGGCTTGTCTTTTAGGACTGTCTGACAGGAATAGTTGCTCTTGAGGAAGAACAGGCTTTGAGAAGGAAGACTCAAGGGAAGACAGGGTCGGGGAGAACAAGGCAGCCAGAGCCCAAAGCACTTGGCTAAACTATTCTATATCTTTCTTGAGCAGTTATTTTCTCCTTTAAAGCTTTCAAGTTTTAATCATTACCTTATGGGATATGCTAAGAAATTGTTAAAAAAAAAAAACAAATGCATACAGTATTCACAAATGAAGTGCATTGAATTTGAAAACAGATTCTTATTACCAACTTCCTTTAAGACTTAAGGGAGCAGCAATTTTCTGACAACACTATAATTATTATTTACTATTTAAATTGAGGAATAAAAATGCTGCTGTTAAGAGATGCTTTAAAAATTAGTCCTGGGACACAACCCAAGCTCACTGGTGGGGTAAATATATGATGGAAATTTTCAAGATGTCCAGTGAGACATTTCAATCTTTAAGGCCTACTCCAGGTCTCAGTGAGACCAGGGAAATGTATGCAGTATTCAGTTCCCAGCTCCTCCTGGCAGCCATACTACCATACTTTCAGAAACTCCTGATATCGCCCAGGAAAGGTGTAATTTGTACCCATGAAATGTTTGAAACCACAGTAAATCAGGAGTCAGCTCACAAATTTATCTGCAACCAAAGGCAGACCTCCAGAGAAGAAAAGGCCTCCGGACAAAATCCAGAAAGGCAATAATGATGATAGATGTTGAAATACATTACTCTGGGGCACTGGGTTTCCTAGTTTGCAGTCTAAAAATCCTTGCAGATCTTCTTTATTTTTCCTGGGGGAAGCTAGGTACCTTAAAGTGAGCTCCAAACTAGCCTCAAAAACAGTGATCCACAGAAACTCAGTCTGGGCAGAACAGGTAGCCTCCTGAGGGCGACGAAGAAGCAAGAAATACACCTTGCCATGGGCATCAGGATTCTGACTCCTGCCTCCAGGAGGTATGTCCAGGTACTCACTGTCCAGGAAGCTACTCTGAAGATAGATTCAAGTCTCTTTTCTCTCAAGAAGTGAGCAACTCTTATTTTCTTTTACAGTATCACTAGCAGGGGTCTTCCTTTTCTTTAAAATCTTAGGCAGTCTATATAGAATGTGGAAAACAATATTTTTTTTCTTCTGATAAAAATGTCTCAAACTGTTTAAGATAACCTCACTGAAGAGTTATACCTGGGATACTTTTGTGAGGATTAGGGGAAAGGAGAGGGAAGGAATGTATCCTTCCACCTTCAGTTTAAATTGTTCCAGCACACAGAAATTAAAGTCCTGCAGCGATCAAAAGGGACTTCAGGGCACTGGGGCGACTTGTTCAAGGATCGGGAGCACAGGTAGTGTTTTCCTCTATCCCTACAGTGGCAGGGAAGGATACTGAAAGGAGCAGGAAAACACACCTGATCAACGCGTGGCTCAGGGGCTGGTGCCATCGGAGGAATTTTGGCTTTTTTGATCATGGGGAGCTTTACATGGCACCGGGCCTGCTGGTGACAGACGGAGTCCAGCTGTCTCACAAGGGAAAAAGGATCATGGCTCATGAATTGGCAGGGCTCATTGAGAGGGCTTTAAACTAGGTTTGAAGGGGGAAGGGGATAAAACCAGGCTCGCTAGAGATGAGCCTAGGGGTGGCGTGCCGATGCCGGGGGCGAAATCGATAGCCCAGCTCAAGTGCATATACACCAATGCACGCAGCATGGGCGGCAAGCAGGAGGAGCTGGAAGCCATTGTGCAGCAGGAGAGATATGACTTAGTCGCCATCACAGAAACATGGTGGGGTGACTCTCATGATTGGAGTGCTGCAATGGATGGCTATAGACTCTTCAGAAGGGACAGGCGAGGAAGGAGAGGCGGTAGGGTGGTCCTGTATGTTAGGGAGTGTTTTGATTGTATAGAGCTCAACGATTGTGATGATGGTACGGTTGAGTGTCTATGGGTAAGGATGAGGGGGAAGGCCAACGAGGCACATATCCTGCTGGGAGTCTGTTATAGACCACCCAACCAGGATGAAGGGGCGGATGAAGCGTTCTATAAGCAGCTGGCAGAAGTCTCTCAATCGCTAGCCCTTGTTCTCGTAGGGGACTTCAACCTCCTGGATGTCTGCTGGCAATACAACACGGCAGAGAGGAAGCAGTCTAGGAGGTTCCTGGAGTGTGTGGAAGACAACTTCCTGACACAGCTGGTAAGTGAGCCTACCAGGGGAGGTGCCTCGCTCGACCTGCTGTTTACAAACAGAGAAGGACTGGTGGGAGATGTGGTGGTCGGAGGCCGTCTTGGGCTTAGCGACCATGAAATGATAGAATTCTCGCTTCTTGGTGAAGTAAGGACGGGGAGCAGCAAAACCACAACCATGGACTTCCGGAGGGCGGACTTTGGCCTGTTCAGGACGCTGGTTGAGAGTCCCGTGGGAGACGGTCCTGAAGGGCAAAGGGGTCCAGGAGGGCTGGACGATCTTCAAGAAGGAAGTCTTAAAGGCGCAGGAGCAGGCTGTCCCTGTACGCCGTAAGAAGAATGGGCGGGGAAGACGACCGGCCTGGCTGAACGGGGAGCTCTTGCTGGGACTCAGGAAAAAAAGGAGAGTTTACCGCTTGTGGAAGAAGGGGCAGGCGACTCAAGAAGAGTACAGGGATCTTGTTAGGTCGTGCAGAGAAGAAATGAGAAAGGCAAAAGCCCAGCTAGAACGCAATCTGGCCGCTGTCATTAAAGACAACAAAAAAAGTTTTTACAAATATATTAATGACAAGAAGAGAGCCAAGGAGAATCTCCATCCTTTATTGGATGCAAGGGGGAACATTGTCACTGAAGATGAGGAAAAGGTTGAGGTACTCAATGCCTTCTTTGCCTCAGTCTTTAACAGGCAGACCAGTTATCCTCAGGGTACTTGGCCCCCCGAGCTGGAAGACGGGGACGGCGAGCAGGATGAACCCCCTGTAATCCAAGAGGAAGCAGTCAATGACCTGCTACGCCACCTGGACACTCACAAGTCTATGGGGCCAGATGGGATCCACCCGAGAGTGCTGAGGGAGCTGGCGGAGGAGCTCGCCAAGCCACTCTCCATCATTTATCAGCAGTCCTGTTTAATGGCGAAGGTCCCGGACGACTGGAGGCTTGCCAATGTGATGCCCATCTACAAGAAGGGACGGAAGGAGGATCCGGGGAACTATAGGCCTGTCAGCCTGACCTCTGTGCTGGGGAAGATTATGGAGCGTTTCATCTTGAGGGCGCTCACAAGGCATGAGCGGGACAACCAGGGGATCCGGCCTAGCCAGCATGGATTCATGAAAGGCAGGTCCTGCTTGACCAACCTGATCTCCTTCTATGACCAGGTGACCCACCTAGTGGATGAGGGAAAGGCTGTGGATGTGGTCTACCTGGACTTCAGCAAGGCCTTTGACACTGTCTCCCACAGCATTCTCCTCGAGAAGCTGGCGGCTCACGGCTTAGACAGGTGGACTCTGCGCTGGGTCAAAAACTGGCTGGATGGCCGGGCCCAGAGAGTTGTGGTGAATGGAGTTACATCCAGTTGGCGGCCGGTCACGAGCGGTGTTCCCCAGGGCTCAGTACTGGGGCCGGTCTTGTTCAATATCTTTATTGATGATCTGGATGAGGGGACTGAGTGCACCCTCAGTAAGTTTGCAGACGACACCAAGTTGGGCGGGAGTGTTGATCTGCTCGAGGGTAGGAAGGCTCTGCAAAGGGACCTGGACTGGCTGGATCGATGGGCCCAGGCCAACTGTATGAGGTTCAACAAGGACAAGTGCCGGGTCCTGCACTTCAGCCACAACAACCCCATGCAGCGCTACAGGCTTGGGGAAGAGTGGCTGGAAAGCTGCCCAGCAGAGAAGGACCTGGGGGTGTTGGTCGACAGCCGGCTGAACATGAGCCGGCAGTGTGCCCAGGCGGCCAAGAAGGCCAATGGCATCCTGGCCTGTATCAGAAATAGTGTGGCCAGTAGGAGTAGGGAAGTGATCGTGCCCCTGTACTCGGCACTGGTGAGGCTGCACCTCGAATACTGTGTTCAGTTTTGGGCCCCTCACTACAAGAAGGACGTTGAGGTGCTGGAGCGTGTCCAGAGAAGGGCAACGAGGCTGGTGAGGGGTCTGGAGAACAAGTCTTATAAGGAGCGGCTGAGGGAACTGGGACTGTTTAGCCTGGAGAAAAGGAGGCTGAGGGGAGACCTCATCGCTCTCTACAACTCCCTGAAAGGAGGTTGTAGCGAGGTGGGTGTTGGTCTTTTCTCCGAAGTAACAAGTGATAGGACGAGAGGAAATGGCCTCAAGTTGCACCAGGGGAGGTTTAGATTGGATGTAAGGAAAAATTTCTTTACTGAAAGAGTGGTGAAACATTGGAACAGGCTGCCCAGGGAAGTGGTGGAGTCCCCATCCCTGGAGGTATTTAAAAGACGTGTAGATGAGGTGCTTAGGGACCTGGTTTAGTGGGCATGGTGGTGTAGGGTTGACGGTTGGACTCGATGATCTTAGAGGTCTTTTCCAACCTTAATGATTCTATGATTCTAAAGAGATACTAGGTGAGATACTAACACTATAAGAAAATATGTCATCCATATTCAAAGATTAGTTTATTTTTTTTTAATCCAGTAATTGTTTTATGTAGCATACTTAATTCCACCTAAATCCAACTCTGCCTAAATTTTTTTCACATATAGTCCTTGGTCATTTCATCTGAATTTTATATGCGTAGCATGTTATTAATATTAAATAATTTAATAAAAGCTAATTCCTATTCATAATGTTTATGCAAAAGTCTAATTAAAAACTGGTAAATATTATTTTCATCTTATAATTTAGTGTACACATTATTTCAATGCCATTTCACAGAATGGTAGGGCTGATACACATGAACATGTTACGTTTACAGTGTAATGGGAAATGACATATCCAAAGCAAAGGTGAAATTTTAAAGCATGCAAAGGAAACATCAGGTGAAAACAGTGTTTCTAATGAAAACTAGTGTGTGTTCCTTGAAGGTGTCATGGGTGCATATGACTTTTTCTGTTTCTCTTATTTCAACTATTTCAAAATACACTGTAATGCTATATCTTTGAAGTTACTTTTGCAACTGATAAAAGATTACTTCAAAGTCTTTCTTCAGCCATATTCTGTTCTTCTTCCAAAATTTTGATTTTGAATAAACTGCACTTCACCATGTCTTAATATAGTCTTCCTGATGGAGCCCAGACTCCACGGATACACTTTGTGGTGGATCTCAGCTGCTTGTATTCCTGATTGTCCAGACTGGACATAATGCAGAGTATCTTTCTTCTAGCTCATCTGTCAAGGTTTTTTCCTTAGGAAAATCAAGCCTCCTAAGAGCATTAGGCTGTATGAAACCTAGGTTTCATCCTGACACGGTGGCGAGATAGACCTGGAGAACAAACTTGGACCAAGTATCTGAGAAGCACTGTAATGTTCAAACAGAGCCTGTGGGAGTCCATAAATGGTCATGTACTATTTATTGAGGCCAGTGAACATCATAAAATGGGGTGATTGTGTCTGGGCAGCAAAAACAATTTAAATTTCCTGGGAGACAATTCAGATATGCTAATTTAGCAACTACCTACTCCTTCAGAATGATGTTGACACTTAGACAGAGAAAATAGCCCCATGAAAGCTATTAACTGATTATTTAATACATATAGATATAAAAATAGCTGAAATAATTCATTCTTGGTGACCAGATGTGGGTGGAAGTGACCCACAACAGACTTTTTATGTCTTTCTGTGCTATGCCTCAAGTCACACATTTCATATAACTCCAGTACTAAGCCCAGAGTTCCTGGTCAGAAATGTCAGTTGCTTCAACAAGTACATCTTTACCTTTCATCACCATGACTAACAGGGTATGTTTTCATTAGCCCAGCTTACAGCAAGAAGGTTCACAAAGCAATAAAAGTCTCTAGGTCTGTGTAATGAACTTTGTACCTAGGCAGCAGGGTTTAGTGTTATGTGGCATGTTTTGGAGCAAGGTAATAACATACACAAATCATCTTTTTTACTCTTTTGGATTCCCTTGAAGATGATAGGTGTAGCCGTGGTTGTCTAGCAAGTCAAAGGCTGTTTGGGATTGGAGGTAAGAGAACAGAGCTCTACAGGGCAGTGGCAGAAATAACTTGTCTGTAGCAGCCAAGCTCCTCTAGAATACATCATTAACTTCTGGTAATGTTTAAAGATTGAATTAATTTAGAAAAAATAATTTTATTTGCCTATAGCTCAGCTTTTAGGTAGTTTTCTTGATATTCATATGGTGACTTGACGTCACAACTCAGTTTTCCAGCCTGGGACAATAATTCCATTTTGGTGTGACTGCCGCCTCAAATCAAATGTGATAAGAGGGAATGGAGTTCTGTTTTTAATGCTGTAACTTGATTAAAATGTTCTAGAAGGGGATTTCAGAAAACAAATCTCTTCACTGTGAACCACACATGGCCTTAAAATGGTAGCTGATGATTACAGGAATCAGCCATGAGCTCCAATATGCATGTTACTTTATCTTGCTAGAGACCATACAGTGCTACCAACCTGGCCACCTTACATGAGGTGTGGAAAAGGTCAAAGTAACCTCACTGTAATTGAAATTATCAATGACAACATTTCTCAACCTGGATCAAAGAAGGAGCCCAGAAGAGGATACTTTGCCTATGAACCATTCCCATAGTGCTTTTCGTATCTCAAGGGTACAATTAGACTATAGGCCCAAAAGCTGTATGGCTCATGCTCACAGCCCAAAAGCTCTACAGCTCTTACTCATGGTGACTGCTTCCAGATTGTTCCCACTGATTTTCTCTCTGCAGCTGCATGCAAGAGTGTTGCTGCCTGTTGCCACTTGTTCACATGGTGCCCCTGTGGCCTAGATCATTGTAGTCTTTCTCACTTTCACTCTGCTTTGCATTGAGCACGTTAGTCTGGTTATATATGCTTTCCAGAATGGGACCTATTATAGACACATCCATCTTGCAATAGAAATTTTGACAGTGTTGATTTAGCCATAGTTACACAGTAAGTAGGATACAACACTTGAAGGAGAAAGTTCTTGTATAGTCAGTCTATGTAATTAATACCCTTTATGGAACTAATTTAGTGGAGAGGTGAGACCACACTTGGAGTACTGGGTCCAGTTCTAGGCTTCCCAATACAAGAAAGATATGCAGCTACTAAAGAGAGCCCAGTGAAGGACCACTATGTTGTTTAAGGGACGGGAACATCTCTCATGTGAGGAAAGACTGACGGAACTGGGACTGCTCAGCCTGGAGCAGAGAAAGCTCAGGGGAATCCCATGAATGTGTACAAATATCTGAAGGGAAGGTGTAAAGAAGTCAGAGCCAGGCTCTTTTCAGTGGTTCCCAGTGACAGGACAAAAGGCAAAGGGGAAAAACTGAAACACAGGAGGTTCCATCTGAACATCAGGAAACACTTTTTCACTGCGGGGTGACTGAGCACTGGCAAAGGTTACCCAGGGAGGTTGTGGAGTCTTCATCCCTGGAGATATTCAAAAGCCATCTGGACATGGTCCTTCACAACTTACTCCAGGTGACCATCCTTGAGCAGGAGGGGGTAGGACAATATGACATCCAGAGGTCCCCTTCCAGCCTCAATCATTCTGTGGTTCTGTGATTCTGAGAAAAGTAAAGAAATATATTTTAACTGCACAAAATTCTTCAAAATGATTGAGGAAATAATCCAACTAAAAAGGAAGTACAGACGAGTGTATTTGAATTAACTACTGAAAGCCTGAAAAGTGAATCAAACCTTGAATAGCATATTGACTGCCAACAGGGTTAGAAAGGCAAACATTGACATCAGCAGACTGAATATATCTTGAGGCTCTCCCTCTCTACGTGCTCACATCTGAGCCTGTGCATTAACTCTCTGTGACTGCTTTGTGGCAGAGCAAAAGAGTAATTGACATTCTAGTTAACATAGGCTGAAAAATGACCTCGATTCTTCACTTTGTCCCTGGCTTAGCAGGGTATGAGGGTTAAAGAAGGTCACTTGATTCAAAATCTGCCAATATTGCATCCTAACAAACACCAACCAAATGACTGCAATACCTTAATTGTTGTGTTGTTTACTAGTGAATTCATTGAATTAAGTAAATTCATTGTCCAGTGTTAAAAGAATTAAATTCAGTTTTTAGACATAAACACATTCTCTGTATATTTTCATTTTAAACCCTATTTAACATTATGTATTTTCAAACATCTATTCTGGACAATGCCCTGGCAAAGAAGACAGTTTTGATGGCAAGATGCCTAGTTTTTGTGGTGCTGTGGTGTGACAGACTGGCATTTCTCTGTCAGTCTTATTTATATCTAAAAAAGGAGTGGTTTTTGAGTCAAACATGGAAATGAAAGACAGCATCTGTAGAGTAGGCCTGGTTTTATTTTTGCTGTGCTTGAATTCAAGTTACAATATGTTTCCCAGACTTTAGTATCCAGACAACAGTTACAATGACCACATGTAAACACTTAAAGAAAGAGGTAGAAATACACTATTCATTGTGTAGGTGGCTAGTGAGACTTCAGATAACTGGGAAACCCAGTCAGAAGTGAGAAGTTGAATGTTTTTGCTAAAACAGCCATTATGCAAATAATCAACAATATTGACCTTTAAATTATCACAATTAGGAAATCTGTGCACATTCTAGTGTATCAGCTTAAATTTGTTCAATTTACTATAGATTTCCTTCCAACACTGAAAGGGAGAAATCTCATTGTTTTTAACAGAGGCTGTCATTCTGACACAAAATTTTGCAACAAGGAACAGGATTTCTGGAAAAATCTCCTGCCGTGTAACTGTGTTGAAAATTTTAAACAAATTAAAAACTATACAAGATAAAACCATTAGAACCCATTCTTATCCACATATTACTTTTTTTCTATGACATTTAAAATTTCAAGACATACTGTATTTTGTAAAGTGAATTGCACGTGATGTGCCATTTAACTTGGTATTGAATGTGTAAACTTGATTGGCTTCAGAAAAAAAAAAAAGTGGAGTTACTCAGAGCTTGTTAAACATGAACCTTGTAGAAAAAAATAAATTGGTTTATAGGTCACTAGGAGGGAAATAAAAGCTACCTGAGAAACAAAAAAGACACTGTAGAAAGCATCCAAATCTTGAACTTTTATACTATAGAAGGTTTAGAAAAGTAGCATGGTAAGGAACTGTTTGAAAAGAAATTATGCATGAGTATTAGGAGTATTTATAGAGTTAAAGTTGAAAAACTCGCAAATCTACAAATAACCACAGTAGTTAAAAGAAGCAAAGCTTCTTAACATGGTTTGACAGCAGTGAATGACTAGAGAAAAGGCTTGGAATCTGTCTCCAAATCCCAGCTGTGCATTGTCAGGCACACTGGGAAGACCCAGAGGTAAGAAGTGTAGATGGAAAAGAATTGACTGGAGGAATAGAAGGGGTGGATGTTTTGTGCATTTGCTGCCTAGAGTGGATGATTAGCATAATTAATCTCCACTTTGCACTGGCCCAGAGGGGGAGTTATTCCTTGATGCACCTGGTGAATAGAGTGATTGAGTAAACTAAAGGAGGGAATTGCTAATGCAGCTACATTACAGCCTTTGTGAGTAGCAAGCAGGTGCTTTCAACTCATCATAGCTGCCTATGTCTTGGGGAGAAGACAGGAATGTGATTTGACTGCTTATGGCTTGACCCATGTCCTGCAGAGCTCATAGATGGGAATGCAATGACTGCATGAAGTGGAGAGAGACTGGTTGCCTGATAGCAAAGCTGGTGGAAATCAGTAGCTGATAAGTGTCTTTCTGCAGAAGTATGTTGTATTGCTACTGCACGTGGAGGAATCTGTCAGTTCAGCCTTTCCCTGTTTCTTCTCTTTTTTTTTCCTTTTTCTTCTTCCATTTTAAAAGCAAATTCCCTAAAAAGCTGCATGTGGCATTGGCCATTAAAACCCAAAGACTAATTTTAAATACCAATGTCTTAGCAAAAAAATGTGCAAGTGAGTAGTACTGGAACCTCCTGAAGAAGCTGCATCTAAAGGCCATTTCTTTGCATCTTTATAGAAGTTCTTCTTCATACAGGTTAAGAACTTAAAAATTCTGGCTGCTGTGCAACTTCAGGAAAACCTCCATTTCAAGGTTTTCAAAAATAAGCAACGGATTACAAAAACTACACGATTCAAGATACTATATTATTATACAGAATACAAGGTGTGGGTTATTTTGGTTGGGTTTGGGTTGGGTTTTTTTGAGGTGTTTTGTTGTTGTGAACATCAAAGAATCTTTTTGGATTTCCTTTGTAGAACTTTTAAATTTAGAAATAACAATAAGAAAGGGGAAAAAAATAAAGTCCCAAGTCAAACCAGCTATTACTTCACTTTCTCAAACTTGAACTTTATGTGCATGTGGAAGGAAAGGCTGGAGAAGATCAACAGTGCCAAGAAAATAGTGAATAAAAACCAAGACATCTCCTTCAAAAGCTTTAATGACAGACAGTGGCTGAAATATGCGTCTAATTTACAGAGAATAAAGTTAATTCCTGAAGTGATGTACAATTACAGATTGTAATTGATTTTGATTGACTAATTTTGATAACTTGCAGAATTACTTTAGTGGTCTTCATATGCTACTGCACTGTGTATGGATTTAGAGGACCAGCCCATAAAAAATAAGGGAAGTTTAGGGCAAAATGAATAGTGAGACTTAGACAAGGGTACTAAGGTTACTAATTTGGGCATGAAATACTCACTTTTATGTATGCAATTCATTCATTTATGCATTTGTTTTCCTCAATATCCTCTTGTTTTTTTAGCAGTAGGATAGAAAATGTATTTAATGTGGGTTAGTACAAAGAGATATTTCAGAAGAATTAGAACTTTGATCTGGCACTAGCATAGAGTAGAATGAGAAATAAGAACTGAAAAAAGGAAGATAATGGATGTTGTACTGAAGAATTAAAAAAGAAATAGCAGCAGATAATCAGAAGTGAAGGGCAAAGCTGAATGGTGTTAAGAAAACCAGTGTCTCGGTATTCAATATCTTACTAAATACATTGTTGAACCCTTGGTTTGTCTTGAAAAACCTCTTGCTTGTGTCATTAACAAGTTAATGCCTGGTGGTGTCCATGGCTTTATTCTTTACCAGAATTATGAGAGCACCACTGCTGAAAACATTTCTTGCAAAATTGTAACTATTCAACTTACTTGAGTTTGCTTTATTGTACAGATAGTAAAATAACAAATGACTAATGTAATTGCCTTAAATCTTGTTTCAAAGGGACACACTTTATGATAAGGTTTGGCAAACTAATCAGAGAAATGAGTAGTTAAATTCTCAGTGATAAACTTCAAGATGAATAGCAGAGCATAAGCTAAATCTATTCTTCATTATGTGGTTCTGTTGAAAGTCTTTTGGATGATCTTTGCAACAAGGCTGTAAGATGGTCCCTAATGATACTCTGACTCCATTGTGTCTAGCTTTGCTGCAGTAATAAACCTACTGATATGAACATTCTCAAAGTCCTCACCTTCTTCCCTCAGCTCACTCCCTTTTCAAATGCACCTAAATTACCTTGTGCAATTAAGTGGCATTAAGAAGTTGCATTTTAGAGTTTTTCCATTAAACATTCAGAAGCCTGGTTTTCAGAATCACAGAATATTCAAGCATAAACGAAGTCAGTACGTGTTGCAGATATACAGCTCCATGAATTTAAGTCTCAGTTTTGTGCAGATAATGATAGAAAAGGTCACTTTCCCCTTCAGCTTAAGAAAGAATTAAACATAATTTGAGGAAATTCCACTAGAAAGGAAAAACACCTCTATTAAGTCTAGCAACAACCACTTAAATATATTCTTTCCACTAGCTGTACTGGTCATGGCACAACTGGAAAGATATGTGATTTCTTTAACTACAGGCCAGAAATTCTTTTATTTTATTGGGAGCTTGGTTTATTTTTTGTAATCTCAATACTTAAAAGGTTATGGAAAATGTACTTGTGAGTCTGAGTTAGATGTAGAGCTTTCACATCTAGCAAAGATTTTTCCATTCTAAGTTGTCAAGGAATTTGGTGGAGGAGATAAAGAGAGCATACGTGAAGAGCACTTGTCTGACCTAAAGAAGGATAAAGCTTATCTGTTTCATTTCCAGCCAGTGACTGATCTTGAGTTTGGGAGGTGACACAGATGTGTACTAATATGGTATTTATCATTTCATAGATATAACTCACTATGTCTTGACAGATCTTTCTTTTCAATCCTAGTGTCTGTATCCCACAGAAAATCTTCTGGTACCTTCTAATGGAAAATCTGTATGCTATTCATATGTCCATGCTATTTTACCTTTTCTTTCTTTGTTTTAAAGGATTATATTTCTCAAGCAAGTGAAAGACTGATAAGAATGAAGGGGTTGCATTCCGGTATGAGTAGTTATCAAACACATAGTAATTTCCGCACCTCTCACATTACAGAAAACATTATGTGCATGTTAATTATATAGTTAAAAGTCTGAGTAGAGCTTACAGCCTACAAATACTGTTGGTGTACGCCCACAGTATTGTGAGATAATTGATCAAAATAATGCTTAGGGTCCTCTCATTACGGATTCATTTGGTATTCATTAGAGTATCATTGATCATAATGATTTCATTTGGTATTCAGAGATGTCATATGTTTCTCCATAGGTGTTCATGGACACTTAAAATAAATTGCTTCTTTCCTCTCTTGAACTCTTTGATGACATGTTAATGCAAAATGCATTTGCACTAACACAATCTCTCCCAGCCCACCTGGCACCACAGGGGCAGATCTTCTATAGCATCTGAATTAGTAAAATAAAGATATTCCCCTCCTGAAAAAATGGAAGGCTGTACTACTTAAAAAGCATACACAAAGGTACACAATATAAGAACAATTTTATTTTTTTATTTAAATAGCAAAGGTGTGAAAGAATTTGGAATTTTCAGACAGACATAGAAATGCTGACTTTCCAGTACTGCCTTTAAGAAATAATTATATATCAGAGGGGACCTACAATTAAGACATATTAGAAGAAGAGCATTTTGGATTAAAAAAAAAAAAATCAGAATTTGGGAGCTTAGACTATCTTTGACTTCAGCAAAAATCTGTTGTTACTTTTCTTAGTCTGTCTCCATTTACACAAGCTAAAGGACTTTTAATTGACATGAAATGAACTTCAGTATTTATGCATACCTTCCTGCCTGCCCTTCTCCTAGATTTATATAGATCTAAGGTAGAATAAGCAGAGCTTGAATATTGTTCATAGGTCAGTCTATTAGGAACACTGATTTCTGTGTCAGAATGCTGCATATTCCTGTCAGTATTGCCTTGCCATTGCTGAAATTGAACTTTTTTTTTTTTTCTGTTTAGTTTGGAAAAGACCTTTAAGATCATCAAGTCCAACCGTTAACCTAGCACTGCCTTAATTGAAGTCCTGCCAGGTGACCAATGACACTCAATGCTATAATTCCCTGGTGGGAAGAAACTAAGCATCTAATTGAGAGTGATAATTGCTAAATATTGACGTCAAAGATGGCATTTCAGTCTGTGTAAGGAGAGTCAGTCTAAATTTGTATTTCACTCAGAATACAACTGGTTTTAGCTTATAACTTTCTGAATAGCAGTATGCATGTTGATCCACTGAGAATTACTACAGAGGGTGTATATTGTGGTTATACTTCATATTCGTCTGTGTCTTTGGAGTTCCCACTTAGTACGATATTCAAAAAGAGTTGTATATGTAAATACAGACATCCACCCACAGTGCTGCCACCTGTCCACACCACTTCTGAAACACCTACTGAAAGAATATTTATGGTAATATATCAGGGGGGTCAAAACCTGCTAGGTTCTAGGAAAAATATGACGCTTGTGCTATCAGAGCATATATTTATATAAATCAGTAGTTTGCATGTTTAATAAGAGGCATAAGCATATTTGACCAATGTCTGGCATTACTTATACTAGACTTCATAGATTCTAATAATTGTTATCACATAAACACGGCAATACATGCACTGTGGTCTAAGCAAGAGCAAGGTATCAGCTGAAGGTCTGTTTACCCCAAAGATGCAGTCAGGCACTTATTTCCTCTGTTTTTAGCTTGTGTGTCTACATCATTGTCAGAAATGTCTCTCTTCTTTTTTTTTTTTTAATTTTAAAATCTTTAAGACAATGAAAATAATTTGCTGTAGCAAAATACCGGTTTGGGATTAAAAGTCTGGTCAATTACCTAGAGACAGAGAGACCTTTATGCAAACATCCAACAGCATGTAGCTTATGACCTCTGAAAAATCCAAATGCTTCTCTAATAATGAAATCAATTACTAGCTTTGTGGGGCTGAGATATTACTTTCTCTTAGTACTCCCTGCTATCTTGCTGGCATTCCCTGTAATAGGTGATCAAATCTATATCCTTCCACACCTGCCTTTTTAACCTTGTAACTAACTAAACCATTATAGATACAAGGGGAAAGGAAAGCAAGAAGCCCAAAGCTGCTACAAGGTCAGGGATCAAGTAAGCAGAAGCAGCTTGTTAACAGCATTCTCAAAGGAAAACAAGTCACTAAGAAATTATTTGTGCACCAGTGAGTGAGAGACACATGGTTTGTATACATCTGTTTGTCAAAGACCCTAGAAACTGCCTCAGTAATGTTGATGCTGTAGGAGGCTGTAAAAGAACAGACAGTTTAACAAAGGTTAGGAACAGCTTTGGCATATTCATTCCTTTGATGCAGCTTTTCTCTCTGAAAATAATGAGTTATTGCTGTGACCCCAAAGTGCCAGAAAGCAGTAAACTGGGTGAATAAATGTCAGTGTCATACCTTCAATCATGAATCAGAACTAGATTTTGTTTTCTTTAATCACGGTGTCACGGTTGGATCCACATGTACAGCAGTAGTAGTCATACTCCAGTCCATTCTAGGAATAGATCTAGGAACAGATCAAGCTACAATATGCAAAGCTTTTCCAGTGCTTTCTAAGTTGTAGGGGCTGTTTTCAGACAGAGAGAGGGGCTCTGGTTTTTATAGTTCCACAAACTTTGTGAGCACATATTTGATGCTATGTGTCCGTATGAATGCTGAATTTCAGGCAGGAATAGTGCATATATATTCTCTGTTCTTAGCAAATAGCAATTTTTAATACTGACTGGAACTAAGTTTACACAGAATTCAAATAATTTTTTTCCCCATTTTCTGTGGGCCTGCTTCTTAATATGGCATTGCATGGTTTTGTCTCATGCACAGTCATGCTTTCAACATGTATTTACTATCTGAAATATGGCTGAGGGATTAGCTGCACTGTTAACACTCTACTGCAGCTATGGTATTTTAAATCACTGCAGGGCTGGTCAAACAGATGAAGATATGCACGTACGCACACACATACACATATGCAATGGGAAATGCTCTTTTTGATGGGTGAGAAAACAGAGACAGGCATACTGTCCCTGTCCATGTCATCTTTTACTAATTGGCTCATTACTGTACTAATACAAATGATCACCATAATAATCTAAAAAAATGTTCCCAGTTTGTGTTTCTTTTGACTTTCTGGGTTGTCTCCTCTTCTTGAGTCATAGGTAACTATTCCCACCAAGTCTGTGATTTTTTAGGATATGACTTATTAAAAATATTTATATTGTCTTTCCTTATAAACAAATATTACCGATCATGTTAATTAGTTGATAATACTGAGTGATTTTCCAGCAATGTTTCAATATTGCTCAGTAACAAATTTTAATAAGGGTTTATGACAATGTATGACTTCAAAAATAGGGCATTAAAAAGAGGGAAATGATTTGTGCAACAAAACATGCAAATTCCCTCTTGCTTTCATTCTAAAATCCAAAGCTGACTATGCACAACTTTTCCCAAAGTAATTATTCACTCAGAGACTTTCATCCCCTAAACAGGGATTGAACTGGCAAAAACAGTCCCTTTTCTAGCATCAGTGAGCACTTTGCTATTTTCCTGTAAACTGCATGCTGTTTTTTTCTAAGAATTTCTTTCAAAATAGCTTCTTAACAAGTATTCAACTCTTTTTGGTGGGTAGAAGGCAAATTCCTTTTCGGCCTGTATGTATGTGTGTGAACGTAAGTGCAATCTGAGCATGTGCGTGCCAGATTCAACTGTTTAACAGATGAGAGGTTTCTAGATTTGCTGTGCTAGACACACTGACCCATGGGAACAAGAACTTTTCCCATGGGACATGTGCATATGGAGCCTTCCTCAGCAGGTTTCCCTAAACATGTTTTACACTCTTAAAAAAACCAACATATTGTCTCTTCTCCAGCTGGGATGGAACAAGATTTATCTGGAGCTGGGTATTCAGGAGAGAGAAGCTAAAATGGTGGGTATAATCCAAACCCAGATGATTTCCTTCAGAATAGCTGATGAATTGAGACATAGGAATGTGGAAACATTTGATTTTGGAGAGAATATTTCCATCTTATCATTCTCAAGTGAACTTACTTCTACCACTGATACCACTGGAGGATCGTATGATAGTGGTCTATTCTACAGACAGGAACAAGTAAGACTGTCAGACATTTGCCAGAAGGGCATTTCCTAGACATGTTGGGTCCGACAAGTGCACCTGTTCACACACTTCAAATAACTGTCCAAGCTGTTTGGAAGGATACAGCCCAAAAATCTTGTGGTTCAAGGACAACATTAGTGATCCTGATTGTCCCTAGGCAACAAGGTAAGAAATGGGTGGTCAACATTTCTGCCTTCAGAAATGTATTTTTCTGTATGTAGACTCTGGCTTTGGTTCAGCTCATTTTCACTGACAGATATCCAAGAAACAAAGCAAGAATAAGTGAAGCAGACTGATAAGAAAGTTTCAAGTTATAGATAGAACAAGAAATGTTTTTCCCATCCTGTAAAATATACAGGCTTTGGAGGGAAAAAAGAAAACCCAGACCAACAAAAAACATGCTTGTATTTAACACTAGAGGTAAGGCAAGACTATTGTAAGGATTTTTCAGCTTTTTTTTTTTTTTTTTTTTTAATAAAGAAAAAGATATAGCAATGCATCAGAAGGCACACGGTTTATTAGCATTGCATAATTGTGCTCAGGGAGTTTCTCAGCTCAAGCTGGTATGTTTTCATGGAACTCCACTGCCCTATGTAGACTTACTGGTAGGGTTGCTCCATGTTTACTTTAATGTATGCTTTTGCATAAAAGGTGAATAATTTGGTAACAGAAGATGACTTGCCCATGGTGTGGAAGACAGAGTCTTGCTCTAGTTGGGTAGAGTAGATAACTGACTTGGTGTTCCCACAGATCCCGAGGCAGCTCTTAAGCTGTTCTAGGGAAAAGGGGAGCTGGCCACTCTTTTTGATTAAAATTTCCACTCCTTACTTGATAAATTTATGACAGCAACTATCATGTCATTACAAAATATGGTGCCAGTGCACCAAATTTTTCTGATGAAGTTACATTACAAAAAATTTTCTAACTTCATGCAAGATAAACTGCATTGCTGAAAGCTCAAGGCAATTCTCCAGTGACATTGAATGCTTGCTCAAAGTAATGCACTATGCATGAATGTAGTATTGGTAAACTAAATCCAATGAGAGATTTAGATGATTTTTGGAGAAGTGCAAAGAAGTTTCCTCATGTGTTCCTATTCCTCATGCATTTATTTTTTCTTTTGACTGGTTTTCCAGTGATAGAATATTCCATATTTTTGGCAGTCCATTTGTCTTTGAGATGACTGTATTTTTTAAAGTACTTGCAACCATTTTTAAGAAATAGAAGTTTATATTTGCAAGCCTACAGACTTTCGCTACAGCATGCCTAGGTAGAAGTTGATGGGAGTCAGGTGGGACTGAATGAAAGCCAAAAATTTCACCAAGTCTTACTGCAGTGAAGTCAGTTTGAATTACAGAAATAAAATTAAAGGTCAGAAATTAATCTTTGTCTTTCAGCTTTTTAGTTCCATCATATTGGCTCTTGTAAGTCAATTAGCAGCACTGAGGTATCCCAGAGAAGTGCTGGAAGCTCCAACATTTTGGCACATTTAAAACCAGGCTGCACAATATAGCAGAAAATGTGTTTGTAAGAAGCACAATTCATGGGCAGGAGGTAAGTTGGTTAAGCTAATGGATCTTTTGTCTTCCTCTCTCACTTTCATCTCTAAATTCTGTGAATTCATGGTAAATGTCAACTGCATTGTGAAGGGTTTCATCCTCAAAAATGGCATTTGCCTTGACTATTAATCCGTAGTGTGTTATAACAGAGTGTAACCACTAAGTAAGCGAATCCACTTTTCTCTTACAGTCCTTCTAAGACAAAGACAGAACCCACTCATTTAAAAGTAATGGGAGGCCTTTGACATATTCCTGGATCCTTTATACGTGAGGCTATAATCAGGAGTTTCACTGAGACAGTGCTGACATTTATTTCTCGCTAAAGGCAAAAAGAGGCAAAAGTGGCTGGGAGATAGGTATATTTCCTCTCCTCACTTTCATAAACGTTTCAGAGCGCCACCTGTTTGAAGGCCTTTCCACCCTGAAAAGTGTTAAGATGAGGTACTCAGTCCTCTTGTTATTTAAAGAAAAAAAGATTAAAGGGTCTTCAGGGAAAAAAATAGTAAAAAAAAAAAAGCTGGGATATTTTAGGGGCTGACTTGACAGTGTTGAGCAAACACAAATAATTATATCTTCTCAGCCGCAGGCTGAGTTAAAAGTTTCACAGTGATACAGAGGGTGTCTTATTCACATTAAATTCAAGCACAACAAAGTTATTTATCTAAATCTAAGCTCATTAAACTCTATAAACCTCGTCAGCTGACTTTACAATTAATGCAAATACCTATCTTAACGTAGGATGAACTGTCAAATGGAGGTGCAAAGTACTATAAAGGAAGACAAGGCAGAAAAGGCAACTATTACATGTGTAAATTAAAGTCAGAGGAATCTTAACCTTTAATAAAAACTTTTTTTTTTCTTTTTTAAGAAGCAGCACTGACTAGGTAAAACTTAACAGCAAGCGCAGTATTTAACCAGCATTTAGCATTAAATGAAGATCCCAGAGAAAATTTCTAAGATCAGTGAATTCTAGAATGAAAGTAGGTGAAGAACAGCTAAAGGAATTAAAAAACCCTTTTAGTCAGATCAGGGATATTTTTATTTGTGTTTTCTCTACTGTGGTACAATGAACGTTAGCAGATGATTGCCCGTACCTGTAAAACTATAGAAAAAAGATAAAAAGCAACTTAACTATTACAAGGTTCATTATATGATGCATAGAAGACAATAAAACTGCAAGAGAAGAATGCAAACACTGCTCTGACTCAGTCATGCCAGAGATGATATCCTTTCCCTGGAGAACAAACCTCTCTTTGCACTTGCCTACAACCACCTCTAGCAACAAGTACATAACCAAAAAGTCTTTCCTACTCTACTGCAGCTTTCATGTTTTCCAGTACAATAAATAGACTAGCTATCTCTGCTAGTGTATATTTGGAGATCTAGGAACTTTATCTTATTTATCACAGAAAAATTAGATTGGAATAGAACTCCTGATATCATCTAGTCCAACCTCCTCCTTCTCAAGTGCCAAGAATGTTATTGACAGACAAAAAGTTGCAGATAAAATAATAATTGCTGCTTATATAACTTGGCAAAAAATTGGATGTTATATTTTACTGAAAAGTCTACTCAGAGTGGTGAGATGTATTTCATCTCACTTGAGATTTTTTGAAATAAAAAACCCATTTTATTCAACATTTTGTTGAATTATATTGTTTTTGGTTTTACCTAGATAATTTAAATTCTCTTTATTTAAATAATCAAAAAAATATACCAAATTTTTTATATTATGGAACTATTCTACATTATAATATACCATTTCTGATCGGAGATTATTTTTATATGCTTGAGTTTTACTTTCTTTAATCAGAAGAAATCTGAGTCTGATTTAATCTGAGATATCAACAAAATTCCGCAGCTTTGACTCTCTACATTCTCCCTTTTCCCTTGAAATATGACCTTGGAAAGATTTTAGCTTCCTCCCAAACTACGTTTTTGAAGTTCAGTTGCAGTTTGCCAAATACAAGTCTTTCATCTAAAGCATTAAAATGCAGCAAATGTTTAAGTCAAACTTTCTGGTTTAGGATTTTCCTTCTCTATTACCCTTATTGAACCTGAACTGCTTTTATATCTATCTATGGACTAGTTTTAATCTTATTTACTAAATGATTTTTTAATTATTATTTTATAATATGAAGCAGATTAGATATATTTACCAACTAAAAATATTTAAAATATCCTCCTTGAAGATTATTTTGAAATTAGAATAATGAGCTATTTCTTGCAGCCCGACCTGCCCCCCCTATAACAACCAGCGCAACTAAGAAAAAGCAATGGGTGATAGTAGTAGACAACTCTCTTCTGAAAGGTATGGAGGCACCCTCTAGAGAGGTGTGCTGCTTACCAGGGGCTCGCATCAGGGATGTCACCAAGAGGCTACCAAGCCTCGTACAGTCCACTGACTACTATCTGCTGCTGCTGTTTCACGTGGGCACCAGTGACACAGCCAGGAGCAGTCTGAGGACTATCAAGAAGGACTACAGAGCCCTGGGAGCAGCGGTAAGGGACACAGGAGCACAGGCAGTTTTCTCATCAATCCTCCCTGTCAAAGGGAAGGGGTTTGAAAGGGCCAGTCGAATCTGACAAATCAACAAATGGTTACAGGACTGGTGCCACAGCCAGGGGTTCAGCTACTTAGACCATGGGACTTGCTTTGAGAAACCTGGTCTACTGAGGGCTGACAGGGTCCATCTGTCAGAGAAGGGGAAGAGCATCTTGGGTCATAGGCTTGCCAAGCTGGTGAAGAGGGCTTTAAACTAGAAATGCCGGGGGAGGGGAACCTCAATCCATCCCACTCCTACCAGTTTGATGCCAGGCCCAGCAACAGATGTCCAGAGCCTGGAGAAGGAACACAGGTCAGCAGGAGAGCACCTGAAGAGCAGCACAGAGGAACTCCAGCTGTTAAGACAGCTTCATCGGGAGCCCAACTTAAATGCCTCTATGCAAATGCACGTAGCATGGGGAATAAACAAGAACAGTTAGAGGTGTGCACACGCCTGCAAGGCTATGACCTTCTTGGCATCACAGAGATGTGGTGGGATGGCTCCTACAATTGGAGTGTTGGGATGGAGGGATACAGGCTTTTTAGGAAGGACAGGCAGGCGAGATGAGGAGGGGGTGTGGCCCTCTATGTCAATGACCAGCTGGAGTGCATGGAGCTCTGCCTGGGGATGGATGAAGAGCCAACTGAGAGCTTGTGGGTCAGGATTAAAGGGAAGGCAGGGACAGGTGACATTATGGTGGGGGTCTGCTACAGGCCACCTGACCAGGAAGACAGAGCGGATGAGGCCCTCTATAGACAGATAGGAGCAGCCTCACGCTCAGAAGCCCTGGTCCTCATGGGGGACTTCAACCACCCCAACGTCGGTTGGAGGGACAACACGGCAGGGCATAAGCAATTCAGGAGGTTCCTGGAATGCGTCAATGACAACTTCCTCCTCCAAGTGGCAGAGGAGCCAACGAGGAGAGGTGCTATGCTGGACCTTGTTCTCACCAACAAGGAGGGGCTGGTGGGGCATGTGAAGCTCAAGGGCAGCCTGGGCTGCAGCGACCACAAAATGGTGGAGTTCAAGATCCTTAGGGCACCGAGGAGGACGCACAACAAGCTCATTACCCTGGACTTCAGGAGAGCAGACTTTGGCCTCTTCAGGGATCTGCTTGGTGGAGTGCCATGGGACAAAGCCCTGGAGGGAAGAGGGGCCTGAGAGAGCTGGTTAAGATTCAAGGATCACCTCCTTCAAGCTCAGGAGCGATGCATCCCAACAAAGAGGAAGTCAGGCAAAAACGCCAGGAGGCCTGCATGGATGAACAAGGAGCTCCTGGACAAACTCAAAGACAAAAAGGAAGCCTACAGAGGGTGGAAGCAAGGACAGGTAGCCTGGGAGGAATACAGAGAAATTGTCTGAGCAGCCAGGGATCCGGTCAGGAAAGCTAAAGCCCTGGTAGAACCAAGTCTGTCCAGGGACATCAAGGACAACAAGAAAAGATTCTAGAGGTACGTCGGGGATAAAAGGAAGACGAGGGAAAATGTGGGCCCTCTCCAGAACAAAATGGGAGACCTGGTTACCCAGGACACAGAGAAGGCGGAGGTACTCAATGACTTTTTTGCCTCGGTCTTCATGGCAAGTGCTTGAGCCTCACCGCCCAAGCAGCAGAAGGCAAAGACAGGGACTGGGAGAATGAAGAGCCTCCCACTGTGGGAGAAAACCAGGTTCAAGACCATCTAAGGCACCTGAAGGTGCACAAGTCCATGGGACCCGATGAGATCCATCCACAGATCCTGAAGGAACTGGCGGACAAAGTTGCTAAGCCACTATCCATTGTATTAAACGTTACGTTAAAAACGTAACCCCCATTTTTAAAAAGGGAAGAAAGGAAGAGCCGGGGAACTACAGGCCAGTCAGTCTCACCTCTGTGCCTGGGAAGATCATGGAACAGATCCTCCTGGAAGCTATGCTAGGGCACATGGAGGACAGGGAGGTGAGTTGAGACAGCCAGCATGGCTTCACCAAGGGCAAGTCCTGCCTGACTAACCCAGTGGCCTTCTGTGATGGAGTGACTACATCAGTGGACATGGGAAGGGCTACAGATGTCGTCTATCTGGACCTCTGTAAGGCCTTTGACACGGTCCCCCACAACATCCTTCTCTCTAAACTGGAGAGGTGTGGATTTGATGGGTGGACTGCCCGGTGAGTGAGGAATTGGTTAGATGGTCACATCCAGAGGGTAGTGGTCAACGGCTCAATGTCCAGATGGAGATTGGTGATGAGTGGCGTCCCGCAGGGGTCCGTATTGAGACCAGTACTCTTTAATATCTTCATCAATGCCATAGACAGTGGGATCGAATGCACCCTCAGCAAGTTTGCAGATGACACCAAGCTGAGTGGTGCAGTCGACACGCCAGAGGGACGGGATGCCATCCAGAGGGACCTGGACAAGCTGGAGAAGTGGGCCCGTGTGAACCTCGTGAGGTTCAACAAGGCCAAGTGCAAGGTCCTGCACCTGGGTTGGTGCAACCCCCAGTATGAATACAGGCTGTGGGATGAAGGGATTGAGAGCAGCGCTGCCGAGAAGGACCTGGGGGTACTGGTGGGTGAAAAGCTGGACATGAGCCAGCAATGTGCGCTCGCAGCCCAGAAGGCCAGTCGTGTCCTGGGCTGCATCCAAAGAAGCGTGGCCAGCAGGTCGAGGGAGGTGATTCTGCCCCTCTCCGCTGCTCTGCTGAGACCCCACCTGGAGCACGGTGTCCAGCTCTGGAGTCCTCAGCATAAGAAAGACACAGACCTATTGGAGCGGGTCCAGAGGAGGGCCACGAAAATGATCAGGGGGATGGAACACCTCTCCTATGAGGAAAGGCTGAGAGAGTTGGGCTTGTTCAGCTTGCAGAAGAGAAGGCTTTGGGGAGACCTTATTGCAGCCTATCAGTACTTAAAGGGGGCTTATGAAAAAGATGGCAGCAGACTTTTGAGCAGGGCCTGTTGCAACAGGACAAGGGGGAATGGCTTTAAACTAAAGGTGGGTAGATTTAGACTAGATATGAGGAAGAAATTTTTTATGCTGAGGGTGGTGAAACACTGGAACAGGTTGCCCAGAGAGGTGGCGGCTGCCCCATCCCTGGAAACATTCAAGGTGAGGTTGGATGGGGCTCTGAGCAACCTGATCTAGTTGAAGATGTCCCTGCTTACTGCAGGGGGGTTGGACTAGATGACCTTTAGAGGTCCCTTCCAACCCAAACTACTCTATGATTCTATGATTCTTAAGCAAAGTGAGTTTTCTCACTGAACTTAAGGTTTGAAACCTTTTGCTAGGTACAAATCTCTGGAAGCCTGTAAGACGCTGGTAGGACACTAGCATGATATAGCACAAAGTATCACAAGTAGTAGCTCAGTAGCCAAATCCTGAGAAGCTGTGTTATTATAAGACAAAATGTTTAATAAAGAGAGATCACAAAAGAGAGAAGGAATAGATACACAATGGTTCTTTAAAAGAGTTACACTTAGATAAACAGTCATCCAGAAAGACTGATGTCTATGAATGGGAGTGGTCCTGGGAACCGACTTTATACTCGTGACTCGCATGAGCTATAGAGCATTTTGGAGTGTGGTTTCAACCATACTGACATTGTACATGTTTTAATATAGATAAATATCTAGTATCAAAGAGGCTTGAATTTGTCCCTAGGATTTGTGGGGAAAAAAGGTATGTGAAAGATGGTTTACTTTCTTTAAGGCAAAGGAGGGAAAGAAAGCATACAGAAAAAGTAAGGAAGATAGTCTAGAGTGGCAGTCCTGGAGTTAGAAAGAATGGGTAAGGATGTTAAAAAACACACAAAATTATACTTGATAGTTATGCTTTATTCCTGCTTTTTTTCTTAATTTATCTAGATTAAAAGGTAAAATCACTTCTTTGTAAGAAGGTGTCCCACATTTTTGATAATTTTTAACATTAGCTTGTATTTTTTAGAGGTTGCCAAGCCTGGTAGCCCAACAGGGGCAAGGATGCCACAGCTCCAGGACCCCAGGTCCAACCAGTAGTAAAGCTGAGGCACAGGTGTATGCCAGAGGTATACATACACATGTGGCTGGCCACACATATTAGATAGGCATGCAGAGCACTCACACAAGCACAAACAGCAACAGCAGCATCATCCTGTTCCTCTCTCTGGATGAGCAGGATAGAGGTCCACAGATGAAAACGTATGTATACATAGTGCAATGCAGACCCCATCGGCAGTGGGGCTTAAACACTTGGTGTGTCCAATAGCTGCCACTGGATCCCAGTATCCCCTGTTGCTGGCACCTGAGTATACCAACCCCTGAGGCCACAGCCCTGCTCCAGTTGAGGTACAGACCATCTCACTTACATGCGTATGCACATGCACATGCGTGCACATGTACATACACACATGCACATGCACATGTACACACACACATACACATGCACATACACTTACACACACACCCCCCAAGCTGGCTGGGATACCCCATGTCCCCCAGTAGCCAATCGTTCATGGTCTCGCTGTTAGAGACGCAGTCAAACCCTTGCTCCCAGGCTACTTCTACTCACCAGCTGGTCCAGCTTGATCTTAGCTAGTGATCACAGTTGCATACCCACACTTGTTCCATTTCCTGGTACCACGGACACACGGGCCCTCCAACCCATTGTCTGACTACAGTTACGGCACTCAGACCCCATACACACACACGCACTCAGAATAGAAAGCCCTCACCTGGGAAAGAGTTAGGAATGGAATTAAAGAAGACAGGACAGGCTGTGCTGATCAGGTGTAGGGCAAGCCAGACAAGTTTACTGACCTCTTCACACATGACCAGCCTCTTTTATCTAGTTGTGTCTTTATTTTGCCATGCTTGTTTCTCCCCAGAGACCACCCTTTCCCTGCAGTTGGTTCCCCAAAATGTCCTGTAATAAGTCTTCTACAGTCCCAAGAGGCTCTTCCCCTGCATCCAATAATGTGTCCCCTGCCTCCAGGCAGTGACTGCCCTCAGTCCCAAAGGTGACCTGGGGAGCTGTTCCTGCTGACTCACTATGATGTCCAAAGGCTGATGGCTCCTATGATAGGCCTGGGAAGAGCAATGGCAGGGTATTATTCAGGGTCCTCCACCTGACATTGCCTTTCTGTGTTACCTTGCAGGTAACCAGAGACCAGGTTTTTATCATGTAACTGAACAATTTTCCCATCCAGTTGTGTCACATTGTCATCAGAATCAAAAGAAAAAAGAATCACCCCACTACATGAGACATCCTACCTTCTAATGCAATGTCTACTTCAAACATAGGGAACATCTCTCAAGCAAAGAAAAGAATAACTCTCATACAAACAAAACCTTCCAAAATATTGTCTTTAATGTCTGAGCTTTTGTTAAGATTACATTAATAATCATGAGGTAAAAGAGTACTTAAATGTGTACTCTGAAGGTATTGTTGACTATCATAAGACTTTGGCAATTGTGATATAAATATTTGGACTCTGAGTGCCGCTTGCGAATTTATGAGGAGGAAATTGTAGAAATTATTACCTTTTACAGAAAAGGATACTTGGACTTTGCTGCTCAGAAAATAGGCAATAAAGCCTTGTAATCTGTTAATTTGTTGAATTACAATGTTGGTTGGCAAGATGTGCATAAAGTGATAGAAAATATTTTGAGCAGAAACTTGTGAGGCTGGAGTCTATTCCAGTGAAATATTTTGGAGTAGGTCTAGTTGTATGGGGCCACATTTAGCTCTGAACTAATGGGAGAATAATGATGTCAACATGAAGATGATGTAAGTGACCTACCATTTGTTCAATGAAACCCAAGTAACCTCGCATAACTTCATACAGTTAGATAATTTGGGTTCTAAATGAGCATGTTTGAGGAATAGGTTTTTCCCTCAAGTACTACTTTAGGAAAATCTTGGTCATACAGTCTAGCAGCTCAGGGAACTTCAACTCTCAATTGCAGCTTGAAGTAGACCTGTGATAACCTTAGTGTGATTGGTTGGAAATTAATTTGGCAATGTTATCAAGGACAGAAAAGTTGATTATTGATTTAGCTGATCTGGTTGATTTGACTTGCAGCAGTCAAATTTAGAATATTGTTTGAAATATTTCTAAATCTTGGTTTACTGTACTGATTTTACCATCCTGTCTATAAATGGGACTTAGATTTCAGTATGGTTAAACTAATAAATGTGCATGAAGATTCAGATCTCTTGTTTGCAAAAATTCTTTAAACTCCTGAATGGCAATTAATGATGATGAAAAAAGATGGTGATACTAGTGTCATTCAGCTTTAATAGGTGTTGCAGACTTAAATAATAAGCTTTAATAAAATCACGTTTTGCAGATGTCAAAGCTTCTCTAAAGAGAAGGTATATAAAATTAATTTATCTTATGATGTTGGCTACTTCTAGTCTGAACATTTTAAAAGGATTATTTTTTAAAAAATCCCTGTAGGGATCTGTTTGTTTTGAATCCTTTTAATAATAAACTTGTATTATTTATGTTGATTAATATTCAGAATGCACTCTTCGGAGTTGATTTTCAACTGAGTTGTAATTGCAGTGAGCTGAAGAATGTAATAAAATTATTATAACTTAGCTGTTATCATGACTAGGACTGTTTTATAAGCATTAAAATGTTCTTCATAACATAAGTGGTAGAATTGAAATTTAATATGGAGCTTTTATATTATGAAGTCCTGAATTTTACAGGCTTATCAGTGTAACTATGTCGTGGTTTGACTCCAGTCAGCAAGTAAGCACCTCACAGCCGCTCACTCACCCTCCCCCCGCCAGTGGGATGGCAGAAAGAATTGGAAGAGCAAAAGTAAGAAAACTCATGGGTTGAGATAACAACAGTTTAATATTTGAAATATAATAATAATAATAATAATAATAATAATAATAATAATAATAATAATAACAATAATTTGTAATGGAAAGTAACACAACAAAAGAGAGAGAGAGAAATAAATTTAAAAAAAAAAACAGGGAAAGGAAAAAAGCAAGTAATGCAACCACTCACTACCTGCCAACCGACGTCCAGTCAGTCCTTGAGCAGTGATCGCTGCCCCCTGGCCAACTCCCCCCCAGTTTATATACTGAGCATGATGTCATACAGTATGGAATATCCCTTTGGCCAGTTTGGGTCAGCTGTCCTGGCTGTGCCCCCTCCCAGCTTCTTGTGCACTTCCTCGCTGGCAGAGTATGGGAAGCTGAAAAGTCCTTGACTTAGAATAAACACTGCTTAGCAACAACCAAAACATCAGTGTGTTATCACATTATTCTCATGTTAAATTCAAAACACAGCACTATACTAGCTACTAGAAAGAAAATTAACTCTGTCCCAGCTGAAACCAGGACAAACTATTATATTTTATCTACATAGGTTTCCAAACAAAATACCAACAAAAGGATGAATCACTGCCTAATAGTCACAGCTAAAATTCCTATTTAATTAGAATGCTAAAAAATATCATATGCTTTCGTTTTTATTTATTTTTTTACCACCATGTCAGAGGTTATGAAAAGGTCATTAACCTTTTTTCATAGAGTTTAAACCAGTTCAGTGCTCTTTTGATCTGAGAATCTTGAAACAAATGATCTTTTGTACTTGCATCCTAGCATTTGTTATGCTGATTTATTAAGGACTGTTGATTATAAGGGACGAAGGAAACCAAGCCTGACATTTCTATCATAGGTCAACAAAAGTTCATCAATCAGGTAGTTTACAAAAACTGTATTGATTTCTACCATGTTGTCTAGCATGAGGCCTCCCAGTTGGAGAAATTAAGGCAATCTAAGGGCACAGAATCTACACACAAACATCTTAAATAAAACAAACTTTGGAGCAAAAGCCTGCATTACAGGTATCAATATTGATATCAACTATGAGGTAAATGAGTACTTTTCTTTTTTCAATGCAGTGGATCGGTCCAAGTTTTAATGCAAAGATTTAGCATATTTCACACTTTATAGAAAATTTTTTTGATATATTTATAACTTGCAGCTAGGCTTTTACATTTTAAATATTCATGTTTAAAATTTTATTTCAGCAAAACTATTTTTTAGGTAATATTTTAGAATAATTTAAATTTTAAATTTATGTTATTTTTACCCCATTTCTGAAAGTGTAGCAGGCTAGTCCATGTCATACATAACACAACTCTGTTCTCTTGGTCAGTCAAAGGACTATGCAAGAATGAGGACTGATGTATCCATAGTAACTGATAAAATATTTACAAGTGGGACCAATCTCATGAGGGTGAGTGTGAGGGAGGTCTCTGATTAAATGTGAAGGGATCTTAGTTTTTAAATAGCTACAGTTTTACTTTATTTCTCACAGAAACTGCTAGGGCTTTTTTTCCCCCTCTTTTTCCCCCCACCTCTAATAGGTGTAAAATGCAGCATCTGCACTAGTCTGCTCTGCATCCTCCTGTATCAGACTCACTACCTTAGAGCTGCCCAAGGCAATTACTTGTCTATATGTCACAACTGATTCTCCCAAGCAGTTTGACATTTCATCTATTGAAATGACTATAGTATGTGTGTCTCTGAGGAAGATAAAAGCCTTTCATCTTGCTAATGCAACAGTATCATGTCATTTGGGCAAATCAGATATGTCCTATTGTGAAAAGAGCTAAGTTTTCCACTGCATACCTTATGATTCTGTGAAGGAAGCCATGTATAAAGGGATGTGAGTGAATTATAGTAAAAGGAGCTACATAAGCTGCATCCATCCCCTATTTTAGAAATCTGTTCTCAGATCTTTTCAATCATAATTTTTGTGTACAAAAGGCACAGTCTGAGACACAAATATGGCTCAAAGTCTGGGAATGATTCATCCCCCTCTATAAGAACTATAATTCTATTTGGTGCAAAAATTAGGGAAGGGGACATTTACTTTAATGGCATTTCAGTAATAGAAGCTGACTGATAAAAGCAAGGAAATAACTGAGGTTGCCATTCCAGTGTTACAGGGCTATTGTTCCTAGGCCTGTGTGAGCTGTTTCATCCTCTCCAAGTTTCGACACAAACAAATTTCACAAAATAATTTAAGGGGGCTTTAATGTCTGAGCACTTGTTACACTTGACAATAAAGAATGTTTGTCACAACAATAAACATATTCCTTCCTCCATGGAAAACTCCTTAAGAATCACTCAGCTGCAGCTGAGCTGCAACTTCAAGCCAACATGATTGGACTCTCTGAAAATACACAGTGTGAAGTCAGTAAGAAAAAAGTAGATTTACATATTGCTTTTTGCATGATATAGAATTAAAGCAGCCAAGTTAAAAAATAGTCGAGGGAAATATTAGAGCTCATAAAGGATATGTCAAAAGTCTTAAACCTTCTATAAATTGTGATGCTGCTTATAGGCTGAGAGTGAGGATATGTCATTGACTTGAATGAATTATTGTATTTTTGTTTCAATGCACGAAAGATTGCAGATGTCTCAAGTCATTCCTAAAGGCTCATAAAAAAATGTCTGACAGAAAGGTGTAGGTCCAAATTTTAAAACCTATACTTTCTTGTTTATATTTCAGCTGTGTAGGGACCTCAGAATACCCTGGATATTTCTTGCCTTGCCTGTTTGGAAAAATAGAGGGAAATTGTTACAAAACTTGACATTTCAGTATCTGATCCAGAGTATGTCTGGATGTCTCATATGTGGCAAAGACAGTTGTTGTCCATGTTGTAAAGAGGTGGAGTGGAGAAAGTGTTATTACCAAACATTACTTCCTGAGAAACTTTATAACACTTGGAAGTCTTTTTCTGGATCTGTCAGAAGCGTGCCTTGTGTTATTCCTGTGTTAATCAAACAGACCTTTCTAATTTCAATGTCATTACTTTAATTGGTTAACGCGGAACAGCTAGCTATAAATTGAAATAACTTGGGATTGAGCCAGTTGGGTTTTTTGTTGATTAGTTTTTGTTTGGGGTGGTGGTGGTAGTGGTGTTTGGGTTTGGTTTTCTTTCTTTAATGTCAGAAGAACAGCTGTTCACACAGTTTTAGCTGTGCAGCATCCCATCCATTCCCCAGTGGTGACATGAATTCCTGATGGGGAAATAAAGTTACCTTGAGGACTTGGAGTGCTCCTTTGGAAAAACATAGACAACTATAAATGGACAAGATTCAAACATATATTAAGACCTCCAGACTGTTCAGTTATAAACAGACCCACTTGTTCAACTGTGGACAAAACCAGTACTTCCAACCTTCCGATACCTAGTATATTCTTGTTCTATAATTGACTGCCATCACTGTTTTATGAGATAAGTAGATTTTCAGAAGAAAATTACAAGAGGAAGTCCATATGATTCTCCTTCTATGACCAGGTGACCCGCCTAGTGGATGAGGGAAAGGCTGTGGATATGGTCTACCTGGACTTCAGCAAGGCCTTTGACACTGTCTCCCACAGCATTCTCCTCGAGAAGCTGGCGGCTCACGGCTTAGACAGGTGGACTCTGCGCTGGGTCAAAAACTGGCTGGATGGCCGGGCCCAGAGAGTTGTGGTGAATGGAGTTACATCCAGTTGGCGGCCGGTCACGAGCGGTGTTCCCCAGGGCTCAGTACTGGGGCCGGTCTTGTTTAATATCTTTATTGATGATCTGGATGAGGGGATTGAGTGCACCCTCAGTAAGTTTGCAGACGACACCAAGTTAGGTGGGAGTGTTGATCTGCTCGAGGGTAGGAAGGCTCTGCAGAGGGACCTGGACAGGCTGGATCGATGGGCCCAGGCTAACTGTATGAGGTTCAACAAGGACAAGTGCCGGGTCCTGCACTTTGGCCACAACAACCCCATGCAGCGCTACAGGCTTGGGGAAGAGTGGCTGGAAAGCTGCCCAGCAGAGAAGGACCTGGGGGTGTTGGTCGACAGCCGGCTGAACATGAGCCGGCAGTGTGCCCAGGCGGCCAAGAAGGCCAATGGCATCCTGGCCTGTATCAGAAATACTGTGGCCAGTAGGAGTAGGGAAGTGATCGTGCCCCTGTACTCGGCACTGGTGAGGCCGCATCTCGAATACTGTGTTCAGTTTTGGGCCCCTCACTACAAGAAGGACGTTGAGGTGCTGGAGCGTGTCCAGAGAAGGGCAACGAGGCTGGTGAGGGGTCTGGAGCACAAGTCTTATGAGGAGCGGCTGAGGGAACTGGGGTTGTTTAGCCTGGAGAAAAGGAGGCTGAGGGGAGAACTCATCGCTCTCTACAACTACCTGAAAGGAGGTTGTAGCGAGGTGGGTGTTGGTCTCTTCTCCCAAGTAACTAGCGATAGGACGAGAGGAAATGGCCTCAAGTTGCTCCAGGGGAGGTTTAGACTGGACCTGAGGAAAAATTTCTTTACTGAAAGAGTGGTTAAACATTGGCACAGGCTGCCCAGGGAAGTGGTGGAGTCCCCATCCCTGGAGGTATTTAAAAGACGTGTAGATGAGGCGCTTAGGGACCTGGTTTAGTGGGCATGGTGGTGTAGGGTTGACGGTTGGACTCGATGATCTTAGAGGTCTTTTCCAACCTCAATGGTTCTATGATTCTATGATATAATCAACCAGGAGTTTGTTCAGATTGTTGGGGACAGTTGTGAAAGTGGTAATGGAAAGGGAGAAGCTGGCACAGAAAAATTGTTGAGAATATAGGAGGAGATGAAGGCAGAAGCAATGCTTTGAAAAGGAGAAGACACTCATTCTACAGAGGAGACAGGTCAGAAGAACTAGAAATGGAAAAACATGATATAAAAGGGGGGAGGATTTCAGCAACATGGTCTAGGACTGGCTATGCAATGAAGGGAATATGTGACAAGGAACCAGAACAGGGAGCATGACATGCTGGTGAACAGAGGGGAGAGGAGAAAAATGAAATCTAGTAGAAGGCAGATAAAGACAAGAGAAAAAGTAACAATTGATTTTTACTTATTTTTGTCTCCAGAGTGACAGGACCAGAGCTGTAGATGCACTACCTCATCTTAGTTGTATTTTTCTATCTCATATTAAGAAAATTATAATCTCAGATAACAGTAAACCACCTGCTACCTACCAACAAATGGTTTTTACCCTTTCATCATCAGGTACGTAAAACCTGGGAGAAAGGACATAGACACTTGTAGAAAGAAAAAGTGTCTTGGAGTAGAAGGATGTCCAACTAAGTTTAACTCAACATACTTCTTTTTTAGTGGCATCCAAGGGGAAAATTGGGGAAAATAATTTAAAAGACCAGCTGGCTCCTTGTGTATTTCCAGCTTTTCTGTCTTCACAGACTTGAACTTGAAATCCACAGAAACAAATTGAGGTTTTGCATCCTCCTCATTACTGGATTGTCATCTTGGCATGCAAACTACACATAATAGGAGATCTGTTACAGAGCATGAGGCACACTAAGCAGTGTTACACATGAGCAAGATTCATCTTGCCTGAGCAAAATAAACTTGCATCAGCAGCGCATTGAACACACAGAGCAGAATTATTTCACTTGAGTAATGGGCTCTCACCTAAGAAATATCTATGTGAGAGCAATGGCTAAATAGAAGACACAAGGGTTATGAAATAGAAGGTCTGACAGATGATTCTGGTAGTCATCTGTGTAAGCAGATGTCTCTACTATTTACAGTATACTTAAAGAACTTTCCTTAACTTCGGACAGTGGCTGTGTTATGGAGTTTATTAAGGCTGCTGAGAGACCCATATTGTGGTAACAGCTACTGCAAATCTGGACACCTGTGCTGGAGCAGTCACTGCACTGCACTCTGTGCTGTTTTTGACTTTGTAGGCTCATGAAGACAGGGAAAGAAAAGACAGATTTTTAAAGGTACCCAGGTACCCAGCTTCTATTTAAATTAGTTCTTAACACCTTCAAGAAGGTGACCTTCTCTGCAAATGAATAATAACTAGCACCTTTTGATATTCCTGGACATATCTTAAAATCGAGTAAGGAAGATCTTAATTTACATGATAGTGTTAGTACCTCATACTTTATGATATGTTGTAGCAGAGTTGTAAAAGCACATTTCTAAGGATTTCTGCTGGCATGACTTCCCCTTTCTGTGCCTGTGAGAACTATAGCATATTTCCAAGCAAGAAAGATCCAGTGATGATGTTGTTTGCTTCTGACTTCAGAGACCTGGATTCCCCACTCTGATTCCCATTCTCTTGGGTTCTTTCAAGTGAATGCAGACAACAGCACCTCTTTAGGGATTTAAAAGAAGGTTAAAATAAAACTTTTGAGATAAATATTTTCCAATAGCTGACCAGAAGGGGAAGGTGCAAGCTCC